>NC_143423.1:7972954-8620681 GCF_059467195.1 Physcomitrium patens | reverse complement strand
TACCCGACAACTGTAAAAATAGCATCATACGCAATGAGAAAAGTGTAGATAATTAGTGATACTAGCAATTTAAGCCAGTACATCAGCTCTTGTGAAGCTTTTGAAGCCACTCAGGCGATTTATAAACCATAACTTCCAACAGACAGCTATGAAAGTTCAGCATGACTCTACATATACAAGATCTTAGCCTCAAGGTACATAGGTGTAATATGTCCTAACCTAACTATGTTGAATGCAAACATCTACGACCTTAAAGCTTGTTGCAGTTGCAAAACTTGTTGCCTTTGCTCAGGAGGCAATGAGTTTATCTGTTCAGGGGTGAGACTCAGGACTTGCTGCAACAACGCCTTCTGCTGCTCTAATTCTCCAGTCATCTGCTACAAGAAAGAAAAACTTAACAAATTAGTTCAAATAAAAAATGACCAATTGCATATCTGTAATCAAGTAACTTCAGTCTGGCTTCACTACAAGAGTCGTGACACATCTACGGGGTAACATTGTTCCCCTGAGAAATGAGGCAAATAAGAGAGAATCTCTTCAAGTGGTGTCGAACACATATGACCAAAGCAACTAAATAACAAAACTGCTAAAAATTTCCGAGCGGAAATATACCTGAACATTTGGAATCGGAATAACGCAGCCTAAAAAAATAACTATTCATTGTGAGAAGCTTTCCTACATCATAACAGAGGTATTCTACAGTTTGTTCGACTGCTTGGGAGTAGCTAAAACAAACTGCAGGGTACCCAAATGGCCTTCAAGAGCCTATTCCTGTGAGTAACTTATTTATGCATATCCAAAATGACACGTATAGGAATGGCCTACTTTGTCAACACTCGTCCCATGTACTTACCAGAGGTTGTTGCTGGGACACTTGGCCCTGTATTGGCATCTGCTGCCCATACGCATGGGATTGCATAGCAGACGCAGAAGAATCTGGAATTCCAGCCTGACTCCCATAACTTGGCCGGGACTGGTTGTCGGGCACTAAAGGAGCTCCTATCAACGAAGAACCACTGGAGACTGGCACTCCAGTATTGAGAGTAGCCTGGCTTCCACTACCCACGGGTGGGCCAGCACCCATGAAAGGTCCAGGCATTACTTGACCAGGAATACTCGAAGGTACGCTTGGAGGTGGAGATGGCTGATTCATAGACGCACCAGGTACCATGCCACTAACTTGCCCTGCTTGAGCCATGGGCATATTTCTACCCATCTGAGGAATCCCACCGAGTCCCATAACTTGACCCGTTGGCAAAACGGGCTCAGATCCAGGGACCATGCCAGCCTGCCCAACTGAAGGACCAGAGCTTCCATCCATACGAGAACTCTGCTGGAGCATCTAAACCACAGAGAAATGACAGTAGTCAAAGAAATGAAATAACAATGCAATCACTGCTTGTTGGTGACAGATAGTGTGCAGAAACAATAGGAGACAAGTAGTATGCTGGATAATTCTCATAACCTAACGTAATATGGCGCGCATACCCATGAACATAGCGATTCATTAGGTATTGCAATGAACAGGAATCTAACCTGGTATTGCTGTTGAGGAGAAGGCTGACTTGGTGGAGGTGGCACACCCTGTTGAACATAAGACATGGACAACCCCATGCTTTGCTGTACCATGCCTCCTTGAGGCTGAAAACATGCCATGCTACTAGATTTTAGAAATGATAAATGTTATTAGATCATGTAAATTGTGCTCAAATAACTAAATCAGTTGGCACATCTAGTTAATAGGCAAAGGATATACTGGTATACATGCACTGACCATTAAGAAAAAAGAAAAAAGAAAAAAGAAGCTTAGTTTAAGGTCAGACTTCTTTTAAGGTGAGAAACCTGAAAGGTTGCTTGAGGCAGTGGCTGCTGCATTTGCTGGGGATGATAACTGATTGGTTGCAAGGGATTCGGCTGCTGAACTTGGCCAGAAATTACTGGAGTTTGAACAGGTCTAGGTTGTGGCGGCAGAGGAGGCTGCGGCATCAGGTTAGTAGGAGCTGCAGGGACTGCTGCTCTTTGCTGCTGCTGTTGCTGCTGCTGTTGCTGCTGCTGTTGCTGCTGCTGTGTAGGGAGCATAGCCTGGTTCTCGAATACAATGACTACTTCAGTGATGTATACATATCAGTCAGAAAGAAGAACCCCCTTGACCATGATTAAAGATGAGTGATAAAATGTTGTGAAAAAACAAAACAAAACAAAACAAAACGTTAAAATATAACCATTCAATATATTTAAATGTACATTTTATCCAATAATAAAAAGCTGAACCAAGATTACCATTGGCGGAGCCCGAACCATCCCTAACATTATCTGCGCCTGCACCACTATCAAGTCAATGATTTTAGAAGGCAATCACTTTTCTAAGAACATTGAAAAGACACTCTACCTGACACGCACGATTGAGATGCCAAGTTTCTTTATCAGCTATACCCCACAGACACATGGGGATCGATAATATCCAATTCAGACAAAAAGAATTTCTTACATAAGATTTTTGAACACATGCAAGAAAGTACACAAATGAGCCAACAACTTTTGCATGATTAGCATGACCTTTTTAAACTTGAGCTACAATCATAGAAAATATGAGAATTTGACCTGAAAGATGGCCTTCGTCAATTGCGGATTAGCCATCAGTATTTGGCGAGCTTGCTGTTGATTTTGTTGAATCATTGTCTGAAGCAAAAACGAATATACCGATCAGAAAATATAAAATTGGTGGACATCCTTTTCTCAACGTCATGATTCATATTGTACCTGCGAAAAGAGTCAGGAGGCAGGTACCTTCATCTGTACCATGACCTCGTATAGCTGCTGCTTCGACATACCAGCTAAATGACTTGTTAAGGGATCGTTGCCCACACTGACGGGAGTACCATTGGCCACAGGCATTGACTGTCCATTCATGGACACCCCATACTGCACAAGGCAAGCACCATGTCACTGAAACGATCATACCATAGTGAACATCACTTCTATTATATTAACTGCCCCTCCATTCCATTTGACAGCCCAAATCCAACCTTTACCTGCTGTTGCTGTTGCTGATTGCCTCCCAGAGTACCAGTAAGAAACTGAGCGGCAGCAACCGCAGACGCTTGACCCATCGGTGGCTCCCCACTTCTATCGATTTCAACATTACTTCCTGCTTGTCGACCACCTGCTTGCCTCTGTGTATCTGTGCAAATGAACACCACGCTCATTCCAGATATTTCTGAGGCATTTCACTCCAACAGCAAAAGCAGAAGCTTACCAAAAAAGAAACTGGACAATTATTTAACCGAAATATGTCTCTATGATTGCCACGCACGAATCCTATGATATAGCTAGCAAATTGAAGGTGAAAGTAAATTTCATAATCAGGAAGAAGTTACCTGTACTATACCCAGCTTGTTGCTGAACTTGCCCGCCTTGGCGCTGCAAGACGAAGTAGACGTGCTTGGGGTTATGAAATGGTAAGAGTAATAATGTAACAGAGGCAAACTAAAGCCTACAAATTCTTCAAAATATATTCTAGATATCAATCTTTGTAAATATCAAACTGTCATATAAATGTAAACTAATCACGTTCTACTCTAAAACTTTCAATCACGTGCCAGCAAAACCAACGAGTAGCAGTTAGGGATGAGTTGAAATTGGCAAATATACCATCTAGAGTCTGATCATATGAATGAAAATGATTACGAGCACTTCAACCCATCATTGGTATACGAAGTGTTTCTCACCCTCTTTTAAAGCAACTATCACGAGGAGCAGTTACACAAATATATAAATTTATAAATGCACTGAAGGAAAGGTAAGGACCTGCTCTCGGTTCCTATCACCGCCACCGCCTTTTTCATTCTCGGCAAAATCCACTCGAAGCTGACGCCCATTGATCTCATAACCTTGAAGATTCCGACGAGCACTCAGAGCAGTTTCCTCGTCTCTGAACTCGCAGAATCCATACCCTTTGGGTTTGCCAGTCTCTCTATCCAGTACCAACCTGGGATTCAAATACATTTAAATCAGTGAGAACGAAAAAAATTGGTAAAGCTGATACTATCCATTGTGTGATGATTAAAAAGCATGTAATACATAAGACGAATCGGCGAGTGCAAAAAAATGAGAAAACATCAGACATATTCAAGTAAAATGAAGTGGTCAACAATCAGGTCCGATCTGCACTACTCTATACACCTACTTCAACATATTTCATATTCTCTTTAGGAAAGCACACGAAAAAGAATCGGAGATATCAAAATACCAATAAGAAACGCACTGACAAATTAGATGTACCGTTCACATCATAGTAGCATGATAGACTGGGCTTCATGCTGGAACTGGCAGAATTTGGATCACTAGAGTACATACCGGAAATTTACAACAGGACCCACTTCCTCGCAAATATGTACAAGCTGTTCCTCCGTTGCATCGTACGGTATATTTCCAACTGGCTCAAAAGCAAACAATCTTTGTATCATGCATACTGATTTCCTAGGATAAAATAAACACCAGCACAGAACAAAACTACCTAGCAAAACAGCGTCCAGAGGCAGAAAAACATCTAGAAGGTTCATAGTATCTACAGCATTTTGGAAGAAAATGAAACAGTCGATGACTATGGCGCGGAAATAAACCATATGAACACATCACAACAACGCAACTACTTGATAACCACTGCAGTATCATCTGCGCAAGTAGAATTATTCAACCATGGTACACAGCATGCAGAGTACGAATTCCAGTGAGCTAATTTGAACCCTAAAAGCTACACTAAACCCCCTCAATCCTCAATCGTAGAAAGCGAAAACACCTGATGGAACTCCACTAGATGGTAATACATTTCCCAGACTAATGAACCGTGATCATAACGGTCAACTGAGCAACTGCAATTCTGCACATACAAAAAAAGCAATCGCCACCACAACCAGGTAGTCGTAATACCCCGCAACGTCCACGAAGTAGAAAACACTCCGAGAATTTATACCATACAATTTGTCCATATCGCGATGACTAAACGAACCCTTGGTTTTTCGCAAATGGCGAGGCCGAAGTAATCGAACGCTTCCGTATATTCCAAAGTAATAGCAAAAAAGATAATAAGCTAAAACACATACCTCCCCTGCGAAAGGAGACAATGCGACCAAGGCGGGGCGGGGGGATAATGAGAGGAGACGGGAAACGCACCAAAAACACACCGGGATGCGCGGTGTTGAGTGCTGCTCATCGCGGGAGACACAGAAGTCCTCCCCCGTCAAACAGTCGTAGCGCGCATAAACGACCCGAGCTAGAATATATTTCCCGCAAGACGGTCGTAAGTGAGAAGAAGAATCACTGAAACATCGACGCACACACTCAAAAATCACTCTCGTCGCACGAATTTCTTGAGCTCCAAGCTCCGGAAGCAAGAAAAACCAGCATTGCTCAGATTTTAGGGCTGCACGCTCCCCACGACGCCGTTCTACTGGGATTCCCCGCGTTCCCACCTGAGCTCACCATGATTCCATGAAGTCCGCCCTAATTTTGCATTATAAATAACTCGGGATTTCCTCGTTGGAAGATGAAGTTGGACCCATGATGATGATGATGCATGTTACGTTTAGATGCTGACTTAGTATATTATATACTATAATACAATATAATATAGTAAAAATAGCATTTAATATTGGAGCTAATCAATATACTTGTTTGTTTGTATTTTGAATCATACATTAATTTGGATATATATATATATATATATATATATTTTAAATTAGATCTTTATTTCAAAATTAATTAATTAAAAATATATAATTTTTGAGTAACTTATTTATTATAATTTTAATTTATTTACATATTAATGTTTATATATATATATATATATATAGGATATTGCTAATGCCACCACAATCCTTCATTCACTACATGTCACTTTTGTTTAATATTTTTCAAACCAATCAAATTTTCTTTATTTAATATCTCTCAAGCCATTAATTAAACAAAAAAAATGTTGGAAAAAAAAACTAAATAAAAACTAAATAAATTAATGAATCAAATAGGTGACGAGTTATGGTAGTAGTAACAAAATTGTGGCATTTTTTTTAAAAGAGGCATTAGCAATATTGTGTATATATATATATATATATATATATATGTGTGTGTGTGTGTATATATATACATATATGAAAATTTTAACATGTTGTTATAAGTAAAAATTTGTAACAAATAATATATATTAGAGATTGTATATGAAAATTATGGATATTACTTTTAATAAATTATAATGCTTAATAGAACAAGATGTTCTAAAACAAATTAATAAATAAAGTATTGAAAAAACTCATCTATAATTATTATTTTTCTTTCTTCTTTTAAATTAATATCAAATAATACATCCATTATATAATACAACTTAAGTGTAATGCAAAGAGACAAAGAAGTCTTTTGATTAGTCATGAAAAATAAACTTATAGAACTTAGGAAACACAGGAACTAAGAAACATAGGAACTAGAGACCATGGATGAACAAGGAAATGGATGGATGCACTAGAGATTGCAATGCCCAACAACATAAGTTTCTACTAGTATATACATATATATACAAATGATATCATTTATCTATAACTATGCTTCAATATAATTAATTATTATCTTATTACATTAAATATAGATTTTTTTTACTAGAATGAATTATTAATGTGATTTTATATTATTGTATTTATTTCTGAATCAAATGATTATCTAATTTTATTCTATAATTTTAAAAACATATGCAACTTTACTTTTAGATTATTTATAATTTAATTTTTTTAAAAATAAATTTTACATATCTAATAGATTACAAATAATTACTATCAAAATAAATATAACATTATAGATTTTAGTTTAAAACTAAAGAAAACTTATAAATATAATATTTTTTAAAAATTATATTGTGTTAATTAATAATTTTTTATTATAAGAAGTATAAAAATATCAAAATATATAAAAGTTGTTATTTCTACAAATGTCTTGATTTTTACTTTAGTACTCTTAATGTCTAAAAAACAATTATTTTATGACATTTGTATATCAATCTCATATATGTTTAATTCTTAGACTAGAAGAGAATAACTTCAAAACATGATATTAAAATAACATCTTTAGTAATGTTTTAACAATGTCGTGAGTTTTTTTAAGACACACAATAAAACTTTTAAGAACCATGTTAAGAGAAGTGGCCTTCCTTTATAGTATTTTATACATAGTTTGTAAAAACTTGTATTATTAAATACATACATTTTGTTTTTTGAGTATTTCTAAGATGGTAGAGAAATTGAGCTATTTCTATTGAATCTTGATTTATTTTGACATATTGTATGCATTTGTAATATGTATTTTTTATAAAACAATGCTTAAAATTGTGTGTTTGAAATTTTAGATTACATCAATTATTTTAATACGATTGAAAATAATTATTAAAAAATTTATATAAAATATATTTTAATTCCGTTTTATGTATCTCAATTTATTATTATTATTATTGCCTAAGCATCTACTTTAAATTCATGTTATAACTCTCCACTACCTAAAATAATTAATATTTTTATCAATTATAAAAATAAATTTAAAATATGTATAAAATATCGATATATTTTATTTTATATTTATACTAAATAATGATAATATTAGTAAACAATAATGTTATATTATTCTTGAATTAAAAAAAAACAGAATTTAGTGGTAAGTAAAAAAAAATGTATTTATAATTTAATTTTGCAATGATCTATACCAGCATACAACCATGTCAAATATTTCTTCAAATTACATTTCATGTCCAAACAAAAAGTTTACAATTTTACATGCTGTTAGAAGAACTTTGCATTGTTTAAAAGTATTTTCCTTCAAAGACAAAGATAAATTTAATTTATTGTTTCTTTTTTGTTCTTATCTTACTTTTGTAAGAATATTATGGACTTAATAAAAAAAATCATGTAAGATGTATGTTTTTAAATAAAATCTATCAAAGTTCCTGCATTATTTAAGCTAATAAATTCTTGCTTTGTGTCTTCTTGCTTTATGTGCAACTTCTTCATCAAATTTTTTTTATTGTGCACAAATTGGTTTAAAGCTTTTTTTGGTAGAGGTACACATATTTCACATATAAAATTTACAATTAGCTAAAAAAAATGATAAACTTAGTCTTAAAGAATATCAAAATATAATTTTTAGTTTAATAGATGTAAATACATCAATTGCAAATAATTGTACTATCAAATGTGTTCTGATTTTTATTTTTTATTTTTTATTTTTTCTTTAAATTATTTTATTGTTGTTAGAAGTAGTCTTTATAAATATAAAAGTTTAATCTTTCCAATAAAATAACATGTTCCAAATCTTGGATTTCTTTTGTTCAAAATGAATAATTTATTTTATTTTTATTTATTACAATTCTCTACAATGTTTACACCATAGATTTATACTTCTAGAAAGAATTTGTCCTTTAAAATTATTAATTTTTACATTAATTGAATTCGTTTTACATTAAATTAGTTTGCTTCTTCAGCAATTGTTTATTATTGTAACTTTCACAATTTTGTCTTGATTGTCATTCAATTTTATTTTTTTTAATCTCCTCTATATTTATTCCCATATTGACTATATTACTTAGCTGCCTTATGCTGTTTTGACTTTGTTGATAAGGTTATAAAAAAAACATATCTTCATTTTTAAGTATAGAAGCACTTGTACCATTGTTTGTTTTTATGAGTTGTTGAGTTTTTATATGTGTCCTACATTTTACAACATGAATTGAAATAAGATTATGGCTATCAGAGCTAGAAATTTGTGACAAATGCCACAATTGAATAAAAGAATTACATTTTGGAATCTTACAACAAATCAAAAGTTTCTTATTAGTATTTCCAGATGATAACATTCTTGATTATGGTTTTTAAAATCAACCTAGTCTAACCCATGTACACAATTTTATCAATCCAAGTTTTGCACAAGAGACTCATTGAGCTAGTTGTTAAATTCACATCCTACCAAATTGAATCTATTTAATGGCACTAAAACAATTATGAATTTCTGTCAGTAACAAAAACAAATTATGAATAAGCAATCAAAATAGACCACATAATT
The DNA here is from genome assembly GCF_059467195.1 of Physcomitrium patens. Classification (NCBI taxonomy): domain Eukaryota; kingdom Viridiplantae; phylum Streptophyta; class Bryopsida; order Funariales; family Funariaceae; genus Physcomitrium; species Physcomitrium patens. Next base: position 8,611,594 of record NC_143423.1, on the reverse strand, counting down.
ACAATAACATATTATTTTATAAAATATTTTGTTATTCCTAATAAAATACAATGAATGTACCCAGTGCCTTTTAAAACAACTTCAATGTTGTTTCTTTTGGTAATTTGCCAGAGAGTTTCTGAAAAATAATAACCAATTTAAGACTTTCTTTCTTTCTTTCTTTGTAGCATGACAACAACAATACTGATATGATCTTATTGCAATAATTTGAGAATAAAACTAATAGTAAGATAATTAAAACAACTTCACCATTGCTACTCTATTTGGATATGCAATATATATATATATATATATATTTCCAAAAGGTATGAATCTTTGAAATTCACAAAGTGCATTTTTTTTTGTTTTTTTTCTACTTTATTTGCATCATATTAACAACAAACAGAATTAGCGAATTAATTTCCAACTTGAAAAATCCAACAAGTCATAAGACTATTTGTATTACTAATTGCCTTCACTATGATGGAAAATATTAAAATATAAGATGAGCTTCTTTATCATAACAAAATCCAAACATTTGTAGTCCTCATCTGTGATAGCTTCTTTTTTTCTTTTTCTTTTTCTTTTTACAAAAAGATTACAATTTCAAGAAAAAAAACAACACCAAGAAATTAATGAGCAACTAAGTATAAATTTAAAATTAAAAAATCATAGCTTGTAAGAAAATGGACAATTATTAAAGCAATTTTTGTTAATTTAAGTTTATAAAATAGCAATAAAATAACATTGAAAAATCAACCAAGGAAAAACATTGGATGCATTTGGATGCAATTCATTGCAAAGTACAATGTATGGGTTGCTTTTGTGTGAATGTGTGTACAAAAAGTTTACTTTCACAGTGGAGATTCCATCCGCATTACAGATATCTCCAATTAAATCTCTTCTCCTTTTTTAAGCCAAAACATTCTTTCCATGCAGATTTCATGAGGAGTGCTTAAGTCAACATATTTAACTCTACTAAAGCTTCATTTCAAATAAAAAGCTCTCATCTAATAGAAGGGCTTGTTTAACTCCCCAGGATCTTTTGTACTACTTAGGAACACCTTTTTGTTTTGTTTTGTTTTTTTTCTTTTCTTTTTATGAAACCTATAATTTTGGTATAACATAATACAATAACTAGAGCATAATATTCAGTGTCAACTCTCAAAAGTGAACATCACTTATATATATCACAATGACAAATCCTTGACATCTACAACTCAAAGTAATCCAAAAACAAATTCCCTGGTCTGACTGACAATGACAGACGTTTTAAAATGCCCTGGGGCACACTTTCGGAACTTCTAATTGATTGGGAAAGTGCTATCACCACTGGTTGCCATCTCACTGCAGTCAACGAAAGCTCGGCACCTCACTGAAACAAACATGCACTGATGTCGTAAAGAGAGCAACTTTCTGGAGCTACATCCGCACAAAAATAATAATAAATAAATAAATTTAGATGAAACATTCGCAAAACATTGTAGCACTTCATTTTACTCAATGTAAAGCACAACGTATCAAAACACTCATGACAGACCAGAAAGACATGACTGGTAATCACAAACCTTCCTGGAGTACGAGAGAAGAGAGTATCTTGGCTGGCATTTCCAAGAGTTGCATCATGAATTCCTGCTTATCGTACAAAACTTGCAGAGTTATCTCTTCAAGTGGTAACCAACCTAATTTAGTCTACCATACACATACACCAAAAAGGAATCCGAAGAATAAACCACGGTTCAGCTTGAGCATCTACCAGTGCCAACCTGAAAGCCTATTGTAACTTTCTAACCTGATCTTCAATTTTGATCAGGAATTCTTCCTGATCGTCCACATTTACCTTCCTTCACTAAACCACACTATAGGGATTATTATTTTTCCCTTCTGTGCACAAATCGAGCATTGACAAAGAGGAAGCATGAGAAAGCCCTGGACCACGCGCGCTAGGTCTACATGAATCTGCCCTTACAGTACTATTGTGTCGACGCTTCTTATACGTTCTTGGGGCATCCCGACCAATACCAACCTGCGGATTGAGTACCCAAATATTCGTATATTAGTCACTTTACAATACATAACAGTTCATAAGTGTGCAAGCCAAAAATTCACACGATGACAGTTCTAAAAACCAATGCAAACCGTAATCTCCAAAGTAAGTAGTTAAGCCGTTAGTGTATTAGATGGCCAAACAACGATACAATTGACCTACAATTCTGAAGCTCTATCGTATTTGTACGTGACTTGTGATAAGACTAGGCACAAGGCTCACTAAGCAGCTAATGTAAGAAGCTGGAATTGATACCTGAAACTGCAGAGTTTGTGGCGGAAAGCTCATAGATTGGATCTCTTTCTGCTCCAAGCCTCGCAGCTCGCGCGACTGCTGGGCAATCTCTTGGATGAGCTTCATCTCTCCATTCTCTCTTCGCAAAGAGTCAATTGTCTGCTTCATCAGGTACCTGTCAGCCTCCAAAGTTTTAAGACGATGCGTCAACTGTTCAACCTCTTCTTCCACTAGACTTAGAATTTTCCTTACTGTGCAACGTGGAAATGGGTAAATCCTCATAATGTGTTCTATTCATATCTTTCCACTGCCTCTCTAAGTCAAAGTCTTCATCTGCTCGTGGATAGGCTGAGGAATTACTCAGAAAATGTGTCTCTCGTTCTTCATTGTCTCGTGTGTGATTTTCTTTGACATTAAAACTATCTGGCTTCCCTAAGCAGTCTGAAATAGGAGACTGCATCTCTAGACCAGACTTAGTGCCTGCGACCCATATGCCAAATCCTGATGGAGCTTCGTGAGGGTGATTTTGTACCTCATAAATATCATGCACGGATAGAGCTTCGTCGACACTCTCTTCTGACCTCCCAGCATTGACGTATATTTCCCCATCATCGTTACTGACTTGGGCATCACTTTCGGAGTTGAAGCTATACTGCTGCGCGTACTTCTTGTCTCTTCTCTCGTCTTGAAGAAAGGTCGTGTTATCAACAGAATCTTCGTCCATAATCAGTCGTTGAAATGAATTACCTCTTTCAAGACTGCCTGACATTACTGAAGAAGAACTGCTTTCAAGCTGACCGGGGCTCTTGAATTTAGTACCTTCTTCTCCTCCATTAATGCTTGTTGGCCTAGCGTGCTGCACAGTAGGTCTCCCTCCTTGCTGTTGAAGTTGTTCTTCCAAATTCCTCACATACTCTAACACTGACAACCTCTTCTCTTCCATACGCCTGTCTTCCTTAGCTTTCGCTAGACTCTCTGCTAGTGACACTTCTTGAGAACCGCGGGCGATCCATCTTCTCTTCAAACTCAGAAGACTCACAAATTCAGGCTTTCCAGGAGGTTTTTCACCATCCATCCCCAATGTCTTATCAGTCTGCTTCTTAATGGCAGCGAAGGAAGAAGCTGGCAGACCTCGTTCAGAGCTGGTAGAAACAGGTTCATCAGACACTTTCTTATCATCCTCTTCCAATACCACTTCGGTCTTCTCGACCACTGTGAAAGGCGAAGACGGAGGATCGATTTCACTACTGGCAGAAACAGGCGCATCAGCAGCTCTTTCACAATCCGTTGTCTTCGTCGGTGCTTGCTCAAGCTGACCCTTATGAACTGTAGGAGGGGGTATTGGTAGACTATTCTCACGACCTGCCTTGATCGCAATTAACCCTAATGGAGTTTTTTGACTATCGTGATCCAATACTGGAAGACTATCAGTTCTCGGCGAGACTTTCGCCATCGCTTTGTGGATCTCATTAGCGAAGCTCACTGATTCCATAATAGCGCTTGCAGGTTCAGATATTCCTTCCCGCAGCAGAGCAGTAAGAAGCTGACTCTTAGTTTTGTTCAGTCTGTCGAGGAATTCAGCTTCCTCCTCCTTCGCAAGTCTAGAATTGGGAGCAACTCTATCGGTAGTCGTAAGCTCTGCTCGTTCAGATTTCGGAGAGGTGATAGATTTTTCATCCACATAGGATTCTTCGAGATGGAGCATGGATGCGCAGTCTACTCCAGCTCTTTGAGCATAATCTCTCTCTTCCATCAACACAGCTTCTAATCTCTCCTTGTATAGATGCATCTCCTCCTCCAGTGCTAGCCGTTCTTCCTCACGTTTCGCAAGAATTTCTTTCAGAACTTCAATTGCCTCCTGGTCATACAAAGCTTTCTCCATTACCATCCGCTGAAACTGTCGAGACTCCATCTGAATAGCTGCTTTCTCTTCTTGTAGTCTGGAGATCATAGCTAGAGCTTCACTCGCAGCTGTAGCGGAAGAGTTCCGTTCTTCTTCTAACTCACTGTACAGAGCAGCCATAGCTTCGCGCTCCAACTGCAAAGCATGCAGCAGTTCCTGATCTTTCAAATATTGTTCCCGTCTCACATCCTCGGGACATCGGCCATTGGAGTCTTCGTTTATCTGTACTGATCGTACAACATTTGTCTCCACAGACCCAGCTTTTTCTCCTTCAGGAGAATCCTCCCGCAAGTGTTCGCGAGCCGTACTCTCTGATGAAGCACAGACTGCGATGAAATCTGAAGACTTCTTAAGATCGCCATCTCTCAAAGAGTCATCACTATTACCAACGTCTCTTGAACTCACTTCACTTTCAATGGGAACACTGATCGACTTTGGTTTTGGCAACACGAAATCCTTCTGTGGTACCGAGTCTACATTTTCCAATGACCCTTTCTGGAGATGCGTACAGCAAGAGCAAGGAACGTAGAGCCCAGAGACTCGAATAAAGGATGAAGTGAAGAAGTTCAGGACTGCGCATATGAAGACTATCAAGGCCAGTAATGCTTCTCCAGAGGCAAACAGCAGCGCAGTTGCACTCCAATGAAAAGCTGCGTCATTGTGTAGGCTTCCCCATGCCATTTCCACACCTCTACCACGCTCTTAGGATAGCATAAAACCTCCTTGGAACATTTCATGCGCGACGATTATGCACCCACCCCAATCCATTCGCACCGCAACACTTCAGCTTGCCATTGGCTCGTCTTGAAAGCAACACTCGCTACGCATCCAAAATACCCAACGCAGTCAAGTTAACGTAATCCTTACTAAACCCAAAATAACTGCGCAGTGTATACAATTAATGATCTGCGGTGGTGACACGATCTCCAAAATACCGAATCAAGAAGGAATACAAGCGAAGGCTCAGTGCGTTATAGTAACAGATACTCATCACTGTAAGCCCAGACCTCTTTAATGTTACAGCTTTCGCGCGCTCCCAAAGCCAAAGCATGTTATCTACAACCACCTTATGACCATTGTGATTGCATGCTCTCGCCCACCAAGATCCAATTCTCTAAACTTCACACCAACCCCCTAAACTCCCAAAACTTCCGCCGTCACTACAGAAGCAGACTCAATTCTGGTAAGGCCGCACTCAAAACAATCTCCAAAAATTCGTCTAAAGCCCCAATATGTTACAAATACCACACCAAATTGATGGTGCGGTATTAAGGATGAGAATAAAAACACAAATAATTTACCTCCAAAGCGACTTGAGGAAAGAGAAGGGTAAAAAAAAACAAAAAGTGGGAGGGGTTGTGTGTGTGTGTGGCAAAACCTTCTCGCAGAAAACCAGAAAATGGTTGTTCACGGCGCCACGATCACACCTTACCCATCTCTTCTAAACTCCCTCAGATTGAGATCAATAGCACCCATAGCCAAAGAACTAAACCGCAGGAAAGTGGGAGTCCGATATCCACTCACCCTACTGCAATCATCCCTCAAGCCCTCTTTCTCCCTCTCCTCGCCCAAACCATCAATCAATCTACAAGCTCTCCAATTCAGAGACCAAATCTACGCCACCATCGCCGCTCATATCTAGCCACTGCAAATGCCACAAGCACAGCAAACAAACACGCTGCGGGTGTGTACGTGCACGCGGCATTGCAAAGCAGGCCCACCTTGTCAACCAGATGCGCAGGCACCAGATGCCACAGGGTGAAGAAGGGAAGAGAAGCAGCAGACTGATTCAGTCGTTGTCTCCTCCTAACGACGATGACGATGAAATCACGTCTCAACGCACAGAGAACGAACGATCAACCGAAGCATGGAATGATGAAAATTGGCTACAAGCTGCCGAGGCTGGATTGGCAATAGACGTCTTGGTGCCAACTTGCGTGCAGGTCCTGGGGAATCCACGAGAAAGCCAGCCTCGCAATACCAGCCTCACATCATTTTACGTTTCTTTACCTGCCCCGCCCCCACCTGTTACGAAACTGACCTCGTCGCACACGGTCAATTGTCGACGGCGAGGACGACGACAACTACGACGACGTCCCACGCTTCCTCATCTGTTCGTTCACTCTTACTTCGCCCACCCACTTCGGCAACTTCTGCAATTGTCACACCGTTCCACCTCCCACGTTTACGCCTCCCGGTCACCTCAACTTTGAGTGAATCTTCTCCACGAAGCGAGATCACCGTTCACGTTACACGCATCGTTTCAGGATCAGCTTAGTCGACTTCCAAGAGATAAACCCCGTGCCCGAAACTCAGCCCAGTGGTGTGTACATCACCCAGGCCGGCCCTGCTGCTGCTGATGCTCTTTGCTTACATCAAAATCACCATTTACTTCGAGAAGCACAGCCTTGACGACGCAGACACTGGTCGACATTGGTCGCGAGTGCGGCTCCATAGACGCCGGATTTCCCGATGCGGCGAATCCACCGGGAGTGGGAGAATCCCCCAACTACCCAAAATGTTGTCAGGCGCATGTGTGCGCAGGCGAGTGTGGTCCCCTGGATATGTGCCTCCTCTTCAATTCCTTGCTTCCGCGAGACTTGCTATACTTGGAGCAATCCTGCCTCCGCTCAGTTTCTTGCTTCCGGCGCCGATCTTCGCGTCGGCCCCTTCCCATGATCTCCACGTTCCCTTCTCGTTCCCGTCGCGTGCACGTTGCTTGTTTGCCGTCTCTCTCTCCAGCGCTCGCTGCCGCTGAAGGCGGGATTTGTATTTTCCATCATGGATGATGGTGCCCCTGCTGCGCGTCTTGGCTCCGCCTCACCCTGGGTTAGGTCCCGACCCCCCCCCCTGTAATCTATTTTGTATTTCCACTGATAATTTACCAGGAAGTTGGACTGTGGGAGTGACTGACTGACTGACTAGTTGGGGGGTGTCAGTATTCCTCGCCTTCTTTCTCCCTTTGCAGCCAGCATTCAAGGATCAGCTCATTCAGCCTCTCACTTTTTTGTCCCTTTGTTTTTTCATTCCCGGGCAGCTTTAATTTCGTGTCTGCCCTTGAGCTGGTTTTCACAGTGTGCCTAGTTTTAGAGCCCCCACCACATCATAATACTCCCTCCCTAATCACAACATGTGCTTCCCAAGGTGTCAACCCAAAGCTTCCCTCAAGCTTCCTCCTACATTCTAGAGCATCAAGGAGAGGGTTTGATTTTCTAGGGTTAGGTTTTGGGGGAAACAAGTATGTGCCAACTGAGTGTGTGTTGTGTTGGGGCTTTGTGGGTGATATTGGGTTTTGGGACACATGAGTTTTGTGCAGGGCATCCTTGTAAAGGATGTGCATAACAAGATCCTTGAATGTTTTTTTATTGGAGTTTATCTCACATCAAGTAACATAATTTGGCTAGTTTTGGCAGACGTGCAGCAATGGTGCAACTTTTGAGAATGCCAGAGGATGTTTTTGAAACCCAATGTCAAGCTCACTGCACCACCCAAGAGAAAAATATCTACAGAAATGCTTTTGTTGACATTAGTTTGCGATATTGATTCCAATTAAAATGTCACATGCTAAATTATGATGATATGTGACATGAATCATTATCATATCCATTCCACTTGTTTCTTCTCTTGTACTTGTTTTAAAATTTTGAAAGTCAGTACAACTGTGTTAATTTGTTGTTTAAATAGCCTCAAAATTAGAAATTGCAACCCGAGCAAGTTGCATAGAAATCACTTTTTTTTTTTTTTTTTTTCTCTCTTTTGTAATCCACTTGTGCAGGTAAATCTCTGTTTGAAATAAAATCAAATACTGGAAGCAGATACATAGATATATACATCAATAAACTTCTTAGCAAGATTGGTAGCTAAATTCAGCATGATTTAAAATTTATTTGCAATTTAGGTCACATATGCTCCAACTTGACAATTCAAATTTAAATGCATCATTTTCTCAAATAAAATCAATACCATTTAGAATATAAACTAATTTTTTTGTGTATATAAATACATATATATATATATATATATATATATACACACACTTCAATCAGTATAAAAATGAACACAATTTGTTTTTAGGGTAGTTAAACAATCTGCAAGAAAATAATTTTGTTATTAAATCTTCTTATATCTAGTAAAGGAGCTGTTATAAATTAAATACTACTTAGGTGCAACATTTAAACTATTCAAAGACATGAATATATATATATATATATATATATATAGGTGAAAGACTTCATACAAAACTTTATAAAACGAGTTTTTTTAAATAGATTTGGTTTTCTGTTTCTTTTTATAAATAAATAATTAAATATATAAATAAAAGTTTTAAATGGATCTAAATATATGTTAAAAGTTAAAATACAATTCAAATTTTTATAATTGTAGCATCAGACCAGAAAATGAATAAATAAATAAATAAATAGATAAGCATAGGTGTTAATTTTTTTATTTTATTTCAATGAGCTACTTAAGAAACGTGCACATAAAAATAAACCAATAATATTTATGCAGAAATTGTTGAAGAGATTTTAGTTGCAAGTTTTAAAATATATTTTTTGAGATGAAAAAAATCTGAAAGACAATGCACCAAATAGTTAACACTCCTTTTGTAAAATGGTTTTTGAAGAGAGCAATCTGAATAATAACTTTGTAATTTGCACAGAATGAAGCCAAAGTTATAATAAAAGTGGTAATGTATATCTTTTTACAGTAAATAAATACTTGATTGAATATTATTTTTTAAAATTATACATATATTTTCTTGAAGAAATTGAAAAATATTTTCCATATTGATGTCTCAAAGAGTTAATTAACATCCTATTACTTTAAATTGCGTATAATATATTAGAAATACACTGGGTTTTAATGGTTTTTTTAGATAAGTATTTTCAAGTTTTTTGAAAACAATTTTTTAAAAATTAAATTTCAATGTATACATATATATATATATATATATATATATATATCCATAGCTCCTTGCTCTTAATTATATATATATATATATATATATATATATATAACATAGTTATAAATTTGTTTTCAAACAAGCCCAACAGCCAAATGTGTCAACCAAGTGTTTGTTAGGGTAGTTTTAGGGTTTTGATCAGAATACATATTTGGTTGGAAAATACATAGTGTTATGAATCCCCTCATTGCTTTTCCCTTTTCAACATTAAAAACGTTTAGATCACTTTGTAAAATGCATGTGGGGCTTTTGAGAAGATGCTTGATTGCCATGCCACAACTTTTATGAGATTTTGTGGGATTCCCTTTTGGGATAAGACTTCTACATGTCACACCCAAACTTGTGGGGCCTTTTACAACATGAAAGGATTTGGTGTATGACCTAGTCCTTCCAAAAGTCACATTCATTTGGTTAATTTGCGTTCCTTTTATTAAAATTTGTTCATGGCATGCAAAATGTGATCACATATCATGGAATTTCAACTGCAAAGTTTTTCCATGTGTGTCATGTTTTAAAATTTCAGATTAAATTATGTTTTAAACATAGATACATACATGTTATACCAATGTGTAATTATGAGATAAATCATTTTCGTCCCATCATGTCACAAACTGTTTTTGAAAAAAGAACAATCAACTATTTTTATGGTATGGAACTTATCAAACATACACATGCAGTATAGTGTATCTTATTATAATATTGTCATGCACACTGAAGAGTACTATATATATCCTCCAATTTATAAAATTTTGACCAAAAATAAATCATGTGTATGCCTACTTGTTGAAACACACTTTAGTTGTTAAAGAAACCTAATTTTGATGTTTAATTAGTCATCTATGTTTTGAATACATTAGAAGTAAAACTAATGAGCAACTGAATTGTTCCTTGTGTTGAATGTAATGTCATTAATGATGAAGGTAAGGTGATGAATTTATGCATCATAATTTTGAACCTATCTTGGTATAGTAATTCCACATATGATCTCTTTTTTATTAAGAAGGAAACAAGAAAAAAAAGAAAAAAAAGAAAACATATAAATATACACATACATATATATGTGGAGAGAGAGAAATGGACCGAATGACGTGGAGGGCCGAGCCATTTATGATCCCAAACCCGCTCAATCCCATGTGGCAGGGGTCCATTATGAGGCGTGGGAATGTTGGCGTCACGGGGCCATTACGCCATGAGTCTCGTGGAGATGGGGTCATTACGAGCGCATGCCCCAGGCACGGACATGGCCTTTATGGCCATTAACTCACACTAACTCATAGCAATATGAAAATTAGTGTGTTTATCTGGTATTCTTGAATAGGGTTTGTGAGAACGAGGATGAAACATCCATCCACCTCAAACACTGTTCACGTAACCTAATTCATCTTTTCTGGCGAATCTAGTGCATTCCAACAGAAGACAAAGGTTTTCGGAATCTACCAGTTGAAGAGAGTGTACACCGACAGCGGAGCCATTCGGAGTCAGTCGCACCGCCGACACAATTCAGTCTCCGCGCATCATCGCCGACACGTCTGAATCCCACTGCCACCATTGCGGATTTTCTATGGAGAGGGTCTCGTTTCGGTTGGTAGAACCCGCTCAGCGCCAGGCTCGGCTGTGCTTTGATCAGCGTCTGTTATTCGGGAAGGAGGAAAAGCATCTGTAACTGCAACCGCCGCCGCCGTTACTGGTGGTCGATGCACATCAATGCCGTCTCCGGAAGACGTCGACATCCTTGGCGTGAGCTGCACCTACTCGCTCATCGCGCCGATTCTGTTATTGTGCGCGATGGTAGAAGCACAACTTCCGAGTTTTGAGTTGTCTATTTCGCCATTAGACGTAGCGATTGAGCACGAGAACTTCCTCCCTGGCATTGATACATTGGTTGGGATTTCTGGACGTGATCAGGGTTTGTTAGCGCTCTCAGCCGAATCTGCGACGTTCAACAAAAAAGTTTGTGCTACCACCATCATTATCGAAACTTTTTTGTTGATCGTTTCTAGCAACAGGTAATGCAGGAGATGTCTGCTTCGGAGAGGAGCGCCTGATAGATTCCGGAATGGTGTGCGGCGTTGTCTACACGAAGGCACGAATCGGAAGTGCACGTTGAAAGGAAATCCGCACAGTTAGTCGGTTTCCAGGTGTGCAGGATCTACTCTTTGATCAATTTACATCCAATTCCATGCCTCCGCCGAAATTTCACCTGATAAGATAACTCAAGCCATGTACTCCTCACGCTGGACCTGGACTACTTTCCACGTGACTGCAATCTCCGATAGCTTCCGTAAATCATGAAAAACCTGCACGGAATCGAGAAACCAAAACGATGGAGCATCCATTTCAAGTCTGCTTTTTTTCCCAAACTTGGTTGACATTGAGAAAGTGCTGTACCCAAACCGTGAGAGCCATGTTCAGGAAGCTTGGAGATGGAGTGTGCAAAAGAGCACAGAATATGCGGGTCCACGACAGAATGCACAAACATCGGAGCGTGGTCTGTCACAGTTTGTGGAGTGCTGGAGTATGTTCCCGGGATTCAATGACTTTGCCTCCGTTGCAGCGTCGCCGAAGCAGCGGCTGTCGAGTTCGGAACCATAGATCCTTCGAAGCAAACGCCACCGCATGATGGAAAGTCTTGCCATGTGTTCTATCAATCCCGATGCCCTGAATTTGTGTTCAAAATTGTGAAAATTTCAATAACGAATCCACATGCAAAGAGGTCTAAAGTGAGTTCAGTTACAAATCGATAAACATGAAAAATAAAAGTAAGTTTCATTTGTTTACCAAATTGAGAATGTTATTCTCCTGCATAGAAATTAATTATTTCATATTTATTAATTAAATCTTATTATCTCAAGTGTCTGTCCCCTCAAATCTTGAACCATGAAAGCATTTGATGGTGATTTTTTAGAGTGACTTTTGTTCATATATGTCCAATATAATTTTAAAATGACAAGAAATTGTTATAAAAGTTTAAGAGTATGTAGGGCTTGTGGGATGTATTACATGTGTAATGAAATGGTAAGGCACAATTTTCATTTATTTTTAGATTTGAGGCCAACAAAAATCTTTAAAAAGTTTTTTTTTCAAATTTTATTAAGTTCAAAATATTTACTCACAAAATAGTTGTGGCATGATTTAAATGCAAAATTTGTGTTTATTTTTTACACCAACAAATGCTTTTTACTTTCAAATAATAAAGATTTTCAAACAAAATAGAAGGCTTAATATCAAATGAATTACATAATAAAGCTTCCATCACCTTTATGCAAACTTAGTAAAAATATTTTCCAAATATATTGATATGAACACTATTATTGTATAAAACCACAATTATTCATGTTTCAAGGTAATTGATTGTCTTTTAGTTATAAATTATTTTTTTATTCTTTTTGTAACAAATATAAATTTTAAAAATAATTATTTGATAACCTTCTTAATAATTTTTAAAATTCATATATAATAAAAATAGCAAATATATATATAAAATTATATTATTTGATTATTTAAAAATAATTTGTATATCATAAAATGTACAACACTTTTAAGAAGATAATATTATTATAAATGGAAGTTAACAATAGTTTTTTTTATTATAATGATTATAGATCTTATATTTTTACAGTAACAAAAATATTAGAAAATCGTATCTTATTTTAACAACAAGATTGATCAATTTTATTTGTAATTTGTTATAAGCAGTGTATTTTTTAAACATCTTTTGTAAACAATTTGATATTTTAAAGTTAAGACCTAATTTTCAGTTGGACATTTAAAAGACTAATATACATGCATGATGTTATTTTCTCTTCAAACACACAACTTAATTGTTTTACAAGTTACTTCTAAAATATTTTTTTCAAAAAATATTATTCAACTTTTAATAGTTATATTTTTTCAATTTCATTAAAAATAATCTATTACTTTTATGCACAATTAAAGAATATAACTTTAATTTTGTTATTGTTATTGCTTAACAAAATCATTTACATAAACTACCAAAAATATTATTATTGCTACAATTACTAACTCTACAAATAATAGCATATTATGGTATTTAGTCTTTGTAAAATTTAGTAGTCTAAAGATTATACGTGTTCTAGTCCAAAATTTCTAAATTAAAAAAAACCAATAAATATATATTTTTTGAGCCGTATTGTATAAATTTGTATTTTTTAAATTATTTTATTTATTTTTTGCATGAACAAAGTCAATGTCTTTAGAGTTCTCTTTACTTTTGTTATTCCGATTTACTTCTATTATCTATTATTTCTTTCTAACTTTCTTTGTTTTATTACTTCTTTTCTACCTCTCATTGTAATTTATTATAAAAGGAAGTGTATGCATTTTAAAATGGCTAGAAAAAAACTAGTACTTCATTAATCTTTATTTCAATTCAGCACAATGATACAACTTCTTTCTATAGGCATTATAAAAAAAATCAATAAGACATGCATTGTCTAATTTGTTTGTGTCACAATATTTTTTAAAGAGATGATTTTTTTAAATATATAAGTTTGTCAAATTTATTTTACTTAAACTTGTCTCACCACTCTTTCATTATAAGTTTTCATATGTCAACATATAACTTAATTAATAATTATGAAATAAATAAATAAAATATTTTTTAATTTTAAGGTTATTTTAAGGTTATTTTAAGTATTTTAAAATGAGATTTATCAATTCATTTCTAAAAACTATTTCTTTCTATGGCCTTTGGTTGTATCTTTCTAATTTGAAAGCTAATTTTAAGAAGCTTTTTAATTTCAATAATCACATTATTTAAAATTAAAGATCTCACACCTCATTTTTTTTAAAGTATAAAGTGCCTCTTGGAGCATTATAAGAAGATAATTACATTACATTAGTTCTTTGAATATTAAATTCTATCATTTATTATATTTTTTATAATAAGTATAAGATAAGAAGAAACTCTTAAGTTATTATTTAATAAAAACCAGAGATTGAAATTAGAATATTTTTCTAAAAGAATTATTTCAATTCTTAAAGTTTTTAAATGAATTATTTTTATGTATCAATATTAGTTAATTTATATTTTTAGTATCTTTTATACATTTGTATGCATCAATGATTTTTTTAAAGATTGTTATATACTTTTTTTTGCAACTCTTTAAAAAGATTATTAATATTAATGACAATAAAAAAAATCTTCATATTTAAATAGAAAAAACTTATTTAATAATAGAAGCACTGACATTATAAATTTATTTCTTGACATCACTCATAGATTTAATTTGTAGACTATTGGTTGTACATGTAAATAATCAAAATACTTTAACAAGAATATTCTACATTTGTATTATTTTTGATTGAAGTATGTGTGTATATATATATATATATATATATATTCTAAAGAAGTTGTATTATATAATACTAGTTTCAATCCTATGATATGATTTTGTAAATATTTAATTTATAAATGGAACAAAAATATCTTGTATAGTTACAAATTTATTCACCTAAGTTTAATAAAAATTACATCTATTGAAAACTAAAAACTATTAAAAATCTTCCAAAAGAGTAGTTATCTTGGTAGGGCCATTTTAGAAAGTTCTAGGATAGTTGAACAAAGTATAAATAGCATTGACTGAGGCCATTTGGACATTTGGTTAGTTATGGCTTTAAACTCTTTCTCTTTGTAAAGTTTGATTTACTTGTTCTGTTCTATTTGGTTCTGTTTGGTTCTATCCTCTTCTATTCAATCTTATCTTTTAAGTTCTATTCCGTTTAGTTACTTTCAATTTTATTATAGAATGCTTGATCTTACATAGTCTTAGAATCTTTGTTACTATGGATTTCGTAGGATTTTAGACCTTATAAAAATTGGTCCTATTTCATTAGTATCAGAGCAAATGTTAGTTTGTTCTTTGGTAGTGTGTTGATAGCCACCATTTACTTAGAAGTCAATTATTGTAATTACATTGGGTACTATTTTTGGGCTACAACAAGCTACTTTAAGAAATCAATTGGAAAAAAAGAAGGTAATATAATAGTAAAATTTAGCAAGAAAATTAGAGCATGGAAGATATGGCAAAGCAATTCCAGATAGAGACTTAGATACAACACCTCTTAGGCCAAATAGCTACTCTGTAAGGGCAAATAAAAGCTTCTTAGATAGAGGAATTGACATCTCCTAGGTTGAAATTAAGCAAGTCCAATACATACTCAAAGACCTCAAGGCAAGAAGATATATGCCAATGGCTCTTCTGCATTCGACAATACTTCCAATTATTTGGAGCAATCAGCAACAAAGAGATTATAAATGCCTCTAGTTATTTGACAAGTGCATCAACAATTTGGTGGCAACATCGAGTTCAAAGCTATAGGGCATAAAGTAAATTTGGTGATGTAAAGGAGTTTGATGCCGAACTTAAGAATCAATTTTGGCTTATCAATGCAGAGAAGTTAGCTCGTGATCAGTTGACTAACCTTACACAATCTAGATTAGTGCAAGATTATGTCTCTCAATTTAAGTATTATGCCTTTAAATTAATAATGTCTCAAATACAGAGATGATGGATTGGTTTGTAGAAGGATTAAAACCTATGGCCCAATAAGAGGTGGAATTAAGGGATCCACAAGCATTTGACAAAGTAGTTATGATTATAGAGAAGGTGGATGCTATAGATTTTAAGAATCATAGAGTACGACCTATAATACAAAGTCCAATGCTACTAGCTAATATTGTAGCACAACAACCAAAGCCGATAGTGATTGATGCTTTGCAAAGACCATTGACACCATAGACATGACAAATATTGATGCAAAAAGAATTATGTTTTTTATTGTTGAGAGCTAGACCATTAGATTAGAGACTATCCAAAATATCAAAGTTTAAGCACTAATAAATCACAATGGATTTACAATCTTGAAGGCCACAAAGTTGTTGAAGAAGTAGAGAAAGAAAATAAGGCTCACTAGTAAAAACACCAAGAGCCAGTGCTAGAAATAATTGTTGTTTCTCAAAGACAAATAGTATGGCCTTGGACAACTATTAGAAGGATCAACAAGTGTGTCTAATAAGTTAACTAAGACGATAGCTATGTTGAGAGGTTAAGGATTGCAGTTCTATAAAAAATTATATTTAGATCATAATTATCAATCGACTTGGGATTAAAATAAAGGTGATAAAAAGAAGGAGTATATATGTATCTGATGATGGAGAGAATGTGTTAAATAAAACAAGTGAAGAAGAAATTTTAAGGCTAAGTAATACTTATGCCTTAAAGAAGAAGTTTAGAGTAACAAAGCTTAAATATGATGTTATCTTTGATATGCCATCACTAGATGTGGAGAATAAATAGGTCGATTGGCTAACAAGGACAATCTCTTTGAAAGATAGAAGATCCATGGTGATTCTTTGTGCCTTTCTATTGAGTGGAATAGCAAAATGATTTGCAGCTAAGAACTTACTTGTAGGAATGACCTTTATAAAGAAAAAATATGACATAAGTAACCAATATATGTGGTGGTTCCGAATCTTGTCTTGGTGGTAGAAAAGATAATCAAAGAAATAAAAGAAGTAGAAAAACTCATATGTGAATATTGGGATGTCTTTTCAATCGACTTACCTAGTAGTATGCTACCTGATTGAGGTGCCTCCTTCCAAATATAACTAATACCTAAGGCCAAATCGACAAGTCGACCAATTTATCACCTAACATCAAATGAAGTTGAAGAGTTGTAAAAATCATTAGATGAATTCTTCGAGAAGGGTCTCATTTGGAAAAGCACCTTGCCATAGGGAGCAACTATATTCTTTGCATCCAAAAAAAATAATGGACTTTAACTTTGCATTGATTATTAGGGCCTCCATAAGCAGACCGTCAAGAATGCATATTCACTTCTATGTATAGATTATCTTCTTGACCAACTTCATGATGTAACTATTTTTAGCAAATTGGACCTTTGGAGTGGTTATTAGTAAACTTCTAATACCAAAGAAGATATAAAAAAGACTACATTTTGTATGTATTATGGACACTTTAAATAGCTTGTATTATCTTTTAGCTTCACTAATGCTCTAGCCTCTTTTATAGATCACATGAACAAATTATTTCAAGACCTTTTAGATAAGTATATAGTTTTCTTTATTGATGATATCCTAATTTATAATAAAATCCCTCAGGAGCATGAACAACATTTATGGGAAGTGCTGCACCAGCTATGTGATAATCACTTCTATTGCAAGCAATCAAAGTATACATTTGGAAGACAAAGGTCAGCTTTTTGACATATGTAATATCTTTTGAAGCTGTGCACATGAAATAGGACAAGGTGAAAGTAGTAGAGGATTCGCCAATCCCTAAGGATGCCTATAAAGTCTACTCATTTTTGGACCTTACTGGATATTATTGCCATTTTGTTTGGAAATTTGGACACATTGCTATGTCACTAATAAGCTTATTAGAAAAAGATCTTCAATTTGAGTGGAAATTGGAATGAAAAAAGGCATTCAAGGAATTGAAGGAGGTATTAATCACTGCTCTCATATTGCAATCATATGATCTCAATCTTCCATATATACTTGACATTGATGCTTTCAACTTTGCTATTGGCATGATTCTTCAATAAGATTTTGGTAGGAACCTTCAATCTATGGCATATAAATGATGCTTGCTCAAAAAGGCAAAGTCCAATTATTTTGCATGTGATTGAGTGCAATTAGCAATTGTATACACCACAAAGATGTGGCAATACTATTTGTTAGAGAAGCCAATGATTGTTCAGATTGACTACTAATTTCTACTATACAATTTGTATTAAAAAAATATAAAATCATGACATCATCATTGAGAAGAGCACTTGCAACTCTTTGACATTCAGCTTGAATACAAA
This sequence comes from Physcomitrium patens, assembly GCF_059467195.1. Lineage (NCBI taxonomy): Eukaryota > Viridiplantae > Streptophyta > Bryopsida > Funariales > Funariaceae > Physcomitrium > Physcomitrium patens. The sequence goes on along the minus strand of NC_143423.1, from coordinate 8,593,615 downwards.
CAAGGGCCATAACACAATATGTTAGATATCTTATCAAGTAGACCCAACTTAAAATCTGAATCAAATGATAAGTCAAAAGTTGCTACCATTATTAGTGTCATTTTAGACTTAATAAGATGAGCATAATGAAAAAAAACTACCATTTCAATGCTTCTTTTAAGATGGTTATTCATTGATTGAAAGTGAAAAATGTGTAATATCAAGATTATTGTTTCAATGATAGCTTATTCTATTTCAAAAAATAAATTTGTGTACTTGGCAATGCTATACTTTGGACATGGATACTTCAAGAGGGACATGACATCCCAATATTTGGATACTTAGGATGCAAGAAGACTCTAGAATAAATCTCAAGAACATGATTTTGGAGAGGTTTAGATTATGATGTTTGAACTTTTGTACATTCTTGTGAATCATATTAGTGTAACAAAGCATGCAACATAGTATCTATGGAACTATTACAACCAATTCCACTACTTATGGCACATTAGAAGTATGTGACTATGAATCTCATTATGTGTTTTTCACAAACAAGTTATAATTATATTATAGTTATTGTCTTTGTAGATTAATTCTCAAAGCAACTTCATTTGGCTGCAATGTACCGTGATATTGATGCTCCAATAGTTGTATAAGTCTTCTTTGATATTGTATTTTGTCACCATGGATTATTCCACACTTCACGAGGAATTTTTGACATGCCTTATTCAAGCTACTAGGCAAACAACTTGCCATATCTATCGCCTTCTATCCTCAAAAAACTGGACAAATAAAGCATGCAAATCAAATCCTAGAAAATATGCTACGGGCATTTATGTTGATTCACTATAATAACTGGAATGAATATTTGATGTCCTTGGAGTTTGTTTACACTAATAGTATTCAAGCAAGTATTAGTCATTTACCATTCTTCCTTAACATCGATCATCACTTGATTGTGCCAACAACTTTTTATTATTCTATCAACACTAATAATTTAAGAAAAAAAGAATTTATACAACGACTTACAATGACCTTGTAAGAGATACCACATTGTTTCTTTATTATATAGAATTGACAGAAGCAGTATGTGAATAACCACCAACAATACATGATCTTCTAGAAGGATGACTCAGTATTATTTACCAATATCAACCTTCTACTTGTTATATCAATCCAAGTCCGTATGCTAGCATCTAGATAGTTTGGACCTTTCTACGTTTTTGCAATTATTTTTGATATTACATATTGCTTTAAGCTTCCACCACATATTTGAGTCCATTCAATCTTTCATATTTTGCAGCTCAAAGAGTTTTATATTCAACCAAAGTGCTTTCCAGACCGACACCAATCACCACTACTACCATCAGTTGTAATTGTTCACTAACATGGGTATGAAGTGGATAATATTTTGGAGTATCATTACCTTCACTGTGGCAATGGATGTCTACAACTTTAGAATAAAGTTCTTTAGAAAGATTATTTCATCCATAATGTAATATAGAAATATGTACAAAATTTTATTTATTATTAGAAAATCATTTAAAAATACCATCAAGAGCAAAATGAAGATATTCTTCATTAGTATAGGGAGATTTGTTGTAACATGGCATAGATAAGATATTTATATTATTTGCACATAAAGATATGTAGGTGGAGTCGTTTTCAATAAAATTCTAGAATTTAGGTTAGGACAGTAGTTCATATAAGATCGATTATAGAACCTTCTAAAAAGACTTAGGGTGATGATCATGGCAAGGATCACTTCTAAAATCTTTTAAAAGGGCAGTTATCTTGGTGAGGCCCACTATTAGAGATATTCTAGAAAGTTTAAGGATAGTTGAGCAAAATATAAATAAGATTGATTGAGGCCATTTGGATACTCAATCAAGTATGGCTTTAGGCTATTTCTCTTAATAAAGTTTGGTTTTCTTATTCAATTATTGGAGTAGAGAGAATTTGCCTTAAGAAAGCGTTAGACTTTTTGCTATCACTAATTGCTCCACTTAGCCTTAAGATTAAAAAAAAACATTAAGTAAGTTTACATATAAAATTATTCCTAAAAGAGAAATTAAATCAATATATAAGCCCTTAGTACAAAAGATAAAAAAAATGTGATAAAAATATTATAAAACCTTATATATCCTTAAGGTGATTTTTTTCTAAACTTCAACAGCTCATATCTCACAATCAAACCATTTAAACAAACCAAAATTTTACATATAATACAAGTGTATTTTTTACAATTACTACAACAAATTTTAATTACAAATTTGTTATGGATCTTAAGATATTGTCAAAATCCTAATAGTAGCTTCAAATCCTTCTTTACATATAGCCATATGTAATTTTCTTCATCTCTCATAATTTAAGTATTCAAATACCATAAAAACTTAATATATAGATTTTTAACCTAATAACACACTTTTATAAATTTTGAGCCAAAAATTAATTTAGAAACTCAAGATATAGCTCCAACCATTACTACCAACAGAACAACTAACTTACTACCTTCAAATTAAATGTGCTATCTTCAACACTCTATAACTTCTTCATAAAAACATCAAATATAAAAATTCTTTTACAAAAGATGTTGATATTAAAATCATCCTTACAACCACACGTCTTAATCTCTAAAATCTATCATAAAATTCCTTATATCCTCAAAAGAGCAATAATATAACTTGAAAAGACACCTTAACTTCAAATGGCTATAATTTCATCATCATAATTCCCAATCCTTTAAACTTTTGACACAAATTCTAGTTTAAATCCTAAATCTTACAATACTTACTTCTTATTCTCAAATTTCCCTTCTAAAATCGCCAAAACCATTGTTATGGTCCCAGACAACCTGCTGAATTTCTATTGGGCATGGCTTTTGATCAATATAAATGAAGATCATTACCTTTGGCTTTCATCCATCCATAACTTACTTTCATCTTTCTAAATAAGTTTCTTAGAGGTTTAGATCTTCATCTTTGAGCATCAATCTTCTTCTTAAATTCTATACTAATTATCTAAATCCTATATAATTTAAACATTGTAATCAACATAAATAAACCTCAAAATAAATTTTCTTACATCAACTCTCTTTAAATTAACCTACTAACCACTCTTATGTACATCAACACTTATAAATATACTAGATGAACCCATGTCATTATGACAAAAAGTTTGACTCAAATGAAGCTATTTTTCTGAGCCAAAGAATATTTATCAAATTCAAATATAATACAATAGAAATAGAAAAAAAATTACATAATAGAGCTTTCATGTATGAAGTAGGATAAATAAATCCATCTTGTTGTTACAAATAAAAACTATAAATGTAACTATAAAGATAAAAACTATAAAAAAAAATATATTTATACAAAATTCTTGAAAATAAAAATAAAATAAAAAACTAAAAAAAAATCTAATAAATTTTAATTTTAATATTGAATAATAATAATAATAATAATAATAATAAAAGATATTATTTTAGAATTATAAAATTATAATAAAATTATAATAAAATAAAATAATATCTTAAAAATAAATATTATAAATATTAAAATCTTAAGATTATAAAATATTATAAATAGTAAGTAATTTTGAAAATAATAAAATTCAAAAATCCAATTTTATGCACACAACTTTAGTTCAATCCACATTATACCAATCCAACAACAAATCCAAACATAAAAAAAATAATACAAACAAACAAAATCAAAAAGCTAAATAAAAACACAAAAACAAAGCACTATTTCATAAATCTATATCGTTGTCATCGAAAGTGTGATTCAAATGAAGTTATTTTTGAAAGATATCATAAATCGATGATGTTGTCATTGAAAGTGTGACTCAAATGAAGTTATTTTTGAAAGATATGTTTGTAAGCGAAAGAATATTTTTCAAATATAAATACAATATAATACAAATAGAAAGAAATAAAATACACAATAGAGCTTTGAGATATGAAGAAGGATAAGTAAACTCGTGTCATTGTGATGGATAATATACAAAAAAAAGTAGTTAATTTTTTTTAAAAAAATAGTTGTGAAAATATAAAAAAAAATATTAAATTATAAAACATTAAATCATAAAATTATGATAAGACATTCAAAGATGTATTTAAGTTAATAAATTAATAAATTAAAATATAAAAAATAAAAAATAAAATACTAATATTTATATAATTAAAACTTTTGGAAAAATAATATTCAATATGAAATTTAAATTATTGTTTCTAGGAAGAAGAATCTTGATAGAATAAGAGGAAGTACATGGAGATAGTGCTATATAAAATTGACCATAGAAAAAAATATGTTGTTATAGATCAAAATCAACATGCTTAACCAATTGCCCTTTGGATTTGTTTATCATTATTGTAAATACAAGATGGATGAAAAATTACATTCTCTTTAGAATAAAAAAACGTTCTTTTGTTGTAGAAGTTAATGTAATCCGTGGAATAAACACCAAGTTTCTAACAAAATTTCCTCCACGAATTCTTGCTCCAAGAACTTGATCCTTTAGTCATGTAATTGTCAATCATATTCCATTGCAAAGTCCTTGGCGAGGAGCAATATTTCTTAGTAGCATCACCGGAGTCTCAATTTTAAGACAAAGCCTTTATTTAGACATTTGAGATGGATTTAGAAACTTGATGAATTCGTTTGGATAAACATTATTGTTGTCGATACCATCTTCAACAACAACTTCATCAGTGCTTAGATATTCTTATTTTTCTTTAAGAAATATGGCCATTCTCATTAATATCTTCTATATCATCATTTCATGCAGATAATATGATTCTATCTCTAAAGAAGGCATCATTTGCTACATCATCTTCTGCCAGCATTTGATAAATAACATCCAACAAAGATATTAATTTTTCATCAAAAATCATGTGATCGATAAACTTAACTATGTTATTGAACAATAAGTTTGTACTATTTCAATTTGGCAAGTGGCAAATAGAAATATTAGTCAATAATAATGTAACCATAAATAATTCAAATGTACCACTATCTATATATACAACGCATGTGTGCATTCTATACCTAAAGAAGCCAATTAGCAAATTCAATATCTACTTGAAGTGCTCCTAAATTCAACTTCATGTTTTCTTTTAATGGATGGATGTTTATTTGAGGCCGAAGTGTTGAATGTAGAAAAGATGTTGCTATAATTTTCTCTTGAGTTTTTTTCACAATCATTGGCAATATTTGGCAAAAATCTCCACCAAAAACCATTGTAGCTCTTCCAAATAGGTGATCAATATCTTGAATATTTCTAAAGGAACAATCAACTACCTCAAGACAATAATGATGTTGCATTGGAAGTTCATCCCAAATAATTAGGAAAGTTTGGCAAATAAACTCAGCATAGTCAAAATTCATAGTAATTGAATAAAAAGAATCTTCATTACAATCTAGTAGAAACATGAATGTAGAATGGGCAGTTCTTCCTCTTTCAAGTAGCAATATGGCAATTCTTGATGATGCAATATATATGACAATCTTTTGTATTAATCAAACTTTACTTGCCAAAGTATTGTAGAAAAATTTCTTATTAGTTCTTATAGGTCCATTTAGAAAATAAATGCATCCATGTTCTTCCATTATGGAGGCTACAATATCATCATATGCCTTTCTTTATTTAAGATTCAATTGTAGAACATACTGCTCCAAATTTGCTTGTAATTCTGAAATGTTCCATGCTCTTTCTTCAACAATAAATTTATTTCTATTAACTATTACATTTCAATTGTTTCTTGATAATGGCATTGGAAAAAATTGTACAAGCATTCTATTGGAGTCTTAAAAAATCTTATTTAGTAAGAAAAGTCCAAAATCCTTAATTTGTTCCTCTGTCGGATTGCTAATTCCATGTTTTCTTTACAAACAAGCATTGAGATCATCTAAGATGCTTTCTCTAAATCTTTTCTATGAGTTTAATGGATTTAGCAAATTTCCATGCAATAGCAAAACAACAAATAATGCCCTCAATTGAGATCCAGTATATATTCTTGATGCTTCTTTTAAACATTTTTATCACTTTCCATCACCTTTAAGTAATCCTAAAGCTACACATGTTATTTTAAATGTTGGATGGAAAATTCCATGAATAGTCTTAAAATACTCAAATGATTGTAGACCTTTAATGTGGATTAACAAAAGCCTCAAATAATATCTTTCTCCTATTGCAGGATTTACAAAATATAATCTTCCAATAGCAAATCTATATTTTTTTAACATCTATGTCCTTCTAGTCTTATGCCAAATGAAATGTTGTAGAAATTGTTGGTATGTATATTATCTTACCATTGCAATTACTGCACAAGTCTCAAAAAATGAAGTTAATGTTGTCTTTTGTCTTTCAACATGTTCTAAAATTGCAGCTACATCGTCATTTGGATTATATACCACTTGATCCATTTTTGATAGATGAACAGCCAAACGAACAACATTTCGCATTTTTTCATGGATTTGCATGCCAAATAGTCTCGAGGTAACCTCTAGAACTCCAATGTATCTTACATCCAAATATTGTTTGATCTTATCTTGTTAGTTTTTAAATTGCACTTTAATGCAATCATAGCCCTTATAGATGTATTTATGGATATACTTGAGAGTAAAAATAGATATACAAACTTCAACATTAATATACCAATTGTACTTCCAAGATAGTTTTGGACAAAATGAAACAACATCCTTGTTATCAACAACCATTCCTCAAACTTCAAATGCTCTTCTATCATTTCTTTATTGATATTGAAGATATCTATTGGCATCCATTGTTGTTTCTTCCACAAACACCTTTGGATACATCTTTGTACAACAACCATCTTCCATACAAGGCGCTTGAGGATTTTGCATTCCACACGGATCATGTACCATGCATTAAAGAACAACTTCAAATAGCTCTCGATCATTGTCTTTATCTAGAAATTCTACAAAAATCATATGATCTACATCTCTGGTGCATCTAATCTTGTTTTTTTTTTTAAAAAAACCAAGATATACATATGACATAGACCTCTCTTTTGAAACTCAATGGTATAAACATATGCAACAACATGACCAAAGATAATTCTTTTTTTTATATTTTCTACAATTGCACGTCTCTTAAATTCAAATACATGGGCAACCAAATCTGGCCGGTCACTTGTTTGTTGTTCTTAAAGCAATTCATTTTGGATTTTGGACCATCTTAGATTTACTATCATTGTCATAAAAATATCAAGATGCTAATAAAACCTTATAATTACTATAGAAACTTAAAATATTTCTATCATATGTCTTGCACTTCTAATATGTGATAATAGAAGTAAGATCCTGTATCTTAAATTATATAATTCATATTGTCTTTCTTGATGCCCAATATTTTGATGAGTTATAATAGCATCTACTAATCCTTGGTATAAATCAGCATGTAAATTTTCTTGATTGTAATGTAGATATTACAAACATGATTGCTTAGTTGTTATCTATCCATCAACCATAAATTCTTGTAATAACTTCCCTCCACACAAAATTATAGAATACTCAGTAGGCCTTAAAAAAATTCAATAAAAAAATAATCCATTTGTATAAGGTTGTTGCCTCTTCAATCCTCTCATCCAGTACCTTCTCTTTCTTCAACAATATCCATCATTACATTTTGCACCCTTAAGTTAGGATGCCATTTAAGAATTTCATGTAGAAAAAATAAAATATAATAAAGGGGCAAATAAGCTAGATGAGCCTTATGAATCCTTTTTAATAATCTATTACTATATAGGCAAATAATAATATTACAAAGTGCATTATACTCCGATCTATCTCCAACCAATATAATAGTACTTTCTTCAAAAGTGGTGGAAAGATTATATCGATGTCTATTGCTTTCATTCATAAAGTGCAAAGAAACAGCAAGATCTACTTCCACTATTCCTTCATTCCGCACCTAAGATAGTATTTTATGTACTTGTCTATATAATCTAATAAATGTATTATTTTTCTTCAAAAATTCTCCAATTTCCTACATAGCTTGACTCAATAAACTACAATCACGTCTCATTCTTCTATCTTATACAAATGATGCATTGTCGATATAGAATTGTGCATAAGTCAGGTTGTTACCTTCTTTTGATAATAATGCTCTTACTAAATGGCGCAACTCTCTATTTATTCCAAAACCATATGGAGCATTTTCTTGAAGCATAGATCGATCAATACTTTTACTTAAGAATATAAATGCATGTGTAGCATTGTACTCACAAATATTTTTTTGGAACTCCCTTAATCTTACATCTTGGTCTTAAAATAAGCATCTCAAAAGCAAAAGCGGAGAAGGTAGAGATGGTAGAGAAATTTTTTCTTGATGACAACATTGTCCAAATAATGGCAACTTCCTTCGCAACTAGGCTAAATGTTCATCAAACCAATACAATGCATTACAATGAGGACACAAAACATTCATCCTTCCTAGATTATGTATTGCTTCAGTACTTGTAACTATTTTAGTTTTTATTTGTGCTCTCTCATGTTTCCTACGTTGTCATTGAGCAATTGTTCTTCAATTCATTATTAAAGCTAGACCATTCACAACGGCATGGGTTTCACCAAAGAATTGGAGTAAGCTTGGAGTCATCTAAATTGTGCCTCTATAAAATTGTATCTCCATAAATTATACCTCCATATTTATTAAAAATATATATTATTATTTATTTATATACACAAATAGATATATATATATATATATATATATATATATATATATATATATATTTATACATATGAACTTGAATATAAAAAATCTCATATAAGAAGAGGAAATAAAATTCTTACAATTTAATTTTTGTACAACAATTCTTGTTGTTGTTAACAATATTCGTAAAATTCCAATAAAATTTTGTTGCTCAAGAACCCATATTTATAATGAAGATATAATATGAAATATAATATAATAAATATAATTATAAATAAAAACTATAAATATAATTATAAAGATAAAAACTATTAAAATATTAAAATGACTTTATTTCTTTGAAAATTCCTATATACATCCGTGTTTAATAATAATATCCTAGCTTTTGTTATAGAAGAAAGAAAGATAATAGCCGAAGGATGTGAAATTCATGCAATGTAGAATCAAAAAAGTCAAGCACAAAATTCTTTTATTTATGGTTCATTTATTAAAGGCTTGCAAAAAGTTGTGATTCACACCTTTTAGTCTTCATGCTTACACTCCAAAGAATTAAAAAATGATAATTGCTCCAATTTTCCTCCCAATCGGCTTTGCAATTTAATCAACCTTTCTATTACCAACAGCTTATCATTTGTAAAGTATAATTTTGGCATGAATTAAAAATAAATTTGACATGGCTAGAGTAAGTGAACTTTGATTGTCATTACAGATGAAATCATTTGTTTGCTCTAGAGCAAGATGGCCCAAAAATGGAACTCGATGTTGATCATAATAAAGCCAAGGAGTTTTTTTTTTTATAATAAAATAAATTCAAGTAGAATAATAAATATTGATGCCTCCAAACAACCCACATCGAATTCTTGGATTAAATAGTTTCCAAATGGGCATCATTCATGTGAAGGATTATCGAAAGATTGACAAATCAAAATTAATCAAAATAAATAAATAAAATAATAAATATTTATTATTATATCATTTTATATCATTATTTAATTTTGTATTCAAATAGATATATGTATATATTTATACATATAAAGTTGAATATAAAAAAATTCATATTTTTTTTGTCATAAAATGAATTCATTAAGTTAACTTTGATTGTCATAAAAATATTGCAAATGAATTCATTTGCTTGCTCTAGAGAAAGATGTCCTAAAACTTAATTCTTTGTAAAATGATATTGATCACATACAATGGCCTCTTCTTATCATTTGACAAAACCTACAACAGAAGGCACAAACAAAATCAGTACCCATAAAACAAACTAATATAATAAATAAAAATAAAAACTTAAAAACTTACTTGACTTGTGTTTTACCTCCTCAGGTGTAATTGTGTTTTATCCAGGTGTGGCTTCTGCCTACAGCAGCTTATTTCTTGAAGTGTGCACTGGATTAGCTTCCAACACCGCGTCAAGAGCTAGAGCTGCACCCACTTCCAACGGCACCAACATTCTGCATCCACTCTCAGTGGCACCAGCATTCTGTACCCACTCCCAGCGGCACCAACAAGCGATAAAATTCAAGCAATAAAATTCACTCGTAATAATCCAGTTCATAAAATTCATCGAGTTTGCCTCAATGCTTTGCCACACAACGACACACGACAACGTCTAGCCAACCAGCCAGCTGGACGCAGTAGCTCGATACCATCGATCTACCAACTACTTGTAGCTTACTTCTTATATATGCATATATGGATCAATTTTTTTATGTCGTCAATTTTTTATACCATTGATCTACCTACTACGTGTAGCTTACCTCTTATATATGTATATATGGATCAATTTTTTATATCGTCAATTTTTTATATCATCGATCTACCTGCAACACGGCTTACCTTCTGAGGTGTGCACCAGATTAGCTGGAGTTCAAGAGCTGGAGCTGCACCCACTCCTCGTAGCACCAGCATTCAAGATCATCAAGCGTTCGCTTGTAAAATTCACTCGTAATAATAAGAGAAGATCCAACTGCAAGAGCTCATTGAACCACCCAGATCATTGTGATGAATTCCTTGCATTCCCCACTCCCAGCGACCCCCCACTCCCAGTGGCAATAGCATTCAGGATCATCAAGCCATGGATCTTTCTCCAACCTTGCTTCGAACCATCCAGTTTGCCTTAGTGCTTTGCTACACTACCACATACAACGACGTCCAACCAACCAGCCAGCCGAATGCAGCAGCTCGATACCGTTGCATAGAGCTCTCTATCCACCACCAAGATCATTGTGATGAATCTCTTGCATTCTCCACTCTCAGCGGCTCTCTACTCCTAGCAACACCAACATTCAAGATCATCAAGCCATGGATCTTTCCTCGGCCTTGCTCCAAACCATCCAGTTTGCCTTAGTGTTTTACCACACAACCACACACGATGACGTCCAACCAACCAGCCAACCGAACGCAGCAGCTCAATACCATCGTGTAGAGCTCTACACCCACCTGCAACGCATAGCAACTACCACTTGCTCTCCCATTCACTCGAGAAGAAGAATGCAAAAGAATGTTATGAGTATAGGAGGCGGCACACGGAAGGTATTGACACAACACGTTAACATCCCGAAACAAGTTATTAGTTCTGTTAAAGGTCATGTTTTTCCACATAATGTGAATTTTTTTTGATGAAAACAAAGTGGAGAGCATGCGGTGAAGGAGAGCCATGACTTGTCTCCTGGCACTTGTCTAGTTGAGCAATCTTAATATATAGATTATATGTTTTAGTTGATTTTTACATACTATAAACAATTATAATATGACACCCTTCTATTTGGTTTTGTTTCGTTCTATTCTCTTCTACTCAATCCTATCTTTTAGATTCCATTCCATTTAATTACTTTCAGTTTTATTTTGGTGTGCTTGGTCTTACGTTGTGTGAAGATCTTTGTTGTTATGGATTTGGTAAGGTTTTAGATCTTAGAGAATCCAATCTTATTTCATAGAAAAAGAAAAGAAAGTCTAAAACTTGTATTAAGACTGGGACTTGCACTAAGATAAAGAAGGGAAGTAAGTCATCTTTGAATCCATTGTACTAGATAAACAAAGCAACCATTAGATGTTTTTATTGTGCATATAAAATGTTGGGATGAGCATGTAGCCTAAGCCAAAATTAAAATTTTAAAATTAATTTTTAATTCTAATTTATTTTAAAATATTAATATATATGAAAAAAAATTAATAGTAATTATAATTATAATAATTGAATTAATAAATTTTTATGTTATATGTATCATATGTTTGGAAAGAAATCTATAATTCTTTGAAAGAACGGTCAAATCACTGTGCAAAGGTATTCATGAAGTGCATTGTTCATGGATAATACCTGATCCTAATCAACTGTTTATTTATTCATTTTTAGCATTTACATTTAAAGATTCTGAACAGAAATTGATCGCTAACACTAAAGCGAAAGAAATGAGGACCCAAATCGAGAAAATGTTGGTGTGCCTATTCCAGATAGTCCGAGTTATGAAACAGCTATTTGTAGGTTAAGCTAGTAATGTTCACTTGTGCAACTCCATTACACAAGGAAACTGAGGCACAAAACCAAAGCAGTATGGTAGCGGGAAAGCAACCACGTTTTAATGAGAATTCAAGGATCTAACACATCATGTCAAAATTGTATGAAGAACTAACTGAGCCCTAGTACTATGTTAGTGGTGATATATGCTTAACATCTTCCAGTATACAGTGCCTGCCAGTGATGAGATCGAATAGTGGACTTGGCAACCGCGAACCCGAATTGCACCATTGGATTTGCTTATAACTTTATCCGGTTCATCTCTTCTTCTCCGGCTACAACAACTCCTTCAGACTTTCCTTCTCACTGCTTTGAGCAACTGCTGCTCGGGTAGTTTCTGAAGACCACCATATAAGTCGACGGATTCGTTGTAGAATGACTCCAACGGCCCAGGGCAGCTGTAGTGTCAACTTGTGAAGTACAAATTGTAAAAACATCAATCAAAAGTGATTATCACTGATATCCACCAGGTCTGATCTGATCCTTAGCAACTATCAGCTGCAGTCATGGTTTATACACTGTCAGAAGTCTCTGAGCTGTTATCCCCCCATCTAACGTTGTACTTGGCAGCCAGATAATGGGCACCTACTGGACCACGGCTGCCATATGGGTAAAGCTCTGGAGCTACTTTTCGTTTTTCTAACTCTTTCAGTAGAGGCGTGAACAATGCCCATGCAGCGTCCAGTTCATCACTACGAATGAAAAGTCGGCGCTCACCCTCGATGGCATCTAGTAACAGCCGTTCATACGCATCAGGGATTTCCCGATTATACCTGCAGAAATCAAATAACACGTCAATGGTGTACTAAATATTTGCAGAAAACCAGCTCATATTTGGAAGATAATTAAACCATTATTATCCCACTGCGTCGTAAAAATACAAACGTCAAAAAAAAATATATATATATATATATATATAGATATATCAGTTAGTTTGGACAATCGTGCCCAACGATCACACATTCAAATGATTAAATTACTCAACTTTCATGGTTATCTGTAATGGCACATCCTGATGAAAATAAAGCAGAGATACAGGTGAAGACAGCATACCGATCGGCATAATGCAAATTTAAGTTCGATCGATCCAATCTCATGCCCAGACCTGGCACCTTATTGTTGATCTTCAAGTATATAGCTTCATCAGGCTGCACGCGAATTACCAATTCATTTGTTGCTTGGTCGATGTCGGCCCCAAAACTCCTCTTGTAGAGACTGCCAGGTACATGTCTGAATTGGACTCGGATCTCAGCCCTGCCAGAATCATCCCAAACTTATGAATTTCGTGCTACCTACCAAAACTGATTTAAATAGATGTCTTGTTTATGAACCCAGAATTTTAGAAGAAATTCGGGTCTTATTTTTGCTATCTGCCACTCCCATGCATTTAAACAAATACCTCTCATCCTCACCAATTCTACAAAGCTCCATGCTTAAAACATCAAAAAACAACATTTTAAAACATGATGCATGCCACGAAATGAACAGATGCATACCTTTTCGTATGTAGGGCTTTCCCGGCCTTCATCAGAAATGGAACTCCATCCCAACGAGCGTTGTCAATAAAAAGAGCAGCTGCAGCAAACGTGGGAGTAATGCTGTTGTTGGGCACAGTTTTGTCTTCAATGTAGGCAGGATACCTCACTCCGCCACGGGTGTGCCCTTTATATTGGCCAACCACCACATTGTCTGTATCCAGTACCCTCATTGACCTGAGAACTTTTACCTGCAAGAATAACCATGTAAGCGGAATTAACGTAAGTGATTTGATCTTACCACCGAGAGCCAATGAAGAAAATTAAGACTTAGAATAGCTGCTCGACCCAAATACGGACAATGATGTCAATGAAAACGAAATCACTTATGCTTTTTACTAAAAAAAGTTGAATTTTAAAAATAAATTTAAAAACAAAAAAAAGAGGGTCCGACAGGAAAAACAAGACACACCTTCTCATTTCGAATGTCTTCAGCATCCAAACTCACAGGTGGCTCCATGGCAAACAGTGCCAGTATCTGGAGAAGATGATTCTGCATAATGTCTCGAATGATGCCGTAGTTATCAAAATACCTGTATATGACCCAGAAACATTTAATTCAGAGTTGGCCGATTTCAACACAACTATCATTTCGAAAGCAGTGCAAATGACAAATACACATCTTCATGCTTTCGGGATACAAAACTCTTACCCGCCACGACCTTCAGTGCCGAAGTCTTCAGAGAAAATGAATTGCACGTTCCTTATGTACTGTCGTGACCACAATGGTTCAAAAACGAGATTTGAAAATCGCAACACTGACAGATTTTCCACTAATTCCTTTCCCAAGTAATGGTCAATTCTGCAGGAGGACGGGATTATACGAATTAGACAAGAAATAAGCATCAAAGAAACTCAAGATGGCTTTACACAAATTAGGCTAGAGTCTAAGGAGAAGCTAAGGGAAATATAAAGTGAGGAAAATCCATTCATACAGAAGTTGGGCTGCTCCCAAGGCCTTAATATTTAAAAATTGGAGTACTTTATCTTAAATTACATTTTAATTCACCGTTTAAAAGATTTCATGCACCAGAAACGGAGATAAGGTTCGACACATCTAACGAAGTATACTATCTATTTTTCCAAGCCAACTCCTAACCTTGAGACAATCGTCAGCATGTGTCGAGTCAACTCTTCTTTACCTCAACCTTCACGTTAGGCCTCAAATCCAAATATAGAGCAACTAAAGGTGGTTGAAAGGCTTCCAAAATATTACAATTGAACATATCAGTTAGAAAAACCTACCTATAGATCTGGTCTTCATTCAAGTAAGTTTTCAAACCCCGTGTAAGCTCTGCAGAGGATTCTGAATCTCGACCAAATGGCTTCTCTACAATAACACGTGTCCAGCCATTTGCTGAAGAAGCAGCTAGACTTGAACACCGGGCAACATCCACAAAGACATCAGGCGGAATAGAGAGGTAGAATAGTCGGTTGGCCACTCTATCGCCCTGCCATAGCAATCCTGAATTTAATATATAGTTCAGGTACAGACCCCATCTTAGGGAGCAAACAAAAGACTACCAAAGGCTTAGTACTAGTTATCTAATGTTGCTGGATGTAACATACTTACTACGCATTAATTACGTCAGCGAAAGACAAAATAATCAATACATCATTTAAAAGAGGCACAAGACCTCATGCTCGTGAAGCTTTTTGGAGAGCTCTCCGAAAGATTCCTCTGAACTGTACTGGCCGGAATGGTAAAAACACCGTTTCAAAAACTCTTCTTGTTTGTCACCGCAATTCTCCCTGTGAAAACGTATTATGTTAGTTCTAATGACGCATAACTAGGATATTCTGAATCAAATTCCGTATCACACCACCAGATGTAGATTTCATCGAAAGAGAGACATCATGAAATCTATTGTCCACTTTGAGAACAATAAACATCTGCACAGTCCGAGACTTACCTTTGATCGATCCTGCAAGTAAGTGTTCCCGAAATCATCTCTCGCAACGATTCATCGTTCATCTTGCTTCGAGCAAAACCAAACACGGTAAAATGCTGTGACAAAGATAGTACCCCTAAGTTAGAACTGAAACAAAAGCGCTCAAAGAAGAACATCGTATCACACCCACAAAAACAGATTAAACAAAGAGGGTTTTAAACTTTAGTCACAGAAGCTTTTCTTCGGAAGAATACAAAAGACCCCTTACAGAGGTGACCACAACTAGAGTATTCCAATGAGGTTTCTATGTGTTCCAATCAATTAAATACGATGGTTTCAATGGATTCCAGCGGAGACCTTGAAAAAAAACTCATATGAAAATGGACCACAGTTATATGCTTCTATATTATTCTGAACCAACCACCACATTCAGTGTTGAACGTCTCATGTGGCGTGGGTCCACTCACGCAGCAATAGTAAAACTTCCTTTATAACCACAACCCAATCCGACCCAAACATTTCACATTATTGCAAACTTGTGTATGCATTAAATCAATCAAGTTTTAGCAATAAGGTAGGACTCTGGCTGGCAATTCAATGTCTAAAGAACAGTGTGACGAACCTTGGGCAAACAACCCTCGTAGTAGAGAGCAAACAAAGCTGGAAAGATTTTCTTCTTCGCCAAGTCTCCAGAAGCTCCTACAACAGTTATACTAACTGTAGTTTCAGTAGCAACTGCAACCCCGTTCTGGGAACCTGCTACTCGTGACTCATCTTTCGCCGACACCGGCGAAGCAGACTGAGCCGAGCCATCATTCGTCGCCAACCGAGCAGTTTCCGCCTCCTTACCCCCTGTTTGCATCCACAAAAGCTTGAGTGCCTTAATTGCAGACTGCACAAACTGATTCAACTGTCCTGCGCATTCAGGAAATATTGAGAAACATTCAAAAACAAATAAAAATGCTCGGATATGTTTGATTATTTATTGTCCGCCATGCCCCGCACTTCAAACCCTCTCCGAAACCCAAAATTCATCACCATTTCGAATTAGATTCTTCCTTCCTGATCCCCTCACACAAACTACACCATTACCTGTCACTGATGCCCGAATAACACAGAAACTTCTTCCCCGAAAGCCCTTCCTCATGGAAACACAAACTGGCGAAAACACTCCCCTGGTACACAGGGTCAGTCGTGACGAACCCAACAGAGCGCCTGGACTCCTGGATAAGGAGCTAGAGCTTAAAGCCTGGGCACAAGATGCCATGGTGGCCTGCTCCATGGGAATCCACCACCTTGTTTCCCACACACCACAAACCCAACTCAAAAATCCACACTGCACACACTTCACATTGAATCTGAGAACTAGAGATGAAACCAGCACAGAAGTGAAAGAATCCTGCAAGCTTACTTAAATCGTGGCATCGACAGCTTGAAATGACTTACAAAGGCAGTAGGGATGATCCAGGATGGGGATGCGGCGAGCAGGGCAACAGGGTACCCGCAACAATCGGACCTTCACTCTCCTCGGACCTCCACTGTCGAGTCTAAAATTTCGGAGCACTCTCGTCTAAGTCTCGTCAAAGTCTCGTCTAAGTCAGCCGACGTGTCCATATCGCCCCTTTTTTCGTTCTCACTGTGTATCCTCTGTATCTTTAAGGTCCAGATCTTTTGGTCCAAACTGCTTCTGTAGTCCTTTTCGATTGCACCAACTGATAACCGTTGGGTATGGTCGGGATGCCGGATTTTAATGCCTGGGTACGTGCGGCATTTTGGCTATCTCCATATCTTCAAGTTTCCAGCATCTTCAATAGTGAACGGATTGGAACCTCCTGCTGATGCGAGGTATCAAGCAATTACGGACTTATATGAGTAACTTCATGTGCTGGAAGATCTTGCTTACCGATAGAAGCATTAGCTCTATGTTGCCGAAAAACCGCACCGGAGTACTCGCAAGGATGACAAGGATTCGCAAAACATGTGTTGCGAAAAGCTTTCATCGCGCCTTTCAGCAAGTCATTGAAAAACACGGCTGATCGGAAGCATGCAAAGGATGTGGAGAACATTTTAAGGAATACACCTATGGTTGTGACTGGTGAGAAAGAAGACACAAAGCAACTCAAGCGTGGACTAGGGGAAAAAAGTTGAGGTAGTAGTACGATGCACAGTAATGCCGGTGTCCACATCACAGCAACTAGAGAATTCTGATGATAAGTATCAACTGCACAATGCAGACCATGTCTTTTTCCTCATTAACTCTCTGATCTACAGTGATTTCTGACATCAGTTACTTCTCGAAGTTGCAACAAAATTTGCTCATCCACCAACGATACACCCCACACGGAGGTTGAATTCTTGCGTGCACTATGAAAATGGGCTTTTCCAACGATACACCCCACACGGAGGTTGAATTCTTGCCTGCACTGTGAAAATAGGCTTTTTCTCGTTGTTGTCAGTGAGAGTGGTGAAACGAGCAAGTCTAGGAGCCTGGGGTGCTCAACAGTGGGTAGCTAAAAACGTAAACCCTATATCATACCAGTACCTTGAATTACGTGTAATTGTTAATGCAGTCACATCGAATCGACTGTTCTGATTCCAGACTGCCAAGCTCGTGAGATTGGACATCGTGAACCAACGCAAGGGATGCTTCACATCAAGTCATTCTCTGTAAGGGAATGCGGCAACATGGTACGAATTTATGAGAAACTATCAAAGTATCACCGCCCTGATGCAAGGAATCAACGTCCTAGAATAGGCTAGGAACACCTGTCTGACGAGATGATTGTGCTGCTGTTCTACAGCTTTGAAGCCAGGGCCACACATGGCTTGCTTTAAGAGGATTGTGGACCTATTCATGCACATCTACTTGTCTTCAGGCGTCGCAAGGTGCTGAGACCTTATTGTTTGGATCGAAGCCCTTCACTTCAAAGTTCAAAGAACATAATTTCAATCCGCCAGAGCTCTGAATCCACGCCTGCAAGGTGATTATCACATTTCAGACACTTTGCAGAAGGTGAAAATAATTGCATGTTACGTAACCTTGCATTTGAAGTTCAAAGGAGCCGGACTCCAACCTCCAAATTTATGTAGGGCGATCCTTGAAAAAGAGGACAAGAAACCTGAACCAACAAATTTTTTACCCTAAACATTTAATAAGGGGTGAATTTAAACCCAAGTCGAGAGGCAGCATGCGGAATTCTAGTCAAATGATGAAACCTAAAGAGCTAACTTCGCGAATCAACGAACACCGGTTGGTAGAATAATAACTTTCCGGTTCACAATTCGGGCTCGGGCTTGGGCTCGTTCCAACACCAATTCTTCCGCTTGGGGAAATTATCGTCGAATATTTACAATCGAGAGTTTCGCTTGCTTGCTTCGCATTTCCTAGCTCATCACGACTACGCGTTCAAAAAACTCCAAGAGCCATAACCAGATTCTCAAGCTCTGCGAGACTCATTTCGCGGGGCACTCACCGTAACGTTGTGCCCGTGCAAAAGAAGTTCTTCCATCAATTCTTACCCCAGTCTACCGCATTAGAGATAGTACCAGCGAGCGGTACTAGTCTAGATCCGAGATCATCCCTTCACTTAGTACAAGAGTGGCCAGACACCAGCGAAGCTTGAGCTGACATCGCCATTGCCATCGCCACATGTACAGACAACGCACTGCAATGGTTCCCAAACAAAGATCCTGCGATACCCGCACACAACTGCTGGGTCACGAAGATGGTGAATCATACCCGGTTCTCTCCCGGTTAAAGTTACTGTCTGGTAACAACAGGTCTTCAGTATCAATTTAATAGAATTCAACGGATCGGCACGAAGGCAGGGTCTTGAACATGAGTGTGTCATTTGCATAAAATGATTCTACAAAACTTTGTACATATGTATTCATACGTTTTTTTTGTAAAAACTCATGTACACATAAAAACACTATTCTGTAGAAATATAAAATTAAATTTTTATGCCTGAATGAGGATGGTTAAAATAAGATTTCAAAATATTAATACAGTATTTTATGTAAAAATAAAAATGGGCTTACTGCTATAAAAACAAGCCACATCATCCATATTACAAATTAACACAAAAACAAAAAAAATCACACGATATCATGTGCAAAGGGAAACATGTAATAAAGGTAAGTAAAGGCTGCTTTGGATTCTCAAATGCATTTTACTTTTTTATTTTCTTGTTCACAGGTTTTCACGAAAAGAATGTTGCTATTTCCCTTCCAATATATATATATGTATGTATATATATGTGTATATATGTATAAACCCAGTGTGAGAGATGTGGGTTTCATTATTGTTCTTCATTTGTTTTATTATTGTCATTATCAGCAAGGATTGGAGCTGGACCAGGGAAACGTAAGTAAGTTAAACTAGTGAATTGAAGTGGCAGAAAGAGAATGATTGAGGGGGCCATATTATGGACAACAACAACAACAACAACAACACATATAAAATAAAATAAAAATGCCAAAATATACGCAAATCCAGGTCATTGCGATAGCAGCAGCAGTGGTAGTAGTAGTAACTTACTAGTAAAAGTAGAAGTAGAAGTGACACGTGTCCATTTGGTAAAGAGGGAAAGACAAGGGGCACTCAAATCATTGCAGCGACAGGTGTTCAAGAGTCTGCTGACGTGGATGAGATGAGATTCGATGCGTAGTGGATGAATGACTTCGCAAGTAACGGATGAACAATACTCCATCCTCCCTCATCCAATTGGGTACACAAAGAACAACAAAGAAAAAGTATTAAGCACGTGACATTCAAATTTGAGAGCAATTCTATTAATGGAAAAGTTTATTTGAAAAAGGAAAAGAAAATGATCATAAATGTGATTAGAGAATAAAATAAGAGAGGATGTGCAATTGGTTCTGATGGCATGCAAAACTCTATTACTATATTGAAAGAAGAGTTACAATCAATATTCCAATTTCGATTTTAAATACAAAAACTGTCATAAAATAGATTTTTTTTTTTTTTTTTTTTTTTTTTTATGTTACCTATAAGAAACTAATGGTTATTTCATATGTGTATTAAAGAATCTTTCTTGTTCCACTCCTGCAACCAAAACTATTTCATAAAAAGAACATTACAAATCAAATAAATACGTTGGTTATTCATTTTATTTTATTTTGCTTTTTCATTCATGATGTTTTTGTTAATTGACATTCACATCCCATGTTTCATTACGTTTATTGGGTTTTAAATTTGAGTTCGTCTTAATGTTTAATTACATGGTAGGTAGGTTAGAATTCATAATTTTTTGTATGAACAATAAATTGGCTACACACACCATTTACATTGTAAAGTTTTACATTTTGTTATTCAACTCGTAATGTTTTCATAACATTTATTAATATATTTTGGAAACCACCTAGAATTGTCATTTTTATCAAGTGAATAATATTCTGCTTGTAGGTAACTTATACAATCTCTTTTCTATCTTTTATTTATTTATTTATTTATTTATTTTTGTGCTCTAGAGATTTACAAACAATGTTTTAACACTCAAAGAAGTATTGTAAATTAAATCAGATTTAGCAATTGTTGTTGTTTCTCAAACATAATTTCTAAATATTAAATTCGAAATTACAGCAAGAAATAACAAATCTAACGTCATTATTATTGTTAAAAAGGTCACCTAACTAAACAGCACCGTGAGAGCGCCTTCCCCGAAGAACAGCCCCTTGCACAGACGAACGAAAGCAGACGAAGACGGACGATGAGAGACAGAAGCGAACAGCCGAGGACGAACGCAGACGTACAGGGGACGAAGCCGGACGGAGGCAATTAATCCGTCGGTCTAGGATTCTGTAAGGGGGAGGAGCTGTGGGCGGCACTTCCAAGGCTGCAGAGACGGGAGCGGCCTCTTCTTCGGTAGCGGAAGCGGCGAAGGCGAAGGAGGGCGAGGAGAGGAGGGAAGCGGGGATAGAACAGTCAAAGCTGGGCCTCGGGAGACCTTGCATGTCGTGCTCTCCTCAAATTTAGCCGAGCCGCGCCTTTGTTTATTATTGTTGCTGGGCTGGCTCAAATTATGGGTCGTCGCTTCTCTTGGCTTTCTTCTTCTCCTTCTTCTTCCTCCAGGGCTTCATCTCCTCTTCCTCTCACTTCTTCTTCTTCTTCTTCTTCTTGTTCTGCCTGTTCTGTCGCTTTACTTTCTGTTCCCCCCTTTGCCACCCCTTGTACTCCTACCTTTCATTTTCTGTTGTCTTTGCAGCTTTCCATTTCCCTAAGCTCGAGCTACTGGGACTGTTGGCGTTAGGGTAGGTGCCAAACTTATTGCATGTGCTGTTACTGAGCCCCTCGTGTTAAGTAATTTGGGTGTTGTGAGGAGACAGTAGGAGGGGGGGGGGGTGGGGTTTGGTCGGTTCGTTGGGTTGTTGGTTTAGAGTAACGGGAATGATTCGGAGATTGCGCGTGATTTGGGTATGTGGGTGGCGGTTGCGGAATGGTTGTGGGTGGGTGGTGTCGGGTGAGATGACGCGGGCGGGCATGGTTAAGAGGGGAAATGGGGATTTCTTCGTTCGTTTCTGTCTTTGGCTGTTTTCAAGAAGGCTGTCTTCATCTTCCTGCCGTAGATTTTAGGCACCTACTTTTGAAGCTGGAGGGTTGGTGGTTCAATTTCGGTGCCGCTTGGAGTATCTCGACAGGTTTCGTGGAGTTTGGGTGCTGATTCTTACAGGAGTTTCAATCTGGGCTTTTTGATTAATTGCAAGTAGGGAAGGTGGCTGTTTAACATTGAGAGCTATTCACTGGTACCATTCAGTCACAGGCTATTGTGAGTGTGTGTGTGTTTTTTTTTTTTTTTTCTTCTTTCTTTCTTTCTTTCTTCCCTCCTTCCTCTCTCTCTCTCTGGTTTGATTCAAGAAGAGCTGGAGTTCTCCTACGCAAGTAATCTCCGCTCTAGGGCCGCGTCAAGGAAATTCGGCACGAGCATTTGGTTTTCTTTTGTCGTACCCGAAGACCCTATCCCACGGTTAGAAGACAGTTCTCAGGGTTCAGATTTTAGCCGCAAGTGTCCACCGAGGCTACAATAGTTTATCCGAACTACCACCTTTGGTCTAATCCCCTCCATTTGAGATTTATAGTGAAGCCTTAGGTTCGTTGTCCACATCCGCTCCTTCGCTGTATATAGTGCTCTACAGGAGGGAAATTTTCTTTGTAAGGGCTGGGAAATTGTGGATTTCTTCAGTTAGATGTGAACCCGACACTGATCTTCTTATTTCTCACATGTGTCTCCAAGGGAGATCACCTAGAAATTTGTGAATTTTGGAGCTTGCTGTAAAGCCGTGAGAAAGGGGTTCGCGGTTCAGACCAATAATACCTGGCTAGGCATTTCAAGCTGCAGATCAAGAATGACGTGCGCTTGGGATGAGAGGCAGTAGTGACGTTTAGTTGTTCCTTCTGTACCAGTTCATTTTCGGTCGATGCGTGTGAAGTATTTTTCTTCCCCCGTTTCCTGTTCCCGAATATTCTTATATTTTTCTTTGATCTGATACCATTTACTCTTACAGAAGGTAAAATGTAAGAATATTCGAAAACTTAAAACTCTGTTGCTCTAATAGTTGACATCTTTGATTCTGGTTATGGACTGAGCACTGTTGCTTACAGGTTTGGGTGTGGATTTCTTGAAGCTGAGATTGAAGAATGCGTTTTCCCACCTTAAGTACAGCGATCGATTCGACCTCATGTGGCCGAGGTGGTGGTGATTCACTCTTTTCTTGAAGCTTTTGTGGAATTCTACTTGTTACCGCATCACCTCGTCTACCACGCTCAGCGAAACTGAAATGAGAGGATACGAAGAGGAAGATTATAGTGAACAAGGGTCACATTTTTTCATTACTGATTGATGCGACAAGAGAGATAAGTTGGTAGCAGCCATTGAAGCAGAATATGGAAGTGAACAACAGAGTTGAGTTGTAGCCTCATAGTGTGAGGAGATTCTGTAAAAATGGGGGTCGAAGATGGTATCGAGGCTTTTATTTCTCGCGCTGAATTCATGCGCGAGAGCCTGGGAAAGAGCCGGCAAATCACTGATACCATGATTACCATTTTAAGTTCCTTCGACAATCGATTATCTACTCTCGAGACTGCTATGCGCCCAACTCAAGTAAGTATCGATCATAAAATTCGCTTCTGTGTTTAATTTTCGATCTTCACGAGCGGATCGCAGGAGATGTAGTTAGTCATAATTGTGTACTATTGATCATCTTCTAAACTACAACTGTTACTGAAGTCTTCAAATTAATATTTCTTGGTCTAATCTTGAGTTCAGGTAAAAACACATGCTTTTCGTAAAGCTCATGAAAACATCGACAGTACCCTTAAAGAAGCTGAATCCGTGTTGCAACAATTTGAGGTTGCCCGTCAGGTATGAAGAGTGCCCTACCTTCTCATCATTTTTCAATATCTATGTTCACATCTGTGTTCACCGTTTGAGAGAAACATTAAATTTAGAATATTTTATGAAGCTTGGTTTGGTTTGGTTTGGTGTGAAGGTGGAAGATAAAGTGCTCCGGGGGCCAAAAGACGACCTCGTTGGATTTCTGGAAGCCTGTGACACGCTTCATACAAATGTTGAGTATCTCACTTTCAATCGTAGCTTGAAAGCAAGTGACACGGCTCTGACTCATGCTAGGGATTTGTTTAGCAAAGGCATGAGCCGACTTGAAGAAGAATTCAGAGCACTTCTGACTGCTCACAGGTTAGTATCGGGGGTGTGAACCCTTCCTCTATTTAGCTGCTGGAAAGTACTTCATGTCGGTTTGTGTTAAAAGGAGATAAACCCCTTGTTCTTGCAAGGATCACTGTTTTTGTGCAAATTTGAAAAAGGGATTCACACTTTCTGTGGTTTATGAATGTTAGCTGAGTGAAGAACGTAAATAATGAATGTTGTGAGATATTTACAGTGGCGAGCTTGGGGTTGTGTTGTTTTGTGCTCCTTGTAGCAAGCCAGAAGATCCTGTTCGACTCATGGAAACTTTGCCGAGCCCTGAGAAGCATGTGCCAGAATCTCCACAGCATGGTGACGGTGCGAAGGCACTATTGCTGACGAACACTCCTCATAATGATAAAGCCCTCAATCCTCCAATTCTTCCTGTTCTGGTGTCGCCAAGAGTTATACCTCAGCTAACTGCGATGGCACAGCGCCTAGTTAGTGCTGGTCTTCATCAACAATGTCTTAAAATTTATAGGTAAGATTTTGCAACTTTGATCTGCGAATGATCCTTTCTGTTCTACTTGGATGAGGATGCCTCTGAAGGGACCTGATTTCAGCGTATGATAATGGTGACCATGGAATATATGTAGGTCTATTTGTTTTCCCATCAATGTTGCGGGGTGTCTATGCTCAGTGAGTTTTAGAAGTCTTCCTTTCTGTTAATAAACCCTTGCTGGTGCAGGATGCTAAGTGTCACGGCGTTGATGTGGTTGGTGCAGAGATGTGAGAGCGTCAACTTTGGAGCAGAGTCTGCGAAAGTTGGGGGTTGAAAGATTGAGCAAAGATGATATCATCAGAATGCCTTGGGATTTACAGGAGGGCAAGATTACTAACTGGATTCAGCACATGCGCATTGCTGTAAGCATCTTGCATCACCTTCCTTTCACTTCACATGTCCACGAAGTCTATCTTAACGCTGTAAGTAACGAGTGAAGAACTTTCCAGTAGCTTAGATTTCAGCCGGTTTTCCAATCCGTTGTGAAGTCTGAATTTTGGGATTTTTGCCATCTTTGTTCTCAAACTGAGCGTGGATATTCTCACTCAAATAACAATTTTTGTTCAGATAAAACTTTTATTTTCTGCAGAGCGAATGCTGTGCGACCAAATATGGGCCCGCCTCGATCCACACAGGGAGAAGTGTTTTGCGGATGTAACTGATTCGAGCGTTCATATGTTGTTGAGTTTTGGAGAAGCCATAGCTAGGAGTAAAAAAACACCGGAGAAGCTTTTTGTGTTGCTTGATATGTATGAAACTATGCGTGATCTTCAGCCTGAGGTAAATTTCTTTTCTTCCCCCGCGGCTGTTGCCGCTTAACCGTCATTTCGGATGTAAATTGCAATCATGTTGTTTAACGTGTTCGCTATATAAGTCGCTTTCTGGTCATTAGGAAGGGGGACAGACTTGTTTCTCAGGTGTCAAAATTATGAATTGAATGGCCTTTCTGAAATTATATTGGTGTCAAGTGTTACAAATTACATTAAGCTAGCAATTGGAGTTGTGTGAAGTACCAGTTTCTCTTTTAATGGACTCTACATGTGCAGGGCTGATTGGTTGTACGTTCGAAATAGAAATTGGTTTGCTAAAGGAATATGGGTATGCGCTGTGTCTTGTATCAGATTGAACAGGTATTTTCAGGAGATGCAGCTACAGCCATGCGGGAAGCAGCGACAAGCCTTGTTAGGCGGTTAGGCCAGACCGCTAAAGACACTTTTGCAGATTTTGAAGATGCCGTGGACAAGGATGCAACAAAGACTTTAGTTTTGGACGGGACAGTTCATATGCTTACTAGTTATGTCATAAATTACGTCAAATTTTTGCTGGAGTAAGTATCTACCATATTCATTTATTTTTTTCGCTCTCTCTCTCTCTCTCTCTCTCTCTCTCTCTCTCTCTCTCCGTCTGCCTCTCTGCCTCTCTATTTGTATGTGTATATGTATGTATAGAAGGAGACACACATAAGCAATTACAAATGAAGGAGTGCACACTTGGATTCATGGTTATGCCGTAGGATATTATTATTGACTGGTGGGGATTATTGTACTTGGTACGTTGTGATATAGCTATCAGAACACACTGAACGAGCTGTTCTCAGACGGCTCCGTGGACAAGGTATCGCATTTGACAGCTGCTACAGGTCGCATTATGTCAGTATTACAAGCCAATCTGGAAGGAAAAGCGAAATTGTACAGAGACACTGCGCTTTCCCATTTGTTCCTGATGAACAACATTCATTACATGGTGAAGTCTGTCCGCAGGTATCGTACCTACTGTAGATGCCACCAACTCTTTCTTCAAATTATCACACTGAATGTTCTATTTTTTTTTAACTCTCTTTCTGAATTTTTCTTAATTCGAACACAATGGATGATGCAGATCTGAGGCGAAGGATATGTTGGGTGACGACTGGGTACAGAGACAACGAAGAGTTGTTCAGCAGCACAATATGTTTTACCAACGAGCTGCCTGGAATAAGGTTTGCAACTCCTGTCATGCTGTTCCTCACAGATGGAAGTCCTATTTCCTCAAGAGAGTAGGCAATCCTCGCAAAAGTTTTTATTTTCAAAGAATTCAACCAACATGTCTGAATGGCACTTGAAACTTTGCTCTTACAATTTTACAGGTGTTGCAATTCATAACCGGGTCAGGTGGTGGATCTAGTGGCGACAGCGGCATTTCTAAGTCGCAGCTTAAAGAAAGGTATGCAGCAGTGTTAAAGTTATTTCCTTTGACTTGTAATGAAGTGGTTATGTTTTGGTAGTTTTGCGACATTAAAAGCCTGGATGGTGATACAACTATGTTCCTCTGCGCAGGTTGAAGGGCTTCAGTTTAACCTTTGAAGAGTTGTACATGCGTCAAATTCAGTGGACAGTACCTGACAATGAGCTCAGAGAGGCAGTTCGACTGCAAGCCCAAGAAATTATTCTGCCTGCCTATCGCGCATTCTTGAAGCGTTACAGGTACCGGACCTGCCAAACTGTCGAATTCACTCCTTACTACTATTTCCTTTACTGCTGTTCTCTCGCTTGTCAAGTATTTGCTTCTCTGAATCACAGCAACGAAAGACATCCTAATTGTTTTTTTTATTCAATTCTTAATTTACCCCCCCCCCCCCTCCCCTCCCCCCCCCCTTTTGGTATTGCAGCGGCCTGATTGAGGGAAAGCAAAGTGTGAGCAAGTATTTGAAGTACAGTCCTGATGACTTAGAAAGAATGTTAAACGAGTTGTTCGAAGGTAAGCCCAGACAAGACTCCAGAGCGCAACAAGGGCGACCGGGAGGTCGTTAGTAGACACTCATGGCCTAATGTTGCTATGGAAGGTCAGACTCACAACATTCTGTCCGTATAATTGCCTAGTACATAAATTGTTGGGAAGGTCCTACATGGTGGCTATCCATGCAGTGAGCAGGTACAATTGCAGCAACTTACTTCAGTATTTACTTCTAGGCTCCTTCTTTGAGTTTCTTTTATTTACTTTCGGTATTCTTTTCTGCAAATGCCCTCGATCCGAGCACTGCCATTTATTGAATTTGATCGTAACGCAAATTGTCTAGTTCATGCTCTAGTGGAGAATACATAGAATATTTTCGTCAGGGGAAGTGGGATTTAGGTGTAAATCCATGAATTCCCAGCACCTGCTTGGCCTGATGTACTAGTCTTCCTTACATATATGTGGTGGTGAAAGCAGACCCCCTTGCTAGGTCTGGTGCAAAATAGAGTACAATTTGAAGTGAATTCATGAACCGATTTGCGTGGTTCTCACTTATTTTTCTTTTGATTTCTATCGTTATTCCTGCCTCCAGTCAGCAGGAAGCCAAGGTTTTGTCTTAGTATCCGTAGTGCACGTATCCATTTCGAGTTGGAGTGGCCGTCTTTCAGGTTTCTGACCTTCCATTATCTATCCTTGTCCAACGGGGTGGAATAAACACATCTAAATACAACTTATTCCTTAAACTTTCCCTTAAAATAATAAACTCACTTCTCCAACAATGGGTTTCCAACAATGGGATTGGAGTCAGGCCCGGCATATGCAGAAGGCCGATAACAGTTGTACCTGTTTCATTTCCTGTCAAGATCATAGTCATGGGAAACACGACATGAAGTGCAGTCATCTTAACATGGCTAAAACCATATTTCTTTCAGCACAATTTCTCAGCTGGATGCACTTTTATCCGGAAACTAAGGTGTGAATTAAGGATGCTAGTTAGGTAGTAACCACTTGCATCGATTCGAAGCTAAGATCTCAAGCAGCACAGATTTGCAGAATGACCAGGTAGACTAGCAATGTTAGTAATTTGGTTTAGGGTTATGGTTTAGCACTCAGGTTTGGACTACAATGAAATGGTAATTTTTTTGTTTAGGACAAAATTGTTTCCAGGTTGTACATTCTTATTTACTAAGAACACCACTGATGATTGTCTCTTCCATAATTTTCATAATACTTGTGCACAAGAAATTCATGTAGATTGATAATTTTATGTTTTTGAGTAATTCAAACAACTTTAATTTGGAATTACGAATCCTAGATTTTCCTAAAAAGACGCTTACTTTTAAAAACTCTTGAACAATATTGACAGGGAAAAGAAAGAGTAACTAAATTTTATATGGCATTTAAATTAAAGTGTAGTCAAAAGTTTTATATGGTATTTCATGTGGATTGATTGATAGTGTATGTGTAAATGTGTGTTTTTATGCATTATGGTGACTATTTTAAAAATGCTGATAATTGTATTTTACTTAAATTTTAATATGAATTCAATATCCTATCTTTACTACCTTTATATAATTGTTACCAAAAAAATCTTGATTTTAATTGTCCATTTCAAAGTCTTTGTAAAGTCGGAACCTTCTCAAAGCTAATTCTTTAACCTCATTTTCAATCTTTGAACTTAAACATGGTTTATTATAAGCAATTGTTATAGTACCCTAGGATTCGATTTCAATCCTTACTCATGAGTATCTACCTTATTATTTTTATAATTTATTTTATACAATCTTAACCTTAACTTTGTCCTAGAGTCAATTATCCTATTTTGTCTAATATATATTCTATCTCATTTCAACCAAATCACACTCTTATCAAAGCAATAGAAGCTTTTGTATTCTAAAACACGCCTTAGAATATAAACAAGCTAGAAATAAAGTAAATTCTTAATTTTGACAAAAAATAATAAATATATTTTTGATGAAATTTATATTGAGCTTTCTTACTTCAAAGGAATTATTTTGATTCTGAATGTATAATGTATAGATCTGGTATTAGTATTTTCTCAAACTTATGGTATTAACAAAAGTACATATTATTTGTGTTTGACAATTATAGTTTACTTAATTTAATGACAACTATAACATGTTAAAAGAATAGAGGTTGTTGAAAACTTGATTGTAAAATTTATTGTTGTTATAAATATTTAATATAATATGTATATTACTTTTTTAAGAATCCTAAAATAATACAAGACTAAACAACATATCATCTAATAATAATAGAAGAATATAATGTAAAGAAATAACTTTTAATTTATGTAGAAAACTTAATAGACTACAATGTTTCTTAATTCTAGTGTAGATTATATTAGAGTTATTTTGAGTAATTAACCACTAATTTTTTACTTAACATTAATCCTCCTTTTCATGTTGCTTCTTGTGGTTTATATATGATTGGTTTTTGTAAATTTTTAGCACAAATATGGATGTTTTGAATCAACACAAAATTAAGTAGGTGATCAATAAACAAAATGTTCATATGTGTTGAATGATGCAAATTTGGAAGAATAGTTTGAAAGTGATGGAATTTTTGACCTCCAGGATGGATGCAATGATAGTTTAAACTTCTTCTCAAATAATGGTTTATTTGGGGAAGCAAACCTATCCTCACTTATCTACTTGGATCAAAATAAGAAGGTCACCTCAGGCCTTGCATAGGTTTGTAATGAGAGAAGGTATTGTTTTCTTGTATAGTTCTATTTTAGTATTTACTTTCTAATAGCTATAGCTGCAAAGGAAGTATAACAATTGACATCATAAGGTGGTTTCGTAGACACAACAAGCACCAAGATTCTAGCGCAATGATGGCTACTTATAAAAACTACTTGTTTTCATGTCAATGTAGTGGATGTCTTTGTCAATATTTCAATTATATTGTTGATGGTGACCAATTAGTCTTATTTTTATTCTAAGCATGATCAAATCTAAAAAAATATAGCATCACTTTACCACAATCATAGTTGCTTGGCTTACCTATTAATTGTTGAAATGTTGTCGTGATCAAGCTGAAATATGGCATGGTGTTGAAGGACCTAAAGATCAAGCTGCACACTAATTTTGAGTCAAAGTTAACAGTTGAAAAGAGAGAAATTACTGCTGGGATTTTTGCTTCACTTTTTAAGTTGGTGGCCGAATGACATCAATGCAATTTTTGGAGGTTTCCTCACAATGTGTAAGTTGGATTGGACTGAAAATTCTTGAGCATATAGAAGACTTACATTGACAATTGCATGCAAAATTTTGCATCAAGTGGAGGGTCAAATTAGATGTTACAGCTTGTTAAAACTCACTGATTAGAATAGGGGCTTATAAGAAAAATCTAAATTGCTTAAATATGAAAGTAACAAGGTAATTGAGATTTATGTATGATTAAGACTACTAAGAAGAGTTTTTTTCTAGCACTTTTGGATTGAAATTCAGATTATATTCTTCTCATATACATGAAATTTATTAGGATTTCTTGGATACTTGTGAAACACAACCTCACCTTCCACTGCTAGGTGCCCGGTGCATTCTTAAACAAGACAACACGTAATACGATTTTGTAGAAGTTTTGAATAAATAATAGCTTGATTTGCATGCATTTATCAGTAATCATTTATGCCTTGGCTTGAGTTTCAAAATTAGATGGTTTGTTAAATTGTGAGGCAATTGCTACTTTGGATTTTACACATTGTTGTTGTTGATGCATATAAAGGCATTGTAAGAGTAGTCAATAAAGATTGTTGTAACTTGCATGCTTCTCCCCCTCTCCTCCCCCCTAAAAGAAAAAAAGAAAAAAAAAGAGATAATTCTATGAGTCCAATTAGACTAGAAAGTAGTGTGCTAAGTGTGTAGTGGATTGAATAGATTGCAACATGATTGCAAGTTTATGAGATTAGTTTTTGTAGAACTAAATGGCTATTATTTTTAAATATTCTATTTTGCAATTTTGTTTGATACTAGAAGTGACAAAGTGAATAGACTAATATATTGATTGTAAATTCAATGGATGTTGTATTAAAAGAAAATTGACTTAGTTTCAAGTAGATGTTGGATAAGAATCTAGTATAACTAAGCTATTTTATTAAATAGAATTTTTTTATTATAATATTTATTTATTTATTTATAAGACTTAAGATATTTATTATTTTAATCTTACATACTTTTATATATAAGAATATGATTTTTTAGAATATATTTAATAAGATCTATACTTTTGTATATTAATAAAATATTAAGTAACTAATATATTTTATTATTTTTGTGATTAAGTGAGGGACCTTATTACTTTGTTAAAAATATATGTAAACATAGGATGAAGAATTTTTTGTAAGTTATACATTAATGGATTTGGAATACCTATTTGGATATGGATGCAATAATTTTTTCTATAAATATTTATATTTTTCGATAAAAGAATGTATTTTTGCTTGATGGTTGAATAATGTGGAAGAATGAATATATGTATAAGTATAGAAAGAATTTTAAATTAATATAGAAATTAATATTTTTAATATTAATTAAACAAGAAAATTTTCTTATGAAAAGTTGAAAATTACAAAAGTGTGATAATAAGTTATTGTGATTAATACTACTAGATCTATTAAGTATAGATAAAACTATCTAAATAAATAGATGTAGTACATGTTATTTTTAAATTAAAATTTCAAAATAATGGAGTTAATAGGAATTCAGATTTAATTGATATTAATAAAAAATTTAAACAAATTTATGAAATTCTTTTTTATGGAACTAAATTAAAATTTGCAATAAGAACTTTTTGATATAGTTGGTTAATGTATATAATATTGAAGATCAGCAAGATCTTGTACAGTTGCCACTACATAGAATTAAATCATAATAAGTTGCTAATAGTCAAAAGATAACAAAGGATTAAAACAAGTTATTATGATAGCGGCTAGGATTTTAGGTGGCAGCTAGGTTAAGAGGAATTTAGGATTTAGTTGAATGTAGCAAAGAAGCATAAATATGATTACAGATGAAGGATCCAACTACAAGTAAAGAGGGTTGGAAGTAAGAGCCATCTTATTTGACACTTCTCTCAAGTGCAACCATGCTGATGCTAAGTGTTGTGGCTTCTAACTTCTATTTCTTCAATATATAAAAGATACAATTTTGTTAGATTTTTTAAAAGTTTTAGTTGATTTTTTTATTCAATCAAAAGAATAAGGATGCATTTAAAGAACTTCATTTCATAATGTTACATTTTTAATGTAAATATTTATGAATATATTTGTAGGTTGTTAAAAAATATTTTAAATTACGTGTCTAAATTTGTAAAATGTATTTGTTAAGGTAGTGGTCATTTAAGTTTTAAGATTAATAAGTTCTACATTAAAATTATAGATTAAAAGTATGTTATTAAAATAGATATAAAGAGATAAAGTATTGATTTTACAAATATTTAGGATAGATGGTTTAGTATTAGTTTTATAGATTTGATATTTAAGATAGAACACAAAAGATTATTACAATAAAAATTATATATTTTTTATTTGTATCAAATTTAAACCATATATATATATATATATATCTTTCTATATATATATATATCTTTCTATATATATATATATCTTTCTATATATATATATATCTTTCTATATATATAAATCTTTCTATATATATATAAATCTTTCTATATATATATATCTTTCTATATATATATATATATATCTTTCTATATATATATATATATATCTTTCTATATATATATATATATATATCTTTCTATATATATATATATATATCTTTCTATATATATATATATATCTTTCTATATATATATATATATCTTTCTATATATATATATATATATCTTTCTATATATATATATATATATCTTTCTATATATATATATATATCTTTCTATATATATATATATATCTTTCTATATATATATATATATCTTTCTATATATATATATATCTTTCTATATATATATATATATCTTTCTATATATATATATATATCTTTCTATATATATATATATATATATCTTTCTATATATATATATATATATCTTTCTATATATATATATATATCTTTCTATATATATATATATATATCTTTCTATATATATATATATATCTTTCTATATATATATATATATCTTTCTATATATATATATATATCTTTCTATATATATATGTCTTTCTATATATATATATATATATCTTTCTATATATATATATATATATATCTTTCTATATATATATATATATCTTTCTATATATATATGTCTTTCTATATATATATATGTCTTTCTATATATATATATATATATATATCTTTCTATATATATATATATCTTTCTATATATATATATATATATATCTTTCTATATATATATATATATCTTTATATATATATATATATATATATATATCTTTCTATATATATATATATATATATATATATATATCTTTCTATATATATATATCTTTCTATATATATATATATCTTTCTATATATACATATATCTTTCTATATATACATATATCTTTCTATATATACATATATCTTTCTATATATACATATATATATATCTTTCTATATATACATATATATATATATCTTTCTATATATACATATATATATATATATACATATATATATATATATATATATCTCTATATATATATATTATACATTAAATGTCAAGAAAAAAAATTATGCAAAAAATTATAATAATAGTAAAAATAACATGTGTATATATATATATATATATATATTCTTATTCATTGTATTTAGAAATCATACATCTATATCAAAATAAAAAAATAAAAAATCAAATTATAAACATATACATTTTGTTTTTTTTTTTTTTTTTTTTTCAAAAAATTAATAAGAATTTAAAATTCATTCTGGAGAATGGTTTTTGGTTAGTAAAAGTGAATAGTATTCAGGTTATTTGATAAATATTATCAAATCTGTGATTTAAAGTTTTATAATTCTATAATTATTGCTCAAAGCCAACAATGTGAGTTAAGACAAAATTAACTTAGCAAACATGTTATCAGACGTTTCTCAAAGTTCTCCAATATTCCCAAACATAATTTCAAAGATACACGACAATGAAGCATGGTGGGATTTGAAGGATGGCATTGGAAATAGGTGCAGCAGAGGATAGAAGGATGAGAGGTTGACTATGTCCATCGTCTTATAAATCCATCTATAAGTTCTCATGGACTACATGCATATTCCAAGGAACGGTCTTCTAGAGGCTTAAGTCGAGTTATTTAGAGTCCAATGGGACTCACAATGAGCCTTTGAATTTAGAAGAGATTGAATGTCTCTTTATTATTTAGGATTTGTCAATGGTCTAAAGATTTGGAAGTGGCAGTCGTAGCTTGTTGCACTGCACAATGTTCAAGGATAGAGGAAAATTTCTCTATGGGAGCTTTACGTCAGAAGAGAAAGATTCACCAATAGGTCGCTTGACACTGCTAGAGGTTATGGAATTTTGATTTGTTGTATGATTTACAATAATTGTTTCATTAAGATACACATTAGGATATGTATTAAATTTTGAAGGACTTACATATTGCATTGCCTGGCTTCCGATGTTTCTACGCATATCATAATTGTTGAGATACATCACTTTTGCTTTCAATCTTTAGTGAGGAGTAGCGTTAAATCATTGATTTTATGCACCTATAACTTGTAGCCTTACTTGTTATCCTTGGCTTAGCAACAAATTGTTGAACTGGAATTTAACAATGTCTTTGGATATTTTTTGATAAAGTAAATGTTAGATAAATAAAAGATATTATCTAATATAATTTATTAATGGTTAAAGGCAACAAAAGATAATAGAAAAGTTAGCAAAGTAGCAGCTAGGATTTGTAGTGGCAGCTAGGGTTTGAAGTGGTAGCTAGGTTAAGTAGAATCTAAGGTTCAATTGGATGAAGTAAAGATGAATGAGAATGAAGTTGAACCACAATAGATGTAAACTCTACTTATAACTGAATAGTGTTGGAAGTGAGAGGTATCTCATTTCACACTTCTCTTGTGTCTAATCTTGCTGATTTTTACTTACTTGTATCTTATTTATTATATTTCTTCAATAGATTATGGGCCCACAAACACTTGATTTTACTTTCTAAATAAATTTAAGTTAATTATTGGTTGTTACTCTTGTGTAGAATAGATCTTATGGTATTTGTTGATGTTAGGATTTATATGATCTAATCTTATGTTTTGGCTTGTGGAGATTTTGATGTGGATCTTATAAATCCCAAACATTTATTTGAAGGTTCTTAATTCCTAGGATTGAGTGATTAAGATGTTATATAAAGACTTTGATAATGTCTTTGGTATTATAGAAGTTTTAGTAAAAAAGTGAGTTTTATGAGTTAAAAAACTTGATGGTGAGGCTGATTGAAGTCCACATACTTGTTAAAAGCTTTAAAAATTGAGTTGGGAGTGTTTGAAAAGAAAAAACATTCATTTGTTCATAAGAGGGCATTTTGAGATTTTACTAGTGTAATTTTTTTTTGATGATTTCAAGCACATAGAGACTCTTTTTTTTGATATTTTTTAATAGACCTATTCTTAGACATGGCTTCTAGTGAGGGTGAAGGTTTGAGAGTGATTGAGAAGTTTAAAGGTGACAATTTCTACCATTGGAAGGTAAAAATAGAACTTTTGTTGGCATCTTTGGACCTTAAGAATATTGTAGATGAAAGTGAAGAGCCTCCAAGTATGTATGATGATGCTAAGGAGAGGAAGGACTTCATAAGACGTAAAAAGAAGGCTTTTGATATGATTGCCACTAATTTAGATGAAGCCAACTTTTCTCATATCATCTCTGTCACGGACACAAAAATATAGGCTCGAGATTTAACAAGAAGTTCAAGAAGAACTGGCAAGAATTAGATTAATCAGATGAATATAAGAACAACACGAGAGAGGTGAACTAGAGCTCCAAAAGATGTGTTGTCGAGACTAAAGAACTCTTCAACCTCGATTCCAATATATATTCCTATTTAGGAAGCTTCTCAAGCAACTTCTACCAATTAGGAAGCTTCTCAAGCGACTTCCACCAATTAGGAAGCTTCTTAAGTAACTTCCACCAACTAGGAAGCTTCTCAAGCGACTTCCACCAACTAGGAAGCTTTCTCAAGCAACTTCCACCAACTAAGAAGCTTCTCAAGCAACTTCCACCAACTAGGAAGCTTCTCAAGCAACTTCCACTAATTAGGAAGCTTCTCAAGCAACTTCCACCAATTAGGAAGCTTCTCAAGTAACTTCCACTAACTAAGAAGCTTCTAGAAGGTTCCAGAGACTTGCTTCTATAAGGTTCTAAGGACTATGTCTCTAACAATCTCTTGCAAAGCACCAGCAGAAGCATAGAAGATCCTTTACAACATACATGAGAGTAAGAACTTATCGAATATCATCTTTACATGGAAAATATTCTTTACTTGTAAGATAGAAGAAGGTGATGACTTCATGGCTCATATCAATAAGGTAAAGGTCCTTGCTAATCAACTTGCAATTATTCACAAGCCTTTAAAAGAAAGTGATATTGTCATGACCTTGTTTATGAGCCTTCATAAGTTCCAAGGCTAAGAAAGGAGATAGATAAAGTACAATCAATCCTTTTGATGAATATGGAGGTGATAATTATGCATTCATGGCAAGTGAAGGTACTTCCATGGCTCCCATGTCCAAGTGGATTTTTGATTTGGGTGCCACTAAGCACATGACTCCATACAAGTGTTCATTTGACACTTATGAAGAAATTTCAGCAACAAATATACTCATGGAAGACAATGGCTTAGTACAAGCCATTGGAACGGGCTCTATTATAGTAGAAATTGTTGTGAAAGGCCAAACTAAGAGGATCAGATTGAAAGATGTCTTAAATGTGCCAAAGATGAAGAAGAACCTCTTCTCAGTGAGTAAACTTGTTTCACATAGTTGTAAAGTATAATTTGATAAGAATGGATGTTTTGTGAAGATATTAAAAGGAGATGGTGTTGTAAAGGGCTTTAGAGATGGCAACCTCTACTTCATCAAGTGTAAGAAGGTGAATGGAGTTGAAGTAGTAACATTTGCTGAATTTCTTCAAGATCAAGATAAGTTTGGCATTTTGCATCGATACCTTGGTCATTTAAATGCCAAGAGCATGAAGAAGCTGCAATCCATAGTAAGTGGCTAAGATCTTGGTCATATAAGCTACAATACTATGGCACTTGCTTGTGAAGGTTATATTCAAGGCAAACAACAAAGGGCCTCATTTTCAAGTGGAGTTGCAATACATGCAACTAAGTTGTTAGAGATAATCTATTTTGATATTTGTGGATCTATAAAGAATACCATCAATAAGAGGTGCATGGTACTTTGTCACATTCATTGTTGTTTTTTCAAGGAAGGTATGGATTTTCATCCTCAAAGCAAAGAGTAAGTGCTTCACAAGATTTAAGGAGATTAAGGGACTTGTAAAGAAGAAGTGAGTGTAAAATCAAGATATTGCATATGGATAATAGATATGAGTATATGTTAGAGCAACTCAATGATTTCTT
The DNA here is from genome assembly GCF_059467195.1 of Physcomitrium patens. Taxonomy (NCBI): domain Eukaryota; kingdom Viridiplantae; phylum Streptophyta; class Bryopsida; order Funariales; family Funariaceae; genus Physcomitrium; species Physcomitrium patens. The sequence continues at coordinate 8,555,488 of NC_143423.1, read as the reverse complement.
GAAGATGCATGATATTGCAAGATAAACTTCTACTCTTTACACTCCACAATAAAATAGAGTTGCTGAAAAAATAAATCAAACCATTGTGGAGATGACAAAGAATATGCTTCATGTCCAAGACCTTAGATATGAGTTTTGGGCAGCAATAGTAATAAATGTAATGTACACAAGAAATAAGTGTCCTACAAGTGCACTTATATCAATGACTCTTGAAGAAGCTTGAATGGAAGAAAATCATGTGTTTCTTACATGAAGACCTTTGGATGCATGGCATATGCAAAGACTTTAGATTATATGAAATCAAAACTTGATGCAAAAGGTACAAAATGTGTGTTTGTTGGATATTGTGAAGGTACAAAGGCTTATAGGCTCATGTGTTTGAAGACCAAAAAGATCATCAAAAGCCATGATTTTCACTTTTTAGAGTAGAAGAGTACTTTTGAACACTTGGAGATATATTCAAGTGGGAGTAATAGTGTGTTTGTGGACATATCTTCAAATTCAATAAAGAAGGAAGAAGATGAAGACAATGATGGTTGTAAAGGTAGAAATGAAGATGAAGAAGTAAAGAAGGTGAAAAACAAGGCCTTTCAAAATACTAAGACCAACAATGAAGAGCATGAAGATGTTGATGATGATGGTGATGAAGATTATCAACCTTTGCATGACAAAAGACTATCTACAAAAGAAAAGAAGGTTGGAAGAGACCATAGAATGCAACAGGTTGAGTCTTCTCCAAATGAAAGGAGATATCGTTTGAAAGATAGAAAACAACATGGTGAATAGTAGAAGAATCACATATTTCCTCTAGTAAGTGAAGAACATGCCAATGTTGCACTTCTTGCTGATCTATTGAGTTTGTGTAATGCAATGAAGTCCACAGATGCTTTGAAGTAGGAAAAAGCCATAGAAGAAGAGTATCAATCACTCATGGACAATGGAATATGGAAATTGACTCAATTTCTACCAAATCGAGCTTCAATTGGTTGTAAGTAGGTATTTAGAACAAAGAGAGATACAATGGGCAATGTTATGAGATATAAGCCAAGATTGATTGCCAAAAGCTATTCACAAGTTGTTAGTATTGATTTTAATTAGATATTTGCTGCCATGGCCAAATTCACCACCATTAGAACTATTGTGGCAATTGGGGCAGTAATGGATTTGGAAATGCATCAAATAGATGTAAAGATGGCTTTCTTCAATGGAAACTTGAAAGAAGACATCTACATGGATCAACTTCAAGGATTTATTGAAGAAGGCAAGCAACATCTTATTTGAAAGTTGAAGAAATCCTTGTATGGGCTCAAGTAATCACCAAGGATATGATACCAATGCATTGATACATTTTTTGTAAATGAGGGATTTGTGAGAAGTAATGCTGATCATTCCATATATGTGATGCAATCAAAAGTCTTCTTAGTGATTGTTATTCTTTATATTGATGATTTAATCATCTTGTCCAATACCTTCAAAAAGATGGATTGATTGAAGGCAAAGCTAGCAAAAGAATTTGAGATGAGTGATTTGAGAGAGCTTCACTATTGCTTAGGAATGGAATTTGTGAGAGATCAAGCTAAGAAGGTCATTACATTGAGCCAAAAGAAGTATATTGAAGAAGTGTTGAGATGATTCAATATGCACGAGTGCAAGCCTATTGGAACACCAATAGAAGCCAATATGAAGTTGATGAAGTTTACGGATGAGGAGTTTATTGAAGTTAAAGATGAAATAAAAGATTTTCCATACAAGGCAGCAGTAGGCTTACTTATGTATGCAGTAGTAGGCATAAGAATGGATCTTACATATGTGATGAGTGTTATGAGTCAACACATATCAAAGTCTGGACCAATCCATTGGATAATCATTAAGAGAATCTTGAGGTACTTAAAAGGTACTTTGAACTTCAAATTATATCTTGGAGGTAATAATATTATATTGTATGGTTATTGTGATGCGGATTGGATTGGAGATGTAAATGATAGAAGGTCAACAATGGAATATATATTCTTTTTTGAAGTGGGAGTAATTTCATAGAATTGTAAGAGACAACTAGCAATTGCAAGGTCTACAATGGAGGCGGAGTATATAGTAGCAAGACATGGTGCAGTGGAGGCAATATGGCTAAGACAAGTTTTAGAAGATATTGAACTTGTGCAATTGGTAGCAATTCCAATGAAGTATAATAATCAAGGATGCCTTGCCTTTACAAAGAATCAAAAGCATCATTCAAAGACGAAGTACATTGACATTCAACATTACTTTATATGAGAAAAGATTGAAATGGTAGTGATTGAAATGAAGTATTATGCAATAGAAGACATGCTTGTTGATTTATTTACAAAATTATTGGTGAAGGATAGATATTACAAATCGACAAAGGCATTAGGTTTAGAAGCCTTTAACCAATAGCAAAGTGAGAGTAATAAAGTAAATATTAGATAAATAAAAGATATTACCTAACATAAGTTGCTAATGATTAAAGGGCAGCAAAAGATAATATGAAAGTTACCAAGGTGGCAGCTAAAGTTTATAGTGGTAGCTAAGTTAAGTGGTGGCTAGGGTTTGAAAAGATAGCTAGATTAAGTAGAATCTAGGATTCAATTAGATGAAATAAAGATGAATGAAAATGAAGTTGAGCCACAATGGATGTAAACTCTACCTATAAGTAAAGAATGTTGGCAGTGAGAGGTATCTCATTCCACACTTCTCTTATGTCTAACCTTGTTGATTTCTACTTTCTTGTATCTTGTTTATTGTATTTCTTCAATATCTTCTACAACAAAAGGTCTAGAGAGTGACTTGTATACTATGTTATGTTGTTGTTGTATTCTTTAATGTCTGGTGCATGTGTATTTGAGAAGTAGCACTATGCAAGTTGTGGTGGATTATTTGTAAATAATGTGAATGATGAGTTGTGATTTTCTTAAAACCTAATTGAGAAACGGCAATCTTACTTGTCATTCTTGGCCTGGCGATAGATTATTGAACTACAATTTAACAGCTTCTTTTGATATCCACTACTACAAAAGTTATGAAGAGTGACGTATGTACTTTGTTTCATAAATAATTTAAATGTTTGAACTTTATATCTTAATGTTAGATTATTTCAGTTGTATATAAAAGTTTTTAGGTAGATTTCTTTTAGTAGAAGTAATTTAAGGTTTTAATTTTTTACTTAAGATTAGTAATTTTTATATTAAAGTTGTAGGTTGAAATGAAATTATTAAAATATATATATTAATGAAATGATGGTTGAATTATTTAAGAGTGATGGTTTAGTTTAAGAAGTATAGATTTATTTTGGAGGATGAAAAATCGCTTGGTTTGTAAAATAATTTATATGAAAGAGTTTGATAAGATTTTTTGGAATTCTAAATAAATTTGATATATAGCTTTTTATAGGTAGTCAGAAGGTAAAATTGATTTTGTTAGTTTACAAAATCAAGATGGAATATCTTTTGGAATTATTAAAAAAATATAAATATATGGTTTTAGAGCAATTTACATGTTAAGATCTTCAAGTACCATGGCACATGAAATATCACATATGTAAGTTATTTATGGAGATACTTGAAAAGGTAGTAAAGTCTATATTGGAGCATTTAGGATTTTATTGAAGAAAAAAAATATGTTGAATAGAAACCAATATACTAATTTTTGCAAGAAAATTGAAAATGTTGCAAAGATTTATAATCATTTAATGACTTGCATCAATGATAAATTGGAGTTTGGACTTCTATTAAATGAGTTATTTTTTATATTGAATAAATCTTACTCTTTAATAAAGAAGTGTGAAAAACCAAATTTGTGTGAAGAAGCTATTTTTCAATTCAATAACAAAGAGACTTTTAGAGAACTAATTTTGGATTTAAAATGTTGTTGTAATATAGCAAGTTACATTTGATAAGTTTATCAAAGAAGTGAACATTCTAATAAGTGTAAGCCACTCAAATTTGATAATATATTATTTTGCAATAGAAGGTAGTGTTAATGGAAGTATTCAATGTTTTGAAATAAAAGAAATAAAAGAATATTTATACATTGGAATGGAATTGATACAAAAAAATTTGAGCAATATATTGGAAGAAAAGAAAGAAGTATCTTATATTTTTCTTATTGACATCATGCATCAAATTACAAAAAGAATATATTGCTTGCATGACATGCATATTACATATTGTGGTTTAAAGCGTGAGAATATTTTGGTTGATATTGTGGAATCAAAGATTATGAATAAAAATGTTTGACATGCTATTGTGAAAGTCATTGACTTTAGAATGTCGAAGATTGAAGTTGGAAGAAATCCAAAAGCCTCAAAGAATAATTACATTTATCGTAGTCCTAAATATACGACTCTTGAGGCATTAAAAAATAGATTTCAAACAATGGCAATATGTCCTCTTGAAGCTGATGTTTACTCATTTGCAATGATATGTTCTAAGATTCTTTTAAAAAAGGATCAATTTCATGATGTTTGTGACACAAATGGAATATTAAAAAGAATTGAAAAAAGTGAAAGATCAAATTTATCTTCAAATTGTAATGACTTGATAGAGCTTATTAAAGAATGTTGGAGGTTGAATCTTTGGCATCAATCAAAATTTGCAAGAATTTGTAAAATATTGAATATATTAAAATGTAAGTTTTTAGTTAGAATGAATATGCCAAATATACCACATTTTAGAGTATTAAAGAATAACTACCACCAAAATGAAGAATTTCCACAAACATTTGAAAAATTACCAATGGTAAGACTTATACTAAAAGCTATAGAAAGTATATAAATTTTTTTTTAGATTGCTTGTATTTTGTATTGGCACTCATTTTTGTATGCTTGTAGTGATGGTTTGATGCCTTCTCATGAATACAAGTTGATAAAATTAGATTAGAACATAAAATAATTTATTATTATTATTATTATTATTCTTTAATTAATATATGATTGAATTTCTAATTATAGATTGATTTATGTGATAAAAAAATATTTGGTAGAGTATAATATTTATCTCAAATAAAAGAAGAATGTACAAATAAAATGAAGGCATTGTGTCTTATTGGAGTGGGTGGAATAAGCAAGACTATAATAGCAAAGGCTATATTGGTTAATATAAAAGACATATATAACGCTTCATGCTTTGATGAGTGCATTGAAAATGGTGTTGATTGCTTCACAACTTCTTGCAATATTTTAGAACAATTTAATGTCAAATCTAAACCTAAGAATGTTGAAGAAGCTCAAAAAATATTGAAATCATTCTTGATGGAGAACAAAACCATCTTGGTATTTGACAATGTGATAAATCAAAGTCAAATTGAAGATGTGCCTATGCATGACATATTTTCCAACAATGATAGCACATTGGTTGTAACCACTCGAGATCCAAAAGTTATAAAAGATTGTACTAAAGAAGTTTGTATAATAAATATTGAAGAACTTGATGAAGAAATTAGTATGCAGTTATCTATTATTCATTCTTGTGACAAAGATTATCTGCCAAATAAATTAGTTAAAATTGGTGAAAAGATTGTAAAAGCTTGTAATGGCCTACCATTAAGTTTAAAAGTTATGGAAGCATTTTTAAGAAAGAACAAGAGACTGAGATGTCGAGAGCATGCTCTACAAAAGTTGAAAAAGAAAAGAGAGTTGGATGGAGATAAAAATAATAGTAACTACAAGATTTGGAAGATTCTAAGAGTAAGCTTTGATAATTTGAAAGATGAAGAGAAGAAAATATATTATTTTTTTTGTAGTCATGTAAGTCCATAAGGCATGTCAAAAGAAAGAGCATTACAAATTTGGGCCAATAGTCAAAAAAATATATTTGAATAAGACATTGAAGTTATGTTAAATACATTGATTTATCAATCATTGGTAAAAGTACATAAAGATGGAATTATAAGAATACGTGACCAGTTATAAGGCATAGGTAGAAACATTGTTGAAAAGAAAATAAAATATAAATATATAAAAATATAGAATCTAAATTTAGATCTATTTTATAGATTATTAAATAAAATAATTTTACATAACTATTATCTAAATGATATGTATAAATTAATAACAGTATTAAAAAGAATCAACAATTAAAAGTTGGAGGTTTTTTATTTATATATTATATTATTTATATTATGTATTTTAGATGTTCATTGATGTAAAGTTATTATGTAAAAATATGAATCTTGTATTATAAATAAATTTGTATGTACATTAAATATGTGACCAATGTGGAAATTATAATCTAATTGTGTTTTTAATTGTGTTAATTTTTAGGTGGAGGGATTATTTTACAACAACATTATAAGTGAAATGAGAAGTGATTCTTTATCATCACTTCAATTTTCAAGTTTTAATGTCGGTGATTTTACACCCAATATTATTGTAAGAATACTAAGCATATTTTTTGTGTTGATTAAATATTCTCTTAGTTTAAAATATTTTCTTCTAAATATGCCATCGAGATATAACTTACCAAGAAAATTAGTAGATAAAACATTGCAAATGCAATATGATATAGATATTTAAAAAAAGTGAGTTGAAATGTCTTGCAATTAAAAAATTATTCTCTTAAAAAATATTTTCCAATTCATTTTTTAAAATTACTACATTATTAGAACTTAACTTAGAAGGATGCTCAAACTTAACCATACTACCAAATAAATTGGAGTATATGACTTCTTTGAAGGTACTTAATTTAAGAGACTATAAACAATTACGTTTATTACCAACATCAATAAGAAGTTTTTGCTATTTGAAAGACTTGGATACAAGTGGATGCTCAAGCTTGATATTACTACCAAATGAATTAGGCAATATCACATCTTTAACTTCTTTGAATATGTGGAGATGCTCAAGCTTAGCTTTATTGCTTAATGAATTGGGCAACTTCACATCTTTGACTGCCATGAATATAGGAGGGTATTCAAGCTTAATATCATTGTCAAATGAATTGAATAACCTCACATCTTTGACTATCTTAATTATAGAGTGAATATTCAAGCTTGACATCATTGCCAAATGAATTGGGCAACCTTATATTTTTTATTGAATTTAATATAAGTATATGTTCAAAATTGACATCATTTCCAAATGAATTAAACAACCTCACATCTTTGACTATGTTTATCACAAGGGGATGCTTAAGCTTAACATCATTTCCAAATAAATTAGACAACTTCACAGCTTTGACTATCTTAAACATTATTCTATGCTCAAGCTTGATATCATTGCCAAATGAATTAAGCAACCTCACATTTTTGACTACCTTTGATATAAGTGGCTATGCAAGGTTGACATTATTTCCAAATGAATTAGGTAATCTTACATCTTTAACAAAATTTGATATAAAAGAATGTTCAAACTTGATATCATTGCCAAATGAATTGGGCACCTTCACATCTTTGACTATCTTTGATATAAGTGGTTGTGCAAGGTTGACATCATTGCCAAATAAATTAAGCAACCTCACATCTTTGACTACCTTTGATACAAGTGGATGTATTAGGTTGACATTATTGCCAAATAAATTGAGCAACTTCACATCTTTGACTACCTTTAATATAAATAGGTATGCTAGATTGACATTATTATTGGAAAACTTCATATCTTTGACTACCTTTGAATTATGTAAATGGTCAAGCTTGATAACATTGCCACATGAATTGAGCAACCTCACATCTTTAATTGTATTTGATATTAATGAATGTTGGATCTTGGAATTATTACCAAATTAATCAAACTTCACATCTTTTATTACCTTTATTATAAAGAAGTGCTCAAAGGTGACATCATTGCCAAATAAATTAAAAAACTTCACATCTTTAACTACCTTCAACATTACACAATGTACAAAGTTAATAGCATTGTCAAATGAATTAGAAAACCTTATATCTTTGACTACCTTTAATATATGTTATTACTTAAATTTTTTATTATTTCTAAATAAATTAGATAATTTTACATCTTTGACTACCTTGCATATGTGGAGGTGATTAAGCTTGACATCATTATCAAATGAATTAGAAAACCACATATTTTTAACTACCTTGCATATAAAGGAGTGCTTGACCTTGACATCATTGTTAAATGAATTATGCAATCTCACATCTTTAATTATTTTAACAAGAAGTGATTGCTCAAGCTTGATATTATTGTCAAATGAGTTGTCTTATTTTACATCTTTGAATATGTTCAATATAAAAAAGTACTAAAGCTTAATATCATTGTCAAAAAGCTTAATTAATGAGTTTTCTAAAAAAATCCTTTAAAAATTTGTTAAACATCAATGGACAATATACTCATAAGTTGATGAGAAACGTAAAATGAAGCCTTAATAAATTATATATAGAATTTAATAGTATATAAATCATATATATATACCTAATTTTTTAGACATCTTTATTTTTGAATTTTGACTTGACTTATTGATAATTTCACCAATACACCTTAATTGGTGAAACTATTAAAATTAAAATTAAAATATTATTTTAATATAAAAATATTAAAATTATAAATTTTATTTGATGATTTAAGTATTTTTTATGATTTGAAAGATATTATTAGTTTAAAAATTGGTATTAAGCAAAAAGTTATTACAATTAGAATTTTAGTAAATTTTGGTCACATTTAATGTAGATGGTTTAATATATTTTTTTTTACAATGATAATTTATATTTAGTTATTAAAATTAAGATATAGAATTTTATGATTTAGGATCAGATGGATGTTCTTAATTTTTTAACTTGCCTATTTACCAATTTTGACTTAATTTACCTCTTTCTTCTCCTAAGTTTCTTATTCTCAATTCTAATATTACAAATAAATTTTTTTATAAGTTTTTAGTTTACAAAAAATAAAAAATTAGATTTAAACTATAGAATTTTAAATTTTAATATAAAAAGTTTTAAGATTTTGAAATTTTAGGTTTTAAAATACATGAATATTTTTAGCTATTTGATCTTTGTGATTTTTTTATTTTTGACTTGATCTACTTCTCACATTTTTGTTATATACAATTCTAATAATTTAAAGTTTAGAAATTTTAGGATCTATAATTTAGGATTTTAGATTATATAGATATTTCCATCAAAGTAAATAAGTAAAAATAAAACTAAAATAAGTTATCTCATAGAGGATAATACCTTAAATAAGTTGTTAGTAGTCAAAAAGTTGGAGCTTGGAATATACAAGAATCAACTTATAGATAAGTCACAAGGTCAAGGACCAAAAAATAAAATCAATAATATAAAGATTTACTAGAAAATATCCAAAGAATAGATAAAAATACAAAATATATGCAATAGAATATTTTTATGATTGGTGAAATGCTAAAAGATCCTAGGGGCATAAAATATATACTAAGAAATATCTTGAAAAGTTGTGAGATGCTAAAAAATATACTTGATACATATTTTGATGCATATAAAAGTCAAAAGATGGAAGTTGTCTTTTATGGCAGTAACTACCACCTATAAGTAATAGATATTAGAAGTAAAAATCATCTTATTCCACATTTACTTTTTATATGCAATCTTGTTGATAATTATTCTTACAACTTATGTATAAGAACTTCTAATTTGTGTTTCTTCAATAGATTATATGTCTACTTATCTTAAGTTGTAAATTTTAAAGTTCTATAAATTCTATATTATTGTAAGAATAGATCATGTTGTTATTGTTAATTTTAAAGTTTGGAAACTTTTAAATTTTTATTTCTTAATGTTTAATTGTTCTTATTTTTTATCAAATATATTATTAAAGTTGGAATTTATTTGATTCTTATAAATAATGATTTAAAATATTAATATTATATTTTTTTATGAATTAGATCTTTGATAGATTAATTTTGTGTTTTCATGTGATTAAGAGGCATAAGGTGCTTAAATGACCTTTTATAGTATTAAGAAATGATTTATAAGAATAGAAGTAATTAAAAAGTGGAAAATTTAATGAGAAATATTTAGATTATCCAAAAGACTTGTGAAAAGTTTAAAAAGTAAAGTTGAGAGTGATTTGTAAGTGAAATTACCAATTTATTTATAAACATGGTATTTTGGAATTTTAAGGTAAGAGCACCATTTTGCTCATTTTGAGAGCTTTAAGACTTTTTTTCTTGATATTCTTTGATGCATTTCTATTTTAGTTATTGCTTAAGGATTATGAAAAGTTAAGAAGAGATAATTTTTATTATTGAAAGAAGAAAATGAAGTTTTTTTTGGCTTGTTTAAATATTTGGGATATTATAAATTAAAATAAAGATCTTTCAAATACTAATGCTAATTTGAAAGAAAAAAATATTAAAAATATTCCAAAAAGAATGCTTTTCATTTGATTGCAATTAATATTGATGATGTTAGCTTTTTTTACATCGTTTCTTGCAAATAGATTAATAAAATTATGAAAGATTTTTTACAACATTTATAAAAGCAAGAATATTTTAAACATTTTATGGATAAGAAAAAAATTAGTAATAAGAATGGAAGAGGGTAATAATCTCATGCTTCATATCAACAAAGTAATAAATTTTGAAAATTAATTGATAATTTTTGACAAGTTGGTAAATAACTATGACTTTATCATGATCTTAATTCTAAATCTTTTTGAACATCTAGATTCTCATACTTCAAGAATCTTAAGTATCCTTTCTATGTCTTTACATAAGAACTATCCTTGTACTTGTTTCTTATGATTCTTGGTTTTGTCAAAATTATAGTTGATAATTTATCTAAGAAACTATCTTAATCTTATCTATCAATTTTATTTATCAATTTCATTTGTCAATTTTATCTTCTTTTTTTCAACCTAGTCTTCATACATCTATATCTTCATTAATTTTATCTTGTCTTTGTCTTTGTCTTTGTCTTCTTAAATTTAATTTTTTTGATAATAATAACAAATATTTGAAGCTATTTATAGCTATTTTATAGTAAATTACTTCTAATAGTAATTAAAAATAGTAAAACTATAGTTTTGTATTTTCACACTCTCTTATTTTTTAACCTTATTTATACTTATTTCTATAAATTATTTTTTTATATCAAATTTTATTCTTTTTTTATTAGTAAATTATCTTTTCATTTCTCTACAATAAATCTTTTTAATAAAATAATAAATTTATTGTAATTTCTAAAGTTAACACTTTTCAAATCCTATAATTACTTTATTATAGTATTGAAGTCCATCAAGATGAAAGAACTTACATTGAACTATGTTATGGCAAGATTTGGATATAAAGTGACTAAATAAATAAAAATAAACATCAAAGTGAAGACTTAGGTCTTTTTTCAAGATAAGGCAAAGATAATTATTCCAACCAATGTAACAATGTAAGAGATAATATGAAATATTATTTCATTTGTAGAAAATTAAATCACTTTATAAAAAATTATTATAAGACCAATATATATATATATATATATATATATATATATATCTATATATATATATATCTATATATATATAGAATATAAATAATACAAGTGATAAATTTGGAATAAATAATTATATATTTATGGTAGGTGAAGGCACATCTAAAGTTTCCATGTTCAAATAGATTATTGATTTGAGTGCTATCAAGCACATGATTCTATAAAAGTATTTATTTGACACTTATAAAGAAGTTTTAGTAATAAGAAATTAGCTAAGAAAAAATAGCATGATGCAAGCTATTAAAATTGGCTCAATTGTAATAGAGATTGTTGTAAAAGTTCAAGCCAAAAAAATCACATTAAAGAAAGTCTTTCATAGATCAAAGATGGGAAAAAAAAATAAAAATAAAAAAATACACGTATAATATTAAAACTTTGGTTCTTCTTGATTAAAAATGGATTCTTTCTTTTTTTATAAGATATAAGTGTATTAGAAGTTGTAGATTATCCACTTCTAAACTGATATTATTTTTAGATTTTTTTGTCCCATAATTCTTTCTTCTACTTATCTTGAGAGATATTAAACATCTACTTTTTAATTATATAATCATAGTGGAACTTGCTGAAATGAAGAGTACAATGGCACAAATGCAAGAAAAATTGAAAGAATCAATATTAACTATACATCAGCTATATTTTATACCATGAAAAGCAATAAGATTGATAAATAATAAAGATATAGAGATGATTGATACTACAACATCTATACCAAATCATGTTATTCTTTTTATGGTAGAATATTATTCAAGCATTAGAGAACCAAGAATTACCTTATCTAAAAAATTTGATAGCACAAGTTTAAAATTTTGACAATTCATCAATTAAATATAATTGGCAATTAAACTTTAACTCCAAAGCTATTCAATTCTAAGATCACAAGTCAAATTTATTAATACACTTTCTTTAGATTTTGCATTATCATGGTTTGCATCTTTTTTTGAATAACGTGATTCAATACTCAATAATTTGGAAGCTTTTTTAGTAGAATTTTAATCCATGTATAGAAAACATTAATACAATTTGTATTGCAATAAATAAGATTCATATTTTGTGATAATATAATAAATCCATAATATTATATACTTACAATTTTGACAATTTGTAACTTATATCAAGTGAAATGATACTACACTTATTAATAAATTTCTTTGTAAATTATAATATGATGGAAAAAAAATTGATGCTTAATTTACTTGATCCTCAAATATTAAATCAAGTAATTTACTTTTCTATAAAATATGATAATTCATTCTTTAATTTTTTATTCAAGAGTCATAAAAGTAAGCTTCAATATTATTACAATTCAATGGCAATATCAATATCTTTTCAATACATACATTTAAAAGTAAAAGATATGAAAATTAATGTAATACATTTCAAATCTCTCATTAAGTAAGACTTATTGTTGTCAAGAAGGATTATACTTGTATTATAGAAAAAAGTAAGTATATTGCTCAATATTGTCTAAAGAAGTGATATAATGACAAAATAAAAAATATACCTATTAAAAAAGATAATATTTTAGAAAACAAGTTTATTCAACTATAATACATCTATTATAGTTGGAATCTTATATAACACTTAATAAAGATCTTATTTTATCCTCAAAATATTTATTTTATTTTATAATAGATATTAGTTTAAGATCTAAAAATTACAAAGCTTGTGCTTTGCTAAACTTAGGAACCTCATTTTGTTTCTTAGATGAAAAGCTAATTAAAAAACATAGCATACTTTTAATGAAGATAACTAAACCTATTCATATCAAAGTCATAGATGGACGTCTATTGTCTTCTAGAAATGTTACTTTTAAAATCCTTCCTATAGAAGTAGGAATTAATAGTTATAGTAGCTTTGTAATAATCAATATCATTAGATCTCTTTTTAATCTAATCATTTCAAGTTTATTTTGGCTAAAAAAGTATAATCTTTAAATAATTTGGATTTCTTTTAGTCTTGATTTTTTTTGAAAATATAACCAAGAGGATTGTTAGCTAAGTAGAAAGTCATAAGACTAATGCAATCAAACTTATATTTATAGATATAAGAGCTTTTTTGCATATTAAAAAAAAATATTACCTTGTATTATTTATGCCATACCTATTTTTAATGGTGGAAAGACTTCAAGTAGCATTTCAAGCCAATAATAAGATTTTAAAGATGTTTTTGAAAAAAAATTACAAATACTCTTCTAGAACATTGTTCTTATGTTTGCTCAATTAATCTTTAAGAGAGAGTTTAATTGCCATTCAAATCAATCTGTAATTTATCAAAAAATAAGTCAACTAAATTTAAAGAGTATATTGAAGAGAATTCGGCCAAGAATTTTATATGTCATTTCAAATCTCTAACATATGATTTAATCTTATTTGTAAAGAAAAAAAGATGGATCATTGTGGATGTATGTTGATTATCAAGGATTCAATAAGATTATCATTAAGAATACGTACCTTTTATATTTGATATTTAGACTTTTTGATTAAGTGAATCAAGTTAAGATTTATACAAAAATAGATCTACAGTGAGCATACAATCTGATAGATATCCAAGAAAAATATGAATAAAAAAGTGCATTCCAAATTAAATATGGATATTTTGAATTCAATGTCATGCCTTTTGGATTTACAAATGTACTAATAACTTTTCAACATCAAATGAACGATTTCTTTCAAGAAATTTTAGATGATTTTATTCTCTTTTACCTAGTCAATACCTTAATCTATTCTAAGAATATAAAAAAATATGAATTTTATGTTCATCATATGTTACAAAAAATAAGAGATGCAACATTCTATGCCAAAATAAAAGAGAGTATGTATTCTATATTATTTAAGTTGAATTTTTAGAATACATCACTTCAAATGATGGATTCATGATAGATCCTAAGAAACTTCAAACTATTATATATTGGAAGATTTTCAAAATGGTAAGAGATGTCTAATATTTTTTGAGATTTTTCAATTATTATTAAATCTTTAGAATTTTTTTTTTCAAGTAGAAATTCTACTTATAAATTTGACTTATAAATTTTAGTGGAATCAAGAAGCATAAGTAGAATTTGAAGCTTTAAAGACAACCTTTATTTGTGCACTAATTTTATATTTTGTTAACTTGCTCAAGCTATTTTTTATGGAAATAAATGTATCAAACTTTTCTGTAGGTGTCATATTATCATAAATAAAAATAATTAATATACTTCATTTAGTAGTTTTTTATTCAAGAAAATTTTCAACAATTAAGATCAACTACAAGATCCATAACAAAAAACTTCTTATTAGTCAAAAAATTAATAAGATTTAACAGATACTATTTTTAAATAATCTTATTTTCTATCAAAAAAAACAATGCAGCTTTTGATCAATATTAAATATTTTTTTGAAACCAAAGCAATTTCATCTTTAAGTAATAAAATCAACACTAATTATTGATTCAATTTTTTTTAAGTAAGTTTAGTCAAGTATGTCTTTTGATCTTTTTGTTTAGGATATTAAAGAAATTTCTTCAAAATCTCATGTTACTTCCAAATTTGAATTCAAGAATATTCTATTCTATTTTGAAGGTTACGTATATATTCCAAAATATAAAACATTACTATTTGTTTTGCAAGCTTGTCATGACTTCTCAATAGTAAGATATTTTGGATACAATAAGATTTTGGTATTAATATCTAGAGATTTTTAGTGGCTTAAATACAAAAAGTATTCAAAGAATTTATACAAATATTTAAAATTTATTCAAGATCAAAAATTCTTCATTATTAATCTTATAGACTTTTTCAACTATCACCTATTGAAAGATAACCATGGTCTTTTATTTGTATAGATTTTACCATGGATTGTCTAATCTCAAATTTTTATGACTCTACATTTGTGATAGTAGATTATTTCATTAAAATAGCATATTTTATACCATATACAAAATCTATCACCAATAAAGAAATAATTAAGCATTTCTTTGACAATATTTATTGCTATTATAGATTATTCAAGGATATTATATCAGATTAGGGAACTCAATTTGTAACAAGATTTAAAAGAATTATTTTTAAAATTCTAAAGGTGGATATAAAACTATCTTTGTCTTTCTATCTTCAAATTGATAGAGAAACAAAGTGCGTTGTCATATTACGTGAAGTCTTGCTCAAGAATGCATGGAGCACCTAGCTATGGAAGGTAGAATATAAATTATAAAACAAAATCCTAAATCTAATATAATACTAGATAAACTCTAATTAAACCTTAATAATATTAAGCAAGCTTTAATCAAATACAAAAGAAAATTTTAAAAAATTACAAAAAAAATAATAAGAAATTTTAAAAGAGTTCAAAATAAATCTATAATAAATTTCAAAAGAATTCCTAAGAAATCCTAAAGAAATTTTAGAATAATTACAAATATATATTAAATAAATCTCAACCAAGTCTTAATTTTATCCTAATTAAAATCCTAATGGACTTCAATCAAATTCTAGGCCAAATTTTAAATCTTAAATCCTAAATCCTAAGCAAATCCTAAATCCTAAATCTTAAACAAATCCTAAATTCTAAATCCTAAGAAAATCCTAAATCTTAAATTCTAAGAAAATTCTAAACCATAAATCCTAAAAAAATCTTAAATCTTAAATCCTAAGAAAATCCTAAATTAAATCCTAAGCAAATCCTAAGCAAATCCTAAGCAAATCCTAAGCAAATCTTAAATTAAATCCTAAATCCTAATTAAATCCTAATTCGAATCTTAAACTCTAGTCCAACCTTAAATCTTAATCAAACCTTAACCAAATCCTAAATCGTAATCCTAAACTAAATCTTAATCAAAACCTAACCAACTTAATATAATCCTAGTATAATTTAGAACCTCAATATCTATTGATCAAATCATTGATCTTATTTAAAATTTGATACACTTCTCAACAACTAAGTTAGTTATAAATACACAAAATTTGAAGATAATTTCACTTACCAAATAGAAAAAAATCCTAAAACCACTCAAGTATTTTCTAGCCTCCTACTCCAATCTAAATTTTAACTTCCAGTGCCAATATCTTCTTTTTAAACCATTCAATTATACTCAAATTTTATTCTATATATGTAGTAAATCAAGTCTATTACCTTTATTTATAAATTTTATTCCAATCCAATTAATCAATTGCTAAAGAACTTAGAAATCCTAACTATTCCTCAAAGTTTAATTTTTGAGACCTAAACCTACTTGAAATTCAATAACCTTCTATTCAATCGTTTGATCAAGCTCAAACTTACAACATATACTTTAAAAAACTATTCACATAGGTTCTCAAAATTTGAACTATAGATCTACTACCAAACTCATGAAATTTTCTAAAACAAAATACCTCTTTTATTTCACAAATTTTAGAATCACCCAAAACAACTATAACTTTGTAAAGCTCTTATAAAGTCATTATACACTCAAATCACTCAAAATTAATGCCTAAAATTTTTTTATCAAGTTTTCTCTCAAATCTTATTCTTTAATTTGTCAAAGAACCTCAAAGTTGCAATAGGTGCTTAGTTTTGTACCTTAGAGTCTAATTTTGATCCAAGTTGATAACTGGTCTTTTTTGGATATCAAATTTTATCCTTTGAGTTTATTTTCATTCAAATCAACTCCTAAATTCTTCCTACATATGTTCATATTCTTTATTTTTTTAATCTATCTTGTTTTTCTTTATTTATAGTCATAAAAAATAAGTAGAAGCCTACTTTATAAAAAGGTGGCATTTACATCTTTAGTTTTATTTTCTTTTGGATTTTTGTCTATTTTCTAAGTTAATTTGCCACAATATTTGAAATAAGATCTTCTATAATATAATGATTTCTTGATCCTTTTCACCTAATAGTTATATTATATTAAGAAAATATACAATTATTAGGTGAAAGTGACAATGAATATCTAAGAAGAAGATAAATACTACAATTTCTTATGGAAGTGGATAATAATTAAGAGTTTTAGGTGGAAGAAGCCTTAGATATAAGACGACCTTAAAATAGGTTAAAATATCATGTTCTTTAGAGTAGATATAATATCAATGAAAGTACATGAAAGCCAATAAAGAATCTTACAAATATAATAGAGAAGATTAAAACTTTTTATTAATAATATCCATTAAAATTAAGATAAAGAGTCAAGAAATTTCTTACTATAAAACAAAAAATGTTTAATAGAGATTGCATTCTATCTTCTCTCTTTTATTATGAGTTCTTTATATTTTGTGATACTAAAAAGATTAAAAATCTACAATTGATAGATTCAATTCAAGAGCCATTATTTTTTAACTTATTAGATGAAACATTATAAATATTACAACCTTCAAGAGAACATAATTGAGATGAAGATCTTTAAGAATGATATGTTTTTTCCTTAAATAGATGGCAAGGTATAATATGTTTGATATCACAATCTTAAAAGTCAATATGTTAGATTTCATCAACATGTGATCACCGCTCCTCAAGAAACTTGTTCCTAAAAGGTGAGATAATGTTTCAAATATATATATTTAGTCTAATAATTACTTAAATAATATGAATATGTAGAAATAAGTTAAAGTAGATTAATTTCATAATATCTTTTAAAGAATATTTTTAGAAGCTTTATAGATGCAATTTCACTTTTATACATGTCTATAAGTGATTGATAAGTTAGAAACTTGGCCAACAAGTTAGCCATGTGATGCATGTACTAGTAGTTTGTAATACAAGCTAATAATGTGAAACATATATATATATATATATATATATATATATATATATATATATATATATATATAAAACTTTTTTTATAAGTTAAGACATGTGTCTCGCAAAATGAACAAATGTTAGAGGTCTTATAGAATGTCACCACCTAACTGTTAGATAGATAGTATATGTAGAAGTAAGATTAAATACTTCTTTATTCTTATTAATTCTATTCTTACATCTAAATTAATTTCAAGGATTTCTAGTTTTTTATTTTTTGGCAATAGTCATTCTAGTGTCTTTTTGAATATACATACTTTCTTATCTTTATTTTGTCATCTTTTTAATGAAAAAAGTTTTATTTGTTTATTTTCCTTTGTTAATTTTTTGTTCTTGAAAAAGATATGACATTCTATCTAAAATATCTATACTTAATTCAAAATACATATCAAATTGTATGATTTTTATAGATCTATTTTTATATAAATTTTGGCTTGATTTGATTGATTAAAAAGTCTTGATATCAAAGATAGAAGATATCTATTTGTGATAGTGATATTATTGAATGTTTAATAATCCACATATATTTGTAATGATCTAACTATTTTTCTTACAAATAAGATAGGAATTCTTATTAAAGATTTTGAATGGCATATAAAATTTTGAATAAGTTTTTTTTATCAATGTATCCTTTAAGTTCAATCAATTCATTTTGTCATAAATTATAGATTGGTCTAAATGGCAATTTGGCTCTTCTTTGAAGGTCAATTGAGCAATGATAAGGACAATACTTTGGATGGATTTTCACATGCTTCTTCTCAAAAAAATCTTAATAATCTTAATATTGACTTGAAATGAAATTTAAAGGCTTTTTACTATTAGAAATGAATTTTTCATAAATGACAAAAGTTAATACTTTTGTTAAAATATGCATAAAAACTCTTGCACTTATAAATAAGGATTTAGTTGTATTAAAATTATGATCCTCTATTTGATTAATAAAACTCTTAATGATATTATGAAAAAAAATCAAGAGTACAAAAAATCCAATATATTCAAAGATTATATTTTTTTAGCCATAATAAAATTAAAATGACTAAATTAGAAAGAAATCTAATTATATTGAATATCATAAGAATATTTTGACTTTTTTTTGTTATGTCTATAGGAAGAATTTTATGAATAATAACTCCAGAAGAAAATAAATAATTATTTATGACTCTTTTATATATAAGTTTAGTTTTTTTTACAAAAGATGTGTTGTATTTTTTTTTAAAAAAAATTATTTAATAACAAGTTCAGGCTCTTAAATCTAATAAGGTTGAAACTTTGTGATTTTTAGGTCATAAATAAATATCTATAGAAAAATACTAGAGGATTTATAAGAGAGAATAGTAGCTTTATTAGATGTCATACAAGATTCCAAATATATAAAGTTATTTTTTGACATATTATCTTTTTTAACATCCATATTTTTTATTTTGTGGTTGTATTGTTTCTTTGAATAATATTGAGCAATGTGCTTAAATTCTCTATAATATAAGCACAATCCTTCTTGATGATAGCAAGTCTTTTCTTCTTTAATAATAGATTTGAAATATACTACATCAATTTACATGTCTTCCTCTTTTAAATGTATATACTGAGAAGATGTTGGTATTGCCATTGAATTATAAAAACATTGAAGCTCACTTGTACAACATTAAGATCAAAATTCAAAAAGCCAATTGTCATATTTCATAATAATTTCACAATAATTTCATAATTTTTAAAAATTAGATAAGTTCAATACTAATTTCTTTTCATACTATTATAAATCATAGAGAAATTGGTTGATTATTGTAGCATCATTCAAATTGATATTAATTGCAAGTGATTGAAATTATGAAGTATATAATATTATTGATTAATTATCTTATTACATAATACAAATTTTATTGGTTTTAACAAAAATTGCATCATATTTTTCATACATGGATTGAAACTTTACCAAAAATCTTCCAAATTATTCAATATTAGATTATATTTTTTAAAAAAAGATAAAAATTATAATAAAAAAATTAAAATAATATTTTAATAAACTTGACTTGTAATCTCACAGTTAAATAGCTTTGAAGTTGAAGTTCAATCACTAATTGAATTTGATTGATGAATCTTCAAAACTTTGATCTTGTACCATCAAATTTCTCAAGTAAGATAATTTTTTATTCTTAGATATTTAAAAGATCTTCTAATATAAGAAAAGTAATATAATTTTGTGTAGATATTAAAACAATTCCAATCATCTCAACATCTTTATAATTTGCTAATCTTATTGTTCTTTGTTGTAATAAATTGAGTTGATGCATTGTAAGCACTAACTCTTTTAGTTTATCTTACATTTGTGCCATTGCACTCTTCATTTCAAAAAGTTGTTTGATTATAACTCAATAGAAAAAAATGTCTAATATTACTTTAGACAAGTAAAAGAGAGGACTTAAAAATAAAGAGAGTTCTAAGAATAATATCAATTTAGAAGTAGATAATTGACAACTTCTAATATACTTATGTCTTATCAAGAAAAATAAGTAATTTGGTCTGAATGAAAAAAAGACAAAAATTTGTTATTACAAGTGTATTCTTTTTAATATGTAAAGTACAAGAATCCAAACAATGTAAATAAATAGTGAGATATTTTTCAAAAAAATATAACAAAATATATATATTCAAAAGAAACTAAAATGACTATTACAAAAAGACAAAAAAATTAGAAACTTTTGAAATTAGACTAAAAGCAAGAAAGGAATTAAGAAAAGTGAGGAAGGCTTTTGTCCTATATATACTGTCTAACTAGAAGCTAAGTAGCAACATTCTATAGGACCTCCAAGATGTGTCCAATTTGCAAGATAGATGTCTAGTATGTTGTATAAGCTTCCCATATTTGTATCACATGTCCAACTTGTATCACAAGTAACCAATATGTGTGATATATGGCCAACTTGTTAGCCAAATTTTCTCTCTATCAATCATCTATAGGTACGTATGAAGGCAAAGTTACATCTACAAAGCTTCTAATAAGCTTTTCTATAAGACATTATTAAATTTATCTATTTTTATCTACTTCTATCTACTTATGTTATCTAAATAATTATAGATTTTTTTATAAAAAAGTAGCATTGATACTATATTTTTAATAATAATAATAATACTAATTATTATTATTATCATTATTATATTCTATAACAAATTAATTTTTTTGATACATCAAATTGTAATATATATAGAAGTATATTTCATTTTAACATTCATATATATATATATATATATATATATGAAAAAGTTTTGTTTATTTCATTATTTGATCTAACTTATAAAATTTATTTGATTTAATTTATAGTTGTTTACCACCTATATTTAGAAATAAAATTTCAAAAAATATATACCTATAAACTACTAAGAAAGAAGATGAAGAAGAAAAAGTACTCCTATGAATAGAAATCAGTACAAGAAGTTTATATAAAAACATTACAAACACTGATTTTAATTGCAAAAGATAAGAAGAATTTGAACTTAGATTGGAACATGAGATGGAACACCATGAAATCCTAAACATTTCTAAATCAAATTCCAACTTTTGGTGTGCTTAATTCTCCCAAACACATTTAGGACTTCCTAAGCCATGAAAAAGTGGGGATGACACGGGACTAGGATCCCAGGAAGGAAGAATTAGGGTTAGGACTCCACGCTGGCGTCCACGTCTCTGCCTTGGAGTCGTATGAGCACACTTTCCAGGATTTTAGTGGTTGTAGCTTGGTGCTTAATGACGAGTGTAGGATATTGCGTCGAAGTCGATGACAATAAACCTTTAGGCTTGTTTCTGAAACATTCGCAGTGGCCGTCTAAAGCTTTCGGCCCGCTGGGCTTGAGAGCTGATGCAGCTTCCAAACCTTCCATGGATATTTGAGACTTGTGATTCCCTATAGTGAGCGAGTGGCACAGGAGGAGGTGAGGATACTTTCCCCATTGATCGACTCTGATTCCATCTGTGCTAATCAGGTCAAAAGAGCCAAGCCAGGAAAACTGATCCTTCGTGCCATTGCGTAGACCCGTTTTTGCGGTGAGGGCTTGGGATACGCAATCCCGTGTGTACAATGCTGTGGCCTTGTGCGCAGTGATTGAATGGTGGAGCTGCCAGAGTTGCGAGCGAGTGAGCAGTTCGGCAGACTTTTGATGCATGTTGTTAACAATCATTTGTCCCAAAGTTGTGTTGTGGCTCAGAGTGAAGTAGAGTTGGTGTAAGCCGGTAGGTCATAGAAGTTTTGGTGATGAGATGTGCGAGAGTGCTTCATGTCGGGGGCCATATGGAGGAGATTGCAATGACAATTTGATAATCCCAGCTCGCTTTTAACCTCCGCGAGGGGGCGTTGAAGAGAACTAGTCGTTTCCAACATGATATAATCCTGAGCAGTGTCGCATCTGTGTGGCCTGGATGATAGGGAGGGGTTTTGTGAGATTTGCGGTGTAAGGTTGGTAGGAGCAGCATGATCGCGTGGAGTCCACGACGCAGCGCAATGTTGCAACATTGGAATTCGCTGTGAGTGAATATGGAGGCAGAATCGTGGTTTGGTGAGGAAGGGAATAGAAGTGGGGAGTGATGGGACAATGACGACATACAGAAAGGTCTCGTTCGGCATACTGGTCCACAGCCCATGCTGACTATTCTGATAAGATCATCACCCATAGTCTGATGTCCCTTGGCTTGCACTGGGTATATTTCTACTTCTATGAACTCTGCTTTCATACACATTCAAAAAGCAAACACTGCCGCGGAGTGCGTTACCTCTCCGTCATACGCTTTATGACACTGAGAACATATTCGACAGTCCTTGTAAGAAACTGAGATTGCTTTCACGGTAATCTTGGACTTCTGTTCACAGACACTATTACAACAGAAAAATGAATTTATTTGAGTTCACAAATCACGGAATAACTAATAGGGTGTTGAATCTATTTTGTTTTCGCTTTCTGATTATGGATATAAGTTAACAAGATGGAAGATGTATTTCAATGAGAAGTGATTCCATAATCCATAATTCATTAGTGGAACATTAGAAAAGTACTTCGTCTATACTTGCATATGAAAATAACTACGTCTCTATTGTAGGTCTGAGAATTTATATTTCAATCATTTCTCCTTTTAAAGTGCTCTAAGTGAATACATGACATTATACTGAGGCTTTCTACAATGCAATTACAAATCTCTATTTCAAGTTATATTTATTTGTTTTACATAACTTCTACATAATAATTTTTCATATTATTTTCTTTAGGGTCCAATTTGTAAGTAAATAGAGTTTTTAACATAAAATAGACTAATCAGTAAGATACACTTCTTTTACTAATAATTACGATGGTAGATTTCATATCAAGTATTCTATAATACAATATAAAATTTCTAACAAAAAGTCTAATCAAAATCAAAACAAATTACAATAAAAGCCTAATGAAATCTTAACCAAAATCTAATTAATTCTAAGGTAGTTTCAAAATTTTCTTAATTATTGATTATATTATAGATCTTACTTAAATTTTTTCATAAATTTTAATCATCTAATTAACAACAAGTATAAGATTTTAAAGAAGAAACTAACTTATTAATTGGCACAAAAAGTTCTTTAATTGTTTGAATATTGGCCATCCTCTTTTTTTAAACTTAATGTTGATCTTCTAGCAACAATAAGTCTATATTGAAGTGTTGCATTTTCTCTTAAATTTTGCAAAAGTTTTAGCAACAAAGTTCACAACTTACAAAAAAAAATTTAAATCCAATCGGCAAATTATTCAAGATAAAAAAAAAAAAAAAAAAAAAAAAAAAAATCTTATTAATCTTTGATATCCAAATTCTGAGACTTTAATTCAATTGGATTTTAATAAATTTTTATCCAATTATTAGTTGTCTAAACCTAAATTCTAAATTGTTTAGATAATGGTGTCATTTTTGAAATGAATCCTCAATTCCAAGAAGTTTTTTATTGTGGATCTTGTAGTTGATTTTGATTGCTAAAAATTTTCATGAATAAAAACCTAATGTATGAAGTTTGTCATCTACTTCTATTTGTGAAAATATAATATCTAAACCAAAGTCTAATGTATCTATTTTTATAAAAATTATCTTACAAAAGTTAACATATTACCAGATTGATGCATAAATAAAAACTGTATTAAATACTTCAAATATTGCTTCAATTTCTTTATTCTACTCAAGTTTGACTTTATAAGTCAAAGGTGTGAATTGACTTGCAATTAAAAAAAAAAATTTAATCAAAATCAAATAGTAATTAATAAATTTCAAAAAATATTAGACATATCTTATTGTTTTTGAGATCTTCCAATCTATGATAGTTTGATTTTTTTTTAAAGTCTATCATAAGTCCATTATTTAAAATGATATATTCCAAAAAGTCAACTTAAGTAGAATGAAACACACATCTTTTTAGCTTTGCATATAATCTTGCATCTTTAAGTTTTTGTATGATAACATGAATATAAAATTTATATTCTTCTATGCTCTTGAAATAGATTAAGATGTTGACTAAATAACAAATAACAAAATAATCTAAAAATTCTCTAAAAAAATCATTCATTAGATGTTAAAAAGTAATTGGTGCATTTGTAAGTCCAAAAAATATGACATTATATTTGAAATATTACTTGAAGTTTTTTTACAATAAAAAATGGATGTAGTTTAAATAATAAAATATGATTTTTTTTTACAGCATACATGAAAGCTCTTACACCTATCAATAAGGATTTAGCTATACTAAACTTATGACTTTTTATAGATGTTTGAGTTAAGTTATAGAAAAAATTAAGGTTACAAAAAATCTAATTAATTAGATAATTATACTTCTCTAGCTACAATAATCTTAAGATAAATGAATTAGATAAATATAAAATTATATTAAACATTATTAAGCTATTATGATAATTAATTATTACATCTGTCAAGGACAAAGACTCGATGAGGGAAAATATACACCAAAAGGCTATCTCGATATAATAAGTCAAAATATAAACAAGTAGGTATATTAAAAGGAAACTGGAATGGCTATTACCACAAAACAAGAAACTAAAGACTCTTGAACCTGGACTAGAAGCAAGAAAGGAGTTGACAAGAGTGAAGAAGCCTTCACTCTTGTCTCTATATATACTATCTAACTAGGGGCTACGTGGCGACGTTCTATAGGACCTCCAATATGTGTTGACTTTGTAGGACACATGCCTTGACTTACAAGGTAAGTTTTTCTACGTGTGGGCCACATAGTTAGCTTGATCTTCAAGCTAACAACATGTGTGGCACATGGCCAACTGGTTGACCACGTTTCTAATCCAAAAAGTCAATTAAAGACACCTATGAAGTCAAAGCAGCGTCTAGGAAGTTTCTAGGAAGCTTCTATATTAAATATTATAGAATTAACTTACTTTTATCTACTTTTACTTACTTCTACCTATTTCTATATGTAATTATTAGCTTACATGATTATGGCCGTGACATTACCCCCCCTTTTAGAGACGAGTTCCACGAGGAGCGGTCATCATATGTTGAGGAAATCTATGATGCGACGAATTGTATTCGCCACATACTCTGATCTCTGTTCTCTTCGAAGATCATTGATAGGGCCTCTCAACCATCGGTAGTGTCCCATACCAGGGCGGGAAGACCACCCAGTTATTTGATCATTGTTGAGGCCTTCGTAACTTCCTTCGAATAGAATATTCGGAACACCATCAGGAGTTGTTCCTACCTCTAGCAAAATCACCAAACATCGAGAGTCCCTTCCCAAATCGTGATACCAAACGCGTTGTATCTCACCATCTGTTCGAGGAAGAACATGTCGTTTTTGAAGATCTTCATCTTGATTGCGTCGTCTTGAAGGTTGTGACAATCGTAATGTCTCGTCCAGCAGGTCAGCAAACGAAGGTTCTTGAGTTGAATCCGCTGGTTGTTGGCTCTCCATCTAATTAGCGTCACAAATGCAAAGAAGTTACAAACAAGGATAGGAAATTGAATGTTATCTTGCCTCAATCTTGTCTCTTTTATAAGAGAGATTTTCATCTTAATTTTGATGGATGTCGTTGATGAAAAACTTTGACTTTAGCTGATGCATTTCCTAGATTCCTGGATGGCTCCCATGTGCGTTTACTAATATCATATCCGCGCCAATGAACAAGATATTCCAGCTTATTTCGGCGCCGCCTTGAGTCTAATATCTCTTCCACCTCAAATTCTTCATTATTATCTACTTCTATAGGAGGCGGTGGCATTTGTCTTCTTCCTTCTATATCCACTGTCTTATATGGTTCAAGAAGAGACACGTGGAATACAGGATGGATCTTCATTGACTCCGGTAGATGTAACCGATATGCAATTGGGTTGATCTGTTCAGAAACAGAAAAGGGGCCAAGCCTACGATAGTCCAACTTGTCACAAGGTCGAGTAGTCTTGATATTGCGACGAAGTAGCCATACCTTATCACCCACGTTGATTTGTGGTTGCTCCTTACGATATAGATCTGCGTTTATCTTTTGTCGTTCTTGAGCTTCCTTCAATTGCGTCTTCATTATTGCATGTAACTCTGACAACCGATTTGCCATATCTTCTGCTGCAGGATTATCAACTTTTGAAAAATCAAAAATATCAAGTCGTGGATGATAGCCATAATTGGCAAAGAAAGGTGTTTGTTGCGTGGAAGAATGTACCGTATTATTATAAGCAAACTCTGCCAATGGTAGAAGGGTTGTCCATTCATCTTGTTGGTAGTTAATAGTACACCTTAAATATTGCTCCAAGACTTAGTTTACGCGCTCTGTTTGTCCATCAGTTTGAGGATGGAAAGCCGAAGATAGCTTTATGTCCACTTTTAAAATCTTGAAAAGGGTCCTCCAAAATCTTGACACAAATTGAGTTCTCCTATCTGATATGATATCTTTAGGTAATCCATGATAGCGATAGATATTATCAATGAAAAGCTTAGCTGTTTCTTCACCTGTGATAGATTTTGTACATGGCACAAAATGTGCCATCTTGGTGAAACAATCTACTATCACAAATATAGAATCATAAGATCTTGAGCTTGGAAGATCTGTGATGAAATCCATAGAAACAGAAGACCATGATTGTTCTGGTATAGGTAATGGCTGAAGAAGTCCGTAAGGTCGATGGCGAGGAATTTTTGATCTTGAACAAATATCACATGATTGTACAAAGTCTTTGACTGACTTCCACATTTGTGGCCACCAAAAATCTCTTGATATGAGTTCCAAAGTCTTAATATATCCAAAGTACCCTGCTGCTGGAAAGTCATGACGTGCTTGAAGAACACGTAAACGTACTTCTCCTTCTGGAACATATAGGCATCCTTCAAAATATAATAGATTATTCTTGAACTCGAACTTAGAAGGATCATGAGACTTGGAAGAATTATTCTCGATATCATAAACAAGAGGGTCTGAGGACATACTGGACTAGATTTGCTTGAGAAAAGTTGAATCAACAGTCAATGTTGATTTCATTGCTCAGAGATGAAATTGCTTTGGTTTCAAGAGGACCGTTCTTTGTTGCTCAAAAGCTGCATCTCCTTCTTTTGGTGCAAAATAAGAACGTTTAGATAGGGCATCAAACAAACCTTGTTGTTTTCCTGGCCGATAAGTGATAATGAACTCGAATCTTGACAAAGACATACTCCAACGAGCTTGACGACGATTCAACACACGTGCTGACATGAAATACTCGAGGTTCTTGTGATCTGTATACACAGTGACTGGACTAGAAGCGCCTTCTAGATAATGACGCCATTCTTGAAAGGAATCCACGATCACAAGAAGTTCTTTATCGTGGATCTCATAATTGATCTCGGTTGCTGAGAATTTTCTTGAATGAAAAGCTATCGGATGAAGTTTGTCATCTGTTCCCATTTGTGATAAAACTGCACCCAAGGCAAAATCTGATGCATCTGTTTCCATAAAAAATGCCTTGGAAAAATCAACACGATATAAGACTGGTGCAGAGACAAACGATGTCTTCAAAGCTTCAAATGCTGCTTCCGCTTCTTGATTCCATTGGAATTTATCTTTACTAGTCAAGCGTGTAAGTGGAGCTGCAACTCGTGAGAAATCTTTGATGAAGATCCGATAGTAATTGGCAAATCCCAAGAAACATTGGACATCTCTTACTGTCCTTGGAATCTTCCAATCCATGATTATTTGGACTTTCTTAGAATCCATCATGAGACCATCATTTGAAATGATGTATCCTAAAAAGTCAACTTGAGTAGTGTGAAATACACACTTTTCCATCTTGGCGTACAATCCTGTATCTCTAAGTTTTTGTAATACTTGACGAACATGTATTTCATGTTCTTCGACGTTCTTAGAATAGATCAGGATATCGTCTAGATAACAAACGACAAAATTGTCTAAGAATTCACGAAATACATCATTCATGAGATGTTGAAAAGCAGCTGGTGCATTCGTGAGTCCAAAAGGCATGACATTATATTCGAAATGTCCATACCTGGTTCGAAACGCAGTCTTCCATTCATCTCCTTCTTTGATCCGTACTAGATTATATGCTCCTCTTAGATCTATTTTTGTATAGATCTTAGCTTGATTCAACTGGTCAAGGAGTCCTGATATCAAAGGTAATGGATACCTGTTCTTGATTGTGATCTTGTTGAGTCCTCGATAATCAACACACATTCGTAAAGATCCATCTTTTTTCTTTACGAATAGAATTGGAGCTCCTGCTGGAGATTTTGAATGGCGTATAAAATTCTTCGCTAAATTCTCGTCAATATATGTCTTGAGTTCAGCCATCTCATCTTGCGATAAACTGTAAATTGGTCCAAATGGTGGCTGAGTTCCTTCCTTGAGGTCGATTGAACAATCATATGGGCGATGCTCAGGAAGAATATCTGCATTCTTTTTTTCAAAAACGTCTTGATACTCCTGATATTGACTTGGAATGCCAATTAAAGTCTTTACGTTTTCAAAAATAGGTGCAGCATAAATAGCAAAAGTTGATCCTTCTTTTGCTGCGTGTATAAATGCTTTTGCACCTATCAGTACGGGTTTTACTATACTAGACTTATAATTTTTTACTTGGTTGGTAGAACTATTAATAACGCTTTGGGAAAAGTCAAGTTTACGCGAATTTCAATCTTTTCGAGGGTTATATTTTTCTAGCCAAGATAAACCTAAAATAACTGGATTGGACGGGGATTTAATTATGTTAAAAGCTATGTAGCTATCATGACCGTCTATTGTTACTTTTATAGGATGAGTTTCATGAGTGACATCTCCAGAAGACAAGGGACGACCATCTATGACTTCTACATGTACTGGTTTAGGTTTCTGTACAAAGGGTATTTTACGACTTTTAACAAATTATTCATCTAAAAAACATGCTGAGGCTCCCGAATCTAATAAAGTAGAGGCTTTGTAATTCTTAGGTCCTAAATATAAGTCTATTATAAAACAAGGAGAGGGTTCTGAGGAGAGGATAGGACCTTCATTAGGAATTGTACAAGGTTCCAGCTGCACGGTCCCTATTGTAGCTGGACGAATCCGTTTTCTGACATGTTGTCTTCTTTGACCGTCGTACCCCTCATTTTATAGTTGCGTCGTTTCTTTGGACAATGTTGAGCAGTGTGCTTAGGTTCTCCGCAATATAAACATAATCCTTCTTGACGACGATGAATCTTTTCTTGCTCAGTTAGGGGTTTAAAACGTACCGCGTCAATTTGCATGTCTTCTACTTCTGAATGTACGTTTGGCAAAGATGTTGATGTTGCCATTGAGTAATAACGTTGAGGTTCCCGTGAATGATTCTCGGATCGAAATTCGAAAAGTCGATTATCACATTTTACCGCAAAATCGATTGCTTGACTCAAAGTTTGAGGATCAGGTAAGTTGAGCATCAATTTCTTTACTTCGTATTGCAATCCATAAAGAAATTGACTGATGAGTGCAGCATCATCCTACTTGATGTCAATTGTAAGTTGTCAAAATTGTGAAGCATATACTGTTACTGAGCGATTTTCTTGTCGCAGAATTCGGATCTTATTTGTTGCAACACGAGTTGCATCGTGTTCACCATACATAGATCGAAACTCCGCCAAAAAAGCTTCCAAATTGTCCAATATTGGATTTCGTTGTTCAAGAAAAGACGAAAACCACGATAATGCAGAACCAAAAAGTAGAGTGCCAATAAACCTGACTTGTGATCCTGGAGTTGGATAGCTTTGCGGTTGAAGTTCAATTGCCAATTGTACTTGATTGATGAACCCTTGAAACTTTGATCTCGTACCATCAAATTTCTCAAGTAAGGCAATTCTTGGTTCTCTAGTGCTTATAGGGTGTTGTACAATTGGAGAAGGAACGTGATTTGTTGTAGATGTTGAAGCAGCTCCGATCATCTCTATATCCCTACTTTCTGCTATTCTTGTTCTTTCCTGTGTTGGTGAATTGAGTTGATGCATCGGAAGCGTTAACTCCCTCATTTGCTCTTGCATTTGTGCCATTGCACTCTTCATTTCAATAAGCTCTGCCATAATGACACTAAGAAGAAAAATTTGTTTGATATTGCTCAAGACAAAAGAAAAGAAAGACTTGATAACAAAGAAGATACTAAGTACAATATCAGTTTAGAAGTGGGTAATCCACAAACTTCTAATACGCTTATGTCTTGTCAAGAGAAAAGGGGTAATCCACTCTTACTCAAGAAAAAACAAAGCTCTGATATTGTAAGTGTACTCTTGTCAATCTGTCAAGGACAAAGACTCGATGAGGGAAAATATACACCAAAAGGCTATCTCGATATAATAAGTCAAAATATAAACAAGTAGGTATATTAAAAGGAAACTGGAATGGCTATTGCCACAAGACAAGAAACTAAAGACTCTTGAACCTGGACTAGAAGCAAGAAAGGAGTTGACAAGAGTGAAGAAGCCTTCACTCTTGTCTCTATATATACTATCTAACTAGGGGCTACGTGGCGACGTTTTATAGGACCTCCAATATGTGTTGACTTTGTAGGACACATGCCTTGACTTACAAGGTAAGTTTTTCTACGTGTGGGCCACATAGTTAGCTTGATCTTCAAGCTAACAACATGTGTGGCACATGGCCAACTGGTTGACCACGTTTCTAATCCAAAAAGTCAATTAAAGACACCTATGAAGTCAAAGCAGCGTCTAGGAAGTTTCTAGGAAGCTTCTATATTAAATATTATAGAATTAACTTACTTTTATCTACTTTTACTTACTTCTACCTATTTCTATATGCAATTATTAGCTTACATGATTATGGCCGTGACAACATCTAAAGAAATAATTTCATATGTAACATCTTCAAAAGATAACAAATAACCATGTATGACTACTACATGTGCATATAGTAGTCATAGAGGTCTTTATTACTTATGTATGTCCTAATTAATTTTTATCCTCCTCATTGTACTTATTTATATTAAATTATCACTCAAATCCTTTATTTGTAACTAATCTAACCTACTTCATTTTGAACTTATATAATTCAATATAAAATCATTAAAATAATTATAAATCTTTTGTAATAGATTGTATAACTCATTTCTTTTTTATATTTTAATTTTCAAAGTGATTTATTAATTAAATAATTTATAGCAAGTAAATCTCCTAAATTAACTCTCTGATCAATACTCTTTTTTTACAATCCTACATCTAATCATTCTTTTGTGTATGTCTACTAAATCAAACATCATAATAACTTAAAACTTTTTTTTTTCTTAATTTAATAAAAAAAACTATATTCTAATCCTCATAACCATAGCTCTCATAGATACCAAATTATGACCATTCAAAATTGTTATTCTTGACTTGCAAACTTGCTAGATCTCCTTTTTTTTTAATACTTTATTTTTCCTTGATTTGATTTTTTTCTTAAACTTTGCATATAGATGAATATGCTTATCTTAAATACTATTCAAAAAACTTGCTTTAATCAAAGACTCCAAACAATCACAATAGATTCTAATTTGAGACTCAAATTTGCTATCATTCTTAATCAAAATAAAAGAAACAACAATAATGTCTTTGTGTCTCTTCTCTATTGAAAGTTATATTCTTATTATTTAGATTTCATCCATAGGAATTATTAGCACTTAAAGAACTTTATAGAAATCAATGTCACCAAAAGATTTCTATTGGCTGTAACTAGTATTTTTATTTGTATTTTTTTCTTTGATAATTGAATTGTATATTTTCAACTCTCTTTCGTAACTTTCTATATAGTATCAAAGTATAATCAAAAGGCCAAATAGTTTTTTCTTATATTATAGAATTTTTTAAAAATTTAATCTATTTTATGGATTTCAACTAAATCTATGTTAGTAGTAAGTACAATTAATACATATGTTTCTAGAATAAAAAACTCTATGATCTCCAAACCTTATAATTTAATAAGAATTAACAACTACATTATTTGAACCTATTGAATGAGAAATATATTATAGCAAGATGGCTTATATTATTATTATACTACAACACCAAGTTCCATGATGTTATATTAAGAAATATGAGAATGATAATAGGTGATGAAAATCTTCAACAACAACTCAAAGAATATAGCTTTGAAGCTGTTGAAACAATTCTAAGACTCATATTAGTGTTGGATTATATTGAAGTTTTAATAAAAGTCAAATAGCAATCCTTGTAAAGTTTTCTTAATCAATAAATTTTTTAGCATCAAAAAATCTAGCACTAGTAATATGAATGAATACTTCATTGATATGAAAAAGGTAGCAAAATTGTTAGACAAAGTGAATGTTGCATTATCAAAGAACATAGTAATATATTATATATTGAAAAAAATTCCTAAAGAATATGAAGTAGTCAAAACAATGATACTTGCAAAAAAAAACTATTGATATATATAAAGCTCAAGAATTATATAATAAATGAAGAGATATCATGTAAGTTAGAAAATATAGACCATCAAAACACCAATAGTGGCAATTATTTATACCAAGCTAATTATAATAGCTAAAGGAATTATAATTAATCTTATGGAAGCTCGAATTATTATAACTTGAAAAGATATCACTTGCATTCAAGTGGATCTTACTTATATCATAGAAACACACATTATTATAATAATGATAGATACAAAATTATAAAATACTATCGTAATCTAATAATTGATCTAAAATTGATAAATTTGAAAGAAAATAGAAAGAAATTATAGATTTTAATTTAAAAAATACAGTCCAAAATTTATGATTGCAAAAGAAAAAATTTCTATGTACAAATCTACAACATGGAGTTAGAACCTCAAGACAAGAAACAAAACGATCATTACAAGGATGGACAAGACAAAGATGATGGCTTAAGATTACAAGTTGCAAAAGCATACTTAGTAGAGATCAAAATTGTAGAAGCATAATAAACACAAACCTTGTGGTATCTAAATTTGAATGCAATACATTATATTTCAAAAGATGCATCTATTTTTTCATCCACTCAATCAAATAGTAGTACCAAAATAACATTTGCAGGTGGTCAAAAGCATAGTATTACATGTGTTGAAAATGTTACAATTTATCTTTCTTCTAAAAAAATACAAACCATCAATGATATTTTTTATTTACTATATATATATATATTATTAGCCATTTATTAAATAAAAAATTTAGAATTGAATAAAAAAATTTGCCCTGTAAAAGTTTAATATGTATAGTTTTAATAGTTATAACTAGATAGATGGATCTTTTATTGTTTAGAAAGTGAAATAATCAGTCTTTATTTTAAGATCTTAACATGTATTATAGATCAAGTTCTAATTTGTATTAGAACCAATTTATCAAAGGCTATGTTGTAATATAAGCAATCAAGATATTATTTCTATCAAAGAATGAGAAGGATGATGGATTTTGTAACAAGAAAAAAAATGCCAAATATAATCATTAGTAACACATAATGCTTTAGTTGCTTTAAAATTAAGAAAAATAAAAATAAAAAACATATCAAAATTAAGAACTATAAAAATAAAAAAAAAACTTAGAATTAATCTATAATAATGTAGTAGGTCTATTTTAAGTAAAATCTATTGGAAGAACCAATTTTTTTTAATATTTATAGATAAAAAGATATAGATATATTTTTTAAGCCATATGAATCAGACCTTCAAGTCTTTTAGATTATTTCATGAAGATGTGAAGAATGATACAAGAAAAAAACTCTTTATCTTTAAATCCAATAACTATGGTGAATTTATTTCTTAAGAACTCAATGCATACTATACAACAAACAATATACAATAATTTATTTAATCATATAAATTTTATCATAATAGTATAGCTAAAAGAAAAAATTGATTATTATTAGATAATATAAGATATATATTAGTTAATGGTGATTTACTTAAAAAACTATAGATTGACAATATCAAAGTTACATGTGTTATTATCAATTTGCGCCCCTTCAAGAGATGGTTAGACAAGATCCTTTATGAATTGTTCACTATTCAAAAGCTTGACATCTTATAGCTATAAATATTTGGATCAATAGTATGTAATTAATACAAAACCAACATAATAGAAACTAAACAACTATTATCTCAAAAATCCTTCTAAATATTGTATAAACATCATTTTAGGGCCCTACTAGTTACAAGGTCAGATTAGCTTAGAATCAATCAATTAAAACACAATCTCAACTTTGTTTATAAAATAACCAATCTTAACTTTATATATAATTTTTTTGAATTTCAATTTAGTCAAACTAATTAAGGCATTCTTCTTCATTAAGAAGACTATGCTAAATCAATTTTTACTAACTATTCTATAGTCAATTGCATCCCTTCACATATTCCTTTCTATGTTTTTATTTGCATATCAAAAGATATAGATATTCCATCTAGCCATAAATACTTCTGTTGAGGCCTTATCAACAAGTTTAATTACTTCATCAAGATTTATATAGATCTTGAGTTTTTTGTCCTACTCTCTTGTTGCTATATGCATGGGCTCCAATAATAACACCTCTAAAGTTCCCAAAACATTATACAATATGTGTATAAAACCTCCTTATTAGGACTTTGATTACTAAAAGGAAAAAAAAAATCTTTCAAGTGATTTTTCAAACAACAATTATGCAAGTGACTTAGATGATATGATTTCTACAAGTGCATATTTTTTTCTACTAGAACAAATCTCAATTTCATGGAGCTTAAGATAACAAAGTTTAATCTTAAGGTCTTCATGTAAATCATAATATACATCATTAGCAAAAGCGACATATAAGGAAATATGGCTTATGAAACTTATGCAAGAACTTGAGTTTGAAAGCAAGCAATTCAATAGTATTTTCTATGATAATCAAAGCAATATTAAGGTGTCAAAGAATCTTATGTTCTACAATTAAGAAGAATATTTCAAGGTAGATTGGCATTTTACTAAACAAAAAATGGACTTGAGAATAATTAAAATTAATTTTATCTCTATAGATGAGCAATTAGTCAATATTCTAATAAAAAATCTAAAAAAATCAAATTCAATAAATATAAGATCAAATTAAATTTTAAAATAGTAAAAGAAATAAATAAATAAAAATCTTCATTAACACATTATATACAAATGATAGTATTCAATAAAAGATAAATTACTAAAAAATGATTCAAAATTATAGAATCATGTAAGTATCATATTTATTAAAATTAAGTTACATATTTATATATATATATATATATATATATATATATATATATATATATATATCAGAATCTAAAAATTCAAAAATTCGCTTATGATTTAATACATAAGAGATTGGCACCTAGAAGAGATTTGTTAAGGATTACAAAAGCAAATCAAGTAATGACTAAAAGCTTGTCAACAAGTTGTATTATGGGCTCAAGAAAGAAAACAAACTATAAAGGTATCAAAAACCAAACATGCAATTAAAGAGGCTATACAATCCAATACAATTGATAGAGCAAGAAGGAGATTCAATAAGAGAATCAATATCAAGCTTTAAATATTATCATAAGTATACCATCTGAGTTTCAATTTATTCTTTAAAAGATAGATACCTTTACACACTTCAAATATTTTGCAAATATCTTAGTGAGTCCATGTTTATCATATCCAAAATTGACTATTCAAGGATGCAGCTAACAAAATGTCTCTAAAAATGATAAATTTTACAAAGTCTCCAAAGAAAAGAGACATCTATCTAAGATTACAACTTTGTCTAAATTTCAGTTTTAATTATTATATTTATAAGATAAAACAATGAATTATAGTCAAAAGTTATAAAAAAAATTTATTCAACCTTTTGAAGTGCTTGCCTTTATGAAGGTGATAGCTCTACCATGAAATCAGCAAGAAGATCAATTGTATGATGAATAGATTTTTCTAGCATTATAAAGATGTATTTCTCAACAATAAATGATAATCATATAAATCCATGGTATAAGAATACAAAAAAATCCAAAAGAAATTAGAGGGCTTTGAAATTAAATACATTCAATAGATAGCAAAATAATAAAAAAGAAATTGAATTCAAAATTTAATTAGTGAATTAGATTACTTACAAAAAAAAGATTTTGAACACGCCAAATCTCATTCTTTATTCCAAAAGGACTAGATAAGAAAATGCAAGCAAAAAAAGATATTAGAAGTTATGCTCTGATTATTAAGATTTCATCTATAGAAATCATTAATACTAAAGAAACTCTATAGAAACCAATGTCATCAAAGGATTGTCATTAGTTGCAATTAATATTTTTGTTTGTATTCTTTTCTTTGATAATTGAACCATATATTTTTAATTATATCTTTCCTAGCTTTTTACATCCTTATTCTTTTAAGTCACTCTAATATCTCAAAAATATCATCAAGATGTTTCAAAGATATCTCCAAATATATCTCAATTATCTCCAAGATGATTCTCACTTGTCTCTAAGATGAAAAGCTACCAAATACGGTCTATCCTATCCTTATTTTAATCTTTATTATGAAATATTCTTTGTTATTAATATAATAGCTGATCTTTTATTAATGTAAATAAATATATGAATTAAAACAATATAAATTTAACATCAATTTAATTATATACTTACCGTAGAAAAAATATACATGAATGTCTATTATTTAATTAATAAATGGCTTATATCACAACAATGTAATATTTCACAATTTTTGATGATCTTACAAAGAACTAAACTTAATCATAAAGAAAGAAGGAAAAAAACCAAAGATTATTTCAACATTATTGATGATTTAAGGAATTTAATGTATCATATAAGACAAGACCTTTTATATACAACTCTTATTTTAATAACATTCAACAAATTGCCTTATAGCTATGATGCCACAATTTTTATTAACTCAAATATAAAAGATCTTTATTTTTTTAATATCTTGAGTTATAAGCTAATTATTATATTATATTGGATAGAGCTCAAGAATTTATAACTTAGAGAAGTAGATTTGGAAGTACTAGTTATGCAATTTCAAAGATATAAAATTAATAAGATTTCAACTTCTACTTTCAAAAAAAGCAATGAAAAATCACAAAAAAAATACATCTTATTATCATAGATATATGTATTTATTCCAACAATTACCTATATGATTAAGTAGAAGTAGATAAAAGTAGGCTAATTTCGTAATATCTTTTAGAAAAGCTTTCTAGAAGCTTCATAGACATTGCTTTGACTTTATATGTATTATAATTAATTCATAGGCTAGAAACTTGATAAAAAAGTTAGTTATGTGTCACATGTATTTGTAGCTTGTAGAACAAATTAACTATATAGTCTATATATAAATAACTTTTCTTCTAAGTTAAGACATGTATCTAACAAAATCAACATATATTGGAGGTCTTATAGAATATCATTATGTAGCTCCTACATAGACAATATATATAGAAGTAAGAATGAAGCCTTCTTCACTCTTCTTAATGCCTTTTTAGTTCTTAGTCTTGTAAAGTTGTCCTATCAATATTAATAATTTGACAATGGAGGAATTTATACAATGGGTTATTACAGCCTTACAATATGCACAACATCGCCTTCTTATTGCACAAAATTGATAGAAATGGTATGCGGATATAGATATTACTCTCTAACGCCACCTTGCTACTTGCTATATCAATCCAAATCCATAAACTAATACTTTGGTGGCAAGGATCTTTTTGCATTTCTCTAATAATTTTTGATGTAGCATATTGCATCAAGCTTCTCTCATATATTTGAGTTCATCTAGTCTTTCATATTTTGTAACTCAATGAATTTCACATTGAGCCAAAGTTCTTTCTGGATTGATACCAACTACTACCAATTATACTTGATGATTAATAAGAATATAAAGTGGATAGCATTTTGGAGCATTGCTACTTTTTCCATGGCAGTAGATGTCTATAACTTCAGTACAAAGTTCTTTGGAAAGGTTATCCCATCCACAATATAATGTGAGAACCTATACAAAACTTCATCCATTACCAAGAGATAATTTGGAGATACCATCACAAGCAAAACGAGAATGTTTCGTATTAGTAGAGGAAGATTAATTGTAACATGGTAAATATAAGATATTTGTATTCTTGACTCATAGGAATAAATAGTTGGAACCATATTTGAGAAGTTATGGAAGTTTTTAGAATTGGAACTAAGTTAATGGACTATGTAGGGTCCATCATGAAATATTCTAAAAAGGGCTTAAGCCAATTATTTAGATAGAACCCACTATTGAACCTTCTAGAAAGGACTTAAGGTAGTTATTTAAATTGGACCTACTATAGAACCTTCTAAAAAAAGCTTAGGATAGTTATTTAAATAAGGTTTACTATAGAACCTTTCAAAAAGTTTTTGGAGCAGTTATCAAGGTAGGATCCATTATCTAAGAACATTCTAGAAAGTTTAGGGTAGTAGAATAAAGTATAAATAGGACTAAGCAAGGCCTTTTAGGTATCTGATCAAATATAGCTTTGAACCTTCTGTCTTAATAAAGTTTGGTTTTGCATCTTCTTGTTCATTTTTGTTTTATTCTATTTTTATTTGCTCAATTTTGTCTTTTGTATTCTTTTTTATTTAATTTTGTTTAATTTTATTTTGGTCCATTTTATTCTATTTTGTGATGAAGTTTTATATTGTTGTAGATTAGAAGAATCTTAGACTCTCAAGATAGATTGATTCTATTTTTAAAAATGACATAATTTGGTGTAGATATTGAAGTAGATCCAATCATCTCTATATTTCTATTTTTTATTATTCACATTTTTTTGTGATAATAAATTGAATTGATTCATTGCAAGTATTAACTCTCTCAATTTTTCTTGCATTTATATCATTGCACTCTTTATTTTGATAGGCTTTGCCATAATAATACTTAGAAAAAAAAACATGTTTAATATTGCTCAAGACAAGTGAAAGAAAGAACTTGAGAATAAAAAATAATAATATCAGTTTAAAAGAGGATAATCTACTACTTCTAATATACTTATGTCTTATCAAAAGAAAGAAATAATATATTCTTAATAATAATAATAATAATAATAATAATAATAATAAAAACAAAAAAAACAAAAAAAAACAAAACAAAGCTTTAATATTAAAAATATATTCTTATCAATGTGTTAAATATAAAAATTTGATGAAAATAAATAAATAAGTGATATTTTTTTTAAAGAAGTATAAGAAAATAAAAATAATGAAGTATGTATATTAAAAAGAAATTGGAATGGCTATTACTAAAAGACAAGAAAACTAGAAACTTCTTGAAACTAAAATAAAAGCAAGATAAAAATTGATAAGAATGAAGAAGACTTCTCTCTATATTTATTATCTACCTATATAGAATATGAAGAAGAATTGAGGTTTTTTATCAATGAAAGGTGATAACCATTCTTTATAGAACTCATTTTTAGAAAGAAAAGTAATCACATAGACATATGTATTTATTTTAATAATTACCTATAAGATTAGGTAGAAGTATATAAAAGTAGATTAATTTCATAATATCTTTAGGAGAAGTTTTTTAGAAGCTTTATAAATATTACTTTGTCTTTATATATATTTCTAGTTAATTGATAGATTTGAAACTTAGTCAAAAAATTAGCCATATATTATATGTATTAGTAGCTTGTAAAAAAATTAATTATATAGCCTACATATGGATAATTTACCTTGCAAGTTAAAATATATGTCTAGCAAAGTCAACATGTGTGGAGGTCTTATAGAATATTGCCATGTAACTCCTAATTTGAGAGTACATATGGAGGCAAGATTAAATTCTCCTTTACTCTTGTCAATGTCTTTTTCTTCTTTATTCTTATTTCAAGACTTTCTAGTATTCTTGTCTATGCAATAACCATTTTAGTTCAATATATTATTATCTTTCAATGATTTTTTAGTCTTTTTAAGTGACAAAAGAATGTATTGAGGATTTTATTCTTTGAAATTCATGTCCTTGATATCTATACTCATATTTTATTATTATATTAAAAGAATTCATATTTCTAAAAATTATATAGATAACAAATATTGCCCAAGTGACAAATAAATAAATAAATAAATGTGAATAGAATATAAGAAGAATATAAAGATTTAGAGGTCTTTCTAATTGAGATCACAAATTTATTAGCACAAGATGAATGATTCTTGGGCTCTAGTTCTTTTGAGCAAATTACTAATAACAATAGCAAGCTAGACCTAGTTCATAAAATAACTCAAAGAAAAAAATTGAAAAATTAGAAAAAAACCTCACTCAATTAAAGCTAGAG
Source organism: Physcomitrium patens (assembly GCF_059467195.1). Lineage (NCBI taxonomy): Eukaryota > Viridiplantae > Streptophyta > Bryopsida > Funariales > Funariaceae > Physcomitrium > Physcomitrium patens. The sequence continues at coordinate 8,514,570 of NC_143423.1, read as the reverse complement.
GAAGCACTATTAGCTTGACCAAAGATGAAAGAATAAATCTTATAAATATTCTATATGTTCCAAGTATTATAAAAATTTACATATCTATAAGTACCTTCTTTAATAGAAGAAGTATAGTTGTATTTACAAATTTACAATGCTTGGTGTAGAAAAATCTAAAACAATAATGCATATCAATTATGAAGACAAGATAAAAGATAAATAAAATTTACAAAATTGTATTGAAAGGTGAAGTAAGTGTGATAGTAGCAAAAAATCAACCACAATTACAGCAAATGAGATTTAGATACTTCCACTATAAAAATAGCTTTTATCATTTATACAAATAAAGAATTCATAATATGCTTCACCAACCTGCTTTTCATGAAGTTTGTGAAATATGTCAATCAAATTAATAAGCCACAAAAAAATCTTAAATACTTCCTATATTAAGCAAAGAATGTATTAAAGCTAATTCATTTTGATATTATTAAAGTACTTCTTATCAAGTCACTTATGAAATTCAAATATATACTAGTATTCATAGATAGTTACAATCATAAAACATACAACTATTTTTTGAAGAACAAATTTGAATTTTTTTTTTAATTTTTAATTAAAAAAAATGATTGAAGATATAACATCAAATATAGTTCTTAGATTTTTTTACTATTAGGAGAAGTGGATTCATTTCTAAAGCATTCTTAGATTATTGTAGTCAACATGGAATTGCTAGACAATTGCCATAGACTAAGATTACACAACAAAATAGAATTGCAAAACAATACAATTGCTTTCTACTTGAAAGAACATATTATTTGATATATGACAATGGAGCCTTAAGATTCATGTAGTGTGAGGTTGTAAACATTACAAATTACCTAGTTAATAAAGATTCTACTTATTCAAATCTATGAATTATATTAAAAATTAGGCATAATAAATCAATTCCAAAAATTGAATACTTGATAAACTAAGGATATATGACAAACATTTATGTTTCTAAAGAAAAAAGAAACATAATTATAGTAAGATTATAAAAGGCCCGTTTATAGGATATGATAAATTATCTAAGGCATATAAGATCTATCTACCAATTTCATAAAAAATTATTGTAACTTGTAACATTATCTTTGATAAATCTATTCTCAAACTAAAATGGTTTTGAACCTCAAAGACTTTTGGAACTATTTCTAAAAGCACATAATTATTAATTTATAAAAAGACATCTAATTTTTCTCTAATTAAATATATTGATTTAGTTCTTATCATAATTAGTGGAAAAAAAGATATTAGTATGAAACAAGAAATAGGTATAATGAGATAAGCAAATGAGAATGAATCTATAGATATTATAATAAAGTCACCTCAAGATTGTAAGTAATTCAATAGTAAACCAAGGATTTTAGTCGAATGTTTCTTTGGAAGCACAAAAATCACTATATTTGAATTTGTACCTTTGCATGCTTCCATATTATTTCCAATATATTTTCAATCCTATCTAGTTTATAAAATCTAATATCTAAGAAGAATTCAAGTCCTACTTAGAGACTACTATGTCAATATAATTGACATAATTGATATAAAATCAAGCACATATTAAGTTGATATTTAAGATCTTAATTGAATATTAACTGAAAAATAAGAAAAGGATTTTTTTCTTAAGATGAAAACTTAAAAATATGTATTATTATCTCTAAGACACACTCTTATATTTGCCAAATGGATTTTTAAAACTAAATTCAATAATAATGGTCAAAAATAAAATAATAAATTATGATTAGTTGTTCAATAAAAATAAATTTAAAAAATGATTATTACAACTTATGCATTAGTTGTCAAATAGAAGAATATAAAGATATTTTTATATTTATAACTTTAAAAGACTTAAAAATTTATCACCTTGATGTAAAGATAAATTTTTTAAATAGAGACCTAGACAAAAAAATTTACATAATAATTTCAAATAGTTTTTTATCTCCCAAAAATTGTGGCATGGTATATCTTCTCTTCAAAGCCTTCTATAGATTAAGACAAGCTTTGAGGTCTTAGTATAACAAAATAGATGGAATATTAGATATTTTAAAATTAATTAATAGCTCAACAAATTACAACATGTATGTCTTAAAACAAAATAGAAATTTTTTTATATTTCTACTATATATTGATGATCTATTTATTCGTGATGGTAATGGTAAAATTCAATAGATCTAGTTTAAATTCATGGATGAGTTTGAAATATCAAATTTATGATATATAGAAGTATATTCACAAGTAAAAATCCTTAGGAAAAAAAAAGATGGACAATGGATGCATCAATGAAGATGTATTATTTAAATATTAGAAAGATTTGGCATAAACAATTGAAAATCTTCAAACATTTGTATAAATCTAAGAATAATACTTTTAGCTAATATGAATTCACTTGATTATGACACTTATGAGTATCAAGCCTTAGTTAGAGGCCTTTCTTAGATTACAATAACTTTATATAAAATTAAATTTATAATAGGTTATTATTCCAAATTTGTTGCTATTCCTTAACAAGTATATCTAAACATAATAAAACATATCTTAAATTACTTAAAAGCTACATTAAATCATAATATTTTATTTTTTAAATACAAAATTTTAGATCTTATTATTTTTATAGATGAAAATTATAAGAGAGATAAAAATATTAGACACTCAATAAGTAATATTGTATATAAAAATTGGAATTGTTGCCATTGGTACTTCAAAAAAATTATAGTCTATTGTGTCATAATCTACTGCTAAGACTAAATATAAAGTCATTAATTATGCTATAATCAATATTAAGTATTTATATAGAATAATATAAAAATTGGATATTTCAACCAAGCAACCTATCAAGATCTTCAATAATAATCAATTAAGTATAAATATGATTTACAATATAATTATGCATAAAAATACAAAGCAAATTGATATTTATTATTACTTTGTTGAAAAACTACAAGCAAAATGATACACTAATATTTAATATATTTTAATACATGACTAAGTAACAAATATCTTAATCAATTTTTTAGGATTTTATAAACTAGCTAAATTGAGAAAAATACTAAACATCTTGATTTTGCCCACTACAAGTTGACTATTTCTTAATAAAAGTTCTTAGCTTCTACTGAATTCAAAAGAAATTATTGAATCTATAATAATATTATAGTAATAAAAGAAAAAAAATCCAAGAAAGAATATTTTTATTATATATAGTATTTTTAAAGGATTAGAATGTGTACTCTTGATTCTCTCTACAATATCAATTTGATCAACAATAACAATACTAAAAAGTGTTACTTTGGCTCAAACTTTTAGCCAATGATCTGAAGATTATATTACTTATTACATGGAATGTTATAATCATCAATTAAAAATTATAGTCATTAAGTGCAATGCAATGTGATTGTAGGAAGTAACTTAATCGAGAAACCATGTGGACTCATCAACTTCTTTAATTTAATGATGGTCACTCACTTTTTTATTCACCCACTTCATTCTTTTTTGTTTTACAATGTTTTTACTTTTTTATTCATTTTGTACATTAATTTTGTTGTTCTTATTTGAATCTTACATTTTAATTGCATGTTTAAGGTTTTTGTGGATTATGCAAAGATTTTGTGGTGATTTTGGTATTGAAAGATAGTTTTCTTTAATGCTACTCTACTTATAGAAATGGATGCAAACGGAGCTTGATGAGCTTTATCTTTGTTGATGAAAAGATATGAAGGTGATTCTCTTTTGAACTTTCTTTGTTTGTAATGAAGACTTTTGGATGCTTGTGCCATTTATCATTTGCTATTTTTTTCATGAATTGCATTTGATACCAAAATCAGTGTATATATACATTGTTTTCATAAATATAAAGCTATATTTATATTCAATTTTTATCATTTTTTTTGTATTTTTTGAATATATATAATTATCAATTTTGGAAATACATCTATATTATTTATAATTGTATTTTTATTTTAAAATAGCACAATAAATAATTATATATTTTTAAAATTTATATTTTTTCTTAATATATTTTAAAGTTTTTTATTACAAAAAAAATTGTAATTTATATTCAATGCCATATTAGTTCAATTAATAGATCGTCCAAAGTGAAAAAAATTAGTTTGGATGTTTTTGTCTTTTTAAAAGCCTTACAATCATTTATTTATAATAAATGTGTATCCATAGATATTTTTTAAATACATATATTAGAAGTTGATAAGATATAATTATTAATAAAAATGGAGTTATTTCTATTTCTTCTATCTAATTGTTATATATTAGTTGATGGTTGCAATATGAATCTAAGTTATTTTTTTTTACTGATCTTTCCAACTTCATTAATTGCTTCTAAAAGTATACTATAAAATTATGTATTATATATTTCTAAGGCTTTTACCAAATTTTTAAAAAGTAATATTATTATATTTTTTTTAAATGCTATCTCACAAATTAAGTGAAAAATATTTATTTCTTTTAAAAAAATATAAAATATTTAATTTTAATTTTGTGTACTTGTCGTTTTTGTCATATTTTAATTTGTGTTTCTCTTATTTTTTTCTTTCTGTAGATGTAATATGTACATATTATGTCTTGAATTTTTAATATTGTTTTGAATAAATGTGTATTTTTACCTGAATAAGGCTGTAACTTCTTTGATATTTATATTTTAATAAATGGATCAAATATTTTTAAGTTATAATTATTTTATATTGAACTTTGATAATTGTATAATTCTTGTGTATATGGTATTAAAATATTGAACATTACGTGTTCTAAAACCTTTACTTAAAATTAAAGCTTGCATAACAAAACTTTCCAAAAAATAAATACAATCAAATGTGTTTACAGTTTTTGTAAAACACTATTTTATTTTTTTACATAGAATAATCGTGAAACGTGATAGACATAAGATTTGAAGATGTGGAAAGAGAAGATACATTCTTATTAAGTTATTTATTTATTTATTTATATTTTTATAACTAGTACATAATCATGTGGTCAAATCCTGAGTGACTGGCACCTAATCAGTTTTTAGAGCACAATAAGAAATAATGCATGGTTGAAAATTAAATTAACAAGCTTTTTTGAAGGATCCAAATTTTTTAATATATATATATATATATATATATATATAGTTTTTGTTTCTTTTCTAATAAATAACTAAAACAACATTATTTTCTAAAAAATGCTCTTCCTAAATCACCAAAAATACTTTGCATCACATGACAGCTCACATGCTTTCAATTTTCTTAAATTCCACACTGATATAACTTAACAGTGTGGGTTTATTTTATAGTTTTGGGAATACACATGAAAGAATCATTTTGCTTACCAATTGACAAAGTCATTTATCCAATTTGAAACATATAAAAATGAATAAATGGATAAAAAAGTAAAGATGACTACACAAATCATGGAGAGAGCATAACTTCGATGAATTCCATGATCAAAAACCATTTCATTCCTAATCAAAGAGGTTCATGACAAGAACGGGTGCTACAACCCAATGGTAGAAAATTTATGAAGCCGTTGGATGAAGGCGCACGTGTCGACAGCGCTGAAGATCCGAGCAGGAATGGGGCAGCAGCAGGAGCAGGAGGTTTGGGTGGGGCTGCCCGGGTGCCCGAGCGCGGGAAGCTGCCCCAGCCCTGCAGCCAGAGAGTGCCACATCGAAGGGGGGAAGTGGGAGATGAAGAAGAGTGAGAGTGGAACAGAGTGGGAGGGAAGGGGAAGAAGCGGAAGAAGGGGGAGTATGGGACTGAGTGTACGTATCTATACATAAATCTATACATATTTATACACATATAATCTCTCCTTTCTTTCTCTTTTTCTTTCTTCCCTCTAGTAGTGCGTGCGGGAGGCCATGCCCGCTCCCTCGTCCATGCTGCAGCACAGTGTACGATGTGCCAGGGTGCGGGCCCATTCTCACTTGCTCACTCACTCACTCACTGACCCATCCTCCTCGCCACCGCGCCATCGCGCCGTCGCTCCTCCTCCTGCGGCACCCGATCACCCTTACCTTCTCCGCCATTATCGCCGCCTTTTCCTGCGCATTTTGACCCTCGGATAGATTTCTTTGGCTCTTCCTGCCGTCCTCCCTCCCCCCTCCCCGTCTCCGATTTCCCCTTCCTGTTCTCCAGTTAGGGTTCGGTGTCTCATGGCTGGGTCGGATGACTCGATCTCACTCGGGCTGGACGTAGGACTGGCACAAGCCTCGTGGTAATGGCAGCACGCGGAGATCGCCGACGCGAATACCTGGAGTTGCGATTGCGGTGTTTCGGCTGCTAGGTTCGCCTTCAAGGTGAGTCTTCACTGGTTGTTTGGTTGAAGTGGATCTGGTTTAGAGTTTGGAGGGGCGAGGATGGTTAGGGGAGTTCGCTTCTTTGCTTGTGTTGTTGGTGTCCTTCGGTAGCAGCAGCAAATGAGGTTCTCACGTGTTTTTATTTTATTTTATATTTGTATTTGTATTATAAATAATATTTATTCTTCTGATAATTTGAGATGCGGAAGATGGACGGATGTTCACTGGTTAAGTTGATCCGACTAGCACCAACGCTTTCGGGTTTGGGGTTCTTGTTATCAGGGTTCATGGTCATTATATCTCAATTTCAATGTTTTGAGCTTGTCATCTGAATTTCTATAGGACGGCTCGTCGCATGTATATTACTTTTTTAAACCCTTTTGGATCAATCTTAGTCGATCGCTTCATCTGCAATTGTGCCTCTGTAATAGGGTATGAAATGTGGCATTTCTTCGTTCGTGAACTTCTGAAACTGCCTAGGTTAGTGCCGGTGGTGGAGTTATGGAGGTGGTTGTGGTCTCGTCTATTCTGATGCTGGAAAACTACAGGTCATTCGGTTTTAATCAACTGCGGCTTGGCCGTTTTCAATTTCTGGTACAATTTGTATGAGGTTCTTGTGAAGACTGGAAACGGGTGGGTGACTCGGTTGCTTGAGCGATGGAGGCACCTATCGGTGGTGGGCACACAGGAGGATTGCCACTCTCAGGACAGGCAGCTAGAAGGGAATGGAGAAAAGTATCTGAGATGCCTAACGGTCAGGGAAGAATAGGAACAGATGGTCCTGGAAACCAATCAAGAGCACAGCAATCTGGCCGGCTACGGTCTGGCAACGTGGGACAAAGGCGAAGCAGTCAAAATGGGAGGATGTTTCATCCTGGCAGTGGGGAACATTCCAGTGATTCCGATCTTCACGGTGGTGATGGCGGTGGAGGGCACTTGCTGGGCGGTCCTGTATCCCCGCATGAAATCATCAATCAGAATATTGGCCAACAAGAAGTGCTTTACGAAGAGGTTAGTGACTTTGTTCTGAAAACTGATCTGGAGGGAACCAAATGCACTTAGCTCGCATGTTTCCCTAACCATGGTCTTCTGAAATTGAGGGTGTTTTCTTGGTCAGTGTCTGTGGACTATGGATGTCTCTAACAACCAATGCCAGTCACATAGTTATTTGGGTGATATCTTAATTAACTTGGAACGAACAGGGCAGATTTAATCCTCCAGCTTTAATTGTTATGGGCGAGGATCTGAGTTTTTTTGTCTCTATATCTCATGGAAGGTTGAGATTAGTTTGGAAGGATTTGGAGGAACGTACTATGAAGTTACTCTTATGCTACTCTCAAGCAGTCTTTTTATTTTATTTTTGTAAATTGATAAATTATAATCATCACCGTCATTGTCGTCGTCTATTTTACATAACCAGGTCCAAGCTTCTCGCGCGACGGAAAGAAATTGGTGAAAATTCCATTGGTGAAGGGCATTTGTTGAGCTGAATTAGGAGCCAAAGTTTATCGCTGCACTCAGTTTTATGGATGATTGACCTGATTTTGATGGTCCAAATTTTCTGTTTCATGATGTCTACTGTATACCTTTCAGATGCATCGGCAGCAACAAAAGGAGCACGTCTCCATGAACACTATGTCAATGGAATCAGCACTGGGTGCAATGAACAATCCTGAGGATGCTCTTGAGCAGCAACTCCTTGATATTTCCAGGAAAAGAGAACAATTGCAGCAAGCTGAGTTGGAGCTCAGGGCGCAGTTTATCGCGCGATCTGAGGTGCACCGCATGCAGAGTAATTATGAAGAGCAGTCCAAGCAACACGCTGAAATTGTGGCAAGTCTCCAGGTATCATTTAGAGTAATACTATTCCTTCTCATGGGCGCCACTTAGCACATGACAGTGCTGTACACTGTCGCATCGGTTTGGTTCATGTCACGGATGTACACTCTATCTGCCATGAGGTTTTGTTAATGTGTATTGAAGGTTTTATTTCCTGTACATGGCATACACTGAACACATGCACCTACTGCATTTCATCCAGTAGAAAATGTCCAGTGGGGGACAACTGTCCGTAACTCGTTGTTATTTGCATGGATGATGCTGGGTGTTCATGCTGAATTTCTAGTGCAAACTGCAGAATGAAATTCATGAAAGAGATCAGAGAATACATCATCTAGAGCAGAATCTGGAAGAACGAGAACAACAACTCAGGGCGAACCAAATGCAAGCAAATGAAGCAGTGAGCCCGTTTTCCTGTACTCACAATGTGGCTTCTAAATTATATATTTCTACGTGTAGATTTTGTAGGCGACACTTTCTCTCTGTTTTGTGAACATGGACGTGCAATACGGTAATTTCATCTACTACTTGATGCTTTTTCCTGTATTTTTAATTGTATGTGCACAAGGACATTATAGTCATTGAAGGTGCTTTGTAGCCAGAAATGATTCACTGTTGATTACCCTTCAGCAGGTCTGGGCAAAGGATGGTCTTCTACGGGAGCAGACTAATGAGCTTGCTTCCCTGCGGTATGTAAATTAATGTCCTGTGGAAGCGCGACAAATCAATTTCTGTACTTAGTTCTATATCAGTTCATTGGTTTTCGTTTGACATTGAAAGTGGTTCTCTATATTGAAAGCACTTTCTTACTATGTAAACCCATGCATGCAGTCGAGAGCGTGATGCTTCTGTAGCAGAACAGAAAGCAGCACTTTCGCAGCTGGAGGAAGAAAGGTCAGACTATACTACACAAATTGAGCATCTCAAGGAGCAGTTGCATGAGAAGGAGCGACACAGACAGGAAGCTGAGGAGCAGGTAATTGTGGTCTTCCTTTTCATATGTATGTTGAGTTCTTATCAGTTTGTTATGTAGACTTGTTTAAGTAATGTGTTCAATTATTAAAATTGACATTTGAGTATTTTCTTCTCTGTTAAGAGGGTATTTGACGTTATTCTTTCTGTTTATTCGCTCTTATAACGGGTTTTGCTCTTTCGGTTATTGGCCGGTCTCTTGCAGAATCGTGCGACACAAGAGCTGCTCTTGTTCAAAGATGGCCAGCTGCAGGAAGCACAGGCTTGGATGGCCAGAGCCCAAGAGCTTGATGCTTATCATGTCAATGCTAATCAGACCCTGCATGCCGAGCTTCGGGATCGCAATGATCAGTTGAATCAAGTCTGGATGGGATACCAGAGACAGGTAGATGCTTTTAGAGGCGATATGTATTTCATATGAGTTATCCCTCACAGTTAAATGTCCTTCTATGAAGTATGTTTTCCTTTTGCTTGAAGCATGTTTGGAGTATTGAAGTTATTATGTCTGCAACTTTGAATCTTGGATGGAGTTGTAAGTTTTCATGGATTTTATCTTGTTTGTATTTTCTAATTTTTTTTTTTATTTCTGACTATGAGCTTTGGTGAGTCTTCAATTTTCATATGATTTAGAATTCTTATCTCAATATATGATGTATCTTTACCTGGCTTAATGCCAACCGTATCATTTTTCAGCTTGCAGACATGGAGAGATTCCATGCCCAGGTGGTGCAGCGGCTTCAAGCTGAGCTTAATGAGACCAGAGAACATGCTCAAATGCTGAAAGGCTCTGGTTCGGAACGTTTAGGAGCCAAAGAGGAACGGAAAATTCATTCTGGAAACCATATAGATTTTCTTCAGCGTGAGGGAAACGAAGAGACCGGAGCTAAAGTTCCAGTAGCGAATAATGCCGGAGTAGTACGCGGGAACCCGATAATTCTGTCACATGGAAGTATGGAGGCTAACGTACCTATATACATTCCACTCGATAACTCCATCAAGGTCAGCGAATCAGAACGGATCTTTTTGTACCTTTCCATTCCGAAGTCACATTACCGCTTCACATACGCGAAGAAAGTTCTTTTGGTTTCTCAAATCTAACACAGTTGCAAAAGATCAACACATTTGATAGGGTTTGTGAGTGTTGTACTTGGAGTTGGATCATGCTGAAACTCGTGTAGAGTGTTCCGACTTTGTTTGTTGCTCTCTCATTCGCAATTTCTTGTCAGACTTCCATGAAACTTGTGTTGAGATGGCCTAGTTTAGCTTATTGAGTCATTTACATATTATGCATTCCTCTTGTTCTGTTCTTCAGTTGGGAATGCTCAGAGTTCACCTGATCTGACATTTGGGGTAGCGGTTGTGCAGGGAGATCAAGCCACTGGGCACCCAGTTGTGCCGTCCCCTGCTGTGGTAGGTATAAGCCCTGTAATGTCTTCTGGAATACCAGTCATGCACCAGTATGGTCTCCAGCAACAACCTTTAACTTCCATGTCCCAGGCCTTACCTGTTCTTCAAACGTCTATCCCACAGCTGCATGCGCAGCCTCATGTATTATCTACGCCACATCATCCTCAGCAACAGGTGAGTATGAAGACATTTTATCCATATACTTCCCTCATGAGTCATGCTCGTCTATTTATGTGCCCTGCTGAATGTGTATTCTTTTCGTTACTTTTTCTTTTAGGACGATGTTTTCATCTCGTCAGTTAGAGGCTCATGTCATGGATATTTCTGTATCTGTGAAATCAAGCGCAAGTAGGTGGAGTTTCTGCGAGTTTTCTAATTGGTCCTGTATTTCTTACGTAGTAAATGGCGCTTGTGATTTATGCAAATAGTTTATTTGAATTTTTACTCAAATCTTGTGATTAACTAGGTCTACATTGAGCCTACTTTTCAGTGATTATTCGTGTTCCACGAAGACGTTTCAACATTATGATCTTTAAGGAGTTTTTTCTTTGGCAGGTCGGACGTGCACAACATCTTCCAAGTCCTCAAAAGCAACCACAAGTCACCCAAACGCTACACCTGGGCATTTCTTCTTCGTCCTTACCCAAGCCTGGCATGCAACCTAGTCAGCCACAGCAGCTAGTGCTAGACCATGAAGAAGGCCAGCAGCATGGTGGAATTTTGCTGTCTCAATTGTCCTCTAAACCTCAGACTCCTGCAGCTTCTGCGCAACCTATTGGACAGAAAGCTCAGCAAGAAGCCACAGTGACTGAGCCTGTGCAGTCATCACGTGAAGGCCAGAAACTTCCGCATTCCTCGCATGACCAGCAGCAAGTGGAGCTCTCTCTTCAGCACAATCGGCAATCCAACGCCCTGCCTGAACGTCAGGTTTGCATCTGCGATTTGGATATAGAACTGCATGCATATGATGTTTCAAACTTTCTTGCATGGTCATCTTTCTGGCATCAACCCATTCTCTCTCAGTATATGATGCTGCTGAATGCACAAAATTCGGTCAGAGAAGGCGTGATTTTTTTGTTGGAAAGCATCTGAAGTTATTTAGCGATATGGCTGCGACAAACTTTTGTGATGTTTCTTAGAAGTATAATTCTAAGTTGATACTCTATTGGAGTTCTTTGTACTCGCACGTTTGAAAGCAGTCTGTATCTCATTCAAGCACAAATTGCAGAGACAAGAACAGCTACAACATTCTTTAAGTCCTTCTCAAAGTATGCAAGAGCAACAAACAAAGTCATTCAAGCAGGTGCCAGTACAGCAGCATGATGAGACGCCTCAACTGCAGCATCAACAGGGCATCTCAAGTTCCATGCATCACCTCTCTCAACCTGCAGCACCAGTAGCAGAAAAAAATCAACTTCAACAGAAGCCGTCGCTGAGCAAGTCCATCATGGCCAAGCAGGAACCAAGAGAGCCTGGGGCAAACCCAGTGAATCTTGAACAAAATGTTGCTGAATCCATCAAAAATCCAGAGCCCGTTCTACTGGATGAAAGAGCGTTGCTTGCATGTCTAGTGCGTGCAGTACCTGCTGAAGCCAATGCCAAGATTAGTATGAAATCCACAGTAAGTGTTTACTATTACTGGGAGCTTTCATGCTATTTTTGGGGTCTGTGGGGTTGCAATTTTGGAGTATTCTGATGCTCGGATAATTAATTTCTTCTACTGGTGCACAACGCGTTTGGTGATGATTTAGCTAGAGTGACTAGCGAATTATGGTTGTTAGGTTAGTGGTCTTAGTATGTGGAAGCAGACCATTTACAGTCTCTGATAATTGTTTTGTGTGTACAGCTGCCGAACCGTCTTGGTAAAATGCTTGCCCCTCTTCATTGGCAATCGTACAGGAAGCAGTATGGTCGCCTCGACGAATTTGTGAGCTCACACAAAGAGGTACCACTTGATGCTCTCATACATTAACTAGAAACTCGTTAACGATTCATGCTGTTATCCTTCTGTATGGATTCTTCTTCAAAATTCTTCCAACCGTAACTTGTATCATGCGTGTGTATTGGATTGTGCAGCTTTTTGTCATTGAAGGTGATTACATCTATTTGAGAGAAGGAGCTCATGCTAAGGTTTCAGCTACTACTGCTGTTGCTAAAGCCGCTGCGGCAGCAGCAGCTGCTAGTCCTGCAGGCCTAGACCGTCCTCCTGTTGTTGCTGTTACTCCAGTAGCTCAAGTTGCCCAACTGCAGCGGGGGAAAGCTGCCAAAGCCCCAAATAAGGACGTCAGACCGCAATCTCAACAAGATGAACCAAACATTCTCACTCAAAGGTCGATTTCGCCCCAACAGTCTAAATCAGGGAACATCCGGCAGATCTCTGCATCCTTTGTCCCTAGAAATAGCGTGGGAACCGTAGTTGCTGCATCTAACAATGAAGGGAAACTGGACGGCATCGGTAATACCTCGGATGGAGAGTTTAGCTCGAACAATTTGCCAACTGGAAAGAACTCTGATGTTACGGATAATGGAGAGGCAAATGGCTTTGGAAATTCAAGAGTAGGCAATCATGGAAACAGACAGCAGAATAGGTTTGTAACTCTTCCTGCTTCTGTCCAATGTCTAATTTCACACATAGTCTCCTGTGTAGGTATTCTTTCTTCGATCCTTCTTGTCATAGTAAAATTCCGTGGCACCGTTGGTCTAATTTTAATTGATAGCAGTGTGTTGCATGATTCATTCCAACGCCGTTCAAAAAGTAAAGAGTATTTCTCTTCAGTCACAGTGTTCCTATTGCTTAAGCTGATGTTAGTTTTGTAACTTGCAGCCGAAACTCATATGCCGGATCAGGGCAATATAGAAAACAAGATAATCACTACAGGTCCCAGACACAAGATGGTCGGCCCACGCCAACCCCAACACAGTGAGGTATTTTGTTCTTCAATTTGTTTATTTGTATTTACACATCTCGTTCGCTGGTTTGTAGCATGTGTGAACGCAAGTGGTATGTAAGACACTTGTCATATTTTTATCTGACGCAATTAGGTGTGTCAAGTGAATTCCTTTTGGATCACATCATTCGGTGAAAACCGTTGTAATTATCAGTGCTGCCGTGCAAATGAAGTCAATGACTTCACCGTTTTTATGTCAGGCTTCCAGAAAGTGTCACAATGGGTCTGCTTTTCCATGCCCCTAGTTGTGAATTCTAGACGAGTTCTGGTAATTAAGATTTTTTGGTCACAAGTAGAGAATTCTGGTTTACAAAAAATTGTTTTGTGTACAATAATCTACATTTTTTTCACTTGTACCATGTTCTATAACCATGCAGAGTTGAAATTCGTCGCTGAAGCCTACGGGTCGTGACTTAAGGCTTTCGTAATGAACAGCAAGATGCTCTTCGTGTAACCGGATGCGCTCTCCACATTTTTTGACTCTACAAAATCTGACTCATTGTGCTACAGCACAGGCTTTTGTTCGCCAGTAGCAAGCTGGGTTTTTAAAAGTGAAAGGAAACACAGCTTCACTTGCTAATGCTGAAGGTTTTTTATTTGTGTTCACGCTTCTGAATCCGACTGTGAGACCCTTGTCTTAATACCCGTCAGATAGTTTTGATTTCAAGGTATTTTTGTTCTTTTCTAACAAGCGTAGTGAAAGGCTAGTTTTGTGGTCACGAAACTATTTTCTGGGGATTTTCAAAGAGTCCTGCGTTTGATGACATTGGAACCGTTTCTGGATTCAAAATTAAAGAACCAGATACTGTTTCGAATCCATCACAGGCACTGTATCATTTTCATCTCTGGTTACAAGAGATACTAGTGCATTTGTACCATCTGATGTGCTCAATATCTCCAGTTCCTTGTTGCATCATGATCCGTATCTGCACATTTGTTTAATCATAGCTTTCCTTGTGAGATTAAAGAACTACTTTTAGAATCAAGAACACAACTGCTGTCCGGTCAGCAAGTTTTGCAAAACTTGCTGCTATCCGTGATTATGAAACCTAAATCAACCATTTAATTCCTTAATATTCAAGTAACCAGCTCGTGGCACATTGGAAAGGGACTCCACCATGCAGCTAATAAAATATGTTAGATAAATGTGCATCTAATAAAATATGTTAGATAAATATGTCTCTAATTTATATTTATTGGTGTCAATGGTCGGGTCTCATAAACTAATTTAAGTAAAAGTCTCACTTGTCAATATTATTGGATTGAGTACATCTCTTGCAACAAGTGATATTACACCCGTAAATCTGGGTAATGTCATCATGCATTTTATTTTGATATCAAAAAATTATATTTTTGGCCAGAATAATGTTAATGCTGTGCCAAAAGTGATTGTTATTTTTCCTGTAAATAATTGATAATGCTATTGATTAATAAACAATGTATCTTAACAAAGTACTTTGGTAAAATGATTTATTTAGAGTGTTAAAAACTTTGATTGTAAATACTAATAACTAAATGCAAATATGATCAATTTCTTCAAAAATCATTTAAATGTGATGATTAATGAGTCTCGTACAAAAGTTTCTGTAGGAAGTTTTATGAAGATTTAGATTTTTTTTTATTTTTTTTATTTTTTTGAAGTTCTCAGTTAAAAGGTAAGAACAGATTAAAAATAAATCAAAGCAATCTTTAGTCATATCAAATTCATTTTTAATAATTTGATTTATTAGTTTGACATTATACCAAATATGTTTGTACTAATCAATTTTATTTACAATTTGATTAGTACAACACAAACTAGTTAAGAAATGTTTATTATGTAGCTAAGGAAAAAAAAAACAAACAAACAAACAAACATGAAGTATATTTCTTAGACATTAAGATATTAGAATAAGTTTTTGCTTGATACAAAATACTAAAGAGTCACAAACCAAGATTAAAATATATAAATTACCATTGGCAAGACTAATGATGGTCTTAGTCTTGTCACTATGTATACATACTTCCAAGAAGGTCATGCTGAAGCTTCTATAAATTTCAAAACTTGCAATTTGCAAGGTGTCCTTATTAATGGGATTCAAACTTAATGTTTTCAGGTGATATTTCACTCATGATGATATCTCAAAGTATCACATGATATTGAATTATCACTTGATACTTCAAAATCACCTACCTCATGAGGTGGGTGATTTTGAAATCCAAATATCAAAAGAGAGATTGGTGAAATATTAAAAACTTCTTTGCTTGCCTTAACTATCTTCTCTCTGTCGTAACTGCCTTCACTTTTCCAAATCACCAAAATATCAAGTGATACTTCAAAAACTTGAAGGGGGTAATAAAGTTTGAATGATGATACTTAGGGAGGTGATATTTTGAGTGATCCATGATATTTGGGTTTCCAAAAACATTAAGTCTGAATCCCCTCATTATGGTTTTTAACAAGTACAAATTTTTTGAAAAAAGTTTTTATTGTTGCATGGCACATCAATAGATATAATTTATATTAAGATTTATTTATTTTTTATTATTTATTTCTAAATATAATTTATTAACATAATCAGTTTATATCTATTTCTATTTACTTCAATATACTTCTACTCATTATTATTATTAAAGTAGTACGAAAATTTGTAGCACTTCCCATCTGGCTATGCTTTCCATATTAGGTATTCCAAACGGTAATGCCAAATGTAGATAATCCATATTTACATTCCAAAATCTTGTTTCCTACGACACAATTGGTGTCATCAATATCAACTTAATATGGAATTGTGTTGTGTAGTATAATCATAAGATATTAAATCTTCAACACAAGTCAAACAATTAGCAAAACAACCAAACAGATCCCTATGATTAATAAAGCAGCTTCAAAACGAATGAAAATGTAATCAAAACGAAGAAAACCGATAATCCACAAATTCAACGAACGGTGAGACGCACCCATCCATCCACCTATTAATGAATGAATTAAATCAATATTACATCCATCTATATAGTCGTTCATTCATTCATTCCTTGGCTGGTTGGTACGTTTATCCAAAAGGCTCGAAACGCACATTCCATGAGCACAGTTGGCAGACCACGGAACAGCGACCGGGGGTCATGCGCGGGGCATGAAGCGAATGCTGCTCACCTTCCCACCAGCAACGGATTCACACCCACCAGCACCAGCACACAGCGCCGATCCATCCATATCATAGTGCTTTCCAGCGCGCATAGACAATGGACAATGGATCTGTGGCCACTACCATAAGCGTCACCCCTTGCGGATTCACCTCGGCACTTTGCGGAATGGTGGCGCACGCTGTGCCGACTGCAATGCAGCAGCGGACCTTGGGGTTCGCTGCTGGTGTGGTGGTTCTCATGCTAGCCTGGGATCCGCCTTTGATCGGTCCCCTCGCAGGCCTGAACTTCGACTGGTCCAATTGGAATTCCTCTGACATACGGCCCATGCTGGGAATTAACGAGTGGCCGTGTGATCCCGATAACAAGCTGCTGCAGGCGCAGAAGCTCATCTTGCAGGACGCCTCTGGCCCTGAGAGCTTGGCTTTCGATTCTACAGGGGCGGGACCTTACACTGGCGTTTCTGATGGTCGCATCCTCCGTTGGGATGGAGATGAGGCGCGATGGCACACTTTTGGGGTTACATCTTCCATAAGGCATGTGTAGAGAACTCTTCTTCAGTCGACCATCTTCGCGCTGAATTGAAAAGGGCTCAATTTGAAGAAAGCGGGTTGATGGTGACTGTAATTTTGTAATTGTGCAGAACGGAGGTGTGCGATGTCCATCCACCTTTAGTTCGAAACGAGCCTGTATGCGGTAGACCACTGGGTCTTCGATTTGACAAACACGACAACCTCTACATCGCTGATGCGTACTTTGGCTTACTCGTCATGGGTCCCCAAGGAGGTGTTGCGAAACCTGTCAGTACCCAAGCAGAAGGCGTCCCGTTCAGGTTTGTTAATGATTTGGATCTCGACGAGAATGGGACGGTCTACTTCACCGACAGCAGCTCGCGCCGCCCAAGAAGGCGAGTGATCATCGCAAATTCCGGCTATCTTTTAAAATTAAATCATGTGATTAAATTATTCCTTTCATTATTCTTTTAACATGTGCATAGGAATCATGCTAACTCATGCATGTTGCGGTCTCGAAACTCAGTCAGTGCAACATCGTAACGTTCGAGCAAGATAGGTCCGGCAGAGTGTTGAGATACGATCCCAAGACTCAGCAGACTACAGTGCTGGCGAGGGAATTGTTCTACCCAAACGGAATTGCGGTCTCACTAGACAGCTCGTTTATGCTCCTGTCTCACACATCGAAATCCAGGTCCATGAATTGCTTAATCTCCTGATTCCATATACTTTGTGAGCTCTTTAAAGTCCTCTCTTTGCTCGATCACAATCATAACATCCTCTGTTGTGTCCTACTTAGCAGGATTGGGAAGTATTGGCTGAAAGGACCCAAGCTAGGCACCCTCGAAGAATTTGCTGAAGTTCCAGGCTTTCCAGACAACATCCGGCGAACGAAAGAAGGAGATTTTTGGGTAGCGCTTCACAGCCGCGTGACCAAGTTACAAAATTTTCTTGCCAATCATTGGTACCTTCTTCGGATTTTGTATAGCCTGCCGTTGCGGTTCGATTTTATCTCTTGGCTTACAACGGGCACTCCAGATGCCATGGTCATCAAGTTCAATCCAAACGGTGAGGCTATCGAAGCTTTCGAGGACAGAAAGGGTCAGAATGCAAGGTTACTGAGCTTCGCCGACGAACGGGACGGTGTGTTGTGGATGAGCTCGGTGTTTATGCCTTCGATCTGGACGTTACCTCTTAATGCCAGTGCAGCAAGTCACTTATGAGTGAATCACCCCAATCATGCAGTTGGAATTCATGTTTCAGGAAAACGTGTATTGGATGATGAAGCACAAACTCAAGTGATTTTGGGTAGTTTACTTTTGAGAAGTTTAATGGTTGACAGACAGCGACGAGTCCTCGTGTGACTCATTCAGCTCTGTTAAATCAGATTTTTGTAAAAAGAGTTGAGGATAAACGTCAACCGATTCATTTGTGGATTCAGAGATGAAATTTGCAAAACTCCACAGTCACTGAACACAATTGAACTCACCCTTGCAATGGTGCTGAAGTAATGGGCTCCCTTCTTGCTCTATTCATCTGTTTGAAAATGGCGACTCTTACTACCCACAGCCACATCCCCATGTCCTCTCTTCTGTGCCCTCTTTGCAGTGCTAAGAGCCGAATTATGGACCAAGTATCCAAGTGTGGATAACCTTCAGATGATGAGGAGAGGCTTCCTGTTGTTGGGCCGTCATCCTCGTCTGGAACCGCTGTGGAGACTAGTGGGAGATGCTGAAAGCAAGGTAAAATGGAGGCCAGTTTTTTGGACCCTGTTTCTTTCGCTGGCACTAGCTTTCGTCACGTCTGGAGGAGTGCCACAAGTTGCCATTTCAGCTATCTGTCGAGGCAAGCAGCTGCATTCACAGGTTTGGATCAACTTCAAATTTTGTGGCTGAATCTTTAAGTCCTTCCATATAACTCCAATTTCAAACCCTGTGCAGTTGAGGATTTATGAGCATTATTTAGACCCCATGGACTACACCGGCACGCTAATACCTTGACATCAACAGATACCCCAACTGCAAATGTAATCAAGGTGCGGATTTCATAGATTGCGTTACAAGCGACATTCTTGAGCTCTAACTTCAGCATTCAGTCGGGGCCGCTTTTACGGTCGCAGGACGTCATAACCCTCCCCTTCACCACCCTCTCTCCATGTTGACGAAGCCGAAGCGATGGCCAGTAACATCTCCCACTTCAAATGTATATGGCGTGGAAAGTGTCCTTCAATCTCTCAGGTATTACTCATAGAAGTGCAATCAACCCATCTGAACGCTGCAATAATTTACTAGATTCTTCACAAAACCATGATTACTTAGACAAGCGTTATAGTTTGCTGTTCCTGTGAATGAATTGCACTGTGAAATAAAAGTGCAGGGCATATTTATTCTGAATGTTGCCCTCCACGCCCTAAATATGAAATCCCTGTGATTGATGACTCAAAAAAGTGAATTTCACACTAGTTTTGATTGCACAATAAAGTCATGATCTGTGCAGCAGTCTGCTATTGCTGTTATTACAAGCATCATTACCAGGGAAATGGAACCTTTATGACTGCATGTTTCACTGGTTGAGATTCTATAGATCAGACTTTCATATTAGTAATGCACTGAGAACATTCAATCAGCGTCTGTCGTGCAGTTCATAAATCCCAACCAGCCGGGACTTGGGGCAGGGACATAGGGGTTAAGCACACAATGTGTATACGCAGACATGGGTTTTATAGAAAGTAGTGACCAGTTTCTATTTGTGCATTAAAATGAGTGGCCCTGGTGGTAAAATAAGTACAGTTAGAGGCCTGTCAAGGAATTATTGATGAATTCTTAAAAGAAATCTAAAAGCGTATCTGTCCCAGTATTACCAAGGATCATCGAAGGGGCAGAAGCGGATTGGCAGGCAACCATGCCGTTGAGAAGCTTACATTATGACCTTTCCATGTGAGGAACAGAACATCCTCGTCTTCATCCTTACGGAGACCCCAACAGCCTGAATGCTCCCCAAGCATGAGCTTGTTTTCGGTCACAACATCCTCACTGAATGAAACCATGTGGAATCTGGCTCTCTTCATGCGTTGAACCCATCGGTCCTTTGCCTCCACTCGCTCAATTCGATGCTTCCCCTCACACGCTATCAAGTTTTCGATCTTGTTGGCCACCTCGTCTTCACAATGCAAACGCTGCTGGCATTCCTTTGGCAGTAAAGTGTGCAGTGCATCAAACGGTATCCAAAAATAATTAAAGGCGGCCTTCAATCTCGTTACGAGTTTCGGTGATGTCAGACTGGCATCATCCTCCGTCAAAGTTACAATTGCTGGGTTCAATTTCCGTATAAAGTATAGAACTTCTTCTCTTGGGCTTAAGGTTGACAGCTCTGTGCATTCATCAGTCACATAGTGTAATCTAAACAGACAATTCACAGCAAGAACCTCCCCTTCCCGTATTCCTATCTTCGAAACATCCAGTTTTTCAATATCCTCGAACAGCAATTGATACTCAAAGGGAACATTTTTGGAGCGTGCAAATTTAGCCAGACGGATGATGAGCTCATCGTATGGGACATCAAGCAATGGTGGGATGGGAGCCTTGGAGACGCACACTGTTAGCCGCAGCTGTGGTGGGCCTTCATTTCTCTCAGCCAGCGACTCTATCAACGTAGGCCACTGCATACAGTGACTAATGTTCAAATCCAGGATATGCACCTTCTCCTTCCCCTCAAAAGCTTCAAGTATTGCCCCGTTCGCTGCAATAAAACCAAACCGGTACCAGGGCATCACATCTATGTAGTTTGTGAGCTCAAGCACGGTCTTCAGCTTTCGGCTCTTCGTGTGAGGGTTGTCGTTTCCAGGTAGTAGATGAGGCGTGAATTTCGACGCTCTCAAAATTAACGCCCTCAAAAAGTGGGCTAACAGACGCTGGTTTGGGTCACCGTCCGCGGCAGCAATGTTGTTGATCACGAAGATTGTCTGCTGCGCGTATGTTATATCACTAACCTCAAGAGCAGTGGCACATTGAACTAACAGCTGCTCCATGGTGTTCAACTCCCTAGTGCCCATGACACTTCCCACTCCTCGCACCCCAAGCACTTGAATCCGTTTCGCCTTCTCCTCTGAACGCCTCCTCTGCTGTTTCTCCAATTCTGCAGACTGTGGAGGAAGGATGTATTTTGTTGTGTTGGATAGCATGAAGCTTTCCAGGGCTTCTCCCTGAAAAATTGGAACTTGTCCCGGCTCTTGTGGACACTGAATGGGGTCTAAGGAATATTCCTGCTTTCCAACTATGGGCATCCTCATCATGGATCTCATTTTTTTCTCAGCTGGTGGGTTAACCTCAGCTTCAGCATGCGTGCCGCTGCTGCTGGCAATTTGGACTGGCATGTAACCTTGCCTTGACGTTTGCATGTTCAAAAACTTCGATGCCATCTCCCCCGGACTTGTTGTCGACTCGGTGAAAGCATCGTGTGCAAACTCTTCGCATTTATTCCACAGCAATTCGGGTTTAACTATTGATTGAGGAGCTCCACCCAGATTACTTGACAACCGAAACAGGGAGGAATCGGTGTAATTTTCAATTGACGATGAAATACCAAATCTATCTCTGGACATTATGCTCCGCGGCCTCTGGTCGGAAGCCAGACAGCTAAGGGGCATCATCTTGTGGGACTGCAGTTGCATCTGGTTCCATAGAATATCGCAGTCGGAACCAAGAGGATTATTATCCATTCGACAGTTTTGAGAGCGAAGCGCATCGAGGTGTGAATCCAAATCTAGTTGCGATGCATCTAGACTTGCATCAAACACTGAGCTAGACAAGCGCTTATCTGGAGTAGCTGAAAATCCAGTGCTTTCGTGCTCAGCTTTACTTGATGCATTTGAGGTTTTTGAGTCTGTATCGTTCGAGAGTCCTTTCTGGTGCTCCATGTAGGCGCTCACGAGTATCAGTGAGAAGCTGTCCAATTTGAACGACTCCGATGAATGCTCCTCTACGTCTGCGCCCACCTCTCATGAACCATCCATGGCTGGAGCACACATCTCAAGCGATGCAATCAACAGCTCTTAAATGCGCACTGCCTTGATTTGTGTGTATATGATCAGGTTTAATAAGGCAAGAGAACCCCGCTGACCACCCTAAAATCACTTCTGCTGGTTTAGTCTTCCTCAGATTTGGCGCCATCCTCCTGTCAGGCGGGAGTGACATAATCTTAAATGTCAGCAGTGTTCATTTGCAAAAATAGACAAAAGCTTACACAGTGCAATCCATTTCTTTTGTAGCTTCTCAAACGCATTGTCCACCCAATCAGAATGTAAATTGATGAAATTTCTTGGGGAAAGTCATTACAATGCAAATGTAGCTCAATAAATTCCCAAGTGCTAAGGTAAAGGGTCAGTGTATATGAGCAGGCCAAGGGCTGGACCGTTGATGTCACTATCCTGACTCTCATCTACAGGTTTTCCGTGCGAAGAGGACAAAATTGGACAGAGATCGATGTCGCCACCTACTGGAGCAAGACATAAAATTAAGCAACAGCAATGTGCAGGCCTACAACCGTGAACTCGTAGGCGGCATTCACATAAAATGTGTCCAATCAGCAAGGAATAAGATAACCTACCGTGGATGAATGAACCAAACTTGCAACGGTAGCAATCAGCTCCAGCCTCGGTTGGCCCTAGCTGCATTCAAAAGAATGATAAAGACTTGTACAAGCTCGTTACAGACCCCAACTGTGGGTATTGCGTCAATACAAATATTACCTCATCATCAGACAATTCGAAAAGTGTTGCAGTGTTTTCGAGCAACCACTTCTTCCTGCCCTCTTCTGCACTGCGGGGACCAATACCCTCGTACAGTGAAGCGTGCAAGGAACTAATTCATCATGATGAATCGTCAGTACAAAGAGGTCCACGTTGCAGTGTAGCAACACTTTGATAACTTATCCTCTAAGTTTCCGAGTCCAAGGCCGATGCCATGAATGTGCGTAAGCCACAAATTGGTTTCGTAGGCACTTTCCCTGTTTACAAACTGGAATGCCGAAACATCCTGCAATAGAGCTCTGGCGTCGGAACTCTCAGACTCACCAAGGTCCACCTCGAGCTACAGTAGTGACTCAAACTCATACGACAGCAAGCGATTAGAGAGTAAGAAACCTACTCAGGATGAACCTGAAAATCGCGTCACTGAATTCCACAAGAAAATGGAAATTCAGGTTAAACAATGCAAGGATAACTTTCTCCTAGGACACTACTTAATAGAGATCTAATTCCAGGAAATACTTCATGAAAAATAATGTGGAACCAGGGTGTTGTGGGAACTGCTACCACTACCTCCACGAGTTACGCAGCAACATATGGAGCATCTAAAGGCCTGTTGTTCATGATGGGGATATTTCTGGGAATTCTGGGGAACTCTGAAGTGGAAAGTCTCGAAGAAGAAATATCAGATTTGGTTGTCACAATTCCCAGCAACAGTTTAGCTACTCTATTAGGATTGAAAACTAAGACTACCAAGATCTAAATGTATACGAAGTCGGTTTGTAAATAGGTTATCGTAGTTCCCCTAACCTCAAAGAAGACCAGGGAGAATACTCAGTGCTTAAAACTAATGATCACAAGAACGCACAGTGACGACCGTCTGAGAGTGATATAGCCACCGTCGCTTTGAGCTCACGAAACCGCCGCTACTTTCACCCGAGGACCAATCACCATGAAATTCGTAATGTGGAGTGACGATTTGGAAAAGTTTGGCAAGGGTAGGAAATCGTGTTATCAGCTTCGCCGACTTCACGTTTCTGACTCCAGCAGAAAGTCCATGCCCGTTGCATTTTGCAGTGTACATGGAAGACTACAGTTTTGCCACTAAAGAGTGAGAATTAAATTCTCATGAGAAGCTGCAGAATGTGTTTGCAAAAGCTAGCGCCAGTTGCAGACGATAAGAAGCTGCATTACAAGCTATCGAAATCCCGGCGGCACTGACGCAGTCCTCAAAATCTCCAACCAGGAACCTATCACGAGCGACCCCTAATTGTCAGTTCCACCAAACATCAACAACGATCATCGTTTAATTAGGAAAGCTGTTAACACTAGGACGAATCTCTTCTACTCCTCTAAAAATCACTACGAAGATACCGGCAACGTGCTCAAACCCAGCGACGTCTCCATACACGATGCTCAGACACACACACACAAACACAGACACAGTGGAAAATACAACTCTCATAACCAGACTGGAGATGAAGGAGAAGCAAATCTCTTCCGAGGCTCATGCAAGTATCGCTGCGACCGCTGGACATATAAAATGTTCTGTGTGTACAAGTCCCAACTTCTGGGGGCCGACTAGATCAAATTTGGCTGCTTTCACCATGTAATAGAATAATCACAAGTGTGGCTGTCTTCGCGGCTTTGGCTATTGCATGTTAGTTCCTACTGCTTTTCAACACAAACGGAAAAACTCACGCTCACAGTTTCTTTACCACTTTCTACAATTGCTCAAATTTCCACCTTTCTTCACTTCAGGTGAAGTTAGATGGCTCGCTGGCTTCAGCTTGTTGCAACAGCAGTCGCAAGGTTCCGAACTCAAACTGGGAGCATGTTCGAGGCAAGTAAAAATAAAAAGAAAATAAAAAGAAAGTTTATATGGCGATAAGACCATGTAGTCTGTGGCTTCAACGGCAAAAGCCTGCAGCGTATCTCCACCCCGCACGGGTCACAACCGACCACATCTAACACTGCTACTAATTGTTACTGATATCCTTCACTGTTTCATAGCATTGTTTTTACTGTCTTCACTGACACACTCAGAGGTTAGAAGACACACAAACTTCTTGACTCACAACGAAGCCCCATTCCAGGACTGCAGAGAGATTGTCTAGTGGGGGTGTGTGTGTAGCTGATACTGATGAGCTCCTTTACAACTCACTCCCGATGCCCTGCAACTGGTTGCGGCAGCTACGGCCATCATGTTGAAAGCGCTACAACGCTAGTGCATGCAGGAAACCCACTAGTTCGTGGCTAGCTGGCACTGTCATTCTGTGCAAGCTTGATTGGGTATTCCCAAAAACAACATTCTTTCTGGTCATCAATCAGTTCCCCACAGAATAGAATACCAAATGCAACAAAAATAAATAAATAAATAAATAAACAAACAACTTTCATCCACAGAGGATACCAATCCCTGGAGTTGCTCTGTAAAGTAGCTGTGAAGTAAATAGAGCGTGAAGGAGAGAGCAGGAGAAAGGGAAGGCAGCAAATAAAAAGTGTTTGTGTTTGCTCAAATTTCCACCTTTCTTCACTTCTCCTCTTGCTGTTGCTGGTGCTATTGCCATGGGTGCCGCATCATTGACGCCACCAGCTCAGCTTGAGTTAATGGCACATGTTTCATGAGCCTACTAATGACCCCCCCCCCTGCACAGCATCCGTTTTTATACTTGGCTGGATTTTTCAGGGTTTTTAATAAAAGGGAATTATGCTGTACTTCCAAATTAGGAATGTGTGTATTTTTGCAACCATTCTTTGTTTTCCTCTACAAGTTCTGTATTATTCAGCGTGATTTTTTTAGTGTAGAGTAGGTAAAAGCATTGCCCTTGGCTGCTTATGCTGTTGTAGTCAAATCCACTCGGTTGTTGATAGTATCAAATCTTTGGTGTCTCTATGTCCATTTGCCCTGCACCTTGCAGCAGTTTCCGAACTATTGGAAAGTTTTTACTTTTTGTTATTAAGACCTTGGAAGTAATAAAAAATAAATCATTTGATGCAATCAGAATAGTTCCTCACAAAGAGTGAAAGTTTGAAGTGTTTCTCAAACTAAGACTTCATTGCAACATACATATTTTATACTTAAAGCTCAAAGCCAGTAATACATAGTGGATTAAGGTTGTGTAAAGAAGAGGTTTGTTTGTTTGTTTGTTTGTCTTCTTAATTTTTTTGGTTTTCAATCTTGATTCCAAAATACAAAATTAAACAAAAAATAAAATAGAAGGAGGACATCTAAAGATATATATATATATATATATACACACACACACTAGGGGCAATAAAGGAGGAGGATGGGTCACAGAATGAATTTCAAAAAATCATGGAATTATGTAACCACCTTCATGTGATTCTTCACCAAATTCTTAGGAGGAATAAAGAAGCTACATTCTCTCCCTTTCTAACCAACTCAATCTTGTCCATCTCTAAGCTGCCAATATGGCACCTTAAAAGAGGAAATTGATAGGATTAGAATTTAAACCTACAACCTCCAATCACAAACTTACAAATCTTTCAAACTTGTTCAATCTTTCAAGCTTGATGAAGTCGACCTCCTTTTAGTTCATTGCCATATCATTGACCCATATCATTTCTTTGTTAAATTACACACCCTCCACCTTTGCTGATCACTCGTAAAAATAGTGTGGTGATGTTGGAGGCAAAGGAAGGAAGAAGGAAGGGAAAAGAACAGTCCTCCTCCTCCTCCTCCAGGCTGGTTGGTGGCGATTCATTCATCCACACACACACATACATATATATATATATATATATATATATATTGTGTGGGGATGGTTTTCCAAGTTGAAAGGGGAGGTAATAATGCTGATGTGGGAACGGGTGGGGTGGGTGGGGTGGGTGCGCAGGGGGGATGTATTGGTGGTGCAACTCCAACACACTCCTACAGGCAGGGCAGGGCAGGGCAGGCACAGACACGGAGCAGGCTGGTGATGGGGAGGTCCTTTTCTACCTCTTTCCTTCTTTCCTTCCTTTCCTTTCATTCTTGCATGCATTGGGAGGAGGAAGGAGGAGGTTGACAGTATGTCAGAGAGATTTATCTATTACTTTACTCTCATGTATATCCATATATATATATGAAGAAAAATGAGATAGAGAACGAAAGGGAGAGGGAGCAGAATACAGAGGGCCCTCCCTCACTCCAACTCTCACCAACACATACGTACGTACGTACTTAGAGACAGACGGAGAGATACACCCACACAAACACACACAGAGGAGGGATAAATTTATCTCGTCCACCTCCTTATCTATATATCTCTTCACTCCTCCTCCTCCTCCTCCTCCCTCCTCTGCTGCCTGTGACAGTGATGCTGTGGTCAGTGCCTAAAGCAGCAACTCCAGGAGGGTTCCCCCTTGGATTTTTAGTTATTTGTTTACTATATATTTTGCATTTCATTCTCTTCTGAACTGAAGGAGATTCTGTTCCATTGATGGCTTCTGCCCCGTTCATTTGCCCCTCTTTCCCCTCTGTTTCATTTTGCAGTTCTTCCAGTCAGTGTATCTCACTTCACAGATTTGGCCCCCGCTCTCTCTCACACACACACTGTCCCTCCCCCCCAACTATAATCGCAATGCTGATGCTAACACCATGCATGAAATGGATGGATGAAGTGAATGCCTTGTGTGGATGGATGAGCGGATGAATGCAGGGTGGGGGAGGTGCAGGGACTTGGATGCTTGCACGAGGCCATGGCAGAGAAGTGGCAGTGTTAGTGGGACAAGGCCACCACCACCACCATTACCATTGTGAAAAAAGAAGCAAAAACAATAACAAATGACAAAGAAAGAGAAGCATAGCCATCTGTCCAGCCTGCCTTGACTTAGTTATTCTGACTAACTTATCTATATGTTTATATATATATATATATATATATATATATATATCATTCCTCCCACAACTTGTCTTGAAGGAGAAGAGGAAAGTATTACAATTGCAGAAAAGCTATAAAATTTTAATTTGAGGTTGCTAAGTCAGAAACCAACCACTCTTGAAGAAATGTTGACCAAGACAGAAACAAAGAAGAAGTAGAGTACATGAATGACAAGGGAACTATTTATTTTTCTTCATTGTTTTACAACAAAGACACTGGTATTTTTTAGTTTTTAATTTATAATTTTTTTAAAATGATTTATTTTATTTCAAAAAAATTGTAAACAAAAATAAATAAATAAATAAATGTGTTCAATTATTTTTGATTTTTTAATGTAAATATGATGAAGTGTTGGAAAATACATTTATATATATATATATATATATATATATATATATTTTAAAATAAAAATAATTTGAATCATTACATAATAAATATTGAATTATATTTGATGATGAAAATTTACATGGTTATATTTTTTTTAACAATTTTAATATAGAATTAGTAATAAGTTATAAAAAAAATCTTGATAAAAGTTAAAATAATTGTGATTCAAAGTGTATTTAATTCCAAACTATCATACCATGAATAAAACCTAACTAAATTAAATAACATAGTTACTGTAAACTAATTATTACTTGTTTCAAAATAATGAGTGCAAGTCACCAGTGGAATATCAAGCATTTAAAACTGAAAGGGATTTAAATTATTTTTAATGAGCTTAATTTTATCATTTTATTTCTTTGAAAAATTGATAATAAAAAAATCAAAAAGGTTTCCAATCTTAGAAACTCAATATTTTAATAATATAAAATTCATAAATTATACATATATAGTTATTTATTTATTAACATCAAAATAATTCTTGTGAATTTCCAATATTCTGAAACATTATTAAAGATTATTAAATTTTATGAACCTTCAGATTCATCAAGACCGAAATTCACATTAATTGAATCTATAAATAACCTCTAAAATTAATTTGTGTAAAATTAACCTGAATGGTAATTTTAAAAAAAACAAAGCTTTGAAATTTGTTCAAATTACAATATTGAGAACTCTCAACAAATATGGTCTATATTTCACATGAACTACTAACAATCTGATCTCATTAATTTCCAGGTTTTGGATCTGTAAAAATCTAACTTAAAAATTACACTAAATATATGATCGACATCAATGAATGATTCATTCAACCATTTTTCTGGATTCAGTGGACTCCTTACGACTGCCTATTTTTATTTATTATTTATTTTTTTATTTTTAAGTTGAAAAGTGTTTTGCTGCCATCATTGACTTCAAGCATTCCTACTGAATTTAGTGAAGAATTCCTTTTGTCTTCAATCCTTTGTCTTGATAATATTCATGCACACATGCATCCCTCGCTCTCACTCATTCGTTCATCATGTGCAAAGAACCAGTGTGATTAATGATTTGTTGTGCAAATAGTAAACTTGAAGTTTTTCTGCAAGGGTTTTTGCTGGGGGTCATGGCAACAATGAATTTGATTTTGGTCAATGAGAAGGTTCTTTAAGGTTTTTTTTCTTACAACTAATCTTTTTTATTGTGTAGATTTGTTTTAAATTTTTTTTAGGTCCTATGATGATGATGATAATCCAACAACAAAATTGGAAGAAAATAGGGAGAAAGTTTCCTAAAAGTAATCAAATTACCAACTTTGGTAATTATTTTTTCTAAGTAATATCTAAGATGATTTAAAATATTCCTCTTATGAAATGGTCCTACATTTTATGTTCTATGATCATTCACATATATTTTTCAATTTTAGTTTAAAGTAACAGTGTTAAATTAATAAAAAGAAATAAATACAATGTTTGCTTCCTCAATGGACAGATAAGGCAAGGAGTGTAGGGGCCAGTTTGTACAATGGTGAACTCAGGTCCCTTGAACAAAATACATTATTATGACACTATAGTATGTTGAAATCATTTGTCAATTTTGTTTTATTTTGTTTTGTTTTTGTTTTCTTTTTTAATACTACAGTTGAAAATGTAGCTAAGTATGTGATTCCTGTGGATTATACCAGCATAGATTGTGTATCTCTAAGCTCAATGAATGACTGCAAAAATATCAAACTTTTTCATTGCAAAGAACCATCTACATCAAGTGCACCAAACTTGCCAAAGGATGGCTGTACATAAGGCATCACTAGTAAAGAGAAGGAGGTTATATGTCTAAGTGCCAACCATATCAGAGTGAACTCACATCAAACTAACCTTGTGTCTTTATAGGATTGTAAAAAATATTCTAAGGATTCTAAAACTTCATTAAAGCAGCAACAAAAAGTGCTAAAGAATCCTATGAGAGCACACCAATTACTTGTAGGTAAGTCACTTGAGTTTATCTACTATAAAAGCATTTATAACTTTATGGATTTGGATCTTATATCATTCTATCTACTATAAAAGCATTTATAACTTTATGGACTTATTTGGATCTTATATCATTCTAATAGATGACTTTGATTTTGGGCTATAGAGACCTAGCTATTTTTGTTTGATGTATAAATAAGAACATTGGACTTAAGTGGAGGGAATAAATCTATAATTGTATTTTATAGAGTAGTTGAAGAAAGTGACTTCTAGAAGAAGAAATATTACTTTCCAATGCCAATCATCTTAACCAAAGAGGAAAGTGCACACAATACTAATTAAAAAAATTTATTTTATGTTCTCATATTTTAAATTGTAGACTATAGTTAGAATCCACTTCTTGAGATTACTATACAAACATGATATAACTAAAGTTTAGTGATGTCTTAGAGATCAATTAATAAAGATTGGAATATAAATATTTAAAATTAGTTCATTCAAAAAGGCCTTGAAGCTATAACAATTGTGCCAATTAATTGGAGACATTAAAAGTAGCTATCCACTTGTGTTTAAAAAAAAGTCAAATTTTGAATTATATTCTAAGAATTGGAGATTGTTTGGAAGATTTGAACAAGTTGGAGCTTTATATGTCTTTGACCGATAATATATAGAAGATTTGACTCTTATTTTCAAAAGTAGTGATATACATTTTAAAGGTCTTATAATTATAGCACTCCATAATACATCCAAGTAATACCAAAAGAATAAGAAAAATTACTAATCATTTGGTTATAGTTGCATATTTTGACATTCCAAAAAAATATTTGTCAAGCCATAGTATTAGTATAGATAGGTTGTTAAAACACCGAGCCTTGACAAATGATCATTCATATCTTTAAGTGGCTTTTTATACTATTGATCTCTCTTTGTATACAATTGTAGTAGAAAAGACAAAGTGGATGTAAGTTAGCTATGTGCCTCCTTGTTTGGATTGTAGGAAATAGAGCCTATATTAGATCAAGATTTTTCAAGGTGCAAACCTTGGTAGAAGTCCTTAAACAAACAATTTTTTTTATGAGGGCCTATATCTACATTTTTGGATCTAGTAGTTTCAAGCCTCTAAGTTTCTATAATAGGATTAGAAAACTCTAGGCAATCTTTACATAGCATGTGCAATCTCTTTGTTTGCTACTTAAAATATAATTTGAGATTAATAAAAAAAACTTTATGTATTGAATGTAGGTGGAGGTTCTAATAGGATGCAATATACTATAATGATGCCATGAAAACTTGATTCAAAATCAAAACACTACTTGCTAAAGATAATTTGGTAGTATTCTAAATAACAAGTTTTTATTGAAGAACCTATAAAGTAGCCTCAAAGCAAGCTTCTTCTAGGACTTAGAAGTCCATTAAAAAATCTTAATACTTTGTTATTTGACTTGGAGATAACCATTTTAGATTCTCAATGGTATTCTAAAAAAAATCTCATTAGACATGGAATATTCAAATTATGAGGGATTTGTTCAAATTAATTTATAATTTCACATTATGAAAGAGTGTTGTTAAGACTTATTTGGTTTAATTGAGATTAACATTGGTACTTTTTAAGTAGAAATTAATATCATAGACAAATTCTTAGTCCATTATTTTGAGATGAGATTTTGATAAAAGAATTTCTTTAATCATTTGAATACTTTTGATAAAGTAATCAAAACAATTTGCTATGAAGAGATACAAGGAAGGCACATATAAATACTTATATCATACTAAACAAATAAATTTAAATGACATACCAAAATCCTATTAATTTCAATGGAGCACCATGAATTAATATATAATATTTTATTTTAGTCAATCCATTATCCAATAAAGTCCATACTATACATAGTATCTTCTAAAACCTCAAATCTATTCAATTGTAAGTTTTTCCAAAATCAAGTAAGAATATGACCATGAATTGTTGTGATTTTATGGCTCATTCTTTAGTTTTGAAGGTGAAGAAAATATTATCTATTATATAATATCTTTTAATAAATCCAGTTTGATTTGGCCTCATTAACTCATTGAACATGGATTGAACTCTACATGCCTTAGTCTTTGTTAGGATTTTGTACAATGTTCCTAAAAGAATGATTGGCTTAGAATTTTTGAAAGAATTTTAGCACCTTCTTTTGAAAATAAGATAGAGAACTCTCATGTTGAGATATTGACAGAGGGCATTGGATGAGAGGGCCTTGCAGTACATCTCTGTAAGAACAAAGTCAACATGGTTTTAATATAAAAATAAATAAAATTTGCAAGGAATCAATTGCAGCTTCAAGCTTGTCCTATAAGTAAAGCTTTTGTTGAAATCATTAAATATAGCCAGCACTCTCCATGATTTTTACTGTAGACTACAGTAAATACCATAGCTACAGTATTTAGAGTCTAGTGGAGAAGTAATATTTATCCTCTCCCCTTTTTTCTTTTTGTATACAAGACACAACTAGATCAATAGATTTTTATGTGTGAAGCTTTCTCTCCTTAGAAACCCTCTTATGTATATGACTTACTATTACTCTTGTATGATTATATGACTTAATATTACTCTTGTGTCTTTCTAAACATTCTCAACAAATATCAGCACGACTCTCTTTTATACACTATGACAATTTTTTTTTGCTCTAGTCTTAACTTTTCTTGCTACTCTTGCTCAGTGTCTGCCTTATGATCTTGTTGCTCTTCTTGCTGGCCCTCACACATTAGCTACTTACTTAGAGCACTTGTTCTACTTTCTGCCCTGCTTGCTTAAAATACTTGTTTAGAATACTTGATCCAGCCCAGCTCCATCCTAGCTTGCTCCCTACTGCGCCTCGCACCTGCCGTCAAGCAGCTGCCAAATTGCCACTAAATTGCCACCATTGCTACCTTGTTGCCACCTGCCGCTGCCCGATGCTGCCTGCCATTGCCACCCTATCGCTGCCACCCTATTGCTGCTAATGCTGTCGCTCACCGCTGTCCAATGCTATCCATTGTTGCCACCTTGCCGCCCTACTGTTGCCGCCATACTCCTCCTTGATGTTGCCATCTTATTGCTGTTCTACTGCCTTAATCCACAACCTTGTTAAAATAATAATAATAATAATAATAATAATAATAATAATAATATTTTTATTTTTTAAATTCAAGTTTATCATTTTATTTGATTTTATATTTTAAGCCACGTTTTACTCAATTTTCCTACTTGATCTTGTATTTTCTTTATAGGTTTATTTATAATGAGTGCTTCAACATCTTCAACTGTTTCTACTATGGTTCCAACTATTACCAATGCATCCCAATATTTTCAAGCTCTTTTATTTCTACCATAGACAGTGGATGGAAATAATTATCTATTATGGATAAAAATGGCAAAAATAAATTTATTTATAGAACAACTCTCAGATGCCATTATGTTTAAAGAATCTCCTACAATAAGTATTTCTATACCTCCTACTATTCGTTGGAA
Source organism: Physcomitrium patens (assembly GCF_059467195.1). NCBI lineage: Eukaryota > Viridiplantae > Streptophyta > Bryopsida > Funariales > Funariaceae > Physcomitrium > Physcomitrium patens. The sequence goes on along the minus strand of NC_143423.1, from coordinate 8,481,016 downwards.
AGTACTTCTTCTCCTTCGTCATCATCTTGTACTTGCATTTCAACATCAATATTTAGAAATAGAAGATCCTACAAAACTTTGGAAGAATCTTAAATCCAGGTTTGATCATCAAAAGACCATTTTTCTTCCACATGCACATCATAATTGGATACATTTACATGTCTTGGATTTTCCAAATTTAAATACTTTCAATAGTGAAATACATAGTATTGTCTCACAATTACGATTATGTGGACAAAGCATTTCTGAAGAAGAAATGATTGATAAAATTCTCTCTATATTTCCTCTTATATCTATTGTACTTGCACAACAATACAGGAACATGAAATTTCAGAGTTATTCTGATCTCATGTCCTATCTACTTCTTGCGAAGAAGTAAAATGAGTTACTCTTGCGCAATACGAAAGCTCGTCCTATTGGAACTATAGTTCTAGAATCTCATGCACTTAATATTTCAAAGTCTAATAAGAAATTATATAAACATGAGAAACATGCTCATAAGTATTAGGGTAGTCATAGTCATGACCATTTCTATCCATATGGAAAGAATAAACGTTCTACTATTAATTATAGTAGAAAAAAAAAATCAAAGATGCGTTCTTGCTATAAATGTGGAATGATTGGACATTTAGCACATGTATGCTATACTTCAAAATATTTTATTAAAATGCTCCAAGAAAATAAGAAACTACAAGCTGAGGCTCATGAAGTTCATACCATAGATCCGTCGATGGATTCAATTGGTAGTGATGACCTAGAGGCTTATACGAATGACAAAACCTCTAATGATGAATCAAATGATGCACTCATTGATTCTGTAATAACACAAACTATCTTGTGAGATAGACAATTTTTTTATTGAAAAATCTTCAACTTGGCAAACTAAAAATATGATGACCATGGCTGGAGCAAATACGTTTTGTTTCTAAGAGGGAACAGCGATGGTAAAATTACCTGTGGATTCCATCATAAAATATAAAATGCGATGTTTGCACCCTTAGTACCTTGGAGTCTCATCAGCTATCGAGATATATGTATTAATGGTTATCACCTCTTGACCGCTATTTTAAATAGAAAAGTGGTTTTGGTTCTTGCGAAGAACCATAAAGTTGTTGAAAAAGCTTTTGCTATAGAAAATGGTTTATACCGAATTGTGATTCGGCCTCCTATTATATTTAATTTTGCATCATCTATTTTAGAGAGTTATGTTTCTCTCTGGTATGGATAATTGGGACATCTACATTCTACATTATTTAAAAAGATCATTCCATGTATAATTGGTCACAATTTAAAGCCTACGAATGTAGACTCTATAGAATTATGTTATGCATGCCTGCAAGATAAAATGATTACTCAGCCTTCAATTTGGAAACTTCCAGAAGAATTACCACCAATGCTTGAAAGATTGCATGGTGATATTTGTGGTTCCATTAATCCAATATTATGACCAATTCATTATTTTTTGGTCCTAGTCGATGCATCAAGTAAACAATCACATGTTTCATTATTATTAACTCAAAACATGGTGTTTAGCAATCTTATATCTATGCTTATTTGTTTTTAGGTACATTTTCCTGATTATTCCATAAAAACATTGCATATGCATAATGCAAAAGAATTTACATCAAAATCTTTTGAAAACTATTGTACTGCAATAGGAATTGAGTTGACATATTGTGTTCCACATGAACATGCTCAAAATAGACTTGCAGAGTCATTAATAAAACATATACAACTCATTACCCGACCATTCTTCCTTCATGCAAATTATACATGCATCTATGTGGGGTCATGCAGTTTTACATGTTGCAGCATTAATATGCCTCTGTCCTTCTTCTCTTGAAATTGTTTCCCTACATGAGCTCATTTCGGATCGTATTCCAAATGTATCTCACTTACGAGTATTTGGTTGTCGTGCTTGGATTCCAGTACTAAAACCTCAACGGCGTATCATTAGAATTCATTGACAAGAAAGCGTATATGTTGGTTTTGATTCATCAAGCATTATTTGTATTGTTGATCCATCAACTGGCACATTATTACATGCACATTTGCAAAATTTTCGTTTTGAAGAAAATGTATTTCCATCTCTTCAAGGAAGAGTAACCAATCAACAAAGAAATAAAGTATTCATATTTGAAGCACCAAAAACGTTTACAATGAATCTCAATCCTAGGACATCTTTGGCAGAAATTGAAGTTGCTAAAATTTTGCATCTAAAACGGAACACAGATAAAACACCTGATGGCTTCAATGATGCACATAGAATTACAAGAGTTCCTATTAATGAGGCTCAGAATGTACCTGCTCAAATTGCAATGCCATTGACTACAATACCTCAAGTTATAACAACAACAACTAAAAAAACTCGTGGACCAGATAAGCAATCATATAAGAAGAAAGCTATGAAATTGACTAATCATGGTATTATTTCTCAAGAAATTGACAGTCATCTTGCAGGACTACCAATTCATGATGATATATCCATGCATAAAGTACCTTCAATTCTTATGAAAAACAATCTTGGAATTGGAAGGAATAAGAACAAGTTGAATAAAGAATTATCTATTCTATATTATACTATAGATGATATTTGGGATAGACCATCTATTATGGTAGATGAATCATTTGCATATATGATTATAGAAGCCCTTTCTTGTGAGGAAGAGGATCCTGAACCTCAAACCATTGAGGAGGCAATGCATTGCTCTGATTGGTCAAAATAAAAAATTGCTATTGAGAAAGAATATGCCTCTTTGCGTAAAAAGAAAGTCTTTGGTCTAATTGTAGATACTCTTACATCTCACCTTGTGAGATATAAGATAGTATTAATATGCAAGCGAGATGCTCAAGGTCAAATAAACCACTATAAAGCTCGTCTTGTTGTTCAAGGATTTACTCAACGATTCGACATTGATTATGAATTTATATATTCTCTAGTCATGGATTCAATTATATTTCAATATATTATTGGAATGACAGTTCATGCCACCCTCGAGATGCATTTGATAGATGTAGTAACTACATATCTATATGGTTCTCTTGATGCAAATATTTATATGAAAGTTCCATCTGGCTTAGAAATAGGAACTTCAAATGGACCTGTTGTAGAACAATATCGTGGTATTAAATTATGAAAGGCCTTGTATGGTTTAAAATAATCCGGATGCATGTGGTATCAATGTCTTTGAGATTATTTAATTACAAATAATTTTATAAGTGATCCACTAATCCCTTGTTTGTTTATCAAACAAGATAAAATTGGTTTTGTGATCATCGCTGTATATGTTGATGATCTTAACCTAGTGGGTACTACATTTGTATGTGTTACAGCTACTAATCTACTTATACGTGAATTTGAGATGAAACTGTTAGGAAAAATAACTTTCTGCATTGGTCTTCAGATTATGTATCTAACAGATGGTAGCATTTTTCTCTACCAACTAACATATATTACACGAATCTTGCAAAAATTTAATATGATTGATGCTTATTCATTGTCCACACCAATGGTTGGATGTGGTCGTGATGGTCATGATCCATATCATCCATGCGAGGAGGAAGAAGAAATATTAGGAGATCAATATCCATATCTCACAACGGTTGGACCACTTTTGTATCTAGCTACATCTACAAGAGCAGATATTGCATTTGCAGTTAGTGTTCTTGCAAGACATAGTGCATGTTCAACACTACAACATTGGAATGACATCAAATACTTATTACGTTATTTAAAAAGTACTCAAGACTTGGAATTATATTACATGCAATCCGCAGATCCAAAATTGATTGGATATTGTGATGCAAGATATAAATCTAATACTGCAATAACTAAATTTCAAACAAGATATGTATTTTTAAGACATGGAGCTGCAATATCATGGAAATCAATGAAACAAACAATAACTGTAATTTCATCCAACCATTCAAAAATTATTACCTTACATGAAGCATCTCGAGAATGTATTTGATTGCGATCAATTGATAAATTCATTCAAACAACCTGTGGATTTTCATATGATGATTTTCCAACTATCTTGCATGAAGATAATAATGCTTGTATTGCACAGATGCAAGTTGGTTTCATTAAAGGAGACAAGACAAAGCATATTGATCCAAAATATTTTAGTTATAGCTAAGACTTGATTACTAATCAAGCACTTATTATTAAGAAAATTGAATCTACAAATAACCTTGCGGATCTCTTCACCAAAGCTCTTCCATTATGCAACTATCATTGACTTACTTAAGGCATTGGTATGCGGCGACTTGCTTTTCTTGAATGAGAAAGTTAATGAGCACTTTAAATAATTAAAGAAAATGATGTTGTACTCTTTTTCCTTCATCTATGATTTTGTCCTTAAATACAATAAGGTTTTCCTAAATAAGGTTTTAATGAGGCAACAATTGTTGATCTTGCAAGATTACAAAAAAGTATAGATCATATTCTATACAAATTTTATATTATATAAATATTATGATGAGCAAGGAGGAGTGTTGTGATCATTAAATATAGCCGACACTTTCCATAATATTTATTGTAGATTACAGTAAATACTATAGCTATAGTATTTAGAGTCTAGTAGAGAAGTACTATTTATCTTCTCTCTTTTTCTCTTCTTGTATACGAGACACAACCAGATCAATAGATTTTTATGTGTGAAGCTCTCTCTCCTTAGAAACCCTCTTATGTGTATGATTTACTACTACTCTTGTGTGTGTGTATGATTTACTATTACTCTTGTATCTTTCTAAACATTCTCAACAGTTTTAAAGGCCATAAAGACTTCTATGTGAGTTAGGAAGGCAATGAGTTTGTTATTCATTGCAAGCATTATTTTTTGTAAAATCTTATTTCAATAAGTAACCTTAATGCCTTTGCAATCTGACCAAATTTTTTAGGTATAGAATAGCTTGTAATAATAGCATTGTCAAAAGAATAAGCTTTTTTAGGAGAAAATAGGATCCTTAATTGTAAGTGGATTGTAAGAAATATAATATTAGAAAAATAAATTCAAATAAAAAAAAATAGCCAAAGATTGAATACAAATTTTAGATTAATTTCTTTCTTGTGCAAAGATGCATTCAATTCCTAATCTAATATCAAATTCAAACCTCCTCTCATTGGAATACCTATAATTTACTTATTATTAAGTTAATCTATGTAGAATTTAGCTCATTGAGCTTAATTCAAGCTACAAACTTTAAATCGTCAAAGTAAATAAATAAAATTTTGAAAAAATGAGAGCTAAAGCAAGGAAGAAAAAAAAAAAAAAAAAAAAAAAAATCCTTTGATATAAAAAATCCCTACTCTAATCTTCTTCCAATATTTTTCTTAAACCACTATAGAGTGAGATACTTATTCCAAAAGATAATACTTTCAAAGCTTAAATAATTTATTTAAAATAATAATTTTATATTTTAAATTTCATTCAAATTTTAAATTATATTAATACTATATTCTTTCTTTTTTACAAGTAAAACTTATTACCTTCTAAATATCTTTAATGCACTTAAATAAAGTGCATCACAATACTCATCTCTTTTAAACTTGCATATATTTTGGTATGTATTAAAGAATTAGACCAAAATACTTTCATTATCAAAATCTTATTCATTGTAAGTTATATCACTTTTGAACCATTAATCAAAATATTAAGGCTTAAAAGCCTCTAAATCTTCCATATAATTCATTCCATCTCACTACTTAAATACTTTAATTTACTTTCTTGCTATTCTAATCTTCAATGTTGTTCCATCTAACTATTGAAGAGAATAAGTTGCATTATCATATACTTCAACTACCACATAGGATCCACTCTAATATTGTACAAACTAAAAAATAATAGAATGTTGGTGAATCAAACTATTATCATAAATTAAAATCCAATCACCATCTTTAATTAGCTTAGACCTCAATTGATGAATTTTATCAAACCTCACTTTATTGTTCAACCTTGTTATCTTAAGTCTCTCTATAGTAACTTGATGATCCTCAAGCAATCACTCTAATTGGTAAATTTGAAGCTCCAACAATCTCTCTCTATCAATGCCATCTTTCTAAGACAAAAAAAATAAAGAAAGAATAGACTCTTTTGTAGGCATTAAGGACTTTTGTCCCAACATCAATTTTATTTTCATATACTCAGTAACTATGTTATGAGTAGTTCTATTTGTCCATAAAGCAAATGGCAAAAGCTTAAGCCACAACCTTGATTGACTCTTATATGCCTTAATCAAAGCATGAAGGATTGGAGGATGCCTCTTTTTATTCTTACCATTGGCTTTGGAATTAAAAGATGTGGTCAATTTTAATTGTATTCCATATCTTGTAAAAAAATCACATGCCTCTATGGCATCAAGCTCACCTTGGTGTGCTTTCATCTTTCTAATGCTCCCATAGCAATATATAATATTTATTAAAATAAACTGATATACAAGCTCTATAGAATTTGACCTCAATCCCCTCCCTTCTACATAATTGGAGAATTTATCTTTTGCCAAAATTAAATACTTCATGCTCCAAAGTTCCATTGGCATGGCAACCAAATCAATCATCTATTGAAAATGAATGGCAAGTAGATATGTAAGGCATAAATCATCTCTATACTCCAACCAAGAATTCACATTATATGACAATTTTTGGATAATTGCTATGATATCTTCTATGATGGTGATATTTCTTGCCTTAAAGAAAATACTACACCATTGATTACAACAGTTTATAACTAAATAAATAAAAATAAGTAATGAATCAAAGCAAGCATCAAAATAAAATATTATTTTTTTAGGGTTTTTTAAAACCTCTTATATCTTTATGCAAATTTATTGAATTTTATATTCCTAGAATCACTATCTCCATTTGTATACATATCTAATAGTCCCTAGCACTTCCAATATGATTTTGATAGCTTAAACCACAATCAAACAAACCTAAGAAGGTACTAGTGAATAAGCATGTATTCTAGGCCGCATTTATTTTTTACACATTGTCATTGTAGCACTTATACATGCCATTGCACATTCATCCACATAAAATTTCAATAACCAAGTTTAAGATCATTTGATTATAAGATGTAAAGGAAAAGAAATTAATTCTTAGTTTGTATCAATGTAACAAAGAAAATTAGAATGTTATTCTTTTAAAAAAAAACAACACACACACACATCTAGTATTGAAACAAAATATGGCAATGTATTTATGGTACATATATTAAAAACATATCTTTGTATTATTTAATAAAGATATATTTAAATTATTAAAAAATTGGTGGAGAAAATTAATATAAATTTACTATGAAAATTTCAAATATTCACCACCAAGAAATCTACACACATGAAAGGAAATGTCTATTATTATACATAAATAGACAGTGTCAATCTATGTATTTAGTAAGTGTTAATCCAACATAGATTGACACTGTATTCAAGGGTGCTAGTTTATTATTATTATTTTCACTTTTGTTAGTATATTTGATTTTCTAGTTATTTGATAATCTTCAAAAGCTGCTACAGAAAGAGAGCATGGGTCTGAAGACACATCAGAATTTGTCAGAGGAGCCTTTTGCTTTAAATAGAGATGCGTGGTAGTAGCTGAGAATGAAGAGCTGCACGAGCGTATTACAGTTGCGTTTCCACACCAAAAACAAAAATCTAACAACGTCCTTTTTATTAAAAAATTAATAATAAAATAACAAACAAAACAAAAGTTGGCAGTAGACTTTGGAACTCTCTGGGCACACTACAAATAGTATTTTTTTTTTTTTGCATCAAACAGTGAGATATTGAAGAGTAAAACAAAATCACACTTGGATGCTGTGATGACTCAGAAACTCCTCCCCAGCAATGAAGGCAGCCCAATTGAGGGACAACATCATGCAGAGAGTAGTTGGCAACAAACCCACAGGAACAAGATTCCGAAGAATAAATTACTGCAACTACTAATAATAATATTATTATTAATATGATGCTAAGAATTACCCTCAATAGATGGATGAGTATGAAGAAGGATGCATGAATATGGGAACTGGCCCACACCAGTACTTCTAGTAGTGGCACCAGTGGAAGGATATCATGCATGGCCCCCATTCTTTAATCTAATCTATCTATCTATCTATAGCTGTGTGTGTGTGTGAGATTGAGTCTTCGGGCTGTCTGTCAGGTCACAGTGTCTGTCACACGCATCTCTTGCCCCTTTTCCTTCCTTCCTTTTTTTACTTTCATTAACTTTCGAAAGACAGAACAGAAGCTTCATCATCTGGCAGTACCAACTTCGACCCACTCCGAATTGATGTTGTTTTCCTGTTGCTGGAGGTCATCATCTGGGTCATGCTGCAGACTACTACTTTGGGAGGGTGGGAGGGAGGGAGGGAGGGAGGTGGGGTGAGATGAGGTATGCAAGCAAGGCCAATTCACGGCACACCAGCTCTGGTGGTGCTGCAACTATAATGCACGCAGCAGCAGCAGCACATGGTGCTCTCTCGGGAAGTGTGCGTTGGATTTGTCCTCTTGCTCCACGCTGGGGGAGATGCCCACTCTACCCCCTCTCTCACTCTGTGTTCCTGGCACCCTGCCCACCACGCTGCCCATGTGGTTGGAAGCCCCATGCTGCCTGCCAGAGCTTCTGTCCACTCTCACTTCCTCCTCCTCCTCTTGCTTTGTTCCCAGGCAGTGGCATCGATTACCTCGCTCCTCTCTCCTCTCCCCTCCTTTGGTGAGGACTCGCCCTGCTCCTTCAGTGGCACTGTGCATTTTCAAACACTGCTCTGAAACCTCAAACCCACTTCAGGACCCACATTCGTCACGAGTTGTACTCGCACTTTCGTGTAGAAGACAACATCATCCTCCCATTCTTCACCAATTGTAACTAGTGCAGTCATCCTTCTCAGGAGGTCGGTTATTGCACCAACTTGATTGATTTAGCTGCATCAGTTTTTTCTTGTCGGTTTGACGTTGTGAGATCTGATAAATCTGCCTCTGCAGATATCTGTTACGTAAAAATATGTCAAGTTCTCGTTATGGTTAGCATATCATCAACGAAACAATTATTTACAAATCATCTGAAATCCTTAGTGTTAATTTTTTTATTGCAACTATGTCAGAGTCACCCATTTGAATGAAAATTGGAGTTGGCTGTTTAATTTTCTGCTGTAAATGATGCCATTGCAAAAGTAGTGGAATGTACTATGTGTTTTCTGGAAAAACCTCATACATGGACTATCTACTTTCGCAATTTACTTGGAAAATGTATATTCTTCTTGTTCCATCTAAAATAGACTGCTTTACTTTTGGTCTTCCGCCCAATTAAGAAAATTTGAAGACAAAAACAAATATGATTTGTACAGAAAATATTATGTAAAACAAAACTAAAAGATCTACTTTTATATATACATACTCAAATCATGAAAAAATAAATAAAATGTCCGTTACTCTTCTTTGCATTTGTGAGTATTTGGCTACTTTAGTTACAGAGTGTTTGATGAGTTGACAAGCCCTAGAAGGTAAAAATTAAATACAATTTTCAAGTTTTTACAATCTTACCTTTAAGAAAGTTGCAATGAACTTGAGAATCTACATCCCTACATGCTACCAAAGTTTTCCAAACTGAACCATCCCTTCACATATATTTGAACTTTGACAAAACTCATCCCCATACACATTTACCAATAAAATAGAGGAAAATAATTATCCTGTAAAAATCACTAACCCTCTTCACCACCTCGTTCTGTTAAAACACGAAAGCTCACAACCTCAATCTCTCACTCATTTCAGAACACCGTCGCCATTGCCCATCTACTGGCACAACAATGCAAGCGTAACCGTCGCCGTCAAGCATCCGCCCCTCCATCACTGCGTAAGGTCGCCCATCAGGTGGTCTCTATCACATTGTCTCCGAGATGGCAACCAGTCACATACTCCACCTTAGCAAGGAGTTAACCTAGGTTGAGCAACAGCTTGTGCAGATCAGTGGTCAATTCCAACTCCTTTCACAACCCTGAGCCTGTCAGCTTGAAGCTCACACCACTAAAAACCTGGAAACCCCACTAAGAAAGTCGAGAGCAAACATAAATAACAAAAGCCCCACAAGTCCACAACCTTGAAAGATCAATGGATTCAAGAATCGAATACTCGACCGATTGACTGCATGCGATGCTGTAAGTAACCTGCAGCAGTCTGCCATGAAGACGCTTGCTGGCAACGTTCAAGGGAGTTGAATGATTCTTAAATTTGAAGGTACCTAAAGAAGGATCAGCCACCTAACAAACCTCAAAAGCTGCTAGAGTCAGCGTTGCATAGAATATCAAGGACTTGATTCTGTGAGCAAAGAGTAGATCGCTTGACCACTAAGCAGGTCATCAAAAGAACTGCAAACATCAGTCACGTCGAGGTAGGCCATTATGTCTGTTTGTCCAACCTGGTCGACATCTGTGACAAAACCCGCGGTGGCATATACTCCGTCAACTGCAAGATGACCTGGAATAATGTGATGTGGCATTAAATCAAGAAGACCATGTTGTAAGTGCACATCAGTTTTGGAGACCTCGCTCAACACCGAATACAGCAATACGGAGAAGGGTTCCGTTGAAGCCAACTTCAACTGTTTATGGTTCACCAAAGTTACATTTGAGTACAGCAGAAAACGGATGTTACTGATAATGAACTCTATTTCATTATGGAGCTGAGAGGATCTCTCCATCTCTGCACTGGCTTGACCCGCCATCCCTCAAGTCCTGTTCCCCTCTTGAAGCGGAAACAGCAACCCTTGACCAACTGAGGTAATGAAGCCCTCTCACCACAAAAACTCTATGTTGACTAAAAGTCATGCGTTTACCACATATCCTCCACGTCATACGTACGCATTGTACATTGAATTACAAATCACTGCATCTAATTCAACCAGAAATTACGAACATGCTGAAAAACAGTACCGCTTAATGTGTTCATCGACATTTAGAGTTCTGTTCAGAACCTAACCTGAGCTATTGCATCATGGAAATACCTTACGTATCATTTAGATGATATGAAACGACGTATCTATCTTAATCAAATTAACAGGGACCAATGGTCTCATTATCATCAAGGATACCTGAGATGGAATGTGGAAGAGTCAGCCGCGGCGAATGGTTGTCCTTGTCGTTCCTGTAGATTGAGGTCTGAAGAAAATTGATTTCTTTGTCCACTTACACAGAGCCAAGTTCTACGGCGCCCTAAAATGAGCGTTGTCTCTTTGCCAAGAGATGAACAAGGCAGATATAAAATAAAACACCAGAAACCTTATACATACACTGAAAATCAACTTAGGTACTTTTATAGATGAGGAAAATAACTACCACTGTAAGGTTGAAACTAAGCAATCAAGCCAACGTAGGGGAAAAGCAGCTAGCACTTCTTCAATGTAAGTTTGTTCAATGTGCGTATAGCAACAGGCCAGGGTTAACAACTGTCAAAATTATAAAAGCAATCACAGCGCTTAGCTTTCAGTCATGCTAATGTTATCACCTATTTCGAGCTTTGATGGTACGGTAAATCATGGCTGAAGGCTGGAAACCACGTTCAACACACTATATCTGAACACGACTTGCATGGACAAAGCTAATGTAAAAGGAAAAACTTCCAGGATCAGCTTTCTGTCAACAATTCTTTACGGCAATCAGGTCTCAAAGATTATATACACATCATTAGGCTTTGTCGCACAATCCAAAGAAATTCTTTTCCCAGACCCGTCAGATAGTGATTCCACATTGGTAACAGCACAGCCGAAGCTCTAATGACCGTCGTGAAGGAATATCTCATCATACGGGCAAAAACGTACTGACAAGTACACACAGGAGCAAAGGGTCTGATTCTCTCAGGCTAATGCCTCGCCTTTGCTTCATAAGCTCAGAAAAAACTGGCAAAGCAGCGGTTGGCAAATTCCAGCACTTTCGCTGAAAAAAACAACACAAGACATCGCGCTGTCGCTTTAACAGTGCCAGGCTTGCGTCATAAGCCCAGACTCGTCATCTTGATCCGTAGCTACCGGCAATTTCAAACACCCACATACGTCGCAGATTAAAACGAACCTAAGCCCTAAAAGAAAAACTAACGAGTCATTTAGAACCCAGGCACGTAACAGATAAAAATAAAATAAAATAAAATAATCTTCAAAAGGAAAACAGTGTAACGACTTCTACACCTCTAAATACTAAACATACCTGCACATTACCTTCTTCCAGCACGATAAAGGTACCCACACAAGGGCGGCACAACCATCCAGAAGAACAGCAGCACGCAACATTACGATGGGATCCAAGTTCTACCTCCAATGTTGTCCAGAAAACGGCAGACACTACTGCAATCTCGCACCGAAAGCTACGTTGTCTTCACATTGTGTCTGACCTCATCACACGAGGCTGCAACCTCGGGGTGGAGTTTCACTGACACGGATTGTACTGCTGCAACAGGATGCTGTGATGTCCTCCCAAAAATCAGAAACCCATGAGAAGTGGGTTTGCTTTATCAGAAAGGGAAGACGTGGTGCTTGCATGAGGAGAAGGAGATGCAGCGTCGGTGCAATGCTACCCATGAAGCAGACGACATCGCTGCAAAACTCCAGCTCAAGCTTCTGTCTCTGTCACTGACTGTTGCTCTTTCGTGCAGGCCTATCCCTGCATTTTCTTTCTCCACATTTCTGTTTCCCTGCTCCCTTTTCATTCTTTTCTTTGCTATTATTCTAACTTCCATTGTTAAAAAAACTAACTCAAGATGATTGAGGGCTGATGATTGTTGAGGATTGTGAATGTTGCAGAGTGTTGAGAAGTATGCTTAGTATTTATGAGCATTAAGTGATGCTGGATTTTAGTTTAGATGTTTGTGAATGGAGACTCTTTCTGACGTGGAAATTGTGCCGTAATGATAATTTAAAATATGCAATAAAAAAATCTATGTCACATAGTCAAGTGCAAATTTTAGTTCTGTTATGTAAATGTATTCAAAGTTTGAAATGTTTCGAATGATGTATGAAAACCATGTGACTGAATTCAACGTATGTTATCAGAGTTGGTGAAACAGGTCAGGATGATCGAAATTGAATTGCCAAATGGTAGAATTGCAACACATTACTAAAGGTTTCAATATATATATATATATATATATATATATATATATGAAGTATTTTTTATCTTTATTTTTATTTATTTATTGTAATAATTATTAATTTTGACTTGTAATGTAGTTAGTTTAGCTGTGTGCCATGAAGTATAATAAACATCTTCCCGTTTAAATTATTACTTCTTCATGATTATTTTAAGGTTGAAAACACTCTATTTCATAAAACCAATTATATTGCTTCAATACAAATACAATTCAACAGCCATTCACAGTATTGGAGGTAAGCTTAGAAAGGAATTCCTTTTTTTTAACGTGTTGATGTATTGTGTCCTTTAAAATGAGATAATAATCAATGGGCTCCATAATAATTTGAATTGTAATTGTCGAAGATTATGCGTTATTACAGCACTGTAACTACTTATCATCTGAACTGCCAACACCTACAGAGGTGCATCTAAATTTTCATTTTATTTGTACAACCTCACAAAGTATCCATCATAGTTGAAAGAGAAAAGACATCATTTAATTACTCCTAATAAAGATTAATATCCACAGGAAAACAAGTTGGAAGGAACACATTTGTGCGGCACTGAACAGTTCTTTGATAGGTTTCCATCAGATTTTTGGTTTTAAACGTGTAGATTTTTTGTAACAGAATACCAGTAGCCACCAGTGTTTTAATCAAGAGCTTAAACTTACGCAACGCTGCTTCCGTTGCATTGCCCCTGTAAGTGCAATAACGAGTGTCCCCATCACAATAACAAGGAGTGATGCAATTTCCCCAACTGCGGCAAGCGCGTCACTTTGACAATTACTGCATAAACTTTCGGTCACATTTCAAACATGCCTACAAAGATCAACCTTGTGCAAGGTGTTAGCTTCTGGTTTTCAAATCTCAGGCTGAGCAGACGTTGAACATGTACATAGGAAAGGAAGTGACGCAACTATCCGGAAGAGATTTCATAACGGATCCAAGTTCTGAAGGGCGGAAAAGTTAACAATAACACTTACTAGTACCAGTGTTATTGAACGAATCTGTGATCCACCACAACAAAACAGCATTATATTACTGACATGCACAGTTTGTTCATAGCACAAAAAGAATGCCATTCACTGCAAACGAACGGTTCATGTAGATAGGTAAACGCAACGTGTGATCCCTGCAGCGAGGCAAAAAGATGCTACTCAGAGGAAAATGCTCCGTCCAGGATTTGGGACAAAGGAATACAGCACACATCTGCAACGAACAAAATACAACTAGGTAGCCTCTAACCAACAAATGAGTGCTTCCGAAGTTAACTTTGAAAACCCTGCAATGATTCAGCAATGTTCGTGATAACTCTGAGAAACGCTTGCACTGAATACCCTCTGCAAGCACACTCAGCTCGCGTCAAAATCAACAACACGGAGAAATGCTCCTGGTTTCCTAAATGAGGAAAGACCTGAAATAATTTGGTGATTGATTTCGGAATGGATTGGGAAAAAGAAAACATCGTAAGTGTACAGTAAGGAGAGGCCTATCATGATTGTAAGACTTGTACATGGAAAGGGGCAAGGTGAAGTACCTCCAAAGACCCAGACCCTAAGCTTGACCATAAACCCTAATTGTGAGGATGGAAGAATCAGACAGCAGTGGGTTCCCCCTTGGGGGGTTCAATCTGCCTGACGGCGGCGTCCTCGGAAGGCATGTATCTCCTCTCCCTAAATTCCTTGATGGTCCAATTCGAGTTAATCTTGGGTTTGGGTGGCTCAATGGGTGAGCCAATTGGTGCCACAATATCAGGGTTGCCGTCCCCAATCACGCCATCCACGAGACCATACTCCTTTGCCTCCCACGCATTCATGAAATTGTCTCTGTCCGTGTCAGCTTCCACCTTCGCCTCTGGCTGCCCAGTGAGCCGCGACATTATCTTCTGGAGCTTATACTTGTGATACATCATCTCCCGCACCTGCAAAGCGCCGTCAATGGCTGTGCCACCGGCGCCACCCAACGGCTGGTGAATCATCACCCTTGCGTTGGGCATGCAGTACCGTTTGCCTTTCGTCCCTGCGGCCAGCAAGAACGCTCCCATGGACGCCGCAAGGCCAAAGCACACAGTTGACACATCCGCCTTGCACAGCTTCATGGCGTCGTATATCCCCATGCCCGCAGTCACTGATCCCCCGGGCGAATTGATGAAAAGCTTGATGTCCTTAGTCGGGTCCTGCGCGTCCAGCAGCAACAACTGGCTGATGATCACGTCAGCCGAGAAGTCGTCCACTTGAGACCCCAGGAACAATATCCTCTGCTGCAAAAGCATCGTCGCGGGATCCAAATCCTGCAACCGAGCAAATTGCTCAATTCCGCCAGGTGCACCGGGCCCCCGCATCGAAACCCCAGGGAAACTATCCATGGCTCCAGTCCTAGCCATCACCACGCTGCCTTTGCTGCCTGCGGCACCACATCCCTTCCCCCACACTTGTTGCAAACATTGCTCTCCGCGTTGCGTCCTCGCCACTCCTCCATTCGGTGCCCACAGATACGCCGGCAGCTTCGAGCCAACAAACAAAGCAGTGGGTGCTCCCATCGCTCCCAGCTCCCAAACCAGACGCGCGAAAACAAAACCAACGACGACCCAGTTGAAGATCAGAAGCTTCGATTCCACGGGACGCAGCAAGTTAGGATTTTGGGATGGGGCTGGAAGGATTGCGGAGGTGGAAGAAACAGGGCGACGATGGATGGGGTGCGTTTCCTAAACCCTCTACATGCCCCTCTTCACACGCATTGAACCGTGGGGAGGATAGGGTAGTGTCACCTATGACCGACCCTTTCAATCCAACACAGCGTAATGCAATCACCTGTTGCATCTGGATTATGAGAAGAAATTATATATATATATATATATATATATATATCAATAATAATAACAAAGAGAGAATTTACACGTATCTTGATCGCATGATTCAGATTGCTTGAACCTTGCTGAGCGGCATTCATTCCGGTAGTTTTCATCCTTGGCGGTCTTAGGTGACACTGCGGTATTGGGGCGTCCGGCGGTTTTGGGTCACTATCCTATATCTGTGACATTTTTGTTCATCTTGCTGATCTAAAGAAACATCACAATTATTTTATTACGGAGTAGATTGGTTGTTAAATTATAATAACCGAATTCTCCAACAATTCAACATAATTTGATTTTTTCGGATTTTTTATTAGCTACAAAGATAGACATAAAAGAATAGCAATTCGATATCAATTTTTAAATATTCTTTGAAAAGATTTCAGAAGAAAAAAGCTTTGTATATCAAGTTCCTAGTGTACTTATTTATTTATTTATTCTTAGCAGCTTGCAAGGAAATTTCACTTTGATTTTGTTTTTTATGGACTCAGACAGTTGAATGAAGATGTCTCTGAAGCACGGACCAAAAAAATTAGCGTCTTTTTTGAAACTCATAAGCTCAAGCACAATGTGGTTAATTTGTATGAATACTTCTTTGACACAGCCATATTTATTCTGTTGTTTTTCTGTGGAAAATGGTTTGTATAGTTGAAAAGAGGATGCGCTTCATTCTTTTTTAAATGAATGGAACTTTTGAAACCAATGTTCTAAATCTTGAGTTCTTTGTTGGATTGCACATTGAATGTAAGCATCCTAGAAGACAGATCTTCGGACAACAGTATGCATATCCAAAAATGATAGTGAATATGATTTGGAACTTCAAGTTCACTCACAATCCTTGTGCATTTTGACTCTTAGCTACAGCAAATAAATCTGGCAGACACCAAATATTCCAACCAATTTTATTTTATTTATTATGGCTGTTAGAAAGTCTTTAATTTGCATCTCTATGCATATGTTTGTCTATTACGTACTTAGTCACCAATGTATCATACTTCAAGTCAAACCCAAGTCAAAGCAAGTAAAGTTCATTCCAATGCAATTCATCAAATCTTGAAGTATCTCAACTGTATTGCGCATCTTTGACTTGTTTATAATGGTACTTATATTCAACCAATTCTAGTTCGCCATGCAAATGCGATCTATGCAAAAAGCTTTAACAATTAAAAATTGCAACAGGAGACCAAAGACTTGGAGATCAAAGAAACAAGATTGCATTGTTAACAAAAAAACACATGATGTTTACGTGACATGTATTAGAAAACAGTACTAACGAGTCGCAATGACAGTCTTAGCTCCCTGTACAATGGAAAAACAGATGACGATTATGGTACCAATTTCCTATCTTTGAGAGGCTCAAGCACATTGACATCTTGTTCGATGAACGTCGAAGCTTTGTGCGTAGGAGCTTACTCAAATCAGAGATCTTCGAGGGTCTTGATTACTAAAACACTTTATTCGTCGCCAGGTCGATAGTCATTTCGAACCTTCCACACGTAGCAGACGGTGTTTTCAACAGCTTGCCACGTGCAATCACATTCTGGACTTCAAGGCCTTCGGGGCTCAATATTACGATATCTGCATCTGCCCCTGCCTCCAATTTCCCTGCACAAAAGAAATGTATGTCATGCATTAATAGTAGCAAGGGCTTGAGTTTCACGAATAACTCGTGAGTAAAAGATGTGATAAAAAGGGGTAGGAATTTTCTCGACATGTGAAACCAGATTGATTTTGCCTTCACATGCTTGCCCTTAAAGCTTTTATTAAGTTGATGGTACATTTCTTCTATTCCAGATGAGGATGAGGGATATGGCGAATAAATACAACTCTATACTTGTTAAATCCAAGCTGGCTGCTGTAAGAAGACAAATTCAAGTACCTTTTAACTCCAAAGTCAGAAAAGAGGCGGGGTTGGTGGTACTGAATTGCAGAGCATCCTCAAGTGCCCACTTGCCCTTCTGCACCAGTCGCCGTATAGTGTTCAAATTTGCTTTGGGAGATGCAACTTGGTAATCTACAAGCTCTCCTTCAGAATTGAATTTTGGTAGAGAGCCGAACGCATCTGAGGAGAGGGAAACTCTCTGGAGAGCAATATTTCCAATACGTTTGTTCCAGTCCATCAGTGCATCGTATGACACTCGTTCGTCTTCCTGATCGGATGTGAAATCAACGTGCCCTCCTTTGATCACCCATTCCTCAGCAGCCTGTTTTCTCAAACATGAAGTTCAGTGAAGGTGCGTGCCACAACTTGAAAACCCTAATCCCCCACTTGTCCACTGTATCTCTAGCGTGATAGAAAGCCACATCACGAGGTTTGACTCTGAACTGAAAAACATGGGAACCTTGCTACAAGGGACGCTTAAAAATACAACCTTGAGAAGAGCAGGCCCGCGATTGGAGACGTGAGTGGGTATCATGTGCATCAGAGGAATGGCACCCCTACTTGCATTCACCACATCCCAAAGCGGCTGCAACAGTGAATCCGCAGACCCTGTGTGGAAGTGCACAATTCCTGCCTTTCCGGATAACATACCTCCAACTCGGGCATCTGTAACCAAGCCTAATAGCTCCTGCAGTTGATGCAGAGTACTTTTCAATTCAAATAATGACAGCGGTACTAATCTAGGGTTTAAACAGAACCTCATATAAGTAACTTGACCCACATGAAGAGAAATGCATTCTCGAAATGCCTATACAAAGATGGTCATTGCAACATACTTCAAACCAGAAGTCTCTGCAGTTCGCTGTCGAGGGTATTTCCTCTTTGATTACTCTGATGCTTAATAAATTAACATAGCGAGAGTGTGATTATGGAACAGCATTTGGCTTGGTTGTCAAGTTGAAGAGATGCCTTGAATGAGGGAAGACGACCTGCGTAGTGGGCCAGCTACTCCGATGGTCACTGATGGCGATCTCACCGGCACCAATGACCTCGTCAATAAGCTGCAAATCTCGAATTAGCGAGCCGGTGAGAGTAGGGGTTGGCACACGGTAGCACCCGCTCCACATGTACGCCGTGATGCCTTGGCGCTGCAGCGCTGCCACTTTAACACGAAGGTTCTCAAGGCTGTAAAAGAGGATGACCCTACATTAGGTCAAGTACTACAGAACAAGAGGACTACATGGAGAACCAACATAGATCCACACCCCTACTCAATTTCGTGAAAATAGAAAACCAAATATCAAACCAAGTGCCATCTCCTAGTACCCCAAATCTCTAAAAAATTACAAACCTTCTAGACACACAATCGGTGCCAAGAATACCGACGACAGTCGTAATCCCAGAAGCAACAAGCTCTTCCACAGTAGCCTCGGGGGTGCGACTGGCAGGACCCATCTCCCCTCCTCCTCCCGTGACGTGCGCATGAATGTCGATCAATCCAGGCACTACAAACCCACCTGCCGCATCCACTACTCTCACAGGCAACCCGGTGAGATTGCCCAAAGGGTAATCCTCCGGTAGAATGGAGATAATTGATCCCCCTCCCGTGAGAATCATGGCGCGACCTCTGGGTGACGGAGCGTAGAGCTGCCCATTCGTGATGAGCAGCATGGGAAACTCTCCACCATTACTGAAATCCCGACAAGTATTGACGGCCGAGTGGGCAACAGAGGGCACGCAGAGGAGACCCAGGAGGAAGATGGTGACACTGTAGAGGAACTCCATAGCTGGGAATCGAATAAAGCGCCTTGTGGGTCATGTCAGTGAGCTCATTGTGACGCTCAAATCACTTTACTCGTCGACTACGACTTGTTGATTCTTGCACATTGTGCACAACCCGAATTTGGAAGGCTGCATCGCATTGCGTTGCCTAGAGAGGAGGCGCGCTGGATGCTCGCGGCACGACATTAGGGCTAGGTTGGACATAGGCCCAGTTGGGAATAGGTCCTGTTTCTTCCCAATCTTAGGGTGTCCGTGGCCATAGGTCTCCTCATCATCTCAATTATATGAAGCACTTTTTGAGGTATCCATTGGGTGACTCTGCCATATTTGTTATGTTGCGCATCATGGCCATGACATTTTCAACCTCGTTGTGTCCTAAAAGCTTAGCTTTTAATCACACATAATTTAACACAAGTGTTGGAAAAAGTATAACAACTATCACAATTTGTGATTTGTATGTAAATTAAATACAAAATATATATATATATATATATATATATATATAAAAAGAAAGTCAACTTTTAGAGAATTCATCACCTCTTATGAAAATTTTGCTGCATTGGTGAATAATTCACAAAAAGTGATATATAAATATAAAGGTTGATTGTGTTGATATGTTTTTCCCTATTTTTCAAAACACATACGAAAAATGAATGGAATATTTTTAAAATGAGAAATTTAAGATAAATACTACAATATTACAAAGAAAAATACAATTGAACATTATATTTAATTACACCAAAATTTTAAAATAAGCTATTGCAACATGATATTAAAAAAAAAATGTCAAAAGATAAATTCCTTTGTAAAATATTGATCTTATTATTATTCTTATTATTATTCTTATTATTATTATTGAATATTAAGATGATATATTATTAAAAAAACGTATATATAATTATATATATATAAGTCATAAGTGAGTTTTTAAAGTTTATATTGAAACCAAATATAAGGTTTAAAAAAGTAATTTGGAAATGTTTGATTACATCAAATGTGAGATAAAGTCTAATATGTAAGAAAACTATGAAAAAGATCTTACTTTATATTTTTATAATAATAAATGCTCAAGTAAGAACTATTATAGAGTAGAAAATCATGTTGAAATAGCAAGAGGTTTCTTAGAACCTTGTTTAATATTTCATGTAGGATAAATTTTCATATTTCTAAATTTTCATATATCTAATTTAGGTATTTTTTTAATATTGTGTGGTGGTTATGATTTTTTCTTGTTGATCATATATATATATATGTATATATATATCTGGACTTATCAATATGGACTTATCAATATATATGTACATAGTCTCTTATTGCTGAATGAAAAAAATGATTTTATTATTATTATTATTATGCAAATTTTTGTTATATATGTTGTTATTTACTTAGATCTAAAGTGGAGAAATTAATGTCATATTCTAGATTATGTATACACCTTACTTAAATCAAAGTAATGTTAAAACAAAAATACATATTATTGTGTGATCAAAAGTGTGACCAACAAAAAATCATAAGCAATGGTACACTACAGTGGACTACCAATATGAGATTAAAAATATTGCGTATCTATAAATTCAGACATATAGATATTGATAATGAATTGAAGAACCATGGAGACATGCCTAGCCTTATAGACGATGGCTTAGCTATTACTAACCAAATTTTGTTACACAATGTGGTTTATATATCAATTTTTTTATCAACAGTATATATTCAAAAGGAAAAAAGAAAAAGAGAAAAAGAGGAAAAAAGAAAAATAAAAAGATATATATATATATATATATATATATATATTGAGAAGAAATTAAGACTCTGTAATTTAAAAATTAAATATCAAAATTTTTAGCATGAGAAATATTATTATAAATCTATTATGTTCTTTTCAAAATTTAATTTTTGGAGAGGCCTGTTCTATTTTAATAGTAGTATAAATGATGGTTTTGTAAAATAATTATAACTATATATATATAGATTCAAAGTTTTTAAAAATTTGATATAATTTTTTTATAATAGAGTAATATACATATAAAAAAATAAAATAAATAAAATTGACGTAGATGTTGATTGTTAAATCAAATTAAACATGATTTATTTATTTATTTATTTTAATATAAATTATGTGTAAATTCAGGTAATAGCTATGTCCTCTCTAAAGTTGTTTGAATAATTTTTGGAAAATCATGATATGATTGGATTTTTGATATTATTACATATGTATATAGTTTTTATTATTGTCTTTTTTTATTAAAAATAATTATTTTTATTTAGTTAATTTCTAGTAATATGATGGAAGTAATGAAATACTAATATCATCAAAAAAAAAATTATTTTTGTGGATATCATACATTTCATGTTTATCAAACTTTAAAACATCCAATCCAATACATATCCAACATCAAACAAGTCATCACTCTTAAAATATATATATATATATATATATATATATACATACATATACACAACATCGAGCTTTTAAATTAGAGAGATTTTACAAAGCTCAAAAAGTAACTACATATCAAAAAGAATTGAAAATTGTAAATACTTGATTAAGAAAACCAAATATTAAACAACTATGCAAAAAATGTTGTAAAAATACTATTATATTATTTTTCAAGAAAAGATGTTTTATCAAATTGAAAAATTACTGTTTCAAAATTTATTTTTACTATTTAATTATTTTATGAATTTAATTTGATATTCTTGTCATACTGATCTAAATACATCTTTTTTCTTGTACTGAAGTTTTTTGTTGAACGTACATACCTTCTTCCTTTTCTTTTTTTTTTTTTAATCAAACTCGTTTCATAACTATTTTGTGCCAGCAGTTTAGATTTGTTGTTGAATTTTACTGAAAATGAAAAAAATAAAACTTGTCTTCTAAACTCAAAGTTTTTATCCAGATTGTTCCAAGAAAATCTGAAGCTAGGTTATAAAAAAAATGTATCAAGTGTATATCTCTTATTGTTTGCAATAAACAACAGAATAGGAATTGACATGGTTTTTGAAAAAACTTTTGCCATCTCTCAGCAACTTTTTGCTGAATATGATTTTTTTTTATTGCCTCATATATATGTCATTTTTATATATCCATCTGATTTAATTAAATTCTTATTTTAAAATTTTAAAATTTCTGTAATTCTTCATTTTATATTTTAAAAACATAATTAAGGTCTTAGAATTAACACTCAATACTTTGTAAATATAAAAATAATGATAAAGGTTGGTTAATCATTTTAAAAAAAAACAGAACAATTTGAGGAATTATTTTTGAAAAACATTCAGCTAGCTGCAGCCTCAATTGCATCAGATGTCAAAAAAAAAAAAAAACAAAACAAAACAAAACAAAACAAAAAAGCAAAACAAAAAAACAAAAAAACAAAAAACATTTTGTTAATTTTAAACAAACAAGCAAACATAATAATTAATATTAAGTATTTATTCTATTTTATTTCATTTTTTTTATTCAAAATAAACTCTGTTGATGTTTTAAATTCTATTTAATTTTTCTTTCCAGGCTTCAATTGATGAATGTCATTATCGTAGTGTTTCTTATTTATCCATACATGCACACATACATATTAAAACTAATATTATTAATTAATTCCTTAGCCAGTTTGATGCACACACACAGAGGGAGACAAGCAAGCTCAGGACTGACACGAGAAATGGCGTGCGTAGAGAGCAGTAAGCTTAGCTTAGCTTGGCTTGGGCAGGCTGAGAAGGTCAAGCCCAACCAGGCAAAGCATGGCATAGCCAAGCATGCCTCACAAGGTGCAGCACCACAAGCCACGGAGGGAACCACCAGGAACCAGAAAGAGCATGTCTGTCTGCACAGTCATTCCCTCACTCACTGAGTGAGAAAATGAGTGAAAGAGTGAGTGAGTGAGGGAGCGAGCAGGGGAGCAGCGTGGCTCATCACTTTGGAAAGCAGGGCCCGCCCGCCCGCTCGCCCGCACCCAGCCCCCACCCCCCCGTCCGCCACGCCACCCAGAGGTGGGGGCCTCGCATTCTGTTGCGCCTGCTATACTCCCCTTTTCCAATAGCTAATCTGCTGCCACAATAGACCCAGAGCGCCCCCCATCATGGACTTCGTGGCCCCAAGCTCCGGGATCGCCCAGTATTCCACGCGATCACTCCTGCCTGCCTGCTACCATCCCTTTCGCACCCACTTCCGTTCCCCACCCCCCCTCCCTCCAGGACCATCCATACTCACTCCATCACTCTCTCCTTCCCTCTACCCTGAATGCTCTAGTGTCCTGCTTTTTGTCGGTTGGCCAACCCGACTAGTCCAACGGGGTGGAGTCGCTGCAGCGGATGCCTAATCTATGGCGCGCATGTGGGCACCAGGGACCTCCAGGATAAACACGGCCTTTTCCCCCTCTGCGCTTATTGTATGATGTTCCTGTGGGTGGTGGCGCCAAGTCGTGTTCCGTCGATTCCATCACGCTCTAGACCCACACCTTGGGTGCTTTGAGTGCGTGCAAGGCGCGGCGTATGTTGATGGCGAATTACACTTGTCTAGTGGGTATAAGTGAGGGGTGCTAGTTTCCGCTGTTGCCTTAATAGCCGCCACGATGGGCGTTATCGTGCGGGACCCCGGCCTTGGCGAGGTCGGAGCCAAGGTTTTGGTTCGGAGAGATGAGAGTGGCTACGGTGAGAGTGAGATCAAAACGAGCTGTTGTTTTGTTGACGTTGGGCCATCAAGGTCGAAACTTGTGTTTTGCTATTGGCCTGCGTTGCGCGTGGTATCATTCTCACTACCTCGCTCTTTCTTGTGACAGTTTGGTTTCCAATCCAAACCTCTCTCTCGTTCATTGCTCAACCACCTAGCCCACCTTCTCCCTTATAGCATCCTCCTATGGCTCGGCCCAGCTCCTCCTCCTCCTCGTTGCATGACCTTCCTGATGACGTTCTGGTACTCGTCTCGGCTTGCATTGATTACCGCGATCTGCTGCACCTCAGCTTCACGTGTAAGAAGCTGCACGAGTTGTGCACCTCTTCAAACAAGCTATGGATGCCGCACTGCCGCATGGCGATGCTGCCATCGCAACCTCCGCAGGACCTGCTTCCACACTGGCGATCTGCAGTCGAGTCGGCTAAGGCTCTACTGCGGTTCTTAATCGCTGTGAAACCCTTGATAGGTATTTGGGTGCATCAGAACCCGGAGTTGGGAAATTTGGTTTATGTAACGTGGGGGTTCGTGTCCGTGGTCGCATGTCGCATTATTCCACAGGAGCTCGGCCCGCAGGGCTTCGACTCCGGGCTTCTCTGGGCACCTGTTTTTGAAATTCTGGCCAATCGCGATGGCACATTGGTCTTCTTCCTTCACGGCCGGGAGAGGGATCGTAACTTTCTCTATCCTGGGCGTTTCAAGGCATCCAGCCGGAAGCCCAATGTGCTGTTGCTGGAAGCAGAGCCTCTCCTCAAAACTATCCATTTGCGGGAGTCTCCCTCGTTTGATTCCACCGGAGAAGATTCAGGCGGAGAGGATCAAGTGACGATCTTCTGCAAAGGATCCATGGGGAAGAAGAAAGCTGTTGTCGCTGCGGATCCAGTCCCTTTCCATCGCCTTGCATTCGGTGACAGGAGGCGGTTGCTGGAAGAGTTGGCTCCACAAGTTCGCGTGCCGATTCCACCGCAGGCCACATCGGGGCCTGCGTTTCTCTCATCCCAAGAAAGAAAACCCTCACTGGCCACGGACGATGGCTTCCAACGACAAATTGGCCTCATGTCTGAGAGAAGGATAGCAATGTTGAGAACTTATGCAAATTCGACTGAACCAGGCTCACCCTATAGGGGCGTCGATTCTGCTACCCTAGTGAGAAGTATGTGTGCCGCTGCGGAAAGTTTAGACGCCATCGCCAAGACATCGTCAACAAGTGACAAGCCGGCCTCCACAGTACAAAATCGGGTAAATGCTAATTGTGCGTCTCCCTCATCCGGACCTCAAAGTGATGGATCTTTGAAGAAAATGGGATTTGCTCGATTTTTGAGAAGCAAACTTAAGCAAATAGTGGGTAAAAATGGAATTCAGGACTCTTCCAGGGTTAATTCGCCCAGTGCTTCCGAAATGAAGCGGTTGCAGCTTCAGGAGTTTTTGAAGCAAGAGAAGGCTGTCGGTCTACGATTGCAGGCAACGAGCTGGCGGTTGAGTTTTTACCGTGCATGGCCCATCATGCACGACAACAGGTTTGCGCTGTACAAGATTCCGGTGCAGAAGCAGAGTGAGGGCCGAGAGCATGCAGGGCTCTGGGGAGGAACGTTTGGTTGGCCTCTTGGTCGCCCGACTCAGGAAAAGCTTGGGGTGCCCTTGTTCTTCCTGCTCCTTTCGTACGATGAGAATGAAGAGGGTCTGCACTTGATCGCTACCAAGATCCTGGAAGGCACACATTATGTGTTGCACCCTAATGGATCTGCAATGTTCACAGCTAAGATTAACGAGCCTTCCTCTGAGGAATTCCCATTCGACATGAAATCCGAGGGATGTGCACTCGACATTGTGAAGACCTCTCAGGGAGAAGGGATTGCCAATGGTTATGGATTCCGCTATCCAGGTTCGAAGCCAGGTGACTTGTTTGAGTTTCACAATGGGGCGTTGGCTTTTGTGTGGAGGGAATCACAGGCAGTCTTGTCATTGCAAAGGATGGATCTGCAATCTTTGCTGGAGAAAGGGGAGAAAGTGACGGCCCTTCCACCTATCTCCAACTTTGCATACCTTACCAAATCGTACTCAAATGTGTTTGCGGGCTATTGTGGCCCTATGGCGACGGCCGAGAGGAAGTAAGTACTGGAGCGATCTTTCGAATACACACAGGACATTCAAAATAAAACAAGGTCTAATAAATTCTGTGGAGGTCCTGAGGAGGCAGTTTTTTGAAGTGGAGAACAACCATGAGTGCTTCTGTCTAGATATATTAGGCTGAAGGAGGAGGAGGTGGAAGAGAGACATCAGGTTTACTATGGTGGAGCAAATAATTATTTGATGGTAAGCTTCTACATTCTTTTCTTTTTGAAGTCGCCAATTTGGTTATTGTTCTTCTAGTTGTTTTTCCTGCTTTTGGGGACCTGGCGTATTGGAAGGTAATTTACGAGGGGAGGTTTTGAAGTGGTCAATGTTGTGAGTTATCAATCTTCGTAATTTTATTCATGTTTCATTTCTTGATACAAGTGTGGTTGTCATTCTTTAACAAGGTTGCTGGGGTCATATGAGTTAAGCTATGAAGCTGGAAGTGCCTTCAGATGTGATTACAGTCTACTATTCAATTCTCTCATGTAGAGCTTAGATCTTGGATTTTGCTTTTTTTCAATTGTGGGTTAGGCCTTGCCAAAGGCTTTGAACTACAAGAAGCGAGGTTAATGTGATTGGATTGGCACTTGACTTATATACAGGATGCTACACATGAAATTGGAACGGTGTCTTTGCATCTAGCGTGTGGCACTGGAGCCTACGAAGTTGAAAAGTTCGGTTATGTACCATATATTATGCAATTTACTATCTTTCTACAATCGGATCTGATTGTCTAAGATTAAACTACAGCATTAGCCCTCAGTACCTTTGGAAGAGTTGTAAGACGCATAGAACTGGGTATTTTACTTCTCGCCACCAACCACCGTGGACTTGAACTAATCGTCAGTGAGCTAGTAATGGAGGGAACCTGCTCACCACAGAGTTAGAGACTTGGGTTTCAAAACCTAGAGCGACCGTGGTGATCACCTCATTCGGAGCTGAGTGAGCCATCTTCAAAGCAGCTGCGCATCACACCAATCCGAGCTGCAATTAACTTGTGCTACGAAGAGCAATGGAATGGAAGAACAGTCGCCCCATATTCAATAGTAACCAGCCCGACAGTTCAACGCAGCAATGTACCTGATGGATCAAAGCTATTGACAGGTTTTTCATCAGGTTTGGAACAGCTCCTTGCACTAATTCCGATTCCAAGAGAGTACTTATTAGTGTTATATGTGGTGTCCACGCTATTCCACAACGTCGAGGCTATTTCAATTTTTAAGTAAATAGATGGCTGATAGTTCTGATACAAAGCTCATCAATCCAAATTATTTTTGAGATTCTTTCTGGTCATTGAGGGTAAAGTTTCTTGGGTTTGTTATGGATGCCAGTGCTGGAGATATAATCCTCTCCTGCACTTGTAGACTTTCTTTGTGAATTTTTTTCCTGAGCTATTTACCATCATATTGACTTATTTATATTGTTAGTTATGAAGACTATGGGGTAAACACGATGATTTTGTGCATGAACACTCTTTAATGGCAGTTAGTCCATGTTTGAATCAAAATTCTAGTCTTTATATTGCTTTATCCCATAGTGTTTCAATAGTATTTACAAGGGGTTGAATTCCAATAGTGCTGAAGCCAAATACCACTACACCAAACTCAGTACAATAAATTCTGAAGTAAGATTTCCATTGATGTTTCATAAGATTAGACTTAAAAGATCTTTAACTAATTAACATTATTTTTCTTATCGTTATTATTATTTGATTTGTATTGTTATACTTTCAACTAAAATTTATTAACTATTATATAGTTTCTAAATGCTTGAAATTTTTTACTTAATAAAATATAGGTAAATACATAAAGTTCCAGATTTCTTCAACTTTTCTATAGTTCTAATGTATTTAGAATAGAATATGAACAAGCTGTTTTTGAAAAATGAAAACGTATTCAAGAAGTTATTTATTTATTTTTATTTTTAATATTTTTTCTAAAATTCTTAAGTAGATAAGATTTCGATTACATTTATAAAGAATACTAATATATGATTTTAATTAGTTTATTTTTAAAGAAATTCATACGATTACTGTATCTTTAAACCTTAAATATGTATTAAAGAACATAAGGAATAATTTAACTCGCAACATTCCAATATTCAGAGTCTACTGTTTTAATTTTCATATTTTTACAATATACAATATTATTCAAATGGTGTATAAAATATTTACATGATCGTACTTGATTTTATGTTGAGTTATTTTTGAGGTTTTTTAATATTGTTTTGAGGATTAACATTTTAAATGAGAAATTCCTATATATATATATATATATATATATATGTATTTATAAACAATAAATAGATTATTGAAGCTTTATTTGTTTTGAAAGTATTGTACAATTTTTTTTATTTATTATTCCAAAAAATCAAATAGACATTATATTGATCTTTGCACTCGAGCTGCAATATTTTAAAACCATAAGTTCAAAGAAAATTATAAAACTCCTAATTACTTGAGGTAATACATTAAGAAGTGCATCAAGAATTAATAAAATAGAAATCCAAAATCAATCTTTTAATGGATGTTTTTCAAAGAAATCATTTATTTATTGTGGAATAAAAATTTAAAATTTTCAAAGAAATTATGAAATAAAAATGATTTGTGTTTCAATAAAGTAATCATTCATTGCTCATACACATTCTCATACACTTTTTACACAGAATAAATGCAACTTAACTATGCATCTGGCACAACCTATAAAAATAGGACAAAAACAACTGGCAACAATAAAGTCAGATCAGATCAAGACAAGGACATGCTTCACTATGTTTGTTGAAAACTAAAGACATTACAATTTACATATAAATTCAAGATCATCACAATCTCAAAATTCCAAAAACAACAGCAAAAATCAAATCAATATCTTCATCTTGAGCGCTTCCAAGCAAACATCCCAAAATTTTAACTGAATCAACAGAGGCCCTCATCTCTGCATGGCAAAATTCACAACCAACGAACCTCACAAACTACAAAAATTTCCAGTTGAGGACTGCAACATGGTGCAACTGCGCAGAGTCTCCATCCTTAAAATAACGCAACTTCCAAAGTGATAAATCCGAAGAGTAATGTGCAACACTAGAACTTGAAGATGGTTTTGCAGGATCTGCAAACTGGGTGCTCAGCGGTGCAAATCAGACAGCAGCGATTCATGCCCGAGCTATAGCTTTCGTCGTGGTGGTCTACACAAGGGATACAATGATACACAGGATCAGTGTCAGTACATCCCACGTCTGAAGGTTTGCTCTTCATACTTGGGATGTAGTACGCGTCAAGAGCGCAACATCCGTTTACCATGTCGTAGCACTACGAAAACGCTAAATCCTTGTGACTAGAAAGCACGGTACACAGTAGAGGCCTGGTTTACAGCGAGCATGATCTACTGTTGAATCCAGACTGCTCCGAAAGAGGTTAGAGCCTGGACGGATGCATTTGCTATAGTACCTGCCCAGATATCAGAGCGGCTTTGTGTGTCTTCTCTTCACTGATGATTTTAACTTAGTCGGTTCCACCGGAAGATTTTACTGGTCAACATCCTTTGAGTTGAACTATTACTTTTGATGCAGTAGTTGTACCGTAGCTCCGACGACCATTAGCAGGATCATGCTACGTTGGGTCGGCGCTCGTTGGAGGAGACCTCTGCTGAGTGTACTTGTCTGGCACCATGAGATCGGTTAACATGAAGGATTACGGACCAATTTTCACCTTTTAAGAATCGAAAGTGCAGTCAGGAGTACTCCAGGCGAAGGGATTCATCGTCACAAATGCTCTTGCAGGTACAAGAGGTAGCCTGCAACGGCGCTATTTCATGCAACGATGGAGTAATCAACAATCGAATTGCAATCCCAAAATGGTCATTTGCTTTAGTGACAGAACCAGGGATTCACACGGTATAATCCTTGTCATCTTTTACCGATTCATCTGAACATGACGAATTTCCGGGTTTAGAGCTCCTCCATGAATTTTGTCCATAGTTATCCCCACTTGGCAACGGACATTCCCCGTCCCCCCCTGCCCAGGTTAACAGGTCTAGTGTATTAGAACAAGCTGGGGTGCAAATCGGAGTGCATCAAAAAAGCCATGGTACATGCTGGAGAACCTACTTTTCTATTTAATTTATTCTCCCCGCCATGTGAAGTTGTGCATCACGAACAACTTGGTCAGTAATCTGAACAACTTGAAAGAGTTGTCTGCTGTGCATCACAGAGAGGGCTATGTTTGGCTCCACACCAGATCATAATCTAGCAAGTAATTGACCAGAAAAGCTGCAGAAGCTCCACTGCCGAATCAGCAGAGGAAATGTATTCTCAGTGCTGATTTCAGAAACAACACACAGACCAGGGTGCGTCGGTGTGAAAATGAAACGTCTCCGTTTGAGCGCATCGTTTTGGTGCCACTCTGACACCTGGTTGTACATTTTCTGCTTATTGAAGCCGAGGCCAGGGAACAGGGAGAAATATAGGTGGAACTGTCCAAAATTTGGTGCCACATAATTCACTTGCTGCTTACTGATTGGTATTGGTTCGTGCCTCAGATTAAGCTGCACGCATAATACCTTTGTAAATATATTGGTTCAATTTTTTGAATGAACATTCAAATATTGTATCGATAATAGCATCAACTAGTGGCTCTACCTGTTCGCTGGTTGCAGCACGAGCAACCATTTCTGAGTTGCTATGCAGACTCCAGCCAGCATGATACAATCCACTTCGATGCTACTGTATGTTATCATAATTTAATGCCCCACATGTTCATCCTGTTCCAATTATGTTTTTGCGTGATGAGGTCAACTCTGTTTAGGGAAAGCTAATTATACAATGTCTATATTTACAGCTAATGGCACGACACACAGCAAGCAAAGTCGGCCCGGGCGGTGAGGCTAAAAAAGGCAGTCACATGCCTGAGCTTTAGGCCGAAGCCCCGGTCAAGCTTCTCAAACCCTGAAAACGAAACTCGTGTGCCGGATCCAGGCATCAATACTTCAACAGTTCGCAAGGGAGAACTTCCTTGGATACGAATAAGACAAGGCCACGGTTGCGCACACTCTTTAATCGGTAAGGATTTTCGCGATTCTTGTTCTGGTTTCTCCATTACTTGGAAATGGCACTCACATGTGATACCAAAACGAAGTGCTGCGCTTCTCGCGCTCATGTGATAACATCAAAATTCCCCCACTGTTCGAGGCAGAAAAGAAAGATTACCTGAGCTATCATATAATGCAGTCAGGAAACCAGCTGTACCTAATAGATTAGTTCAATTCAAATTTACATAATAATTTTAAATTGGTTGTGCCAGAGAGATCACCTCCATCTTCCAGATCTAGGAATTTTACAGTACATGAAAAGGTAATCCTGAAACCACGGTCCGTTTTATTCTTGTTGTTCAAAATCAGAACATGAGTTAAGGTTGACGGAAAAATATTGGGATTGCATTCTATTCCAAAGACCTTGATTATATTAACTGCCCTTTAGCACTGCTTTCCAAATCTCTACCTGAGGAAAGTCCCTAGGGAACTGTGATAGTTTTCGGTATGAAAAGAACTGGATGGGTTTAGCGTTCGTCTGCACATCCAATGTACAGAGCGCAACGAATTGGCAATCATCGCATAAACGATTCAAACACCATGGTATGACTTATATTGAATTCACTTCGCATCTGCTCATCCTGCAAAGATTCATGCTTGGCACTTTCTTGTGGAAGTGTCTATGCATGAAACTCCGTCGGTCAGAGTCTTATTATCGAATAACCCCCAAAAACCAACTGCCCGCAGAGACTTCACAGCGCACCAGATAATCGTTTCGAATATAAAAGAATTCTAGAGGGAAATTCACAACAGCAGTGTACAATGGGGAATCAATTGTCCCGTATATTCGTACCTCTCCGATGAACCCATGCGAAGGAGAGCAGGAATCTGTTCCTTCGTTTGCATGTGCCTTGCCGCGTATGAATCAAGACTGGACTACTGTAACGGTGTGGCGAACCTTCGTGTATTGGGGAGCTGTTGACTTGTGCGTTTGTGACACTAAGCGCCGGGCACGACCCCATACCAACGATGGCGGGGACTCGGAGCCTGAATATTGTAAATGACGTCCGCAGCATTAATCCATGAGTCATCTCAGACCCTTCAGATGGCAAGTCCTCTCCTGGATATTGGCTTCATTGCTGGAAACGGCATTGGAGAGGGTCAGCTTTCCGAATCCGTGCTTTGATGTTGAGCTTGTCCTTTCAAAGCTCAACACTTGAGCAAGCCGTCAGGCTCATTCGGTCTCTTAAGCCTCAATCCAGACGGTGCATGCGTTCTCAATAATCACATGATGAACCATCCAGATTGGCTGCTATTGATTTTATGACACCTATGTCCTCGTCGAATCTGTTGCATTGTAACGCGTGTGGTTTCTCGAAATGTGAACAAGGCAGAAAGGTTTGCCACTGAGCACGCACAAGAAAGTTTGTTCATCCTGAATCACCTCCTCGGTATAAGCGACGAGACAATCTTCGAAGAGAGCATTCTGGTGCTATTTGGAGCTTCGACGGACGCAACATCGATACACATTAGAGATGGAAAAGGCGTTAGCTCCAAGATTGATTGTTTCATTTTTCATAATTCAATGTCTTGTGTTGAGTTCTGTACTTGTAGAAGGTCAGGGTACTTGGCAGATGCTTCAAAGAAATGCCGGTGTCTCCGCCATGCACACTGCCGTCACGCGCTTTGACACCGCTATCATGCTTGATCGGACCAACATTGGTCCCTCACAAATCAGGTTGCCCGGTAAACGATGCCGCAAACAGCCTTTAGAACGCTTTTCCAAGATCGATTGCTACGCCCACTCTGTCATGTTCAACCCTGCCAACGGTGCAGTCCGTCCTCTGTATGTCCAGACTGATACATGGTGCTCATCTGGGCAGTTCATGAGTAATGGAGTGATGGTGCAAACTGGTGGGGATTTTGAAGGCAACAAGAAGATCCGAACACTGGCGCCCTGCAGTGCTAGAGGAACTTGTGACTGGGTGGAGACAGCGCAAGAGCTGACTAGGGGGCGGTGGTATGCATCCAACCACATACTGCCAGGAGGTAACCGACAGATCGTAGTAGGAGGCCGGAATGAGCCCTCATACGAATTTGTGCCAAAGAGGAGAGCCGGCGAGGGAGCATTCAATTTGCCACTGCTCCGTGGAAGTGCCGACAATTTGTACCCGTTCGTGTTTTTGTTGCCCAACGGCGATTTTTTTGTGTTCGCCAACCGAGACTCGGTGATTTTGAATATCGGCTCCGGTAGGGTGGTGAAAAAGCTACCAAGAATTCCTGGAAATCCTCGAAATTATCCATCGGCTGGATCCGCAGCCATGCTTCCCATTAAGGCGCCACACAACTCCGTGGAGATTTTGGTGTGCGGAGGAGCTGGATATGGTGCATCCAGAAACGCGGACAAGGGAAAACCCGGGTCTTTCAGCTGTGGTAGGATTAACCCGACTGCTGCAAACGCGAACTGGGCGATGGAGAACATGCCGATTCGTCGTGTAATGGGTGATATGGTGAACCTACCGACGGGAGAGATCTTGATCATCAACGGAGCACAATACGGGTATCAGGGATGGGGAAAGGCAAGCAGTCCGGTCCTGCAGCCAGTGACGTACGATGGGGATGCGAAAGCCGGGAAGAGGTTCCAGACGCAGAGAGCCTCTGGTGTCGGCCGGGTGTACCATAGCACAGCCAACTTGCTATCAGATGGGCGTGTGCTGGTAGCGGGAAGCAACACTCACCAGTTTTACACATACAGGGGCACATTACCCACAGAGCTTCGCGTGGAGGCATTCGCACCGGCGTACTTGAGTGCCAAGTGAGAGTTACATCCATTCTTGTTCTCTTTCATAAGCTCAGCTCTATTGTAGCTGTTCTGAGCTGAACCAGAACAATGTCACAACTAAACTTCAGTGTTGAAAGGTTCCGTAACTGTATATAGTCTACAGAATCCGCAAATAAATGGTTCTAGGATGTTTTTATAATGATATAATGCGCTGTGGCTAATAAGAGACTACAAATTGCTTTCCTTTGCGCAGTTTAAATGACTGCCGGCCTCGCATCATGGAAGTCCCAGCAGCAATTGGATACAGACAGAAATTTAATGTGGCATTCCTTGCTAGGAGTAGGGTCGGGTATGTGGAGGTGAACATTCTCAGTGCTCCTTTCACAACCCATTCTTACTCTCAAGGACAGAGGGCCATCAAGCTTGCGGCCACAGTTCCGGGGAAATCAAGAGGATTCTGGGTAACTAGAGTAACAGGCCCCCCAAGCTCCAGCGTTGCTCCTCAGCAGTATTACATGCTGTTCTGTCTGCAGAACGGAGTCCCCAGTCGCGCCAACTGGGTCCGGGTGGGTTGATAGCTAGGAGTGATTTGGGCTTGAGAGGTTCGTGTTAGAGTTGCAGTTGTTCTGGTACCCAGTTGTTGAATAAGTACTTTCTTGAAATCATGAACATCCTGCTTGTGGATAGGAATTCCATTTGTGGGATTGAGTTTGAAATGAACAACCTCGTGATTTCTGCGTGGACATTTTTTTTAATGTGATAATTGTACTTTACTTTTTCTTATTCTCCTGTTTTTCTGCTGTCATCACTGGCTTTGGCATGGCAATACTTTGTGTCCAACTTTTCTATTTTTGTCTCTTTCTATCTTTGCTGGCTCATTCTCGAACCGCCACATGCGCAACACTAGTCTTCGTGGCATCCTTGTTTTCACAGAGTGGCATTGGCTGCTACCTTGGTCTGCAAACGCCAAGAGTCTTCAATATATTTAACTTTTTCGACCTTGAAACATTGAATTTTTCGACAGTTCGCATCGGCAGTTGCCCACACGATGTGTCTAGTGAATCTAATTCGGTATTGGTCCAACTGTCGGGAATCTTAAGAAGCTACCAAATTTAATTCAATGTATTTGTCATTACTCGCCCTCTTTCCACGTCACACTATGCTGTGAGCAACGCCATCATAGCTATTCTGTGGAGGAAGTTCTGTTGTTGTTTTCTTTGTCTTTTTGACACAAAATGAGATAGATTGATTGAGAAAAAGTTACATAGCATACTAGATTCTTACAACATTTGTACAGGGTGGATCCAAGTGCAAGAGAATGTAATAATAATATGTGATCAAACTTAACTTATCCGACTCCCTAGATATATATTAGTTCATGCATAATTAAACTACATTGTAGATCTGTAGTGTTTCATCTGATGCTTATGTTGATTGACAACCTAAGATTCTTTTGACCATTTGTATCTTGTCCCATTTCTTAATAAATGTTTCATGCTTATTTAGTTATTTAGTTATTGGCCCATATTCACTCAAGTGACTTTTTATAGTATTTAATTAAATTCATGCTTTGAAGTTAATTTACATGTGTAAACATTGCTTTAAATATTGTAAAGATTATAGTATTCTATTAAATCTAAATAACTTATAAACAAATATTTCTAAGAAGTGATCAAATTATATTTAGTGAATCAAGATTAGATAAAACTTGATAGCAAAATGATATTGTGTTTATATAAAAAAAAGAGCCTTTGTATGGATCCAAAGATCTTAAATTTCAAATTATTTTGTATATAAGAAATTATATCTAGTCTCAAATATGAAAATACTTATAAATTTGACTTAGATTGGTTCTTATTTTCAATACATTAAACATGTGTTAAGATAATATAATTATCTTATACTTTCTAAATACTAATTGCTATTATTTTATGTCAAATCAATCATGCAAGTATTATTTCTTTCACCATTCTAGATCTAAATCAATAAATTTTTTATTTGAAAGAAAAACCATTTAATAAGTTATTTAGATTTTTTTTTTTTTTTTTTTTTTTTAATCTTTTCTTTATTTATTTATAATATTTCAAAGCTTATAGCTTTTTTCTATGAATTCCTTATCAAATTTGTAAATATAATTTATTATACTAAGATTCATAGACTAATAATATATTTTAAGATATTTTTAAAAATTAAAAATAAACCTTTTTATTTTTAAATCTTCTTATTTAGATATTAGAAAGTTTTAAAAAGAAACTTAGTTTATTCTTACTTTTTTGTAAATTAGTTTCTTGATTTGATTAGCATAGAGACATATTGATAGTTTTTAAATTATTTTATTTTATTTTATTTTATTTTATTTATTATCTCTTATTACTTTAGTTTTAAAAAAATGAAGCATTATTATATTTAATTTTTCTATCTTACAAGATTTACAAGTTTTAAAGATTTATATCAACAACTAATTTGCATAAAAAATTATTAATATTTTAGTGTATTTAAGAATATATTTATTTATTTATTTATTTATTATTATTTATTATTCTATCTTTCTAAATATATTTTAGTAGTACCTAAGTATTCTTGGTCTAAAATATAATATATTATTAATACCTGTTCTATTAATGATAATTACAAGTCTACTAAATTAGATTGATTTTTTTAATTAAGTTAATTTTTTTTATTTGTTGAGGATATGGATCTTGTTCCTTGTATTAGGCATCTCAATTGATCTTTTGTTATTCTTGAGCTTCTTTTAAAGATGCCTTTATTATTGTATATAGCTCCAATAAATAATTTGCTAAATCTTTTATCACAAGATTATCAATTTTTGATAAATCAAAACTATGAATTTATAGATGATAATTATAATTAACAAAAAAAGTGTTAGTTGAGTAGAAGAATGTATCATGTTATTACAAGAAAATTTTTTTAGTAGTAAAAAAATTATCCAATCATCTTGATGGTAGTTGATAGTAAATTACAAATATTGCTCTAAAATTTAATTCACTTATTTTAATTATCCATTAGTTTAGAGATGGAAAGCCAAAGATAATTTTATGTCCACCTTCAATATCTTAAAAAAGATTATTTAAAACCTTGATAAAAATAAAGTCCCTTTATTCAATATAATATTCCTTAAGAATTTATGATAGCAATAAATATTGTCAAAAAAATATATAGCTATTTCTTCATATATAATAGATTTTGTACATAATAAAAAATATGCCATCTTAGTGAAATAATCTACTATCACAAATATAGAATCATATGAAGTTGAAGTTAGAAGATTTGTAATAAAATCCATAGAAATAAAAGACCATGGTTGTTTTGATGTAGGCAATAGTTGCAGAAGTTTGTAAGGTCAATGACAAGGAGTTTTTTAATCTTAAACAAATATCACATGATTGTAAAAAGCCTTTGACTACCTCCCACATTTGAAGCTACAAAAAATCTCTTGATATTAACTCTAAAATCTTATTATATCTAAAATGTCTTCATATTGGGAGGCCGTAATAAGCTTGAAGAACATGTAATTATACTTTATCTTTTGAAACATATAAGCAAGATTTAAAATAAAATAGATTATTTTTGAATTTAAACTTAGAAGCATCATGATATTTAAAAGAATTATTTTTAATATTTTGAATAAGAAAATCAAAAGATATATTTGATTAAATTTACTTATAAAAAATTAAATAAAAAATTGGTGTTGATTTCATTACTCAAAGATAAAAGTGCTTTGCTTTAAAAGGAATCATTTTTTATTGATTGAAATTTTCATATTATTCTTCTAACATAAGATAAGAATGTTTAAAATAGGTATTTGATAAATCTTATTATTTTCTTGATTAATATATAATCTTAAATTCAAATTTTAATAAAGATATGCTCTAAAAGACTTGGCAATAATTTAAAACATATGTTCATATAAAATACTTGAGATTCTTATAATTTTTATACATAGTAACTAAACTTGAAGCACCTTGTAGATAATAATGTTATTCTTAAAATGAATCTATGATTGCAAGAAGTTTGTTATAAATCTCAAAGTTGATCTGAACTACTAAAATATTTTTTGAATAGAAAGCTATTGGATGAAGTTTGACATTGACTCCCATTTGTAACAACATCACATCCAAAACAAGTCTGATGTATCAATTTCTATAAAAAAATGGCTTGAAGAAGTTTACACAATATAAAATTGATGAAGAAGTAAAAGCTATCTTTAAAACTTTAAATGCTACTCTTTCTTTTTTATTCTACTCAAGTTTGTTTTTACAAGTCAAATGTATAAGTGATGTTGTAACTTGTAAATTTTTTTTTCATAAAGATTTGATAGTAATTAAAAAATTTTAAAAAATATTAGATATTTTTAATCATTTTTAGAATTTTAATATCCATGATAATTTGAATTTTTTAAAAATCTATTATAAATCCATCATTTGAAATGATATACCCTAAGAAGTCACCTTGAATAATGAAAGATATAAACTTCTCTATCTTGGCATATAATTTTATATTTTTAAGTTTTTTTGATACATAATAAATATAAAGTTCATGTTCTTTTACATTCTGAGACTAAATTAAGATGTATTCTAAATAACAAATAAGAAAACCATGAAAATAATTCTTAAACAATATCATTTATAAGATGTTAAAAAAAACCCAATGTATTAGTGAGTCCAAAAAACATAATATTATATTTAAAATTTCAATATATGATTTGAAACTTAATTTTTTATTTATCTTACTTTTTAAATTTATATTAGATTATATACTTCTTATAAATCTATTTTAATATAGATCTTGGCTTAATTTACATGATCAGGAACTCTTGAAATTTAAGATAGAGGATATCTATTCTTGATGGTGATCTTATTGGATCCTTGATAATCCACACATATCTATAATGATCTATTTTTTTCTATACAAATAAGATAAGATGTTTTACCTGAGATTTGAAATGGCATATGAAATTCTTACATAAGTACTTGTAAATATATTCTTTGAGTGTATCCAATTTTTTTTCTAATAAGCTATAAATTGGTCCAAATATCAATTGAGTTCTTTCTTAAAAATTAATTAAGCAATTATAAGGAGGATTTTTTTAGAAGAATATTTATATTTTTTTTTTCAAAAATATCTTAATAACCTTAATATACACTTGAAATGCTATTTAAAATCTTTCCTCTATAAAAAATAGATATAGCATAAATATTAAAAGATGAACTTTATTTTGTAGTATGCACAAAAGTTCTTGTACCTATCAATAAGAATTTGGTTGTATTAGACTTATAACTTTTTGATTTGATAAATAGTTTAAATTATTAAACTAATTAAGTTTTTATTCTAATTTTCTAACTCTTATCACTTTAGTTCTAATTAACCTAATTCAAGGAATAAGGCTATAATTTATAACTATAATTTATAATTAACCCAATTCAAGGAATTAGGCTATAGTTTATAACTATAATTTATAATTAACCTAATTCAAGGAATTAGGCTATAATTTAGGCTATAATAACTTTTTAACAACTTAATTAGTTTAATAATTTAAACTTAATTAGTTTAATAATTTACTATAAGGGTTGACTAAAAACCTATGAGTGCATCTATAATCATTCACATGATTTAGGAGTTGGAATTATAATTCTCTAGAAGATTTAGGGAAGTTAGCAATGATAATTTTGGATTTTCCTCCAAATTCGACAAATTTAAGCGGCTTAATGGGAGTCTTTATAATGCAATGGTGGCACCAGATTTACCTTGTGGAGTGAAGAAAACAAGATCAGCAACCTCTCCTTCAAAATACAAGAGAAGCAATGAAATTCTCATTTTGAAGAATTTCACAAAAATTGCCAAGATCCTTTTAAGTAAAAACTTCCATGAAAATTATAATTGAGCATGGATTGAGGCATGTGAATAGTCAATTTTAGCTTAAAAAGATGTTTTGAACACAATAGTGAAGTTATATTTATAAAAAATTGCTTTCTTGACCACTTATAATAGCCATCAACCTTGGTAACGAGATTAGCTCTTGGATGAATGAAGGCCATAGATCTAGATTAGGAATCTTAAAAATCAAGGGTGAAGATGTAGCCACCCTTCTACGAGCCTCCACTCAATTGTATAAGAGAGGCTTGGTTTTCCAAGCCCTCTCTCTCTCTCTTCTTTTGAGTGAAGGATAGAGCCATGCCAAAATTTGGCCAAAATCCTAATCTTAATTTTATTTAGATTTTAATTCTTATTGTGAACCTTGTGATTGTGTATGTATGGATTTTGAATTGTGAAGGATGGTCATTAAGTTTTAAAATATGTTTTATTGAAGTAGATATCTCCTCGGCCTTTCAAATATCCCGAGGGTTTCAAGGGCCTTGGATTTTCTTCAATCAATCACTCAATTTCTTTTTTTTCAATGTGAGATTCTACATAGTTTTAGCTTTTTTTATTTGATTTTTGACAAGATAAGACACACTTGATTTGGATTAAGAAGGATTTTTTTGTAAATTTTTGAGTTTGAGGGAGTCGACTGCCTTTGTAGTTTGAATCGATCGAGTTTGGAAAGGCATTTCTCAGTGCCTAATGATTTGATTTATTTGAAATTTTGGAAGTATCAAGCTTTATAAGCTAAGCTCTGAAATGCACAAGTTTTGTTGAATTTGAAGACAATCTGAAGTTTTAGTGAATTTCTAAGTGAAGAGGGTTGGTCACCACGGCAGTTTGGATCACTCAACTTCAAAGTAGGAATTCTCAAGACTCGATCATTAGATTGCAACAAAAATTATTGGATAAAAAGCTTCTTCAAGTTAGCCTTGCAACAAGCTAAGAATGATTCAAATTGAAACCGATTACAAATTTTGGAAAATTTTGGAGTAGAAGGGGGTCGCTGCCTTCAATCCTTACATGTTGTCAAGGTACCTTCGTTTTCACCTCTCTTACTTTATTTTTACTATCATCTTCAGAGTGACTTGTAATCTCCACATTTTACTTTTTGGCTAATAAATTTTAGTTTTAAATTTTAACCTTTAATATTCTCACTTTAACTTTCAACTTTAACTTTTAACTTTAACTTTTAAATTAAACTTTTAATTTTAACTTTTCACTTAACCTTTAATCTTAACTTTTAATTTAATTTTTTTTAACTTAACCTTTTAATTTTAACTTTCAACTTAATATTTTAATCTTAATTTTTAACTTTAATTTTTTTAAACTTAACTTTTAACTTAACTTTCAATTCAAACTTAAGTTTTTATTCTTATGGTCAGTTAATAGTAAAAACTTAGTTAATTATTTTTACTATGTTTGCATGGTAAATTTTATATAACATGTTAATATAATATTGGTAATCATTACTTGGAAGGCCTAAAACTAATTTAATTTTTAATATAAAGATTTAAATTAATTTAACAATTACACAATTGAGAGCTCTCCAATTCCACCTTTTGGACTTGTTGTGTGGCATAGGTTTCATCAAGTGGTGAATTTTGGCCTCACAATAATATCTTTAGAAGATAATGGATAATCATTTTTAATTTTTATATGTAGACTAAGTTTTCTTGATTAAAGATATTCTTTTTTTTTTCTAGTAAAAAATACATCTATAAAAAAAAATTGAAGCTCTTAAATTTTATAACATATATATATATATATATATTTTTCATAAATAAACATCTATTATAAAGTAAGGCAATGGATTTAAAAAGAAAATAAGATCTTTATTAGATGTTGCATAAGGTTTGAGTTGTATGGTCCTTATTATAGTTGGACAAATTTGTTTTCTAACACATTGATTTTTTTGGTAAGCATGCTTCTTATTTTGTGATTGCATTGCTTCTTTGAACAATGTAAAGGAATGCATTTAAGTTTTCCATAATATAAGCACAAATTTTTATCCTAACATTGAGATTTTTTTATCAATAAAATTTGAAACGTATTCTATCAATTTGCATAAATTTTGGCCTTGATAAATAATTTTTTGAAAACTTAAGAATTATTGTCAAATTTTG
This sequence comes from Physcomitrium patens, assembly GCF_059467195.1. Lineage (NCBI taxonomy): Eukaryota > Viridiplantae > Streptophyta > Bryopsida > Funariales > Funariaceae > Physcomitrium > Physcomitrium patens. The sequence continues at coordinate 8,438,785 of NC_143423.1, read as the reverse complement.
GAATCGTATATCTTCAACCAAATTTATAATCTTAGCATCTTTCAAAAAGTCAATTGTTGCATGCAATGGCTTTATCAATAAATTATTCTAATGAATTTACTTTTGGCATTGTCAATAATAAATCTTTGATATTATCTTTCAATCCATATTGATATTGATTAACAAAGACTTTGTCATTTCAATCCATTTTGTAAGCAATATTTTGGAATTTAACAACATATATGGTGGTTGAATGAGATCTTTATTATAATAATAGAAATTTGATCAATATTATTATTTCTTAAATTAATTTCTTTAAATGTTGTTACAAATATTTTTAAGAATAAATTCAAATTATAAAGAAGTTATGAATTTTTTGTATCAAAAGTACAAACTAAGAAAAAACACTTCAAAATAAAAGTACACATATGAATCTAACTTAAGTAAATCCATCAAGATATTGGAAATGATGCAACCTTAGATATAGCTTTACTTGTAATAAAAATCTTCAAAATTTTGTTTTTATTCTATCAAACTTCTTAAGTATACTTATCCTTGCTTCCTTCATATTTGTAAAAATATTCGTAGATTCAATTATAAACTTGATCTATTTGTTTCTTGTAATTATACCATCTATTAGCATAGACTTTGAATTTTATTATTAATATCATCTATAGATGTAAAAATAATATTTCTATGATTAATATTGGTAATATGTAAAATTTCTATCCTAAGAATATTGATATACTTATGAAGATCTAGAATAGTTATAAATCTAATATTAATTTTACTAAATATAGTATTAATAATTTTTTCTTTCATATTTATAATAGATGATATTAACAAATCTATAAGTCAAATTAGAGGATGGTAATCCACAATCTTCAACATCAAATGAAAATTTCTACAAAAAGAGGTGGTTATTTTTTTATTTTAAATAATCAATGTTAAAAGATAAATAATATAAATTTAAAGATGGATAGAGTACAAATTTTAAAGCATAATAAAAAAATTAAAATAATGAATTCACTTTTGAAAAAAAATAAGAATAATAAATTAGTATTCTTATCAAAAAATCAAAGATATGAATTAGAGATATATAAGATCTTGATATATTTTTGCATCATTCATAAAGAATATATATTTATTCAAAATAATATAATATTAAAATTAGAATACCTATTTCAAAAGACAAGAAGACTTGAGATTCTTGAAACAAGACTAAAAACAATAAAGGCATTAATAAGAGTGAAGAAGGCTTTATTCTTGCTTCTATATACTATCTAACTAGGAGCTATGTGACAACATTCTATTGGACCTCCAAAATGTGTCCAAATTGTGAGACATGTGTCTCACTTGCAAGATAAGTTTCTTATATGTAGACCACATAGATAATTTGTATCACAAGCTACCAACATGTGCAATACATAATAATTTGTTGGCTAAGTTTTTAGCCTATCAATCAACTGCAAATACATATAAAGTCATATTTGCATCTATGAAGCTTTGAAGAAGCTTCACCATAAGATATTATCAAATCTACTTACATTTATCTTCTATCTAACAAATTTTATTTAAATAATTAAATATATCAATGATATTATATGATAATTAATACAAAATATAATATATTTTTTAATAAAAAAATTATTTATAGAATTTTAATAAAAAAATAAGAATTTAAATGAATAATCTTTTTAAATTTAATATAGGACTATTACATCTCTATTTTATTTTAAATTTAATTATATAAAATTTTAAAAAATATGGATTGTAGATCTTAAAAAAACTCAAGTCATAAAAGAAAATAATGATAATGCATGATCTTTATAAAATAATAGTGCACAAAAATAAAACCACATGATTCATAATATAATTACGCAAAAAATAATTTGTTAAATTTTTTCTTTTATACTTGTGCTTTTCTTTTGCTGAGATATTTCTTATAAAATATTTAAAAACTATATTTAGATTCTTTGAAATATAAATATAAGTCTCTCTATTATTTCTAAAATAATATTTATGTTATAAGAATTTCAAATAATACATTATATATTTATATTTATCTTATTTCTAATATTAAAAATTATAATTTTAATTATATAAAATATCAAAAAAATTAAGTAATTTATTATCATACTTTATAACTAAATTAATTATTCAATTTAATATTAAAAATTAAAGTTAAGTTAAGAAGAATTTTATTGTATTATTTTATAACTTCAAAATAATTTGGTTATCAAGTAAAATATTCATTTTACTTGATGTTAATATTAGTTATTTAAACTATAATAAGAATAAAATTATAAATAATATTATTTTTAAGATCCAAATTATTTTGATTTTTATCCAAATCACATCAAATTTTTTCATATATTTTTATATGATAATTTTATATTATATTATTTATATTATAAATAATAAAATAATAATATTTTAAATAATTTTATATATCAAATAAAAATAATATTAATAAAAAACATAATAATAAAATTATTTTAAAAGAAGATAATTATTAAATTTTTAATTATTATAAAGATAATATAAGTGTGAGCTTTCAAAATAACTCATTATGTTTATTTTTAGTCAAATTATATATGATAAGTATTAAAAAATTAAATTAAGCTTTATAAGATAGTTAAAGTCGTTGCAAAAGAGTTTTTTTAAAATTTAAAATTTAAAATATATATTCTATGATGTTAATTTGGTTATAAAAAATATTAAAAAAAGAGTAGAAATTTTAGTTTTAAAATAAGTGTTATAGTATTATTAAAAATATTTTTTATTTTATTAGTCCAAATTAGTGCATCTACTACAAAGAAAAAAATTCTTGTTATATCACCTTAATTTTTGTCACACCACATCTTGCTTGACCACCATCTTCCAAAACCATGGTATTTTCTATCTCTTATTAATCATCCTTTTCAACTTGTAGTCACATCCATGTCTTTCATAACGTCACCTTTAACCATTATCTTTAGCTATAGTCTTTAATTAAGTTCCATGATTGCTATTGTAGTCTTGAAATATGGCTATGAATTAAGCTAGAAACTTGTGCCATAGCTATGATTCATACCTATGGCCATAATTTAGTATTTTTTACCATCTTACTAAAATCTAAGATAATCTACTATATATAGACCTATTAAGGACATGAATCTCAAAGAAAGAGAATCCTTGATACACTCTTGTGTCATTGAAGAGAACTAGAAAGCCACTAAAAAGATAAAGTAATATTAAGTAGAATGACTATTGCCAAAAATAAGAAGATTAAAAATTCTTGAAACAAGACTAAAGACTAGAATAGCATTGAGAAGTGTGAAGAAGGCTTCACTCTTACCTCCATATATACTCTTAACTAAGAGCTATGTAGCAATGTCTTATAGGACCTCCAAAACATGTTGACTTTACTAGCCACATGTCTTAATTTGCAAGGCAAGTTATCTATGTATGTGCCACATGGTTAGCTTATTCCACAATCTATTATGGAGAGTTAACTTGTTCCACAAGCTATCAACATGTGATTAACTTTTTAGTCAAGTTTTTGACCTAAAAATACATTTAAAATCAAAATTGCATCTATGAAGCTTCACTAAAAAACTTTTTGAAATTAATCCATATTTACCTACTTCTACTTAATCATATAAGTAATTATTGAAGTAAATGTATATGTCCATGATATTATCCTCTCTTCTAGGGATGAGTTCCACAAAGAGCGGTCTTCATATGTTGAAGAATTCCAAGATGCGGCAAATTATATTTGTTACATACTCTGATCTTTGCTCTCTTTGAAGATGGTTGATAGGCCCTCTCACCCATTGATAGTGTCCCATATCAGGGCAAGAAGACCATCTTATTATTTGGTTATTGTTGAGGCCCTTGTAACTTCTTTCAAATAAAACATTTGAAACACAATCAGGAGTTGTTCCTACTTATAATAAAATCACCAAACAATGGGAGTCTCTTCCAAGGTTGTGATACTAAACACATTGTATCACTCCATCTATTTGAGGAAAGTCATGTCGTTCTTGAGGATCTTCATTTCAATTTCATCATCTTGAAGGTTGTAACAATTACAATATCTCATCTAGTAAATCTACAAATAAAAGCTTTTGAGTTGAATCTGCTGGTTCTTAGTTCTCCATCTCCTTAGCGACACAAATTCACACAAGCTATAAAGAAAGATAGAAGGTAGAATGATATCTTCCTTTGATCTTGTTTTTTTTATAGCAAAGATTTTTTATTCTTCATCTTAGTTTTGATGGATTTTGTTGATGAAAAGCTTCAACTTTCTTTGCTACATTTGTAAGATTCTTTGATGGCTCCTATGTCCATTCACTAATATTATATCCGTGACAATGAACAAGATATTCCAACCTATTTTGGTGCTGCCTTGAGTCTAAGACTTCTTCTACCTTGAATTCTTCATCATTATCTACTTCTATATGAGGAGGTGGCATTTGTCTTCTTTCCAAAATATTCATTACCTTATACGGCTCAAGAAGAGACATGTGAAATACAAGGTGGATCTTCATAGACTCTGGTAGATGTAATCAATAAGCAACAAGATTGATTTATTCACAAATAAAAAAATATCCTAGCTTATGATAGTCCAACTTATCGCAAAAACGAATAGTCTTGATATTGCAACAAAGTAACCATATCTTGACATCTATATTAAATTGTGGTTGATCCTTGCAATATGTATCTGAGTTGATCTTTTGCCATCCTTGAGCTTCTTTTAATTGTATCTTCATTGTTGTATATAGCTTTGATAAATTATTTATTAAATCTTTTGTCATAAGATTATTAACTTTTGAAAAGTTAAAAGTATCAAGTCATGGATGATAACCATAATTAGCAAAAAAAGGTGTTTGTTGAGTAGAAGAATGAATTAAATTATCATATGCAAACTTTGCTAATGGCAAAAGAATTTTTCAATCATCTTGATGATAGTTGATAGTACACCTCAAATACTATTCCAAAATTTGATTCATCCGTTTCATTTGTCCAATAGTTTGAGGATGAAAAGTCCAAGAAAGCTTTATATCCATCTTTAAAATCTTGAATAAGGTTCTTCAAAATCTTGATACAAATTGAATCCCTCTATTTGATATAATATCCTTTGGCAATCCATGATAGCGATAGATATTATTGATAAAAATCTTAGTTATTTCTTCACTTGAAATAGATTTTATACATAGTATAAAATATGCTATTTTGATGAAGTGATCTATGATTACAAAAATAGAATCATATAAACCTGAGAATGAAAGATTTTTGATAAAATCCATAGAAATAGAAGATCATGGTTGTTTTGGAAAGGTAAAGGTTGAAGCAGTCCATAAGGTTGATGGCAAGGAGTTTTGGACAAGTATTGCATGATTGTACAAAATCTTTCATCGCCTTCTACATTTATAGCTACCAAAAATCTCTAAATTTAAGGTCTAAAGTCTTGTTATATCCAAAATATCTTGTTGCTAGAAAGTCATGACGTGCTTGAAGAACACGTAAACGTGCTTCTCTTTCTGGAAAATATAAGTGTCCTTTGAAATAGAAAAAGTTGTTCTTAAATTCAAACTTTGAAATATCATGAAACTTAAAAGAAAGATTTTTGATATCATAAACAAGAGGATTAGAGGACATATTTAATTGGATTTATTTGATAAATATTGAATCAATAATCAATATTGATTTTATTCCTCAAAGATGAAAATGCTCAGGCTTCAAGAGAATTATTCTTTGTTAATCAAAAAATACATCTCTTTCTTTTAGTACAAGATAAGAACGTCTAGAAAGGATGTCTGACAGACCTTGTTTTTTTTTTTTGGATTGATAAGAGATCTTAAAATTGAATCTAGATAAAAACATGTTCTAATGGGCTTGACAACAATTCAAAACACATATTGACATGAAGTACTTGAGGTTCTTATGATTTATATACAAGGTAATTGGACTTGAAGCACCTTCTAAATAATGATGCCATTTTTGAAATGAATCTATAATTGTGAAGAACTTTTTGTCATGGATCTCATAATTAATTTTGGCTATTGAAAATTTCCTAAAATAAAAAGCTAATGGATAGAGTTTATCATTTGTTTCCATTTGTGACAACACGACATCCATAGCAAAGTTTGATGTGTCTATTTCCACAAAAAATGTCTTGAAAAAGTCGATATAATACAAGATTGGTGCAAAAGTAAATTCCTTCTTTAAAGCATCAAATAATGCTTTTGTTTCTTTATTCTACTCAAGCTTGTCTTTACAAGTCAAAAATATAAGTAGAACTGTAACTTGAGAAAAGTTCTTGATGAAGATTCGGTAGTAATTAGCAAAGCTTAAAAAGCATTACTCATCTCATACTGTTCTTGGAATCTTCCAATCTATGATAGTTTGGACTTTCTTGGGATCCATCATAAGGCCTTCATTGGAAATGATGTATTCTAAAAAGTCAACTTGAGTAGTGTGGAATATACACTTTTCCAACTTGGCATATAATCCTACATCTCTAAGTTTCTGTAATATACAATGAATATGAAGTTCATATTCTTTTATATTCTTAAAATAGATTAGAATATCTTCTACATAGTAAATGACAAAATTATTTAAAAATTCACAAAAAACATCATTCATAAGATGTTGAAAAGTAGTCGGTGCATTCATGAGTCCAAAAAGCATGATATTATATTCACAATGTCCATACCTAGTTTGAAAAGTAATCTTCTATTCATCTCTTTTTTTGATATGAACTAAGTTATATGCTCCTCATAGATCTATTTTGGTATAGATCTTTGCTTGATTGAGTTGGTCAAGAAGTCTTGAAATCAAAGGCAAAGGATATCTATTCTTGATGGTAATCCTATTGAGTCCTCGATAATCTACACATTTGTAGAGATTCATCTTTCTTCTTCACAAATAAGATAGGAACTTTAGCTAGAGATTTAGAATGGTGTATGAAGTTCTTTGCCAAGTTCTCATCAATGTATTCTTTTAATACAGCCAACTCATTTTGCGATAAGCTATAGATTGGTCCGAATGATGGTTTAGCTCTTTCTTGCAAATCAAATGAATAATCATAAGATCGATGCTCTAGAAGAATATCTGTATTCTTCTTTTCAAAAACTTTTTAGAATTCTTTATATTGGCTAAGAATATTACTTGATATTTTTTTACCATTAGAAATGGACATAGCATATATAGCAAAAGATGTCCCTTTTTTTGTAATATACATGAAAGCTCTCGCACCTACCAGTAAAGGTTTGGAAGTATTAGACTTTTTTACTTCTACTTTGCTAACTCGATCTTGGATTATACTACCAAAAAAATTAAGGTTAAGAAAAATTCAATCTATTTGAGGGTTATATTTTTTTAGCCATAATAATCCTAAAATAATCGGATTGGAGGGAGATCTTATTATATTAAATATTACTACTCTTTTATGATCTTTAATTGTCACATTTAAAAGAACAGACTCATAGATAATATTTTTAGACGACAACAAATGATGATCTATAATTTCTACATGTATGGATTTAGTTTTTTTGACTACAGATATTTTTTGATTTTTGACAAAAATCTTTGTCTATAAAACAAGCTGAGGCTCTTGAATCTAATACGACAAGGAATTTGTATTTTTTAGGTCCTAAATGTACATCTATTATAAAATAAGGTGAGGGGTTTGAGGAGAGAATATGACCTTTATTAAGTGTTGTATATGATTTTGGCCATTTGGCTCCAATTGTAGGTGGAAAAACTCGTTTCCTAATACATTATCTTCTTTGGTAATTGTGTTCTTTATTTTGTAATTTTGTTACTTCTTTGGACAATATTGAGCAAAATGCTTAACTTTTCCACAGTTTAAATACAAACCCTCTTAGTGACATCAAGTCTTTTCTTGCTCTGTGAGTATTTTAAAGTGTATCATATCAATTTGCATTGGTTCCGACTTTGATGATTATGTTTCAAAAAACTTGGAAGCTATCGCCATTACTTAACTTGTTCTTTTCCAATCAAGTTTTTATTCTCGATGCCTTTCAAATAATTGATTTTCAGATGCAATGGCTTGAGTAATAAATTATTTTAAAAATTATGTTTTTAGCATTGTTTAAAATAAATCTTTGACATTGTTCTTTAATCTATATCAAAATTGATTGAAGAGTGTTTTTTCATTCCAATCCACATTGGAAGTAAGGTTTTGGAATTCAGCAACATATGTGGTGGCTGATCGTAATCCTTATTGTAAAGATAAGAGTTTGGTCTCTGCTATTCGTTCTTAATTACTTTCTTTAAATTTCATCATAAATACTTCTAGGAATGAATTCAAATCATAAAAGAATTGTAAATCTTTTTCTATTAAAAATACAAACCAAGAGAGAGTACTTCTTGATAGAAGTGTGCCTATGAATCCAACTTGAGTAAATCCATCAAGATATTGAAAATGGTGCAACCTTAGATGAAGCTTGACTTGTTGTAAAAATCTTCAAAATTTTGATTTTGTTCCAACAAACTTCTCAGGCATACTAATTCTTGTCTCCATCATATTTATAGAAACAAAACTCCCTAGATTTGGTTGTGAGGTCGATTTACTTGCTTCCTTCAATTGTACAACTTCTTACTGCAGACTTTGAACTTCTTCCATAGGTGTAGGCATAGTACCTCTATGATTCACATTACAAATTGTGATTGTCATTTTACTTATTCTTCAATTCCTTTCAGAATAAACTTGTATAAGAAAATTCAAACATAGGAAAAGACTAAGTTCATGAGTTTTACTTGTTAGGATCACACAATTAACCGTATTTCGAACCACTAAAACACCAAGAAATATTACAATACTTTTTTGCAGTAACAATATTCCTTCATCAACTAATAACAATAGTGTGTAACCTTACACTCTCAAAAGACCACTCAAAACACATAATTTCTATCCAACACTAGAATTAATAGACTTCACTCCAATCAATCTAAATTCACATAATTTTTGTAATGCCCAACTTCCTCTATCGAAATACATACAACTCTCAATAAACAACAATCATAATCTTTCAATAACTCTTCATATAATTTAATCACTTAGTGCTCGAATTACATAATCAATAACTTATAAATCAATCTCTGATTTATTTCACAGACTCACTTCTCAGTATTCAGAAACTATCCACTACTCTTCAATAATAAAGAAAAATAAAGAAGTAGCACCAAGCTTAATCTCGGCTCATGACTATCACAATCTGGTACTTAGACTAACTTCTACAACTCCTATATACTTACTCTTGATTTCCACATTCTAACGGTAATCTTGTAATTAATCGCTTTTAATAACTAAATCAATCATCTGTTCTTCTGAACTATCTATTCTATGGGCTATTAGTCTATTTTATCAATATCTTACAGAAACGAACTAACATCTATTCTACATAGCTCCACTCCTATCTCTGCAGCATCCTCGCAAACACACAATTGTTACCTATCTAAAAACTAAACAAAATTCTACAAAGTTTTTATTTCCTCTAGCCCACCCAATTGATCATTTGCTGCATTATCTAATGTGGGTTCCACCGATTCTGGTTCGAAATTCAAATCTTCTTCTTCCTCCAATCCGTCCATCGACTCCTTCCTCAACTAATTTGAAAGATCTTCATTATACTCTCCCAATTCACGGACTTGAGCTTCTAGTTTCAAGATTTGGGCATCACAGAATTCCAACTGATGCTGTTGTTGATTCATGTATTCTAAAACATCTTCAATTGATGCTTATGATCGGCTCCTCAGTGTTAATTCTTAACTGGAACTACTACTCTTGAATACACAAGAAACACAAGAAATAGCAATCTCAGAAAAAAAAAAAAAAAAAAAAAAAAAAAAACAATCCAAAATGATACCACAAAATGACCTCTAATTGGTACCCCACTCCTATTCTCTTACTACTTGGTGATAATGACAACATGTTATCCACACTGTCCGTTTCTCACCTCCGTCCCATCTGACACATTAATAATTACTAACTATCCTTTCAGTCACCTCTACATCCTAATGTACTTATACCATACCTAAGTCTATCATGAGTCCATTCAAAGTCACCTCCCTCCAAAAAATAAAAATTCATCTCGGGTATTATGTATTAAATAACCGTAATCGGTTCCCATTAATGCGGGTACTGAATTGATGGCCCATGAAATCCTCCGATTGAATAGACCCATTGGAAAAACCTTCAATCACTCGATACGGCCCATACCAGCGAAGTTGAAATTTATCCGGAAAATGATTAAACCGGCTATCATACAGTAATATCAAATCATTGGGCATAAAATTCTTCGGACATAGTTTAGTATCATAGTAAGTCTTCCTTCGTTTTTGAGTTGCTTCCATGTTGAAAAGAACTATAGCTTGTATTTCATTCAATTCCTTCAATTTTACCAACTGAGAAAGTAATGACTTGTTGTCATTGAGACGTTCATCCAAGGCAATCTGTAAACTTTGAAACTCCAACTTGATAGCTAAAATTACCTCTTGTCCTTAAACTAGTTGGAACGGAGTAGTGTTGGTAGTTACTTTATATGCCGTACGATATTCCCACAAATCTGCAAAGAGTTTGATCTCCCAATCGATACTCGCCCCCAAAATTATCTTAGTCAAGACCTTGCACAAAATTTTGTTAATCTTTTTCATTTGTCCATTTATACGAGGATGATATGGAGTAGTTTTTCGATGCTTAATCTCATATGTATTTGTCAAGGCGGCTATAGTAGCATTTATGAAATGGGTATCGCGATCACTAACCAATTTTTTTGGACATCCAAATCAAGTTATAATATTCTTGTAAAGAAAAGTGGCCATCGTATTGGTATTATCATGGCAGGTAGCAATAGCCTCTGCCCATTTGGTTACATAGTCCGTGGTGACTAAAATATACCGCTTGTAGCCAAGTTTTGATGCTAGTGCGATGGGACCGACAAAATCAATACCCCATTTTTCAAACGGTGCCTGTGCTAAGATTGGTACTTATGGCATGGCTGAAGTGCCCGAGGGTTGACCCATTCATTGACAGGGATCACAACGACGAACAAATTGGTATGCATCAAAAAATATTGTGGGCCACCAATATCCTGCCATTAAAGCCTTATGAGTAGTGCTGTCTCTCGCAAAATGACCACCACAACTATCCAAATGGCAATCCTCTAGTATCAATTGTACTTCACTTTAAAAGATACAATGTCTTAAAATGCCATCTTTGCCTTATTTATACAAAGCATCGTGAATCATCATATACGGGACACTCTTCTAAATGAGTCACTTCTTAAGCTTCTTGATGAAAGTTAATGGAAAAGTGTGGAAGATCAAAAATTGAATGATTTCATTATAATCGAGGGAAATCACATCCACCACAAATAATTTGGTATTGGAAAGAGCATCAAGGATAGGCTCATTGCTGAAAATATTAGACAATCCAAATAAATGATCAGCATTTGCATGTTTTTTTCTAGGTCATACAACAATCGTAAAATTGAACTCTTGTAGAAGTAATATCCATTGGACAATGCGTCCACTCAATTGACGCTTATTAATCATGTATTTGAAGGTATTATGATCCACATAAAATACAAATGGATATCCAAGCAAATAGTACCAAAATTTTTGAATCGAGTATATCATACCTAATGCTTTGCGTTAAGTAGTAGTATAATTGTGTTCGATAGCCACCAATTACTGACTGGCATAATAGATAGGATGATCCAGATCGTGATCATCCTTCTGACTTAGCATCGATCCAATAGCCACATTGGATGCATCAACATACACATGGAAATACTCTATCCAATGAAGTGCCACCAATATTAGAGCAGAGACCAATTTTGACTTTAATGCCTTAAAAGCCACAGTACACTGCATGGTCTAGAGAGGACTAATTCCATCTGATAGAGGTTTCTTTAATAAGTTCGTTAAAGGTTAAAAAATAACTGTAAACAAAGAAATAAAGCGACAATAATAACTAACATGATTGACGAACCCTCGAATACCAAATACCATCTCTAGTCTATGCAAGTTCATTATATGCTGCACTTTGTTAAGATCCGTAGCAATACCACAGCTGGAGACGATATGTTCCAATAATTTTCTAAATGGAATGCCAAATTGACACTTCTTTGAGTTCAATGATATTCCAAACTTAATACACCGAGCCAAACATTTTCCCAAATAACTAAGATGATCTTGTTTTGTACTGAATGCACAAAAATCATCTAAAAAGATCTCCATAAATATCTGGAGATAGTCTTGGAAGGCCTGAGTCATCACTCTCTGAAATATGGCTGGAGCATTGCATAACCCAAAAGGCATCATGCAATAAACAAATGTGCCCTAATCCGTAATAAAGGTTGTCTTGAGTTGGTCTTTCGGTGCAATTTAAACTTGATTATACTCGGAAAATCCATCGAGAAACAAATAATATTTGTGACCTACTATGGCATCCAATATACTATCCATGAAAGATAATGGAAAGTAATCTTTCTTGATAGCCGCATTAAGTTTATGGAAATCTTGACAAATTTGGATTTTTCTATTTTTTTTTGGCACCATCATGATTGAAAAAACTCACTCACTATTTGGTACTGGGTAAATAAAACCAACTGCAAGAAGCTTGTCAATTCTTCCTTCACCATGAAGGAATATTTAGAATTAAGGCAATGTTGCCTTTGCCGTATCGGTTTAGCATTCTTCTCTAAAATGATACGATGCTTACAAAATTCAGTGGGGATACCTTTTAGATCATCATAAGTCCAAGCAAAAGCAGATTTATAATACAAGAATTTTTTTGTCTAGTAGGTCAATTCTTATTCTTTAATACCTTTGTAGACCTTAATTGTCTGAGACTCTGCTGTGGTCGCCAAGTTGATAGTTTGACATAAAGGTGCAGTGGCGATATTTTGTTTCAACTCCCGCGCTCGTTTGAAATCAATCGGAAAGTCCGACATGTACAAAGTATTGAATCATATGTCTAGGGTACTCACATGGTACATATCATACTTAGTCATCCAATCAATACTAACTTTAGTAGAGATTTTTGAATCCAATGGATATATCAAGTACTCTCCTGGATCTCCACATTGGTATATCACTCCAGGGTGTTGGGCTGCTTCCACAAGCACCACCATAATCTGTGCTACTGCATCATCATCAAAGCTAAGTTCATTTTCCGACGTCAATTCAGAAGCTGGCAATTGAGACTCCCTGTGATAGTATACTGGGTACATTTGTAACACTATTTTATCTCTGTCCTTGCCAATTTTCAAAGTACCCCAATCTTAATCATTCTTAGCCTTCGCTTGATAAAGCCAGCATCATTCCAATAAAATTGGATATGATAAAATCGAACATTGTAATCAAAAGACGATGTAATCGATTTCATACGCAATACCAACAATTATAGTTTGAACACTCCGTAAAATATCCATTGGTTTAACTCGGCTATGATCTACCATCCTTAACACCAATGTTGTGGATACTAAGTGTTCCAAATCTAAAGCATCCGTCGTATCAACGTTCATTAAATTGATGCTGGAACCACCATCCATCTGAATACTTGAGATCATAACACGATCAATCAAAACATTGATGGTTGATGCACTTGGATCAGGGTTCAAACTAACTTCACAAACTTCCTTATTGCATTGCTTATGCCATATTAATGATGAATTCAATATAGAATAATATTCTAGTGCGACTGCTAGAAGTTGCTTCATAAAAATAGAAGGCCAAAAAGCATCCAGATCCTTCAAAATGTCATAGGGTTTCATATTTAAGGTAATTCCTAATGCCCTCTTTCTTTTCATTGGGTTGAGTTTTATTCCGAGAGGTAAGATATTCTTCCATCTTGGACTTGGAATTGGAACAATAGCTTGAGCTTCCTTTGAATTTGTACCTCCAAAAAGATCTTTCAATAGATAAGATGTTTCTTGAAACTTCGTAGAAAATAAAACCTCTTGGAACAAAATCGAAGCCTCCGTAATAGAGACTTCATTGGATTGCCTAACCGAATCAAGTCTCACACTGGGTAAGAAGCCCGTAACAAGACCTGGATTGGATGTTCTTATAATTGGATCAAATTGGCCCTTCGCATCAAACTCACCTAAATGTTGAATTGGTCCTTTCTCCTTTTGCTGACTCTTGATAAGAATGGCTTGGACATATTCCACCTGATTTATTGGAGAATCTTGAAGACCTTGATTTATATCCTCAATTTTTTCTTTGCTTTGGATCTGCTGATTCCGATTATTGAAATTGAATAAAGCATTACATTGCTGATAAGTATGCCCGATTACTTGTAATTTCCACACACTGACACATAATCATCACTGGCTCTGGGATTGAGACATTCACTGGCATAATGATCAATTTTTATGCAACGAAAACAACAAAGTGGTCTTCTTGCACTCTCATCAGGCATATTGGGTGTCTCCACTGATATATACCTACTATGCTTGTTCCATGTAGGGTTAGAAAATGATCCTAGTTGTCTTGTTGGTACGGAGGGTACTTGATTCGATGATACTGGTGGAGCATATTGTTGATACCTCTGCTACTCCTTACCGTAATTCTAGGAGTTTGATACAGATCCTTGATTAAAATTGGAACTTTGAAAGTTATTGAATGCTCAATTTTGTCGATTAGATCGATTTCCATTCCATCCATATGTATTTTCCGTTTGAACTTGATTGACTTTTCACTAAGTTGGTGGGATCATGGTCTGATTGTTGAATTGTTGTTGCCTCTTCTAATTCCAATAATTAGTTGTTAAGTATTTTCTTCCGCAAAATGTACATTGACCCATCATTTGTAAGGATGAAGGGCATTCTCTAATCAAATGACCATGGCCCTTACAATTACTACACCATACATTGGTTCTAGTATTGGTAGGCTTGTGTCTCTTCTCCTTATCCTTGGCCATATTAACCGCCATTTTCTCCATTTTCTTCGTCAGGTTCAATAACAAGGCTTCATTAGAATCTTTTGAGGCTGATATTATTGATAACTTTGCCGCTTGTTGTTGATATGGAAAATATAGAGCATATGCTATTGTCACATTTGGTGGTATAGCTTGTAATGGAGTGACATTAATTGGCTCCTGAATATTGGCACTGGAATTGGCCACTGTTTCTAACATCCGTGGATAACTATCCACTGATCCGTTCCAAGTCGGATTTTGATAGCTGCCTTGAATTGGAATCATCGTGGCACCCGTAATTAAAAACTGATCATAATGGCATTCCTCCCAAACCTTGGCTCTATTAAAAGATATAATTACTGTATTTGGTTGAGCTTCTTTTACAAACATTTTTAGTTCAACTAGGTGCAATCCGTTGATTAATATGGATAATACAAAAGCCTCTAGTATTTGGTGATTCAGCTACTTGTGGAGTATATCTGCTATACGACCATAGTATGATTCTACTGCCTCTCTTGGACCCATTTTGCTAGTCATTAATCTTTCTTGAAGTTGATCCTCAAAACCAATTGTGCAAAAATGGATTAAAAATACATTCTTTAATGCTTCCTAATTAGAAAATTGACCCACTCATTGACAGTTGTACCATTCAAATGCCGTGTCCTTCAAAATTGCTGGCAACCATCTTAACCAAATATCTTCAGTTCTTCCATTATTGGCTACACATGCTGTCAGAAATTGAGATAAATGTTGATCGGGATCCGCATCTAGAAAATCCCTTAAAGTAGGTAATGGAGCCATGCTCATTGTGCAATCACTCACATCACCCATTTGTACTGATATTAGAACCATTGGACCACCCGTTGCTATTGAAGAGAACAATGTTCCACTTAATCTTTTGTCAAAACAACTAGCACCTTTTTCAATTGATTGTTTTGAATTTTTAAATTTCCTCAATTTTTTATTATTATCCCTTACTAAGTTAGTCAATTGAATTGAGAATAAAAATGATGGATTTTAATGGCCTCAAAGCAAACAGTGGTCTATTGATCAAATTTTCCACAAATGCTCTTGGCAATTTCACTAATGGTATATACTTCTAAAATATTTGATGTCGATCAGCTTCTGAGTATACTCGGATATGTCGATAATTATGCAACCATGGTTTAATCCAAATTTGTCGATGATTTCTTTTTAACTTTTGTTCTTGCTCGTTATGCAATAAATTTCTTGCTTGTAATCTCTCTATTCTTTCTTTTGACTGCCGTATTCTCTTTACTGTTAAGTTTTCATTCTTAATAACCATATTCTTTCATTATATTCTACTAAATTTTCTTTCTATCTCCTATCTTACTAAACCGGCAGTTAATTCCTAACACTCAATGCTATTATCTATCCTCGGCACCAGTGCCAAAATGTGATTGTCGTTTTATTTATTCTTCAATTTCTTTCAGAATAAAGCTGTATAGGGGAATTCAAACACATGGAAAAACTAAGGACTAGAATGGCATTGACAAGAGTGAAGAAATCTTCATTCTTGCCTCTATATATGCTCTTAACTAGGAGCTATGTAACAATGTCCTATAGGACCTCCAAAACATGTTGACTTTACTAGCCACATGTCTTAATTTCTAAGGCAAGTTATCTATGTATGCACCACATAATAAGCTTGTTCCACAAGCTATTATGTGGAGTTAACTTATTCTACAAGCTACCAATATATCGTTAACTTATTGGCTAAGTTTTTGAGCTACAAATACATTTAAAGTCAAAATTGCATCTATGAAGCTTTTAGAAAGCTTTACTAAAAGACTTTATGAAATTAATCTATATTTACCTACTTCTACCTAATCATATAAGTAATTATTGAGGTAAATATATATGTCTATGATAGGACCTTGTATTTAATTTCAAATTTGATACTTCTTAATTATTTCTAATTTTTTTAATTATATAACTGCTAAGTCCAATTAAAGTACTTCAAGCTCTCTTTGATCTTGTTTGATAATATCCTAGGGTCAAGTCACAATAGAGGTTGTTGTACCTTCTCCTTCTTTAGACTCAAGTTCTTTATAGCAATTTATCTATTTACTAGTAGTGGACTTCCTTTTGATGACTTCTCAACCTTGAGTTTAATACTCTTTTAGTTTTTTTTATAAAAATTTATCTTATTATTCATCATTGTATCCAATATCAATGTCTTTTTTTTTAAAATAATTTTTTACTACTTATTATTGCTTCAAACATTAATTCTTTCTCAT
This sequence comes from Physcomitrium patens, assembly GCF_059467195.1. NCBI lineage: Eukaryota > Viridiplantae > Streptophyta > Bryopsida > Funariales > Funariaceae > Physcomitrium > Physcomitrium patens. The sequence goes on along the minus strand of NC_143423.1, from coordinate 8,421,604 downwards.
TTGTGTTAGTAAAATTTTATCCAACTACTTGCCATTACTTCTAGTATCAATACTTTTTTAATTGTATTTGTAATAGTTTATTACTATTTTTTTGTTGCCTCCAATCTTGACACTATTTTGTTTGCACATGACTCATCTTGCTACTTATCAAAAAATTAATTAATAAATTATATTTATATTTATATTTATTTTCTTGCTACGGTTATTTTTTTCTTGTCTTGCTTATTATTATTTATATCAATATCCTTCTTTTGTATCAATCAAATAGCCCTTGATTTGCCTATTGCCAATTAAATCAACCATCTTCTTCATTTTAATTAAATATCTTCTTTGATTTAATTTTATTGGCTAAGTCTTTTCTTCTTTTTATTTTTTTATTATCTATTTTTTTATATTATATTATTATTGGTGAAATTTAGACTTCTTTCTATTTTATACTATGAATTTTTTTTATTATTCTACTTGTTGCATGTTGAGTAATTTTTTTTCATTTTGTTCAATTTTCTTTATCTTGCTGTTATTGGCCAAATCAACCTTCCTTCTCTTTTGCTATTGTTAATCTTCCTTCATTCTTCTCCTTGTTGATCAAGTTCATTATATTTTTCAAATTGTTAATCTTTCCTTACTTTGTTCTTTGCTAGAAGCTAAACCTCCTTCTCTTGTATTTGTCAATCCTCTTTTGTATTTCTTCTAATTGGTCAGGTTGTTATTATTATTGTTATTATTTTTTTTTGTTTTGTTTTGTTTTTTTGTTGTTGTTGTTGTTGTTGTTGTTGTTTTTTTTTTTTTTTTTCCAATACTTTCTTCTTTGTCTTGTGATTAATAATTTTTTTTTTCTTTTTTTCTTTTTATTTGCTAATTGGACTAATTTTCTTTTTATTATTATATTAATATCTCTTCATCTTGTTTGTTAGCTTATCAAATTGATGTTTTTCTGTTGCCATTTTGATATTCCTTCATCTAATTCATTGGCAGGTTGGATTGATATTTTCAAATTTTAGGAACTAAATCAACTATTTATGAAAAAGAAAAAAAAAAGAAAGAAAAAAAACACACACACACACACACACACACACATTTTAATTCAATTATCAAATTGATTAAAATTTTAAAAAATAATTTTTATTGATTTTTAAAATCTAATTTAAGAAAACTAATTTACTTGAATCTCAATTACTTTAAATTAGACTATTTTATTAAGCTCATTTATACAAAAAAATCCAATACAACCATATTTATAAATTTTAAAATATAATTTATAGATTTTTTATTAAAATTTTCAAAATTTATCAAAATATAATCCTTTATTTATTCTACAAAAAACAAAGTTATCTAAAACAACCATAAATTTGCAAAGTTTTGACATAGTTTTTATCTATTCCAATTCTTAAGAATTAATACTCAGTAAAATCTTATCAAGCTTGCTATCTAATTTATCTCTTCAATCAATAAAACAAATCCTTTATTTGCCAAAGGTGCATGGTTTTGTATCTTTGGGTCTAGTTTATATCTTATTTTACCATAAGTCTTCTTTGGATATTAATCTAATATTTTTTGAAGTAATTTTTGCAAAAAGCTACTCTTTATTATCACCTATAGATTTCTATAATATTACTTTTGCTAACCTACTTTATTTTTTCTTGTTTATGGCCTTACATAATAAATAGAAGCCGTTTTTATAAAAAATAGAATAAATACTAAATTATTTTTTACTACTTCTCTAAATTTTACTTATATATGTATTTTTTAAATAACTATTATATTTATAATTAAGTTTTTTTGTAATATAATAATTTTTTTTATCCCCTAATAGTTGTATTATGAAAAAACATTGTGGCTTATCATCCAACTTATATATCATAGTCTTATTTGTTATGATACCACTTATCATTCATCTCACATACACTTGTCTTATTTTTTGTTTGCACCACTAATTATTAATCCACATAGCCTTCATCATGTGTTTGTAATGCCATTCTAATTAATTTCGTGTTTTCTTTATATTGTTCAACTCATAGTCTACTCACTTAGTGGTGTTGCTTACTATAAGATTAGATAGATATTATCTTACTTAAATAAATATCAAAAGACTTGGCTCATGAAATCTATAATTTTAGATTCTTGAAAAATAGTCACAATACATATTTTTTACTATTTTTTGAAGGTTAAAATCTATGAAGATTAGGAAACATTTGAATAAAAAAATTTAATAAAAAATTAAACATAATTTTTTAAAAATTAAATCTTAATTAGTAATTAATAAAATAAATTAAATACACATTAAATATATTTAATTTTAATTAAAAAAAACTTAATTACCATAAATTAAAATCAATTTAATAAATATAAATATAATTTCTTAAGGATTTTGGTTCTATTGAATAATTTATAAATATGAGGTAAATTAACCATCTTATTAGCAAGAGATTATATTACTTCAAATATATATATATATATATATAATTTTCGTCTTATAAAATTATCAAAAACATAAATTTAGACATATTTGTGAAAAGATAATGTATGCATATATAATTAAAAATAAATAAAATAATAACTGAAAAATAAAAATAAAAATCTAAATCATAAAGTAATAAGATTCTAAAACAATTTTTTCAAAAGTGCAAGAAAATTAGATATGTGTTAATATTAGATTACAATATGAAAAAAACATTTACAAGATTAATTATGGTCTTTCCCTTGCTTCTATACATGCAAACTAGCAAGAATGCCATATGAAAACTTTTTAAGGACTATAAAGGTTGTAGACCAAGTATTCAACTTGAATAATATTTTTATACTAGCATCTAAAACGAATAATTATTTTGAAGAATTATTATGATAGTAGATTGTATCTATAGTTCTAATTTATAATTAAAATTATTTTAAATATTTCTTAAAGAAGATATTCAATACTTAGTATTTTCTACCTATTTCTACTTAATTCCACTTACTTAAATAACATGTTTTGTATAATATTTTTTTATTATTATATTTTTTGAATATTATTTTAGATTTTTTTATTAAAATTTATTAAATATTAATAAAATTTAAAATTACATTTTTATAGGATCTTATATTTTAATATTTAATTATCATGATACATAAATATAAAAATAAAATATAAGCTTATAAAATTATTCTTTTCATAAAATATCAAATAATTATTATTTTAAATTCACAATAGTTATGAAAATTTTAATTTTTAATTTTTTATATTTAATAGCATAAGATTTTATTATCTTTTCAAGTATTTATTAAAATTTATATTTTTGATAACTATGGCTTTTATTTATATTTTTTTCTTTTATTATTTTAGATTAAAAATATAAAGGATATAAATAAAAAAACTAAAATATTAATACAAACTTTTTTTTATTAAAAAGAAATATTTTCTAAAAGAATATATAATATTAAAATTAAAATTGCAATGAATAAAGACAAAAAGACTAAAGACTCTTGAAATAAAACTAAGAATAAAAAAGGTATTGATAAGATTAAAAAAGACGTCACTCTTGCTTCTGTATATGCTATTTAACTAGAAGCTATATGGAGATGTTTTATAGAACTTCTAACATATGTCCAACTTATAGAACTTATGTCTAACTTACAACATAAGTTTTATATATGTGCACCATATGGCCAACTTGTACTACAAATAGCAAACTGTCAAGGATATGAAACTCAAAGAAAGAAACCATCAATACACTCTTATGTCATTCAAAAGGCCTAAAAAATCACTCAAACATGATATAGTACTAAATTAGATTGGCTATTACTAAAGACTATAAAGGTATTGACAAGAGTGAAGAAGGCTTCACTCTTGCCTCTATATATATTCTTAACTAGGAGCTACATGGTGATGTCTTATAGGACCTCCAAAACATGTTGACTTTGCAAGACACGTTTTCCGATTAGCAAGGCAAGTTTTCTGTATGTGTGCCACATAGTAAGCTTGTTCCGTTAGCTATCAACACATTGTTAATTTGTTGACCAAGTTTCTAACCTACCAATCAACTACAAACACAAATAAAATCAAATCAGCATCTATAAAGCTTCTAGAAAGCTTTTCTAAAAAATATTAGGAAACAAATCTACTTTTATCTATATTTATATAATCATATAGGTAAATATTAGAATAAATATCTATGTCCATGACACAAACATATGCAACACTTTGCCACCTTGTTGGTCTAATTTTCAACCTATCAATCACTTATAGGCATGTACAAAGTCCAATCCACATCTATAAAATTTCTAAGAAGCTTATCTATAAGATATTTTATAATTTACCTATTTTCCTTACTTCTACTTAATTCATCTTATTTAGATAACTAATAATATCCAATGTATCTGAAAAATAATTATTTTAAAATTTAAATCATTTAATAAATTTCTAAGCTCAATATATATCAAATAAAAATATCATTATAATTTTAAATATATATATATATATATATATATATAAGTTGATAATTAGCATCTTTAAATTTTAATATATATCAAATAGTAGAGCTTAATAAAACTAAAAATTATAAGTTTTATTATTTGTTGATTTATACCTAAGATCTTGTTTAAATCAATTTTCTACTTAAAGCACAATATTCTAAAACTTATTTGACATACTTTTAAAATCATTTGTATTATCTTGATTCTTTCTATTGATTTTAGATATTAAAATATTTTTGGATCAAAATTTTGGTCATAAAGATAAAAGAATATTAATTTTAGTAAAACTTTTGTTAAGAAAATGTAATATTATTATTTGAATTGAATCTTAAATAAACACAATTATAGTTAATAGTCTTTTCTACTATGATTATTCTATCTATTTCCTATTTTGATTGACTTAGTCATCTTATGAATTGATTTGGAAGACTTTTTTTCACAAAGAATTCAATCATTATAATTTATTTTATTTTTTTGGATACTATTATTGTTTGAAATTTCTTATTGCCTACTTTGATCACATAAATTTTCACATAGATATTCATTTTTACTAAGAAGCTTACATTGCTACAAGAAAATTACAAAAGCAAAATCTTTCTACAAATGTGTTTTGTTTGGTGTAGCTTCTCTACTTGTTTGTTAGCGCTTAGCACTTCTCAATGATGTCTTGTTCTTCTTATAAGCTTAGTTAAATGTTTAGTATTCCAAAACACTTACTAAAGTTGCTACTATGGAGATTGTTCCTACTCATATTTGTATCTTCCTGAAATCAAGCCTCATAAGATACCATTCACGAAAGTGTAATTGAATCCCTATTTTAAAACTTGTTAATTAAATAAATAAAACATATACCTAAAAATATATATATCCTAACTTTTCCTCCCACACACTCCTTTGCCTAAGCTGCTCACGACTCTACAAAAAAAAATGCGGATTCGAGCGCCAAAAAATTCGCCATTCCAGGGCTTTTTTTCATGTTTGGTTGGTTTTCTTGAACAGCTCGTGAGGAAAGTTTTAAATGGAATAGTTCGTAACATGGTTAAGATAGCTATTGGCAGCGTCCAGTTCTCACAACCTTTACAATGTTTCGACAAAAGCTTGTGAACCAAAAGGAAGAGGGAAATCACTGAGTCTAATTTTGACCGTTCGACGACACTAGAAGCTTCTCCTTTGCCTACGCCATCGTTACAAAATTTGAGTTAGAGTAGAAATTAGCCACGAGAATGGAAAAGTGGTGTTATGTGACGTACATCGCAGGATAGATGACAAAGATTTCAAAAGCAACGACATTTATGTGCTGGGTACCTCGTGGGGTCCATGCTTGGCATAAACCGCGGAGTTAAAATTGATAGCATGGGAAAGTTGAAAACTTGCATAATCTCAAATAATTCTTTAGCTGACCAATGTGATGTGAAATGAAACCTTGGTAGAGAAAGAAGAGCCAACAATGAAGATGATAATGAAACCAATATTTGAAATTCCCTACAGTGACTTAAAAGTCTGGCAAGATGTTGGGTTTTCTCTGAGAGATAAGTTGTTCAATTAGCTGGATAAGTGATAATGGAATCTTCTCAAATTTAAATGCATAATCTAAAACTCCTTTGAATCTAGATTTAGAGCACTACCTCCTATGAAGAACGCATATCGATTCCAAGGCACAGCTCAAGTAGCAATGAGAAGACAGCATTTTCTCCTTCCTAGGTTAGTTCAATTTGCATGAGCACAGGATCCTCCAGAAAACAGGATGTATACATATCTGCGAAGAAACAAAGCTGGTGCAATCGCAAGTCAAATCCACTACTAGAAACCCTGGCTAGAATTTCATCCATTGCCTGCCCAGGTGCCGTGCAAAATCAGGGAAGGTCATATAATCAGGGAAGGTTCGATAACCAGGAGTAGAGCATCACCTGAAGCTCCATCGCCATCTCCAGGTTGCACTTTCTGAAACAGCTCGAAGGACGTGTAAACAAGGCAGCGAGCAACCATGAGAACCAAGTGTTTTAAAAACACATCACTTCCGCGTGGCTGGTTCTGCTCTTCGCATCTGATCTGGCTGACGGGGTGGATTTAGGGGAGAAGGGACTCCACGATCTGGAAAGCTCCGAAATTTGTGCATGTTGCACAATGCCCACATGTTTCAATCTCTGCAAGCATGGGGCCATTGCTTCTTAGGACTGAGCTCATTTCCAATCACAGCTCCACCTTTGAGGTCATCCCCCTTTCTTGTGCCTTGACCTGACAGTTCACAACGGATTTATCTTACGATGACAGATTAGTCTTTAAAATATTGTAAAGCTATTTTACTTTACAATATTCAATCAACTTGTACCAAATTATAATATCTGGTTTATTTAATTATTTAAGTTTACTTCATTTGTGATTTTTACTTGAAGATTGTATCATTGTATTTTTTTCAAGCAACATTCTATCATGCATTAGCAATTAATGGTCATGAAGTTGTGTTGTTTTTTCGTTTTTTTTCTTCTTCTTTTTCTTTATGTTGATTTAGTATTTTTCTTAATATGCTTTGGCTATTGTTGGGTAAGTTGATATAAGAGGCTTATTGTCCATTTCTATATTAACTTAGTTACAAGCTGTTACAAGAACTTGTAGGAAACAATTTCTACTACTAATGTATTGTAATGGTTGCAGTTGTCACTAGTTCTATTGGTTTCTTTTTTTCTCTGAATATTAACAATTATAACTCTGTGCCAATTAGACAGATTGATAAAGACATTTGATTGGTCTTGTTTTTTTAATCATGTTGCTTTTTAATTAGACTTGAATAAGATTGCATATCATTTGGTTGTATAAATAGAATTTGGAGGGATTTGTTTTGTAGTAAAACTTTGCCTCTTTATGCCATTCTATTTTATTAAGTTTTATGCTAAAAATTCTTCATATACACTAATTTATATACAATAATTGTTGCTACATTGTTACATAACTTGTTTAATTATTATTTTCTAAACTTAAGATATTGTAATAAGTTTAGATTTATTTTTATTTTTATCCAAAGTATAGTTAAATGTAATTATTTTATAATTTAATATGTATTAAAACTTATAATATTATAATTATAAAAAAATTAGATTATACTACTACAAATGTTCTTTTTGACAATTATATTGCAATGGTGTTGATAGCATGACTTGAATAAAACAAATTTAAGCCATTGTTAAGTACACTTTGCTTCATGATTTGGCAAAAAATCCTAGTATGAAATTGGTCAATTCATTAATATTATATATACCTTGTCTATCAATCAAATGTTCATTAATGATTTTAATTTTTTATTTTAAACCATAAAAAATAAAATATATATTTATACAAGTATATATATATATATATATATATATATATAATCATTATTTTATATATATTTATATATTTTTTATTTTTTTATATATTTATATATTTATACAAGTATATATGTATATAAATTTATATATATATATATAATATCATTATTTTTTATATCAAATTTCTTCTACTATTTTAAATTATTATAAATAAATAAATAAATCCTTATATGCTACAATTTAAGATACACCTTAAATAATTTCATGTAAATTAAATGAAATATTTCTTAATTACGAATTCTATACTTTACAAAGACCAAATATTAATACTCATCAATACTTTAGGATACAAGTGCAACCACTTACAATTTTTTTGAAAAGTCTTTTTGTAAATAATATCATAGTGCTACAATGAAAATAAAATCTAATCTAGAATTTATAAAAGAATATATATAATTGGAAAATTAATCAAGAATATTTTAAGAAATAAAACTACTGGAATGAATATTTTAATTTTAATTTTAATAGTATAATCTAAAATATATACATATAAGTTATACATTAGATAAAAAATTAATTTTAAAAAATGTAAATTAAAAAAATAAATCTTAAGATTATAATTTAATCAATTCAAGAATAAAAAAGTATGTATATTTCTTTTGTGTAATAAACTATTTATAATTAATCTTTTTTTATTTAAATATTCCAAAAGATTTGCCATAAAAATTTCTATGTTCTACTATAAATGAACTTTAATTACAAAAACGACTAATATTATATTTGTAGTCTTTAGATTATCACCAATATATTATAGCAAACGTAAAAATAATCATGTGAAATAACTTATTAATTTCAAAATATCCACAATTGTATTCTTAAGATAGAGATAGTTTTCTTGCCTTAAATATGGATACAAAAGCTTAAGACTAGTAAACATAATAACTCAATAATTTGTAGTAAATGTTTTTTTGGGGATGGAATTTTACAACGGCTCTCCCGACTGACAACTATCTCTACCAGATCCCCATTCATTTTCTTCTTGTTTACTTTTAGAATCTTGAGATCTATCAAATTTCAGCGGTTCAAAACTGGGGAAATGGTTGACATGTGCAACGATGAAGTGTTTGCATATGTCACAAAAAACATGGTTTTACCACACTTGGGAACACCCCAGTTGAAGCAAAATAAAAGGAGAAAGTTTAGACAACGAAGACTTGTGTAGAACCGAATGATAGGATCACCGAGACTAACTTACTCACACCACTGAGGTCGTCTTCTTTGGCAAAGCAGATGTGTAGTAGTGTCCAAGTAGTGCAGAGGTGCCGGAACGGCATTGGATGCAGGACGTAAAGATGGGCCGTCACCCGGGCGCTCTTTCGCCGCTTGTTAGGGGACCCCAGCCTAGGAAACTCAGCCACGCCATCGTCTACACCGACACGAATCCACAATGCAGGTAGGTTCCTTTCTCGGTTACCAAAGCCCGTACAAACAAGTGCTGTTGACTATTGACAAGTTCGTCAACGGTGTCTGTCAGCCCCAGCGTAAATCTGGGACCTCGACTGGTCCACTTTGCAAAAGTCCCCGGGCGCGAGGTTCGCTTGTGCAATTTTGCTGTGAACCCCGACTGTCCGGCGACAGCGTGCAAACCGTGGATTCTGGCTGCATCGGAAGGTAACCCACTTCTGCGATCCAGTCAGTGTGGCGTCGTCCCTCAGCCACCACTGGATCGTCGAGAGGTAAATTTCGCCGGGGGCATTGCTCGCAAAGGGGCTAGATCCGCACGAAGGGAAGCGTAAAACTACCTCAACCTCAGTTCACTTTGGACGCTGTGGCGCAGCGTGGTGGAGGTGATGACTCTGCATTTGTTGCGGGGAACGGTCTTCTGGAAGGGGCTCGTCGAGAGAGGGGTCTCGTGATCCTCAAAAGGCAGACTACATTTGTGTTGTTTTGGAGGGATGCACTCACTGAGCCACCTTCTTCACGCGATTCCCATAATGACAAAAAGAATCCACTGGCAGTCTGTGGGAAAAAACAAGAGTCCAACAATTTACTTGTGTATGCCAGTGCCAGCTCTCCTCGTGCAACTGCTCACGGCACTTTAAATGGCGACTGGGATCTTATACAGATGTCATTCGATAACACCAACTTAATCGCTAATATTGGGTACGCACCTGAGGGTTGACAAACTATCCGACGGCAGGCCTAAGAAGCGTGGTGAAGTGGGCGAGACTCGAAGGTCTGCACTACAAATCGGAGCGTGCTGTGGACGAGACATTCAGAGGATCCTCATCTGCAAGGCGCTCAGGTGGTATTCGCCTTGCGGCAACCTGCCCCTGAGCGCGGTATTGCAGCTCCGTACGCATCGTGCTGACGCCCAGGTGAGACTAGTGTCATACAGCGGCCACTCCTTTGGCGAACGCGAGGGATTTGGGCGGCGTCGGCCACCTGGAGAGAACTGTAGCAGGTGGACCGGCACACACCTCAGCGAGCAGCTCTAGTTGAGGCGTTCGCGAAGTGATCCGTCAGAAAGTCAAAATGCGCCTCCTCGTGGAGCTTGTGGGATTGGCCGTGCTTGTGCAACTGCTCGTGTCAAGCCCTGTTCCGGTTGCTAGTCAGCCTGGCAGCTGGAAGGTGCTGCAAAAAAACGCTGGGATCGCCTCCATGCATTCTGCGGTCACTCGATTCGATACGTGTGTGCTGCTCGACCGGACCAACATTGGCCCGTCAGGAATAAAGTTGCCCGGCGGACGATGCCGCAACCAGCCCAAGGAACGCGTTTCCAAGACCGATTGCTACGCCCACTCCGTCATGCTCAACCCTGCCAACGGTGCCGTTCGGGCTCTGTATATCTACACTGACACGTGGTGCTCATCGGGGCAGTTCATGGGTAACGGAGTGCTGGTGCAGACAGGAGGGGACTTCGAAGGCAACAAGAAGATCCGAACGCTGTCGCCCTGCGGCGCCGGAGGGAACTGTGACTGGGTGGAGACAGACCGGGAGCTGAGCAAGGGGCGGTGGTATGCATCCAACCACATACTGCCTGGAGGTGTTCGGCAGATCGTGGTGGGGGGGCGGAATGAGCCCACATACGAGTTTGTGCCGAAGAGGAAAGCCGGCGAGACAGTGTTCTCATTGGCACTGCTGCGTGGGACATGCTGCGACAATCTGTACCCGTTCGTGTTCTTGATGCCCAATGGCGACCTTTTCGTGTTCGCCAACCAAGACTCGGTGATTCTCAACATCGGTTCAGGTAAGGTGGTCCGACAGCTACCGAAATGTCCTGGAAATCCTCGAAACTATCCATCGGGAGGATCCGCAGCCATGCTTCCCCTGAAGGCACCGTTTCAGTCCGTGGAGATATTGGTTTGCGGAGGTGCTGCAACAGGTGCAGCCAAATCTGGGGACAAGGCAAAGCCCGCGTCTACGAACTGTGGAAGGATCAACCCGACAGCCGGGAACGCGAGATGGGTGATGGAGAACATGCCAATGCGTCGTGTGATGGGTGACATGGTCAGCATGCCGACGGGAGAGATCCTGATCATCAACGGAGCGGCGAACGGGTACCAGGGGTGGGGAACTGCAAGCAATCCTGTCCTACAGCCAGTGAAGTACGACGGGGACGCGAATGCCGGGAAGAGGTTCCAGACGCAGAAGGCCACCAATATTCCCAGGATGTATCACAGCACAGCCAACATGCTGGCAGACGGGAGTGTGCTGGTGGCTGGAAGCAACACTCACCAGTTCTACACGTACACTGGACCTTTTCCGACGGAGCTTCGCGTGGAAGCATTTTCTCCGGATTACCTGTCTGCGAGGCAAGCCTTGTGGAAATCGAGTATTTTTATTATGTATTTATATGTGAATATTTTTCTTTTCTTTTGTCTTTTTTCTTTGTGACCAACCACCTTCGGTTCCATGAGGCGTGTGCGTATTCGGTTCTGAGTCAACCATCCTGCATGCTAACGCTGTGGTGTGTCTGGGTTTGCAGAAACAACGCCGTCCGTCCCCGCATAACTCAGTATCCAAGAGTTATGAAATACCAGCAAGCCTATGATGTTACGTTTGTTGTAAATACGAGACGAGGTGTAGTGGCGGTGAATCTACTGAGCGCTCCTTTCGCGACCCACAATTTCTTGCAAGGGCAGAGGGCTATCAAGCTGACGGTCGCAGTTCCTAGGCAGGCGTCTGGAGGAGCATGGGCTGTGAGGACAACTGCTCCCCCCAGCGCGAACGTCTGCCCCCAGCAATATTACATGATGTTCTGTCTGCAAGCGGGTGTTCCTGGGAGGGCCGTATGGATAAAAATGGAATAATTGGGGGCGTTTCGTGTGAAGGTTGCGTACAACAAAGCATTTATTGATGAGTAGGAAATTTCTTATTTAAGCTATTTAGTTTTTCTTACGCCTGCGGATGGAAGATATGATTCGGTTCCAGTATTGATTAGCATGTGGAATCAGGATACTGCTCCAACTTTAACCGTGGCTGTGAGGCGTTAGCTATTCACGACGTATTAACTCGCGGGGCTTCTCTCGGAACATGCCCTTATCTGTTCGTAGCATCCTGCGAAATGTAGTGGGATCCTCACTGTCCAGGGTGTCATGAGTGAGTAGTATTCTGGGTCTCATCAGATTCCCGATCCTAGATATCGAAGTGCTCCAAATTGGTGGTCTGTATCGCGTGTGCATTTGTGCTATATAAGGAGCCGCTTAGGAACATGGCCAACCCAAGGTTAGGACTACCTTAAATGGTTTATTTTTTACAACAATCTTTTGTCACAAGCATATAGGTATAGAAGACTCATTCATTGATACTACTCCTGGACTCGAACTGCACTACTTTGTGGTGCATTTGAACGCAAATAAAACAAACTTTACTGGAATCGGGTCTTTTGCGCTTATGCTCCGTCTGTGCGTTGGAGCTTTCAGTAACTTGTTTGCCATTGCATACTCGGAATACATTTGCTTTATCTGTTTTGTTGTGAGGTTTGCATTAAAGGATGAGTTTAGCAGATAAGTTTGTTGAACTTTTGTAGCCGAGACTATTAACACATGACTCTAATGAATCTTCTTCAGCTCTTCTGTAGTGAAGTGCACCTTTTGGATATACTGTCTTGAATCTCAGCAGATTCATACACGTTCTGTCACTGGTGCGTTCGCTTGAAGGACCAGGCAGGGAATATATGATTTTGGTTGCAGAACTCGAAACCTGGTGCATATTTAGCACATCCGAGGGGGTTTTATCAGATTTGCGGCAAAATTGGGGCATGGATAATGTGTGGCAGTCAATCTCATTCTTAGCGTTTATTCTTTACTTATTTATTTTATCCTTTTTGACACGAGAACGGATAAAAGAACAAGACCACTTTGTCTCTAATACCGAATGTTAAGGTGAGGGCAGGAGTAGAAGAATGAGTTACGATACAGAATACGATATAAATGACTTACAACTTATGTGTCAATTTTTCTGTCTGATGTGGGGTGATAAGTCCAATTGTTTAGAGGTCAACAGTGGTGAATCTATTTGTTTGAGTGGATTGTTATCACTTCTCTAGCTTATAATGTTTTTACAGACATCCAACACTTATTCTATCATGTTAAAATTGAATGATTTTAAAAGTATTGTTTTTATATTATCCTGTGCATTATCTTAAAAAAGATTCTGAGTCTATGTTTTAGAATATTATATGAAAAGATGCCATTTTATTTACCTTTTTCTATTTTATATGTTATATGACTGTGATGCCACTTAGTAAATATTTGTTACTGAGACCAAAATGTGTTTGTTGTGTTTAAATAAAGCAAATGAATTTTTTTCAAAACAATATTAACAATATTCTTAGTGTATTTTTTTAGTTTGGAACAAATTTTTATTAAAAAAATAGCTTTTATCTTTAGAAAATCCTGTAATGGTCTTTATTTTCATAGATAAGATGTATTTTTATGGAAGGAGAATGTAATCCAATCCCATAGTTTGTTTGCTTACATTATTTCTCAAAACTTTAGGAGCATTATATTTTATCATTAAGGAATAGAAAATATGCTATGGGAAGATGTATTTGGAATTGTATGTATCATCCAAGCATAAACTACTATCTTTTTATGCCAAATTTATCAAAATAAAATGGCTTTTGTCTTAAATTTTAGATTGATCCTAATTTTAATAAGAGATTGTTTAATAAATAAACTAAAAAATTTTCATGGTCTTAACTTACTATATCCATTAAATTAAGTATATTTTAAAGTATCTTCTTTAGAAAAATCTTTATATCAATGTTTAGCTTTATAAACAGCTTGTATTACTTTAATAATGGCCAAGAAATATTTTATTCTTTTCTTGAATTAATTTTACTAGAGTTTTTTTTAATTAAGATTAGTATTTGTTTAAGAAGCTTAAAATCAAAATTAAGATACTCTAAAAATTATTTCTAATATATATATAGGTGTAGTTATAGAATATAATTTGTAACAACAAATTTCTTATTTGTAACTATTCAAGTTTCACTTTCAAGAACAAAAACAATGATAAAAATTATTGCTCTTGAGATTTTTAATGCTTTAGATGTCCAAATTTATTATCAAAAAGTTACAAACTAAGTCTAATAATAAATATGAGTACAAAATTCTAAAATAAACAAACTTTATATATTAATATAAGTTCTATTAATAGATTTTAATTGGCAAAATTAAAACTAATATTTATATTGGCCCTATGTGTACATATTTTACTTATTAAATAATTATAAATATTAGTTAGTAGATAGAAGAAGCATAAAAAAGAACATTATGTTTTTTTATTATTTATATAAAAAATAAGATTTTTAGTTGATTCAAATTAATTTATTACTTTAAAAATTATCAAGATAGAAAAAAATAGTTTTAAATTAGTATTAATATTTAAAAATATTATAGAGATTTTAAAGTTTTATTTAGAGTTTATTTAGAATTTTTAAAGAATTTTAGAACATATACTCAAGGCTTTGAAAAGAATGATTTTTTTTATCTAAGACGCCATTATGAAGAACTACAGTAAGATTTAAAGGCCTTCTAAGATTTTTCTACTAATTGGATATTTTTAAATTATATAGTGAAGTTAAAAATATAAAAATATTTTTTATTAATGAAAAATAGGAAGATAAGTAGCTAATATAATAGTTGTAAAAAGAAAGGTACACAAGTCTCATATAGGTTGGACACTTTGGATGTTGGTAGGGATATAAGGCTAAGACCTTGTGACTTTAATATAATATCTATATATAATAGTTGTGAGCTATAGTAAGGCTCAAATCCTTAATCTCTCAAGCAAATTATCCTTAAAATAAAACTTATTTACTAAAAATTTTATATTTTTTTAATTTTTGTTTTCAAACATTCATAACTTATTCATAATAATTTGAATTCTTATATTTCTTATGTCATTTAAAAGATAATAAAATCATCTATCTAAAAATATTTTTAAAATTTTATTTTTAATTAGGAAAAAATCCAATGAATAAAGTATGAATAATTTTTAAAATAAATAATCGATTTATTGCATTTCTTTTAGTTTTTTTGTATTTTTTTCTTATTAATTATATCTCTCAATTTAGAAAATTAATTAAAAAAAACTTTTAATTGGAGCTATTTTTTAATTTAGGTTGAAGGATGAATTTTACTTTTACAATAAGCTTTTAGATAGTCTTAGTTCTCTTGATCTTATCCTCCAAAGTTATGTATTTAATTGATAAATTTAATTAAGAGGCAATAGATCTTTTGTTACAAAAACCAATGCTCTTAATATGTTTTAGTTTCAAAGATATCAAGTTTTATTTTTAAAAAAATTAAACTTCACTAATTCTTTAAAAATAGCTAATTTTATTATCATTTTATAAATAATCAAGTATAGCCTTTTAAAATAGAGCTTTTGGATTTTTAAAATAATAAACCTTCTTTCACTAAATTAGATGCGGCATTATTATCAAAATTCTAAATCCTACTATTATAATATCCACAAAAGTGTAAAAAAAATTTCTTTCATTATTTTAATTATTAAAATATTTTTAAAAAAAATTAAGGGGAAAAAATAATGAAACTAAAGCTACTTAAAACAGTTTTAAAAAAAATTAAGCATTGCTTTGTTTATACAAAAATAAAAAACATTCAACTACATGAATACATAGACATTGTTATACTACTTCTCTAAAATTTCAAGGCGGTTGATGCATCTCTGTATTTGAATTATAAGTAATTTAAAATAAGACCTATGATGTCACAGACATATATATTTACCTAAATAAGAAGTGTTAGGTAGAAGATAAATGTAGGTAGAGTTGATATTATCTTATGGCAAAGTTTCTTACAAGCTTCATAAATGTGTTCTTAACTTTATATATGCTTATAATTGATTGATAGGTTGGAAACTTGGCCAATAAGTTAGCCTTATGTTGCATATATAGGTAGCTTATGGTACAAGCTAAGAATGTAGATCATATATGAAAAACTTGTCTTGTAATTTAAAACATGTATCTTGCAAATTGGACATCTATTAGAGGTCATATAGAACATTGTTATGTATCTCCTAATTAGATAATATATATAGATGGAAGAGTGAAGCCGTTTTCACTCTTGTCTTAGCCTTTTTAGTCTTTAATCTTATTTAAAGACTTTATAGTCTTCTTATCTTTGATAATAGCTATTCTAATTTAATATTATACCATTTTGAAGTGATTCTCTAGACTTTTTGAGTGATATAAGAATATATTGGTTTTTTAATTTTTTAAGATTCATATCTTTAACAATTTGACAAGAGTGTTAACTTGTTGTTCTTGTTTTATTTTAGAAGCGAGTAGATTATCTTACTTCTATTATTTTATTTTAAAGGTTATAAAGTACATGCTTTTAAATCAACTTTTAATTTTTTAAATATTGATTGTTTGCTTTAAAGAAACTAGACTATCTCTCTTTGCACAAATATTTATTTGATATCAGAAGTTATAAATTACCTTCTTCTAATTTGACTCGTGAACTTATTTGAGTCATCTATAGAAAAAAAAATTATGGATGCTATTTACAATGGAAGTAAAAATAGATTTGCAACTATTAAAAATCTTCATAAGTTTGTCAATATTCTTAGGGTCAAAATCTCATGTATTTTTAACATAAATAATAGAGGTATTATTTCTATATCTATAGAAGGAGTTAACAATGAAGTTTAGACTCTATCCCAAGAAGTTGTGCAATTAAGAAAAGCAAGTAGATTAAGTGTACAATTGAATATAAAAAGCTTTATTTCTACAATCATGAAGGAAACAATGATAAGCATGCTAGAGAAGTTTAAGGGAATAAGATCTAAATTTTAAAGATTTCTACAATAAGTGAAGTTCTTTCTAAGGTTGCATCCTTTTCAATATCATGTCAGATTTACTCAAGTTAGATTCATTGGTACACTTTTATTTGAAAGTACTCTCTTTTGATTTTTTCTTTTCATAGAAAATGATTCACGACTCTTTTATAATCTAAATTCATTTTTAGAAGTCCTTACAGCTACATTTGGAAAAAATGATTAAGAAAAGATAATAAAGATCAAACTTTTATTTTAATAAAAAAGATCACATTCAATCTATTTCATTGATCGTCATCCTTTATATTGATGATTTGATCATCTTAACTAATATCTTGAAGATGATGGATTGATTGAATGCAAAATTAAAAAAAAAAATGTGCAATGGGTGATTTGAAAGAATTTTATTATTGTTAAGAAGTGGAGTTTGTAAGAGATTGTGCTAACAAGACCATTACAATGAACTATAGTACGTATATTAAAGAGGTATTAAAACAATTCATTATTAAGGAGTGTAAGCCTATTCGAACACCTTTAGAAGCCAATTTGAAGTTGATGAAGCTCATAGGTGAAGAATTTATTAAAATTAAAGGTCAAATGTAAGATATTCTATACAAAGCAATAATAAGCTCACTAATATATACAATGGTTGGTACAATGATGGATCTTATAGATGTGTTGAAAATTATAAGCCAACACATATCAAAGGTTGAACCAATCCATGTCACGGACATATACATTTACCTCAATAGTTACTTATATTATTAAGTAGAAGTAAGTAAATATAGAATAAGTCTTTTACACAAGCTTCTTAAAAGCTTCATAGATGTGGTTTTGACTTTAGATGTATTTGTAGATTAGAAATTTGGCCAAAAAGTTAACCATGTATTGGTAGCTTGTGGAACAAGTTATGTCCATGTAGTAGCTTGTAAAACAAGCGAATTATGTAGTACATACATAGATAACTTGCTTTGCAAGATAAGACATGTGAATGGCAAAATCAACACATGTTGAAGGTCCTATAGGACATTGCGACATAGCTCTTAGTTAGATAGTATATATGAAGGCAAGAGTGAAGCCTTCTTCACTCTTCTCAACGCCTTTCTAGTCTTAGTCTTAGTCTTGTTTCAAAACTGTCTAGTCTTCTTGTTTTTGGCAATAGCCATTCTAGTTAATATTACATCAACTTTTGAGTGACTTTTTAGTTCTCTTTAGTGATAAAAGAGTGTATTGAGGATTCTCTTTCTTTGAGATTCATGTCCTTGACAGTTTCATAAGAGTGCTAATATATTATTTCTATCTTGTTTTAGAAGTGAGTGGATTACTCCACTTCTATTGTTGTGTTTTGAAGATTGTGGACTATCCACCTTTAAACAAAAAATCTTGTTTTCTAACACTGATCTTTTTCTTAAAGAGAGTGGATTATCCCTCTTTGTGGGATTTGTTTTTAGAGGTTGCAAATTACCCTCCTCTAATTTAACTTTTGAATTCATTTGATTTATCTATGGAAGGAAAGATTATGGATGCTACTCTCAATATGCTTATGGAAGAAGTTCAACGTCCGCTGCAAGAAGTTGTGCAGTTGAAAGAAGTAAGTAGATCAACATCACAACCAAATCCATAGAGTTTTGCTTCTACAAGTATGAGAAGGACAAGGATTAGTATGCCAGAGAAGTTTGATGGAATAAGATCAAAATTTCAAAGATTTTTGCAACAAGTCAAGCTCTATTTAAGGTTGCATCCTTTCCAATATCCTGATGGATTTATCCAAGTTGGATTCATAAGTGCATTCCTATTAGGAAGTGTACTTTCTTGGTTTCCTCCTTTAATGGAAAAATATTCATGACTCTTTTATGATTTGAATTCATTCCTAGAAGTATTTATGGCCACATTTAGAGAAAGTGATCGAGAATGAGTAGCAAAGACCAATCTTTTATTCTTACGATAAGAATCACAATCAGCCACTATACATGCTATCGAATTCCAAAACCTTGCTTGCGACGAGGACTGGAACAACAAAGCACTTATCAACCAATTTTAATATGGATTGAAGAATAGCGTCAAAGATCTATTATTAACAATGTTGAAAGAAAAATCTTTGAAATAATTTATTACTCAAGCCATTGCATGTAATAATAGTTTATTTGAAAGACGTCAAGAACAAAGATTTGGTTGGAGGGGAACAAGTCAAGTAATAGCGGCAGCTCCCAAGTTTTCTGAAACGTATTCGTCAAAGTCGGAACCAATGCAAATTGATATGATATATTTAAAATCTCTCACGAAGCAGGAAAAGACTCGACGTCGCTAAGAGGGATTGTATTTATATTGTGGAGAAGCTAAGCACACTGCTTAATATTGTCCAAAAAAGCAACACAATTACAAAATAGAGAGCACAATTACCAAAGAAGATAATGTGTCAAAAAATGAGTTTCTCCAGCAACAATAGGAACCGTGTGGCTGGAATCATGTGTAACAGCTAGTGAAGGTCCTATCCTCTCCTCAAACCCCTCACCTTATTTTATAATAGAAGTATATTTAGGACCTAATAATCACAAAGTCTTTACCTTGTTAGATTCAAGAGCCTCAACATATTTTATAGACAAAGATTTTGTCAAAAATCAAAAAATACCTTTAGTAAAGAAAGTTAAATCCGTACATGTAGAAGTTATAGATAGTCATTCGTGGTCTTCTAGAAATATTATCCATAAAACTATTCCTTTAGATGTAGTAATTAAAGATCATAATAGCGTAGTAGTATTTAATGTAATAAAATCTCCCTCTAATCCAATTATTTTAGAATTATCATTGTTAGAAAAATATAACCCTCAAATAGATTGGATTTCTCATAACTTTAACTTTTTTGATAGTCTAATCCACAATCGTATCACTAAAGTAGAAGTAAGTAAGTTCAGTACGTCCAAACCTTTATTAGTAGATATAAAAGCTTTCATGCAGGCTGCAAAAGTAGGATCATCTTTTGCTACGTATGCTACATCCATTTCTAATGGTGAAACAACATCGAGTGGTATTCCTAACCAATATCAAGAATTTCAAGACATTTTTGAAAAGAAAAATGCAGATATTCTTCCCGAGAATCAACCTTATGATTATACTCAACCATCGTTTGGACCAATCTATAGCTTATCGCAGAATGAATTGGCTACATTAAAGAAGTACATTGATGAAAATTTGGCAAAGAACTTCATACACCATTCTAAATCTCCACCCGGGGCTCTTATCTTATTTGTAAAGAAGAAAGACAGATCTCTGCGAATGTATGTGGATTATTGAGGACTCAATAGGATTACCATGAAGAATAGGTATCCCTTGCCTTTGATTTCAGGACTTCTTGATCAATTCAATCAAGCAAAGATCTATACCAAAATAGATCTATGAAGAGCATACAACTATCAAGAAAAAAAATTTGATAAAAATAAATAAATAAGTGAGACTTCTCTCAAAGAAAGATGACAAAATAGAAATAACTCAATATGTATATTAAGAAAGAAACTAGAATGGCTATTGCCAAAAGACAAGAAAATTAGAGACCCTTGAAACTAGACGAGAAGCAAGAAAGGAATTGATAAAAGTGAAGAAGGCTTCATTCTTGTCTCTATATATACTATCTAACTAGGGGCTACGTGGCGATGTTCCATAAGACCTCCAATATGTATTAACTTTGTAGGACACATGCTTTGACTTACAAGGTAAGTTTTTCTATGTGCAGGCCATATAGTTAGCTTGGTCTTCAAGCTAATAATATGTGTGGTACATGGCCAACTTGTTGACCACGTTTCTAATCCAAAAAGTCAATTAAAGACACCTATAAAGTCAAAGTACCATCTATAAAGCTTCTAGGAAGCTTCAATAGCAAATATTATAGAATTAATTTATTTTTACCTACTTTTACTTACTTCTACCTATTAATACATGTAATTATTATCTTACATGCATATGTCTATGACATTATTCTCCTTTTTAGGAACGAGTTCCATAAGGAGTGATCATCATATGTTGAAAAAATGTATGATGTGATAAATTGTATTTGCCACATACTATGATCTTTGTTCTCTTCGAAGATGATTGATAGGACTTCTCAACCATCAATAGTATCCTATATCAGAGCGAAAAGACTACCTAATTATTTGATTGTTATTGAGGCCTTCATAACTTCCTTCGAATAAAATATTTGGAACACCGTCTAGAGTTGTTCTTACCTCTAATAAAATCACCAAACATTGAGAGTCCCTTCCAAGGTCATGATACCAAATGTATTGTATCTTGCCATCTATTTGAGGAAGAATATGTCATCCTTGAAGATCTTCATCTCGATTATGTCGTTTGGAAGGTTGTGACAATCGTAATGTCTCGTTTGGCTAGTCAGCAATCAAAGGCTCTTGAGTCAAATCCATTGATTTTTGGTTCTCCATCTCCTCAATGTCACAAGTACAAAAAAACTTCAAACAAGGATTGAAAGTAGAATGTTATCTTGCCTAGATCTTGTTTCTTTTATAAAGAAGGTTTTTATCTTGATTTTGATGGATGTCGTCAATGAAAAGCCTCTACCACCTTTGCTGTATTTACAAGATTCTTTATGGGCTCCCATATGCGTTCGCTAATATCATATCTGTGCCAATGGACAAGATATTCAAATTTATTTTGGCACCGCCTTGAATCTAAAACTTCTTCCACTTCAAACTCTTCATTATTTTCTACTTATATAGGAGGAAATGGAGCTTGTTTTATTCTTGGTATGTCCACTATCTTGTATGGTTCAAGAAAAAATACATAGAATATTGGATGAATTTTCATTGACTCTGGTAGGTGTAAATGATATGCAATTGGATTGATTGGTGCAGAAATAGAAAATGATCCAAGTCTTTGATAGTCCGACTTGTCACAAAGACGAGTGGTCTTGATATTACGAGAAGTAATTATACCTTGTCACTCATGTAGAATGGTAGTTGTTCCTTTCAATAGACATCTACATTGTCCTTTTATTGTTCTTGAGTTTTTTTAAACTACACCTTCATTGTTGCATGTAGCTCTGACAAATGAATTGTCAAATCTTTTGCCACAAGATTATTAACTTTTGAAAAGTCAAAAGCATCAAGTCATGGATGATAACCATAATTGGTAAAAAAATGTGTTTATTTTGTATAAGAATGTATCATGTTATTGTAAGCAAACTCTGCCAATGGCAAAAGAGTTGTCCAATCATCTTGTTGATAGTTGATGGTACATCTTAAATATTGCTCCAAAACTTGATTACCATGCTCCGTTTGTCCATTAGTTTGAGCATAGAATGCCAAAGATAGTTTTATATCCACTTTTATAATCTTGAAAAGAGTCTGCCAAAATCTTGATACAAACTAAGTTCCCATATCTGATATAATATCCTTGGATAATCTATGATAGCGATAGATATTATCAAGAGCTTAGTTATTTCTTTACTTGTGATAGATTTTGTACATGGCACAAAATATACCATCTTGGTAAAACGATCTACTATCACGAATATAGAGTCATAAGATCCTGAGATTGGAAGTTCCGTGATGAAATCCATAGAAATAGAAGACCATGGTTGTTCTGGAATGGGTAATAGTTGAAGAAGACCGTAAGGTTGATGACAAGGAGTTTTTGATCTTGAGCAAACATCACAAGATTGTATAAAATCTTTGACTGCCTTCTACATTTGCGGCCACCAAAAATCCCTGGATATTAGTTCCAAAGTTTTGTTGTACCCAAAATATCTTGCTACTAGAAAGTTATGACAAGCTTGAAGAATACGTAATCAAGCTTCACCTTCTGGAATACATAGGCGTCCTTTGAAATATAATAGATTATTCTTGAATTCAAACTTGGAAGTATCATGGGACTTAAAAGAAGTATCCTTGATATCTTGAACAAGAGGATCACATGATATGCTTGATTGAATTTGCTTCACAAATGTTGAATCAACAATCAATGTTGATTTTATAGCTCAAAGATGAAAATGCTCAGGCTTCAAGAAAATTGATCTTTGTTGATCAAAAGATACATCTCTTTCTTTTGGTATAAGATAAGAACGTCTAGAAAGAGCATTTGATAGACCTTGTTATTTTCCGGGTCAATAAGTGATCTTAAAAATGAATCTAGATAATGACATGTTTCAACATGCTTGACGATAATTCAAGACACGTGGTGACATGAAATACTCGAGGTTCTTATGGTTTGTATATACGATAACTGGACTTGAGGTGTCTTTAAGTTAATGATGCCATCCTTGAAATGAATCCATGATTGCAAGGAACTCTTTGTCATGGATCTCATAATTAATCTCGATTGCTGAAAATTTTGTCAAATGGAAAGCCATTGGGTGGAGTTTGTCATCTGTTCCCATTTGTGACAATACGGCACCTATAGCAAAATTTGATGCATCTATTTCCATAAAAAAAATACCTTGGAGAAATCAACGCAATATAAGATTGGTGCAAAAATAAACTCCTTCTTTAAAGCATCAAATGATACTTTTGCTTCTTTATTCCACTCAAATTTGTCTTTATACGTCAAACGTGTAAGTGGAGCTGTAACTTGAAGAAAATTCTTAATGAAGTTTCGATAGTAATTAGCAAAGCCCAAAAAGCATTGCACATCTCGTACTCTTCTTGGAATCTTCCAATCTATGATAGTTTGAACCTTCTTAGGATCCATCATAAGGCCATCATTGGAAATGATGTATCCTAAAAAGTCAACTTGAATAATATAGAATATACACTTTTTCAACTTGATATATAATCTTGCATCTCTAAGTTTCTGTAACACACAACGAATATAAAGCTCATATTCTTCTGTGTTCTTAGACTAGATTAGAATGTCGTTTAAATAGCAAATAAAAAAATCATCTAAATACTGACAAAAAATATCATTCATAAGATGTTGAAAAGCAGTCGAAGCATTTAAAAGTCCAAAAGACATGACATTATATTCAAAATGTTCATACCTAGTTTGAAAAGCAGTCTTCCATTCATCACCTTCTTTGATACGAACTAAGTTGTTGTCACAAACATACGCATGTAAGCTAGTAATTACATGTATAAATAGATAGAAATAAGTAAAAGTAGATAAAAGTAAGTTAATTCTATAATATTTGCTATTGAAGCTTCTTAGGAGCTTCATAGATGCTACTTTGACTTTATAGGTGTCTTTAATTGACTTTTTGGATTAAAAACGTGGTCAATAAGTTGGCCATGTACCACACATGTTGTTAGCTTGAAGACCAAGCTAACTATGTAGCTCATACATAAAAAATTTGCCTTATAAGTCAAGGCATGTGTCCTACAAAGTCAACACATATTACAGGTCCTATAGAACATCGCCACATAGCCCCTAGTTAGATAGTATATATAGAGACAAGAGTGAAGCCTTCTTCATTCTTGTAAATTCCTTTCTTGTTTCTAGTCTAGTTTCAAAGGTCTCTAATTTTCTTGTCTTTTGGCAATAGCCATTCCAGTTTCTTTCTTAATATATATATTGAATTATTTCTATTTTGTCATCTTTCTTTGAGAGAAGTCTCACTTATTTATTTATTTTTATAAAGTTCTTGTTCTTGACAGATTGACAAGATTGTATGTACAATATTAGAGCTTTGTCTAATCTTGATTAACAGTGGATTACTTCTTTCTCTTGATAAGACATAAGCATATTAGAAGTTACGGATTAGCCTCTTCTAAACTAATATTGTCCTTAGTATTTGTTTTGTTCTCAAGTCCTCTCTTCTATTTGTCTTGAGTGATATTAGATATCTTTTTTTTTTAAGTGTTATCATGGCAGAGTTTGCTGAAATTAAGAATGCAATGGCACAAATGCAAGAGCAATTGAGGGAGTTTATGCTTGTGATGCATCAACTCAATTTACCACCACAAGGAGCAATAAAATTGATACAAAGTAAAGATAAAGAAATGATTGGAGCTACTCCAACATCTGCACCAAATCATGTCCTTTTTGTTATAGTGGAATGCCCTTCCAGTGTTAGAGAACCGAGAATTTTCCTACCCGAGAAGTTTGATGGCATCAGATGAAAGTTTAGAAGATTTATCAATCAAGTACAACTTATGATTGAACTTCAACCCCAAAGCTATCCAACTCTAGGATCGCAAGTTAGATTCATTAGTACGCTTCTTTTAGATTCAAAATTATCATAGTTTTTATCTTTTCTTGAACAACAAGATCCAATATTCGATAATCTAGAGGTTTTTTTGGCAGAGTTTCAATCCATGTATGGAAAACATGATGCAATTCGTATTGCAACCAACAAATTCCATATTTTACGACAAGGTAATCAATTAATAATGTTGTACACTTCATAGTTTCAATAACTTGCAACTGATATCAAGTGGGATGATGTTGTACTTATTAGCCAATTTTTCTATGGATTACAATATGAGGTAAAAAAATTAATGCTCAACTTACCTGATCCTCAAACATTGAGTCAAGCAATTGACTTTGCTGTGAAGTGTGACAGTTGTCTTTTTGAATTTTGATCTAAGAACCGTACAAGTAGATCTCAACATTACTATAATTCAATGGCAATACCAACATCTCTTCAACACATACATTCAAAATTAGAGGATATGCAAATTGATGCAGTATGTTTCAAACCCCTTACTGTGCAAGAAAAGACTTGTTGTTGTTAGGAAGGATTGTGTTTATATTATGGAGAACCTAAACACACTGCTCAACATTACCCACAGAAGTGACGAAACCATAAAATGAGGAGTATAGCGATCAAAGAAGATAGCATGTCGAAAAACAAATTTGTCCAGTTACAATAGAGACCATGTGGCTGGAACCTTATACAATACCTAGTGAAGGTCCTGTTCTCTCCTCAAAATCTTCTCTATGTTTTACGATAAATGTTATTCTAGAACCTAAATATCATAAAGCCTTTGATTGCTAGATTCAAGAGTCTTAGCATGTTTTTAGATGAAGAATTTATTAAAAGATATAGCATACTTTTAGTGAAGAAAATTAAACATGTTCATGTAGAAGTCATAGATGGTCGTCCATTGTCTTCACGAGATGTAACTAATGAAAATCTTCCTATAGAAGTAGTAACTAATGGTCATAGTAGCTTTGTAATATTTAATATCATTAGATCTTCTTGTAATCCAGTCATTTTAGGTTTATCATGGCTAGAAAAATATAATTCTAAAATAGATTAGACTTCTTGTAGTCTTCATTTTTTTGAAAGTATAATTAAGAGTGTAATTAATCAAGTAGAAAGTCATAAGTCTAGTATAATTAAACTTGTATTTGTAGGTACAAGAGCTTTCTTGCATGCTACAAAAGAAGGATCACCTTGTGTCATTTATGCCACACATATTTCTATTAGTGGAAAGACTTCAAGTAGCATTCTAAGCCAATATCAAGATTTTTAAGATGTATTTGAGAAAAAAAATGTGAATACTCTTCTGGAACATTATTCCTATGACCGCTCAATTGACCTTCAAGAAGGAGTACAACCGCCATTTAGACCAATCTATAATTTATCATAAAATGAGTTGGCTAAATTCAAGAAGTATATTGAAGAGAATCTGGTCAAGAACTTCATACGCCATTCCAAATCTCCAGTAGGAGCTCCAATTTTATTTGTGAAGAAAAAAAATGGATCATTGCGGATATGTGTTGATTATCAAAGACTCAATAAAATCACCATCAAGAATAAGTACCTGCTACTTTTGATATCTAGATTCCTTCATCAATTGAATTAAGCTAAGATCTATACAAAAATAGATCTATAAGGAGCATACAATCTGGTATGCATCAAAGAAGGAGATGAATGGAAGACTGCATTTCAAACAAGATATGGACATTTTGAATACAATGTCATACCTTTTGGACTTACAAATGTACTAACAATATTCCAACATCTAATGAATAATGTTTTTTGGAATTTTTTAGATATTTTTGTTGTCTGTTACCTAGATGACATCTTAATCTATTCTAAGAATACAGAAGAACATGAACTTCATGTCTGTCATGTATTATAAAAACTAAGAGATGCGAGACTCTATACCAAGATAGAAAAGTATATATTTTACACTACTCAAGTCGATTGCTTAGGATACAACATTTCAAATAATGGACTTATGATGGATCCTAAGAAAGTTCAAACTATTATAGATTGGAAGATTCCAAAAACGGTAAGAGATGTCCAATGCTTTTTGGGATTTGCCAACTACTATCGAAATTTCATTAAAGACTTCTCTCAAGTTGTAGTTCTACTTACACATTTGACTTGTAAAGACAAACTTCAATAGAATCAAGAAGTGGAAGTAATATTTGAAGCTTTGAAGACAGCTCTTGTTTCTGCACCAATCTTGTATCGCATTGATTTTTCTAAGCCATTTTTTATGGAAATAGATGCATTAGACTTTGCTTTCGATGCCGTATTGTCACAAATGGGAACAGATGATAAACTTCATCCAATAGCTTTTTATTCCAAAAAAATTTCAGCAACTGAGATCAACTACAAGATCCATGACAAAGAACTTCTTGCAATCATGGATTCATTTCAAGAAAGGCACCATTATCTAGAAGGTACTTCTAGCCCAGTCACCGTGTATATAGATCACAAGAATCTTGAATATTTTATAGGATTCAAAGATTTTGTACAATCTTGTGATGTTTGCTCAAGATCAAAGATTCCTTATCATCGACCTTACGGACTTCTTCAGTCATTATCCATTCCAAAACAACCATGGACTTCTGTTTCTATGGATTTCATCATGGATCTTTCAATCTCAAATTCTTATAATTCTATATTTGTGATAGTAGATTGTTTTACCAAGATGGCATATTTTGTACTATGTACAAAATCTATCATAGGTGAAGAAATAGCTTAGCTTTTTATTGACAATATCTATCGCTATCATGGATTACCAAAGGATATTATATCGGATAGGGGAACTTAATTTGTATCAAGATTTTAGAGAATCCTATTCAAGATTCTAAAGGTGGATATAAAGCTTTCTTCAGTTTTTTATCCTCAAATTGATGGACAAAGAAAATTGGTAAATCAAGTTCTAAAGCAATATTTGAGATGTACCATCAACTATCATGAAGACGATTGGACAAGTTTTTTACCATTGGCAGATTTTGCATATAATAATTTGGTACATTCTTCCACTCAACAAATACCTTTCTTTGCCAATTATGGTTATCATCCACGTCTTGATACTTTTGACTTTTCAAAAGTTGATAATCCTGTGACGAAAGATTTAGCAAATCGCTTGTCAAAGCTATATAAAACAATGAAGATACAATTATATGAAGCTCAAGAATGACAAAAGACCAACACAGATGTCTATCATAAGGAGCAACCACAATATAATATAGGTGACAAAGTATGGTTACTTCATGGTAATATCAAGACTATTCGTCCTTGTGATACATTAGATTATTGTAGGCTAGGACCTTTTCTTATTTGTGAACAAATCAATTTTGTTGCATATCGATTACATCTATCGGAGTCTATGAAGATCCACTCTATATTTTATGTGTCTCTTCTGGAGCCGTATAAGACAATGAATATCTTAGAAAGAAAAAAATGCCACCTCCTCCTATAGAAGTAGATAATAACCAAGAGTTTGAGGTGGAAGAAGTCTTAGACTCAAGGTGGCACTGAAATAGGTTGAAATATCTTGTTCATTGGTACGGATATGATATTAATAAATGCACATAGGAGCCATCAAAGAATCTTGTAAATACAGCAGAGAAAGTTAAAGTCTTTCATTAATGACATCCATCAAAACCAAGATGAAGAATAGCAAATCTTTGCTATAAAAGAAACAAGATCAAAAAAAAATAACATTCTACTTTCTATCTTTTATTGTAGCTTCTGTGTATTTGTGATGAGATGGAGCACCAAGAACCAGCAAATTCAACTGAAGAGCTTTCATTTGCAGACTTACTAAATGAGACATTGTACTTGTCACAACCTTCAAGACAACAAAATCGAGATGAAGATCGTGAAGAACGACATGTCTTTCCTCAAATAGATGGCAAGATACAACGTGTTTGTTATCATGACCTTGGAAGAGACTCCTAATATTTAGTGATTTTATTAGAGATAGGAACAACTCCTGACGGTGTTCCAAATGTTTTATTTGAAGGAAGTTACGAAGGCCTCAACAATGACCAAATAATAGGGTCATCTTCTTGCCCTAGTTTCGGACACTATAGATGGTTGAGAGGACCTATCAACCATCTTTGAAGAGAGCAAAGATCGAAGTATGTAGCAAATATAATTTACTGCATCTTAGACTTCTTCAACATATGAAGACCGCTTCTCGTGGAACTCGATCCTAAAAGGGAGGCTAATGTCACGAACATATACATTTACCTCAATATTTATTTATATGATTAAGTAAAAGTAGGTAAATATAGAATAAGTCTTCCACAGAAGCTTTCTAGAAGCTTCATAGATGCGGTTTTGACTTTAGATGTGTTTGTAGGTTAGAAACTTGGCCAAAAAGCTAACCATGTATTGGTAGCTTGTGGAATAAGTTATCTTCATGTAGTAGCTTGTGGAATAAGCCAATTGTGTGGTGCATACATAGATAACTTGCCTTACAAGATAAGACATGTGGCTAGCAAAATCAATACATGTTGGAGGTCCTATAGGACATCGCCATGTAGCTCTTAGTTAGATAGTATATATGGAGGCAAGAGTGAAGCCTTTCTAGTCTTAGTCTTATTTCAAGACTTTCTAGTCTTCTTCTTTTTGGCAATAGCTAGTCTAGTTAATATTACATCATCTTTTGAGTGACTTTCTAGTTTTCTTTAGTAATAAGAGAGTGTATTGAGGATTCTCTTTCTTCGAGATTCATGTCCTTAACAATCCATTGGACAGCCATCAAAATAATCATAAGGTACTTAAAAGACACTTTGCACTTTAAATTGTGCTTTAAAAGCAATAATATTATTTCATATGATTATTGTGATGCGGATTGGACTAAAGATGCAAATGATAGAATATCAATAATGGACTATGTGTTCTTTGTTGGAATAGGAGCTATTTCATAGAATTGCAAGAAACAACCAACAATTATAAGATCTATAATGGAGGCAAAATATATGATAATAAGCCATGGTGCAATGGAAGCAATATGGCTAAAGTAACTTTTGAAGGACATTAAATTAGTGTAATTGGAAGCAACTCGAATGAAATGTGATAATCAAAAATGTCTTGGTTTTGCAAAGAACTCAAAGCATCATTCAAGAATCAAATACATTAACATTCAATATTACTTCATAAGAGAGAAATTTGAAATAGAAGTAATTTACATAAAGTATTGTGCAATGGAAGACATACTTGCTAATTTTTTGATAAAGATATTAGTGAAGGATAGACACCACATATTAACAAAGGCATTAGAATTAAAATCCTTTGACCAATAGCAAAGTTGGAGTATTAAAACGAATAAGTAAAAAAGAAAATAAAATAAATTATTATATAAAAAATATTATCTTAGATAAGTTGTTAATGGTCAAAGAATTGATATTTGGTATGTAAAAAGACATCCTATGAATACAAGACAATGTCAAAGGCCAAGAATCAAAGTCAATAGGATAAATGATCAACTAAAAAAGATCCAAAGATTAAGTAAGAATATAAAGTTTATGCTGAAGGATATCTTTGAGGTAGATGAATTTACAAAAGATCCTAAGAACATAAAAAATATGCTAAAGATATATCTTTGTAATTAATAAGATACAAAAAAATAAATTTGATATTTCATTAGATGGATATAAAAATCAAATGATAGAAGTTATTGTTAAAGGCAACAACTACCACATATAAATAATGAATATTGGAAATGAGAGTTATCTTACTTCATACTCTCTTTGTATACAATCTTATTAATGTTATGTGTTGTAACTTCAAAGTTGTCTTTTTTTAATACTAGATTAATTGTTAATACCAAGCTTTAGCTTATATATCAACTTGAAAGATATAAAATGTTTTTCTTCAAGTAATTGTTTTAAAATTTAAGTTTGATTATTTATTATAGATTCTATTTTTTCTTCTATTGATTTTATATAATTTAGATCTTTATATGATTGATTAAATTTAATATTTTATTTTATTTCTTTATTTTTAATTAATTTATAAAATCATCTTTTTTGTAATTTTTTGAACTTAAGTAATACAAGTTTAAAATATTTGTTAAAACATAGACATGATGATCATCTAATCTTATATTTTTTTACGTAAGATATGTAAACTTGCGAATAATATAATTAACTTAGAAATGAGGAGTATTATTGTATTCAATACTATTTGGAATTATTGTTTCTCATGCTAAAATTCTTATTATATGGTCACATTTTTATAATTCTTCTAATGGTTTTGTTGATGAGTGCACATTTAAAGAAGTGTTGATATTTTTTATTATATTTATTGATAATATATTTTGATTAAATATAAATAAATATATTTTTTAATAATAAATTATTATTTAAGATAATTTTGGATTAACATTTCTTTCATCAAATATTACATCTCTAGATATAATAACCTTTCTTGTAATAGGATCATTGTAACAATATACACAATTATTTTCATCATAATCTATAAATAATGTACAAATAGCCTTGGAATTCAATTTGTTTCATTTTATTGATAATGTGTAACAAAATGTTACACAACCAAAGACTTTTAAATATGATATATTTGGTTTGTTATTAGCAAAAGCCTCTAATAGTGTATAAGTCAAACTCCTTTTGTAGGACATCTATTTTAGATATATTTAATTATTTTTGCAGCTTCATTACATAAATATTTAATTACTTTTGTTCTAGTAATAACACTTTGTACTTCTTCTAAAATAAATCTAATTTTTTGCTTTGCAAAGCCGTTTTATTATAGAAAGTATATTATGATAAGCTCTCTTCTACTTTCTTGTTATTAACAATAACTTTGAAAGTTCCTTGACATATATTACTTTCCACAATTACTTCAAAAACTTTCTACTCTTATATTTAAATTTTTTACTAATATTTTGAATTCTTTAAATTTTTCTAGTATTTGAAACATGTTTTATAAGAAATATAACCATGTCCTTCAAGTATAACTATATATTAAGGTTATAATATACTTATTCATATTTTTCTTAGGAATTTTAAAATTTCACATAAATTTGAATGAATTATTTTCATTTGTTTAGATGATAAACTACTCTATTTTTTAAGAAAGTAATATTTGTAAAAAAATAAAAATAAAAAAATAAAAAAATATATACAACTCACATATTTCTTTTCAAAAGAATAGTTGCAAAATTGTACCAACTAATTTTTGATTAGATAAGTAATATAAGAATTAGTAATTAATGTGACTAATCTTCTTATGCCAAAATCTAATAATAACTTTAGAAATGTGTGGTTTTTTTAAAAAAAATACCTTTTTTGTTGTTCTATTATTGCTAATTATTAGAATATCATCTTTTCTTGGCAGTAAAAAAAACCATGTAAAGATAATTCTTTTTTTTTTAACATGATAAAGTTTTTTTTTTTCTTTAATCACTTGTATATAAATCAGCTTCAGATTATCTTTGTAAAATATATAATAGTACTTAGAGTTAAATAATATGGTCAAAATCTACAAACTTTTCTACTAAAAATAAATTTATTTTTACTCTAAGAACAAAAAGATCATTCTTTAATTTTTTTTATTTTTTCTAAGAAATTTTCAATTTTTATATTTTCTTATCTAATCACAAGCAAAGACTGTCCTTTAGTTGTTTTAATGTTAAATATCCTCAAGTCTTTTATTTTTGCTGATAATTATTTATTTCTAGTCACGTGTGAGCTTATTCTAAAACATAAAAACTACTTTCTATCATAAAAAATGCATCAAAATATGCATATATTGTGGCTTCAATTAAAAGATTCATTGTATATTCTTCTTTTTTATCATCTTCTACTATATTGGTAAAACTTTTTTTTAATTATTCTTGAAAATTACAATTGTAATTGTTCCATTTTAATTTCTCAATTCTTTACATCATACTCTCAAGAAAAATGGCCAAGTTTACCACATTTATATTAATTAATGTAATATTTTGATCCTTGTTTAGTTTTAATTATATTATTATTTATTGCAATTTGATGGTGATTTTGTACTCTTTCTTCATGATAATAACTAAATGAATGTCATCTAAAGTATTGGTATCAACCTTGTCTTTTGAATCTAAGGTTTCAAAAATATCCTTTTGTATATAAAACTTCACCCTCATTTTTTTTTATTCTCAAGTTTAGAAGAAACTTCTTCTTATAATAATAATTTTTCTAATTCAAAAAATACAAATAACTTCATTCTACTTTTTTATATTTTTTTGAAGATAGACTAACTCTTTAGTAAATCATTTAAGGTCAAAGCAACAATATCTTTATTGCATACAAAGACACCTATTATAGCTAATTTATTAAGTAGCAAAATAATCTCTTATAAATATTTTTCCAAGTTTTTTTCTTCTAATAAAAAACATACAACTTTTTCCTCAAAGAAAGCTTTCTATTCAAATTTTATTCATCATGTAATATTTGTAGTTTTTTTTAGATAGCATGTGATTCAAATACACTAATTAAATAATGAATAATAGATTCTTGTATCATAGATGTGATGATATGGCAAGCTTTATAATTTTATTCTCAATTGATATTGTATTATTGATGTTTGGACCTTGCTCTCATATATTAGATACTATACATAGAGCTGCAATAATAAGTAAAATTCCTATAGATTCAATAATATTGATAAAAATGGATGGACACAACTCAATCAACTTCCATAGATCTTGAAGCATCAATATCATCTAAATTCTATAGCTCCATAATATATAATTAGACGCTTCCTCTAACTTCATGGATTCAATGATATCATTTACAATTGGATCCATATCTCTCTACTATAGATATGTAAAGAAGTAGATAAGAAAATAAACTTTCGTACTTTTTTTGAATGGCTTTGCCTATTTAAACAATAAATCTACAACATATTGTTAAGAATCCTACTCTCATACTATGTTAATACAAACTTGTATTAACTTTGGTACACTCCATGTATGAATAAAAGTAAAATATTTAATATAAGTTGGTCCTAGATGAACACTTGAGAAGATAAGTTCATTAAACACACATGGATAAAACTTCAACTCCCTAATCCTAATGGATGAGTGGAGGCTCAATGTTAGAACCCTAATTCTAATAGATAAAAGACTGCAAATGATAGATTACTAATAAATGTATGCTCAGGCACATATATTTGTAAGTTATTCTATAGAAAGCAGATTTTTACAAGCTATCGGGATTTAGAAAATATTTGCAATTTTATTTGCTATTTTTGTATAATCTTTGCTAGTAATAATCAATTTGTGGCCTCTTGTTTTCATTATGTAAGACGAACCTGCAGTAACTAGAAGCTGATCAATGTTTGAGCTACTTCATGATATGTGCGTAGTTGCCCCTGAATCAAGGAACCATTTGTAATTAAGTAAACTTACACATAGAGCTTATGTAACTGTGCCTTCTTTGCCACTTCCTTCAACAGCAACGTAGTCTTCTTCATCAATAACGCTGCCCCTCCACATAGTGAGCTTGATTGGAACCTTTAATGTGTATTATCTCTTCATTGATGCGTTCCAGGTTCTTCATTTTTTTCCCTTTGATGTACTTAATCAAAGATTCATTCCTCCAATGTCCTCTTTTGCCATAGTAATTGCAGTTGCTCGGCTTCTTTTCACTCTTTCCACGTCCACGACCACCACCACAACCTTTCCCACATGGGTTGGAACCAGAAGATTGACAGAATACAAAATCTGCAATTGATTTCAAATGAGCACTAGCAAGTTGTACGTATTATTGCTGCTGAAATGCAGCAAGAAATTCCTCCGAGTAGTTGAGTGGACGACTGGTTTCTTTAGCCTTAATGTATCCAATATATTCCAAGGGCATATTGAGCATGTCGTGAATGATTGCTCCAAATGAGCTTTTCCAAGAGCCCAGCTGATATGAAGATAGCGCATTAGTAATCCTAATCAATTTGTCGTTATTGATGGTCAACCCAATATTCGCCAACTGTTTAACAAGACCATCCAGCTCACAAAGACAATGCTCAGTCTAGGTCTCTTCAGCCATTTAGAGGGGAATCAATCGATCCTTCAACGTCATTTGCATACCAAGTGCAGCCGATTCAAATCGCATCTTGAGATTGATCCATAGTTCCTACGGAATGTTGGAGAACTGGTTGACAATGTTGAGAATGTGATATTTCACTGTATTGGTTCAACTAACCTTAAATTGCCATTACTTGTAGTTGCTCGAGCCTTCGAGTTTGTTACTCTCTGAGCAAGGGCTAAAAGGCTTCATTTGAAAGATCAAATCTTCTCCAATACTGAAGTGTGGGCCACGCCAGCACTCTGAGTGACTCCGGCAGAGCTGGTAGCGGAAGCATTTTGTCCTCCAGAAGTGGGAGTAATATGTCCAACAAAAGGTGTCAAAAGTGACACTGGTAGTGTTGTTCATGACTGATCTTGGAAAGTACTAAACTATCTGATTGTCTACCTCAAAGTCGAGACTTTGGTGACTGCCTAGCTCTGATACCAAGAAGAATCTTGTATATTCCACAATGCAATGTGATACACAGCTTAGGCCATAAGTTTATACTCAGTTTCAACGTTATCTACGCTTGATTGAGTGATTCTTGAGAGGATATGCCAGAGCTTGTTCATATTCAGACTACTGACTATGTAAATCGCTCAAGATCACTCGCAAAAGACAGACTATAAATTGTAATTAAGTCGGTGAACCTGATCTCTTCACTCGATGGTTGGATTGACTCTTATGCGCCAATTAAAACATACTCCCTTATTGTCAACAAGTTGTATCACTGGGACATAACTCATTACAATTACATGGACGATGAGGTTGAGCGGAAAGAAATAGGCAATTGAGCAGGGATGGGTCCATTGCTTCTTTCGAGGGTAGATCGAGATACTCTTGCAGCTTGTGCCGTGGAGGGCATCCTCTAGATGAATGGATGGATGGATGGATGTCTACACATCCATTCTACGAAAGGATGCCGAGCTCTGCGCAAAGCCCCCCCCCTTATGCCCTCTTCCACGCTTGCCTCAGCTGCAATGATCCAAAAATAGATATTTTATGATTGTAATATTTTTCTAAATATTTTTTCATCTTTACAGAATATCAATAATTACTGGTTCACGTTAAATAATTTTATAAATTTTACAAGTTCAAATGTGTATTTATTAATAAACACAAATATAAGCTTCAACCACTAATTAGAGTATATATACATTTATAGAGGCGCCAGAGGACAACCAGTGTCGTTTGTGCAAGCAAGCCGTTTATATAGACACTGGTTGTCCTCTGCCGCCTCTCACTCTGAATTACTCACTCGCTCCTGCCCACTTCCCGATTGCGATCAAACAGGAGCGCCTAAAACGAAATCCCGAGCACCTCTCCCTCCCTCCAGCTTGCACAACTACGGAGACCAACACTGCAAACCATCCATCGCCCAGTCTACCGACGTTACTTTCATGACTTCTTCGATGTCTGTTGTGTGGAAGGAAGTCCCTGCCCAACTCCTCAACGACGACCCTACGCTGGTCATGACCCTGGGAAGCTCAGTTTGTTCATCAGTCTTGGCCAAGGTCGGGGTTCAGGGGGAGCGAACTCATTGCACGAGGAAGGTTCCATGGATGTCCAACAGAACACCCGAGGCAGAATCCACTTATCCCAAACAGACCAGGACTAGATGGAGGAGACACAAAACCGAGAGGACGCAAAACCGATGCCAAACGGATCCTCGGACAGGCACTTGCCAGTCTTCGCTCTCTCTGCATCCTCATGTGGGTCAATCACTCTGCTGGTCGGGATTCAATGCTCTGGAACACACGCAATGTCTCCATTTCTCATCCCCCTCATGTCCCCGTTTGTAGCGCCACTCTTTGGATCGGATTCCTAGAACCAGAGCCTGTGTGAGAGAATAAGGGAAATTCTGCTTGATTTTTTTTGTTCCATTCGCTGGCTTCGGCAGCTTCCCCTACCCTTGTTTTGCCTGTAGAATGTTGATGATATCGTCTTCGTCGATGCGGGAATTGAAGAAGAAATGATGCGGGACCGGTCATGGTTAGATTTTACAGCCAGCAACCTCCGAAGATTTCACAAACGCACATTTCATGGCTGAAATTAGCCCACTGCCGGAGGTTTTAGTGTTTGAGAAAACCGGAATAGCATTGTAGGAAATTAGGGCTCCTGTCTTCTAAATTCTGAATTAGTTCATTACCACTGTATCTGAACAAGTAAAATGAAGGTCGAGACTTAGAATTGTAGCTCCTCGTTAGAAACGAGTATGAATATAAGATCACATAATCTGTAAGAAGCACTTTGGTAACGACACGGGGGCAAAGTACTGACCTATCTATTCTTAGTTGAAAAATGTGAGTGGAGAATTTTTGAGTTTCAAAGAAATATTATAAAATGAGCAAGATTTAACTTAAGTATATCAACTAAATTAAATTTACTGCAGGTTATATAATTTAGATCAGAATCAGCACTGAAATATTAAATGATTTGTAAACATGGTTTATTTTTTCACATACATCAAGCAAAAAGTTTACATACATGAAGATACACGAAAATAATTTACATAAATGAATAAACACAAATAATGTGCATAGATTTTTTAATGGTAAATGTAAATATTAAAGAAAAAATATATATTTACATCTGTTTGAAAAATCCAAACATTTTAGTTTTAAAAATAATTATTATTATTGTAAAAAAATCAAATATACATAAGATTTATAAAAATTATGTTAATAAACATTTATAAACATTTATAAAAATTATGTTAATAAACACTTATAAACATTTATAAAAACAATATGCAAAACACATCTATCCACTTACCTAAAGACATAATCTAATTCAATTTATTCCAAATCTTTTATTAGATATAAGCTAATGTAAAACATTTTTAAACACCATAAAACAAAATCATAAAGTTTGTAATATAATTTTGTTGTACTCCATAATATTATTTTATTTTTGAATCTATATTCATTTAATAGTGATTGATTTTACAAAACATACAAAAATGCTTGTTGATGTAATATTATTGTGGCCTTTTTAAATAAAAAAAATCAACATCTATGATTAAAAAATATTATTATACATCAACAATATTCTCTCTAATAATGATTCCTCCAAAAAACTAACAACCTCAAATAATTAAATAAAATATTGGAAATTGACTATGTTTTACAATGCTTAATTAATAACTTATAATTCTTAATATTTACTTGATTTTAATTGACTTCTATTAATTAACCAAAGTGATGTACAAAAGCAACATAGCTGGCAAGGTCATCTGGCTACAAATAATTGGACAAGGCAAGGCCAAATAGATGCAAAGTGGAAACAGGTAGCCTAGATTGTAGGCCCCTATCAAAAATGATTTCCATAATGTCTTCTATACACCACCTCTTATGATTAATAACCTTAAATGATTAATATTTTTTCTTGCAAAAAATGATATAAATCAATGGAAAAAAAATTATAAATATATATATATATATATATACATAAAATTATCAAAACTTAAAAACATATAATTTGATTAAAAAAAATTTTAAAACCTTAAATATTTTCTTACTACCAAGACTACACATTCCATGTTTTTTATACTATATATATATACACTCACACATATATATTTTATATGTTTTTTTTAATTTTTTAATTTTAAATAAAAAATATTAATTAAATTAAATTATAATTTTGTTTATATATATATTCAATACGTTTTAGCTAAAACAACTCCTTAAAATACAAATACGAGTTACTCAGTGTTTAGTCTTTTAAAACATTGAAAAACTTAGGTAAATATGATATGCTCTAAATTAATCCAATTTATATAATTTTAATCTAAAAATAATAATTAATACAAAACTCATAATTAATTTAAAATAACAGTTTATTTTATGAAAAGCTAATTTATTATGATGATTTTTATATGATATAATTTTTATTTGAAATATTTTATAAATTTTATAGTTTTTCTACGTAATACTTGTATTTTATAATTTAGTATAAAATCAAAATATATGAGCATATTTATTAGACTTGTCTATATTTTTATGATTTCAAAACAGACTTTAAACCTAAATAAATAAATGTCTTACAAATATACTGTAGGTTCTCTTGTTAACGCCAATAACATGATAAAATTTTAGTAGTAAGTTAAAATGTGAAGATAAAGCTTTTAAAACCTGATTTGAAATTTTAAAATTAATTTAAATAAATAAATAAATGATGAAAATTATTTATAATATAAATGGATGTACATATACATGCATATAGCCATGTACTTTTTTGTTATTAGAAGTATCTAAAATACTACATGCTACAAGTAAAAGTCTTCTAGTCCTACATGAAATAAAATTTTAGTAATGGAATAAAAGCTGTGGTGTACTTATTTCTACGAAATTAATTTCTTAAAAAAACCTAACAATTCTATATAAATATTTAGTATGTTTTAGGTGTTAAAATAAACTCTAATAAACAAATAGTTTTTAATGAAAAAAATTAAAAAAACAAATATGTATAAATGTATTCATATAAAATATATTTAGAAATATATTTTTTTTTAATAGTTTAGTGGTTCTATGCTAACAAAGCTATGTACAAAAATATATTAAATGACTTGTATAGTACAAATTTACTATTAGTAATTGATGAGTTTTTAAAGTAGTGCTACCTAATGAGTTATAAAAGAACACTCTCTTTTATGTATAATTTTTAAGTAATATTAAGATATCTAAAAATATTATGTTTAATTTATAATTTCTTTAAAATAATATATACATATATATCAAATAATATAAATATAATTTATTTAATAATCCGTAAAAACCAATATCATTATAAAAAAAAACCCACTAAGGAGATACATTCCTCTTGCCACATATCTTTGAAAAACAAAAAAAAAAAACAAAACAAAACAAAACAAAACAAAAAAATAATAATAATAATTTTAAAAGGATTTTTTTTTAATTCATGTTTATATTAATAATCGTAATCAAACACAATATTTTATGTTTGTATTATTGAAAAAAATTATAAAACTATTTACTTTTAAGAAGTGGCATTAGAAGAAATCTAATATTTGATTCTTAAATCACAAGCCTTAAAGTCTTTTGGAGATCCTACTAGGCCAACTTCAAAACTAGTATATATAAAAGCAAGATTGAGGCCATCCTCAATTTTATTAACACCTTTCTTGTATTCTATTCTTTACTTAACATTCTCCAATTTCTTTGCATTTGATAATTTTTAATTGTATTTTATTTATTTATTCTATATCCATCTTCTTCTTTTTTATCGTGTTCTTTTTTCCTAAAAATAAATAAATATATTCTCTTTTCTAAATTCTTGTCTTTATTACATATATCCATATATACACACATATGAATGTATGTATATATGTATACTTGAAATATGTTTTATTAGTATTTTTTTAATATGTATATTTAATTATACAATTAATTTATATAGAAGAGTAATTAACTAGAGCATAGTCTATGAATCAAATTTTTTTGGTTTTGTTCTTTTTGTTGAAAAAATCATATACTATTTTTATTATATTTTGAAGTTAAGTTTTTAATTTAGAACCTTTCCATTAATTTGTAAAGATTATAAATCACAATATTTTTAAATCATGTATATGCGTATATATATATATATATATATATATATATATCATCTATAATTTTTATCACTTGAAAAACATAAAATAAAAAAATAAGTACACATAATATATTGAAATAATATGTTTAAATGTAATCAAAAGCATATTTAATTACAATTTTTTGTATTATTTAGATTAATTTGACCATTACTTACAAGTATATATCTAGTTTTTATTCTTGTATTTGCTATAATTTCAAGAAATAACTCAAAGTAGTTAATATTAGAGATATAGTTTTAAAATCTTGATTTCTAAACATGACTATAATATGTAAAATCACTGCATTCATACATATAAACCTCATCAAATGACAAAAATATAATAATAATAAAATAATCCATAAATTTAATTTTAAATTATAACAATTACAAATATTCTTTAGGAGTTTTTTTAGGAATATATAAAGTATGATTTTTAACAAATTTAATGAATTCTAAATCTTTAAATATTAATAACGTCACATTAAATTAATTTCTTTTTATGCATAAAAGAATTTTCAACATGATATATGATTTTAGTTACAAAAGTTAATTTGTAATAAAAATATTAATTTAATATATGTATGTGTATATATATATATATATATACACATACAAAAATGTTAAAATGATCCATCTATTTACTAAATCAACCCACCCTATTGTAACCATCATTAGAAAAATAGATCATCTCTAGAAACCATCATTACAATCATGACTTTCATCTCCATCCCCTCTGTTCCCAACCCCTGCTCCCTCTGTTCTTAGCATTCTCCATCCCAATCTCCCTTGTTTCTTCTCATTCTTGATGATAGGATATATTGTTTTAGTAAATGTGTGGGTCATTTTAACACACACACACACACACACATATATATATATATATATATATATAATATCTTTAGAATTACCATGCTTTTTAATGAGCTTGAAAAAATTCAGGCTTTCAAATCTTTATAGTCTTTTATGTAGTTTTATGGATGTATTCTTTTATTACTTTAAGTTTTTTTTTTTCTTTTTTTTTCTTTTTTTTTTTCTTTTTAACTTTGAACTACTATTTGTGTATTAGTTGTTATTTTACATACTAAGTCATGTTTTTAAATGTGCTTGGTGCAACCCTATATATTAATTTTCTAAGAGCACCTTAAATATACTTGAGTATGATTGACATTTATTTTTTATTTTTTAGAGTGCATCCATTTTAAAGCTTAAA
The DNA here is from genome assembly GCF_059467195.1 of Physcomitrium patens. Taxonomy (NCBI): domain Eukaryota; kingdom Viridiplantae; phylum Streptophyta; class Bryopsida; order Funariales; family Funariaceae; genus Physcomitrium; species Physcomitrium patens. Next base: position 8,379,532 of record NC_143423.1, on the reverse strand, counting down.
AAAAAATTATATCTCTGTTTATTATTATTTATTTTTAATGCGCAATTATGTTATATGTAAGTTTATAATGTGTAACTATATTTTAACAATATTGTTTGAATTGATTTGTTAATACTCTGATTAAATATTTTAAACTCATATTTAACAAATGATAATATGCATTTATGAAATAATTATATTTAATAATTATAAAAATATATTAGCAATAAAAGAATACATCCATAAAATAAAATATTATATTTTTAAATTTATTTTTTATATATGTTTTGTAAAAGTTATTATTAAAATTTTTTGATTCTCATATGTCAAACAACTAAATATTTGTCATGATTCTAATCCTTAAATTTAGGTTTCAACTTAATCATTACACTAAAGATATTTACACATTAATAAGAATAATAATAATAAATTAATGTAACTTTTATATTGGAAAATATTAGTTTGTGCATGTTCTATAACGTTGGGTTGTTGTAACATTTATTTAGGGTTTAAAAAAACAGAAAGGCAGGGAGGAGGGAGAATTTGGATTTGGGTTTTAAATGTAGCATTCATTTAAAAAAAAAAAAAGAAAAAAAAAAAAAGACTAATCAGTTTTGGGTTCTGCAACAAATATTTTTTAAAATAAGTATATGTGTGTGTATATATATATATATATGTGGGAGTTGCTAAAGTGACACTCCCATATTGTTAACACGGCACCCCACATGTATATAGCATGGGGGTGTTGCTTTAGCATCTCTCTCTCTCTCTCTCTCTCTCTCTCTATATATATATATATATATTCGTTTGTACGTTTTTTTTTTGTTGGTAAAATGAGTTTTGCAAAGATTTGTTGCATTTTTTCATAGGGATCCTTTCAAAGCACCGCAAACAGCAGAAGAGCCCTGATGGGGTGGGTGGGTTGCGTCGCACGGTGGTGTCGCAGGATCGACTGGTTGGCTGCAACTGGGAATGCAAAGGGCGTGGGCGGCCTTGGAAAATCGACAAGGCAACAAAGCCCTCACGAGATGCCAGGGACACAGCCCAACCAGGCTCTGCAGCAGGAGCAGTTGCAGCATCCATCCCAGGGGCGTTAGGGATTTGCCCGGCGCTGCTGGCAACTGCAGCAATGACTGCGAAGAACTAGTGCGGGGAGGGGCGTGGCGGAGAAGCAGCAGCGGCGTACAACTTCTTCGCGCACCAGCCATACTTGACAGAGGCAAGGAGCAAGGAGCACCGCACACGGTCACAACAGCGCCTGGGGAACGGTGCCGAATTCGCAGGCTCTGGGCCCCGCCCACTGGCTTGCGCTGCTCCTCTGTGCACCTCTCGATCCATCGTAGGTAGCCCCCCTCTCCTCTCTCCGAACTCCCCATCCGTCCATCCGTGCCACTCATCAATGCGCCATGTGATCACCACCAAGCTCTCGACGGCATGCATAATTGTGCTGGTTTCTAATTTCCGGCTCATCGCTTCCTTGCTGCAACTGCTCCTGCCTTCGATCCCACGCCTCCATTCCACCACATCGAGCGAAAAAGGAAGCCAAAAGAATCGTGCTGATATTTTCTCAATCGCTCTCCGAAACAATTCTCTGCACACACCTACGTCTGCTTAATCGATGTTGACGTGTTCTAATACTTTTTGAACTCACATCGTTGCTTTTTTGTGCTTCTTCATCGATATTTGCATGTAATCTTTTTTCCTTTTCCAGCTCGATCCTTTTCTTTATGTCACCCCTATCAGCATTGTTTAGCACTTTCATGCTTGGCTGATGTGGAAAATACAGAAAAATCTGCAAGTTGTTTTCTAAATAAATTTTTGCAATAATTTCGTCCTGCTTATACGGTTTCCTGCCTTTAATATTAGTAATGCTTGACCAACTGCTGAACTAATTTTTTAAAAGGTGGTGCTTGGACACAAAAATCCATGCATTTGACTTTTGTTTTCATGAAAAAAGTGCAGTTTGTAAAATATAACTAAACATATGTCCAATCATCTATATGTTTAACATATTTGGAACATGGGGCTTCAAAACGTATACTTAAAATTTTACATTTATATTCTGTGAGTAGTAGATAAGCATCTGACTACACTGGAACAGACCCACAATTCAAATATGATTACAGTTGATACAAAAACCAACGACATTTTTTTTTATTTTTTTAATACTCATACCAACAATGCCCTTGAGACTCTCTTAAAAATTAAAAGAAAATACGTTCATACTTATTTTTGAATAATAAAAATCTGATTATACTCCCACTGGTATACACCTTCAAAAAGATTATATATCTTTTCAAACCAGTAAGATTTCTGAATGACAATCAACACATCTAAAAAACTTGTATCATTGGTAAATGAGTCTCCCAAGAAAATAGCCCATTAACACTGCAACTCTGTCTACTCATTAGCAACCACCCTTTCATATTTCACTTGCATTTATCCGTAACTTCTAAAATATGTTCACTAAATAAATAAAAGACAAACTCTTCCCTTCTCATGTCACCCAGTAATCAGATTTCTCTTGTGCTGTAAGAAAATATACCAGTCGGCATTTTCAACTAAGTGCCTTCGGAAGTATCTGCAAGCGCTCCTCGTGTGTTGCTCCTCCACCAGCCACCTCTCTACCACTCCTTAAATCGCCCTCGCCTAGAAATATCTGCTGATATGCTGAGTGTGTCACTGACCTGTATAAGCCTTGATTCCGATCTGCTATCACTTCAATACTTTTTTCATTTTTAGCTTAACTATAGGGTATACCATCGGATATCGATCAGATATACCAGAGCCCTGGCAGCTTCTTTGATAGGATGGGAATTTGATACTATGTCGTTGGTGCATAAAGGTACAGAACAGGGGGGGGAGAGTCCACGGCAGATTTTGTCAGACGGGGAGAGACAGAAAGCCTACAACTGGTCCCGGAGGCGGCTTCATACGTACTTTATACAGGTATTTTTGCTGCACACGAAACAAAACCAAAGGCTTAATTTCAAGGCTATTCCAAGGCATACCCAGCAGTGATTGTGTGGTAGATTCTTTGATCACTTCTGTTACTCACTTCTTCTCTATGATAATAAAACATGAAATACGTTTATTTTTTCGTACAGATAGAAGTTCCTCTACCATATCTCAGGAGAGTAAATAGAGGGGGTACAAGAGATATTCATGACTTTTGATGCGAATCATTTCGATACTGTTACTGCATCTTGTTGGAGTGATCTGCAATATGCAGTTATCAAAGGTTCTAAAACTCTGTTAAGGTCTTGTCAGAACTAATGCTTTTGTCACTCTGGAGTTACTTATTCATACAACCACTGTGGACAAAGATAAATTTTCATTACAAATAATTACATACATTGTACTTGAAACAGTCTATGCTTTCCTTCTCTTGCTGCATGAAAGGAATTTGTGCCCACAGAAATCCAATCTCATTCACATTACCCAAAACACTATTTCAAGACCAGCTGAAAATCTTCTTCTGTCTTTATCAACATGTAATCCTTCTCAATCTATGCATGTCACATAGTGACTCTTCTAGTGACTTCCACACTTTGTTGTTTAATTTTCATTTCCTGATTTACACATATTTAGAACCATAACCAAAAAAGAAATATGTACTAATGTCTACTCTCAAGCCATTCATGTTGAAACAATACAGGACCAGAGCAGAGACACACATGTAGGCTGCCCCACAACAACTATCTGATTGTGTGGATGAATACATGGATGCAAAATATCCCCAGCCAAATGGCATATTTGCTTGCTATTGTTGCACTATGAAACCCAAATAAAGAATGGTAGACCTCACTAATAGAGGAGAACACTGCTCTGTGCATTGTTCACAAAACATCTCTTCCTCAATAAATGAACAAGAGTGCATGCTACTGTGCAAATCCCCCATGAGAGTACTGTGCTAAATCTCACCCTCCTAATGTTCCAGATCCCAGCCTTACAACAAAAGGAAGCATGATCACTGTCAGTCCTAACTGCTGGGCATGGTCATGTTTCCACCAAATTATCACCTACCTTCAGCTGGTGGCTTTGACTGGAGAGCCACTGTCAATTTGGGATTTAATATCTAGTGCCATTAGCCTACAAACACCATCATTTATTTATTTCTCTGTTAACAAAGCCAGGGTAAACTTTGTGCAAGAGCCCACCATGTATTGATGACATATAATATGTAGGATTTAAACCATTTGCCTTAAATGTTATTATGCTAATTTGGGTACAACTCTGCCATCCTGCTGTGGTCTAAGATCATTCTGGACCAAACTTCAGCCCAATTTGATACAATGAACATTAAAGAAAGAAAGAAAAGGGAGAAGAAGTAGAAAGGGCATCAACTCTCAGCATGGGGCAACATTAGAGTATCTAAAACACAAAATATCACAATAAGAAACAAAGGAGATTCTTTCAATGCCCATGTGTTCCCCAAGTCTTCCATCTGTGGTGCTTTCCCTTCACCCCCACTTGAAATAATGCCTTGGGATTCATACCCACCAGTGATTATTGTTATACCAATAAATGGGTTGGATGGAGCATGGGTTGGATCAAAGCAGTGGTGAAAGGGGCTGGAAATGGGGGAACAAAAATCCACATGGCTCAAACTACAAGAACATGTTTTCTTCCTTCCCTTTTACCTGTTATTTTATGCAAGTTGCAAAATGAATTGGGTGGTGGAGGTAACAAATTGTGTATTGCCTTGAAGGAGAGCCTCATGTTGAAGAATCTCATGCTTCTACTTGCTGCCTTGAGCTTTGTGACCCTCATGCAAAGTGGAGCTTATTCTCCTGACTGATTTCCAGCTGGAAGTTGTCCTCCACCCTACTGTATCATCACATCCACTTTACAGATGTAACAGAATGGGTTTTTGAAAGTGGTGTGAAGCAGGTGACTGTAGTACAAAACGACTCCAAGTGAAACCTTAAAAATGGTGTGACTCACTTGCTCAATCCAAAAATAATTTTTTAACATGTCTATCAACTTTGCACCCAGCTTAGAATTTGCATTCAAGCAAACTCTAAAGCAAACATGGACAACCATGTCTTATCAAAATACACACCAACCTTGTCCCCTTTGAGCACTCTAACATACAGCTCGACTGATCCCTCACTGTTTCAAATAGCATTATTTGAGAAAAAAGAAAAATAAATAAATAAAACCTTACACTTTCAGCAATTCTTTTCATAGACCTCAACCTCTGATGATACTAAATAAATCGCTGCAGCATGCTTTTTCTGTTCAAAACTTCCATAGCCTCCAACGCTCATACATTTTCATAATTCGAGGCATTATTGTAATGGGTTTTTGATTTTTGATGGTTCCAGGTTTTGTGGTTCCGTTCCGCTTACAGCGCCGCGGAATGCCTAGTCGTATCCCAATTTGGGGCGTTTCAAAAAATTGCGGTGAAATGGGTGGAGCACAAATTCTACTTCGAGTAGGCTCGTTCCGAAGCCGCACGGAAGAATAAGTTTGTCTTGTCTCCAGCCAGCATATTGCGCAAGCCAAGTAACGAATGAGCGTACTTCGGAGGAAATATTTTGTCCACGGAGAGAACGAAGCCGTACCATTCATTCATCTGCCTGGTATTCAGAGGCCTATGAACGTCTGCGCCAAAGTGGGGCTGCGTGGTTGCTGGTGCCCCGCTTTCGACTTCGATTTTGGTACTGGTCGGATTCACATCTCGTCTATTTACGGAAGCAAAATTATCTGGGTTACACGATACCATTGACATGAATCGCCACGTCGGAATCTTCTAGCCCTGCCGGTGGAGCTGTGTAGAATCTTCTACAGATTCAGGAGCAAGGGTTATTCCGTTCTTCCGTTGCACTGTAATGTAAGAATTGATGGTTTTGTTTTGTTTATTTATTTATTTTTGGTATTCCCAACTGGAGAGATAGTAATACGTGAAAAACATATGACATTTTCGCAACCTTGACCACGTTCATCCACGAGCATACCTGGAGAGATCGTAAAGCTCAAGCAGCGTCGATCTGTGCAACTGCGGAGCTACGATTGCAAATTTGGTAACCCTCCCTCAGGATTACTTAAAAATGCTTTGTCTTGACATGCAGGTGAGGCGTCGAGAGGGAAGGATGGTTCTCATCGACCTTTAAGGTGCAGAATGTACCGAGGGATGTATAGTACATGTTGCTTGGAACAGCTAGATGTGAGAAGGGAATTTTGACTGCGCAGGGAGGCGGAATACCCAGGCACTGATGGAGAATTTCGAGGAATAAGCCGGAAAATGGTGGAAATGCAAAATGAACGGTGCTGGATACGGCTTTGAAAATACGCGTGAATCCTGAGGTATGGAGAGTTGAGAGAGGCGGAGGGAGTCGACGGCCGAGGGAGGCGGATTTTGGAGCCTTACGAGGTCCCACAGCACTGCTTCATACCTGCTAGTTGCTGGGTTTGCATATTTATAGGACCTTAAGTGACAGTTGCGGACATTTCAAGACTGTCACTCGGATCCAACTGGTAGCCTTAGCGAAGCATATTGAAGTGGTACCGTGAGTGAATATTTGCATTCTGCACAAGTGAACACTGTCGCCTCAGTCGTAAGACGAGGACGAGATTGTCGATCGCAGAGGGTCTGGAAGGCTAAGAGAAATACTGGCAGCTGTTCCCTGCCCTGACCAACATTACTGTTTGAAAGTGCTGTTGCATTGAGAGCTGTAGTAGCGGCGTAGTTCTTCGTTCAGATTGCTTGCGCCAGCTTTCGGATTTCTGAGGTGCGTTTTCGCTGAATGTTGTGCGATGAAGTTGTTGCGCGGATTTTGAAGCAAACGCATTTTTTGGCGGTATTGCAGCTGCAGTGTTGTGTTTCTCGTGTGCTTCTTGAGTAGCTTGCAATACTTGGTTTACTTGAGCGACGAGTGCCCCTCTAGTCCAACATTGGCGATAAAGTTAGGTTGCTGCAAATCGGGCGTCAATGCATGTATGGACGGTGATCGGGGTTTGAAGTAGAGGATTCTGTGCAGTGGCACTGTGCAAAAGCTTGCTGCAATCAGCACTTTCGCAGTTGCAGAGAATTAGTGTATCCTTGTGGTTGTCTGGTATCTGGGTTTTGAAAATCTGTGATCGAAGCATGAACTCTTAGGTTTCTTAATGGGCGCTTGATCCTGGAATTTGTACAGATTTGTGGTGATTGTAAAGCAGACCGACTTTAATTGTCGTCAAAGTAGCGAAACTTGCGCGACTCTTGCTCAAGGGAGGAGTTTTCTTGTATAAATGGCAGCAGCAGGGATGTTCGCTTCTACCAGCTACTGCACCGTAGCGAGGCCTGCTCACTGTGAGGCATTGAGCGGGGATGTGCCCTTTCGCTCTGGCTTCAGGGGAGAACAGAAGATGTCGTCTGCCGGGTTCATGTGCGGCGGCGATTGTGCAGCTCTCAAGTCTAATGTTTCTCCGAAACCCACAGCTGCCCGCACCAAGTCCAGCGGTCTCGATATCTCTGCCATTTTGGCTGAACGCCCACTGGAGGCTTTGGTAAGTAGTTTAACCATTCCCTTGGTTCCTTGTGCGTGTTGAATCTAGCATTGTTAGCGATTAATGCAGGATAGCATTATGAAGTCAGCCAAGGACCTAGAAGCGTCCCTTTCAGTCTCAAGCAGGAAAAATACGTAGATTTGATCTGTGCAGAGGGTATTGTAGTTAGTGAAACCATCTGATCGTCTGTTCATCCCAATCTGATGAAGGGGTTCTGAGTGATACACCAAAAATTAAGTGCGATACATTGTGATGGTTGTTACAGATTGAGAAAACTACCCGGGAGAGGGTGAAGAAAACCCCGAAGCAGCCAGTAAACATGACGAAGGTTTTCTCTATTATTTTGGGAGGCGGCGCAGGCACCCGATTAAATCCTCTGACTCTTCGTCGAGCGAAGCCTGCGGTAAGTGTTTGCTCGTTATGCTCAGGTGGTGATTTTTCACGAAGTTCTTGATGAATTCGTACGGTATGAATTCGTACGGTATGAATTCGTACGGTATGTATGGCTGGCGGATCAGCAATCACGCTGAACTCCGACAGATCTGGGTTGGTTTGTTGTCGACGATTCTACTGGCAAGATCGATCCTCTGATACTGGTCATGGTTTGAACAGGTTCCACTTGGAGGTGGCTATCGGTTGATTGATGTTCCCATGAGCAATTGTATCAACAGTGGAATCAACAAGATTTACGTTCTCACGCAGTTCAATTCTACGTCCCTCAATCGCCATCTCGCACGTACTTACAACTTTGGTAACGGTTGCAACTTCGGAGATGGCTACGTTGAGGTTCTGGCAGCTGCCCAAAGGCCTGGATCTGGCGGTGACAAGTGGTTCGAAGGCACCGCGGATGCAGTGAGGCAGTACCTTTGGTTGCTGGAGGATGCCAAGAACAAAGACGTTGAGGACGTCATTATTTTGTCTGGGGACCACCTCTACCGTATGGATTACGAGGATTTCGTGCAGGTGTGAATTTCGAACCGATTGTAAATTCTTTGCTAGTTTGACATGGTCATTCCGAACAGTTAGCTGGAATCCCTTTTCCGTGAGCTTCACTGACATGCTTCTTTTCTCCACAATTGTCAACTGCAGAAGCACAAAGACTCTGGAGCCGATGTGACCGTTTCTTGCGTACCCATAGACGATAGCCGTGCGTCCGACTATGGCCTGATGAAAATTGACGGAAAGGGCCAAATCCGCCACTTCAGTGAGAAGCCGAAGGGGGATGATTTACATGCCATGCAAGTGGATACCACCGTCCTTGGCCTATCCGGCGAAGAGGCCAAGAAGAAGCCATACATTGCTTCGATGGGCGTCTACGTATTTAAGAAAAGCGTGCTGGCCAAGCTCCTCAGGTGGAGGTACCCACTCGCCAACGACTTCGGCTCGGAGATCATTCCCCAGGCTGCCAAGGAGTTTAATATTCAAGCTCACCTCTTTAATGGCTACTGGGAAGACATTGGAACCATCAAGTCTTTCTTTGATGCCAATTTGGCACTCACAGCCGAGAATCCTAAATTTAGCTTTTTTGACGCCGCGAAACCGATCTACACCAGCGCACGTTACCTTCCCCCGACCAAGATCGAGAAGTGTAGAGTGAAGGATTCGATTGTGTCTCACGGATGCTTCTTGCGGGAGTGCAGCTTGGAGAACTCTGTCATCGGAGTCCGATCTCGGCTGGAGTCTGGTTGTGATGTGAAGCGATCCATGGTGATGGGAGCTGACTTCTACGAAACCGATCCCGAGGCGGCTGCTTTGTTGGCCGAAGGGAAGGTCCCTTTGGGTGTCGGTGAAAACACGAAGTTGAGGAATTGCATTGTTGACAAGAACGCGAGAATTGGCAGCAACGTCGTCATTACTAATGCTGATGTGAGTAGAACCTTCTTCCTTGTGTACAACTTCGTTATCTTAAGTTTACTTTTCTTTTCCTCAACTTGAGCATCACTTGACCTAACTCTGTTTATTGACCATTGCAGAATGTCTTTGAAGCTGCGAGACCAAATGAAGGTTTCTACATTCGTTCAGGCATTGTTGTAGTGTGCAAGAACGCTGTCATTAAGCACGGTACCGTGATCTAAGAGATGCAGGATTCCCCTAATGGGCATTAAGTGGAAACATGGAATTGCTCTGGCAAATCACCGCACCAACGCATCACCTGCGCTGCTGGGCTGATGCCTGGACCTTGTGGATGAAGGTGATAGCCACCTATACTTATGCTAGTTGCGAGTATCTCAGCTCGTGATTCCCGATCTTTTTCCTATATCACCCTGAAATCTACTGTTCAGAGCTGATGTACGTCTAAATCGGTGGATCAGATCAGATCCTTTCCCCTCAGGAGAATCAAATGAGTGTACAAACAGTGAACTTTGAGAGTGGAACCTTCTCGAGGGACTTGTTCATTAGATAATCTAGTGATCAAAGTTGATGGCATCAATTTTAGAGTGTATAATTCGTGAGCGAAATTTTACCATACTTGTAATATATAGCCATTAAATGAATAGGTGTGTCAACCTCGACAGTGATGCTGTGGAGGTGGTATGCTTCACTCCAGCTTAATTCGCTACGCAGATTGAATAAATGCAACCGCACAACTTGTGTGTGCCAAAACTTGACTCTGTGTGATCCATGTTTATGTGAACCATACTCTTCAACTGTGTTTTACAGCTTCAACGTAGTGTTTAAAAAACGATTTTGTGAAAGGGTAGAGACTTCTTTTTGGGGCTGATGAACGCGTAAGATTGCAATTGTTCATCTCATGGCAGTTTATAATCGTTTTACTTGCGAAACTTGTATGAGTTGTATGCTCCATTTAATTCTTTCTTCTAATTCAACACTCAGTGAGCTCAATACAAAGAATAATTGATTTTGTGAGACTTTCAGATGTTGGTCTGTATGCTCTGGAGGCGGTGGCTAATAATATTGTATAAAATTTATCACAAATCCCGTATTGATACGTTGTGCAGGGATTTTGGTAATCATCAACTTCAAATTTAGACGTTGTAACACCCAGTTTTTCCTGCCTCCACCACTTCAGGAGTTCAGAATTGGGTGGACTCTCCCATGAACTCGGGTAATTGAGTGTTTTCAAATATAGTGTTAAAATTCCGAACATGATAAGATGTTTCCTAATGGACCATGCATTAAAATGCCATCACACGTACGCTATGCAGTCGTTCTAGATTGAAAAGGTTACTGAATCACATAACTTTTAGTCCCATTTAGTTCCATTGTAAATACTCCTTACTGCTGAAGTCGGAAAAGACAATGAGAACGGCAATAAGAAGACGAGGTCCCAACTAATCTGGAGATATGAGCATTCGTTGTCAAGCACTAGAAAATGCAGCAAGAATATATGAAACAGAATGAAACATTTGATCTCATGAGAAAGTATTGATCAGAAAGACCTTGATAAAGGAGGCCTTAATAGTCACAAAACTGTACATGCTAAATGGGATACAAATCCGGTGAATACCGGCACCCACTCAGGATTCCCGATTAAAACCAAGTGCATAAATCGTTTGGTTTGTACAGAAAACGAGAAGTAACCAATTCGGTAATCCTTTCGCGACCTCTAGTGCAAATTTACTTCTTCTATACACGAGTCCTCAAGGTTATCTGTTACAGTCTTCGAATTGGAGTGATTTTATAAGTTTTTGACACCTCGTCCATAGACATCTGCACACTAGCCATTTTAATTTTATGAGTGACGTGAGCGGATGTTTTCACGCCTTGCCTCGTGGGCTTGTGCACCATCATCAGCACTCTCATGGCCTCCATCACTTGCGCCAGCCACCCTGCGCCTGCCTCCACGTAGGGCTTAAGACCTGAAAAGGTCACAGCCATCAAATTTTGCCATACGTTGGACGCCATAGTCTTCAATACCCCAACCTGACATATCATAGTATTGCGTCAGAGAAAACCTGAACGTGAGCTTATTTGTACCAGAGCTCTGACATAGGAAGCACCATCTCTGAGAAGCATTTATGTGAAGCATGTCAAAGGTGATGATGGTTGAAGATCCAGATGGTCATCTCTTTTAGGGTTTCTTCATAAGTACGACTAACAGACCAGATGACTGGAGCTTGAATCGCTTCAATAAGTTCATGGCGACACAACATTCAGGGGTTTCAATTCTCCGCAACTGGCCCAGTAATGTAAAACCCCTGACATTATTGGTGGTTCTCACATCGGCAATCCGCTACCCACTGCAGCATCATAACAAATTCCTCAAAGACCTATCAAATACCTTCTCTATACAGAAATTCATAACCTGTAGCGTTTCCCCTCGTGGATCACAAAACGGCTTAAACAATTTATAAGGAATTTGCTGCACAAACCAATTTTGAGAGCCGGACAACTGACTCTTAGGTCACGAACTCCCCCTTTCAGAGAAGACCAGTTCCGTTCTTGAAATTTAAACCTTTAAGAGGAAACACCGAATTCAGGTGGCTTGTATCCTATGAGAAGGGGGGCAGGGGCTGTGCATTCCCTCGGATTAAAATTCCAGGATGCAGCCACGATTGACCCTATGGGCAGCCACCGAGGCACGATAAAACTCAAACCTGATCTGCCTCGTATTGTGCGTACGATCGAGAACAAAAATCGCGCAACAAACACCAAGACCCTCAAGAACCAGGAATGTCTCCACTTTCATTTCCAACTGAGGCCACTGCGACACTGATTGCTGAGATCACGCGCTCTCCTAGAATCAAGTCACTCAACGACACCACAACCACCACACATCCATCGCCAATCCAACCCACGTACTCAAAACATCGAAACCTCGCAAATTTACAACTCGAACATGTGCTCGCACCCGAAACACAAAACCCAACGCTCACGAAAGCTTTACAACTACTACACCACCTCTCGCAAGCCCTCACTCTCTCTCTCTTTCTCACTCTCTCTCTCAAACAACTCCAAATTCTGCCCCACCTAGCACCATATCTACAATCCACCACAAAATCATCAAACTCCTGGAACTCCTGGAAGCAAAAAATAGATTCCTTCAAAATGGTAGAGGCAGGTGACGGACCTGCCGAGAAAACCAACGTCGCAGTTGATGAACGAGTCAAGAGTATGGTGGACAATGGATGCCGTGCAGACCCCAGTCGCAGGCTTGCTGCAACTTCTGCGTCAAACCAAAAGATCTCATACACCTCTCGAAGCGAGTCACCCACTTCTGCAACGACGCCACCAGAACCCACTCTTTACGCCAGGCACCCATCGTCTCAGCCCAAAATTTTCAGGCGAATTACGTCTCGCCCAAGTTCCCTATCCTTTACCTTTTTTTCTATTTTTGCTTCTGTATTTCCTTTCATTTTCCCCGCTAGAAGAATCTGTTCCTCCTCGGCTGGCACCACAGGGCACTGTAGCAATCTGCCAGGACACGACCCATTTTCCAAACTAGCATGAAAATGTTTTTTGGCTCTGTGAAACAGATCAACTGCTCCACTCGGGAACTTTCCATTTCGCAGACTTGACCTTCGAAGCTTTAGTGCTACTGCTACGACTGCTGATTTGGAGGTTGGTGCGCAGCTGCAACGCCAAAAGGAGACGAGTAAAGCTTTTTTAAAGTGTTGTTGAGGCGGAGAAGTTTACAGTTTTACACAGTGCTCTGACCTTTCTTTGTCGTTGCACTTTAATGGTGGACTTATTTTGTCGCATTTTTCATTTTGTGGGGTTGACTTCGTAGACAGGGACTTTGTTTGTTGATTGTAGCATTGCTTGCTTGCTTGCATGCTGGGGATGTGCGAAGCAAAAACTCTCGCTCTGTGTTGGCCGCTGTGCCATGAATGACACGTTCACATGATTGTGCTACAATTATTGAAGAGTTTGACAAAATAGTGAATAAAGAAACAAATGAAAAAAAACGAAAAATACAACAAGAAGTAGATACAAGAGAAATGGTGTTTTGTTTTTGGTTTTAATAATGGTTTTGATTTATTTGTTTACGTATGTTTATATATATATATATATATATATATATATACATGTCGAAACCTATGCCGTTGGCCACAAAAAAGTTGTAAAAGTTAAAAAAATTGACCACTCCTAAAGAAATGTTGACCAAGAAAAAATGAAAAAAGAAAAAGAGTATATATGCATAACAACGAAACCATTTATATTTCTTCATTGCAATTGCCAAACACAATTTTTATTTACTACAACTTAAATAACTAAATTAAACTATAACTTAAATAACTAATTAAAAGAACTTTGAGATAAATTACATTTACATTTCCTCATGTTCTCTTTTTTACAACCAATTAGAAGGCTTCTTGATCTCTATGTGTCATATCCAATTTTCTTATATAATTTTATAATTCAAATATTTTATATAAATAATTTTTATAAATATTATATAATTTTATAAAATTTTAAGGCGATTTTTTAAAATATAATAAACACTTATTGTTATTTATTGTTATTTATTTGTTTATTTATTTATTGATTTTTTTTTTTTTTTTTTTTTTTTTTTTTTTTTTTGTTTTTTTGTTTTTTCAAAGCTTTGGTAAAAAGTTGCCAATAAGAAATAAGTTGAACTTGTAAGTGCAAATAGAACTATACATGAAAAACTTAGGCTTGAATAGAATCAAAGTTCCTTATTGCATGCAATGTGTTGAGAATGTTTAGAAAGACACAAGAATAATAGTAAGTCATACACACATACAAGAGTAGTAGTAAGTCATACACACAAGACGGTTTCTAAGGAGAGAGAGCTTCATACATAAAAATCTATTGATCTAGTTGTGTCTCGTATACACGAAGAAAAAAGGAGAGAGGATAAACATTACTTCTCCACTAGACTCTAAATACTGTAGCTATGGTATTTACCATAGTCTACAATAAATATTATGGAGAGTGCCAGCTACGTTTAATGATCTCAACACTCCTCTTTGCTCATCATAATATTTACATAATATAAAATTTGTATAGAATTAAAATCTATACTTTTCTGTGATCTTGCAAGATCAATAATTATTGCCTCATTAAAACCTTATCTAGGAAAACCTTATTGTATTTAAGGACAAAACCATAGATGAAGGAAAAAGAGTACAACATCATTTTCTTTAATTATTTAAAGAGCTCATTAACTTTCTTATTCAAGAAAAACAAGTTGTCGCATACTAATGCCATAAGTAAGTCGATGATGGTTGCATAATGGAAGAGCTTTGGTGAAGAGATCAGCAAGGTTATTTGTAGATTCAATTTTCTTAATTATAAGTGCTTGATCAGTAATCAAGTCATGGATATAACTAAAATACTTTGGATCAATATGCTTTGTCCTATTACCTTTAATGAAACCAACTTGCACCTGAGCAATACAAGCACTATTATCTTCATGCAAGATAGTTGGAGAATCATGATATGAAAATCCACAGGTTGTTTGAATGAATTTATCAATTAATCGCAACTAAATACATTCTCGAGATGCTTCATGTAAAGCAATAATTTTTGCATGGTTGGATGAAGTTACAATTATTGTTTGTTTCACTAATTTCTATGATATTGCAACTCCGTGTCTTAAAAATACATATCCTGTTTGAGATTTAGCTATTGTAGTATCAGATTTATATCCTGCATCACAATATCTAATCAATTTTGGATTTGCGGATTGTGTGTAGTATAATCCCAAGACTTCAATATCTTTTAAATAATGTAATAAATGTTTGATGCCATTCCAATATCATAGTGTTGGACGTGCACTATGTCTTGCAAGAACACTAACTGCAAATGTAATATCAAGTCTTGTAGATGTAGTTAAATACAAAAGTGCTCCAATCGCTGCGAGGTATGGATATTGATCTCCCAATATTTCCTCCTCCTCCTCTCATGGATGGTATAGATCATGACTATCACGACCACATCCAACCATTGGTGTGGATAATAGATAAGCATCAATCATATTAAATCTTTGCAAGATTCGTCTAATATACGTTAGTTGGTAGAGAAAAATGCTACCATCTGTTAGATGTATAATCTGAAGACCAATGCAGAAAGTTATTTTTCTTATTATTTTCATCTCAAATTCACATATAAGTAGGTTAGTAGCTATAACACATGCAAATGTAGTGCCTACTACATTAAGATCATCAACATATATAGCAATGATCACAAAACCAGTTTTATCTCATTTGATAAATAAACAAGGGATTAGTGGATCACTTATAAAATTATTTGTATTTAAATAATCTTGAAGATGTTGATATCACATGCATCTAGATTTTTTTAAACCATACAAGGCCTTACATAATTTAATACTACGATATTGTCCTGGAGCAAGTCGATTTGGAGTTCCTATTTCTAAGGCAGGTGGAACTTTCATATAAGTATTTGCATCAAGAGAACCATATAGATATGCAGTTACTACATCCATCACATGCATCTCCAGGGTAGAATTGACTGTTATTCCAATAATATATCGAAATGTAATTGAATCTATGACTAGAGAATATGTGGATTCATAATTAATGCCAAATTGTTGAGTAAATCCTTGAGCAATAAGATGAGCTTTGTAGCGGTTTATTTGATCTTAAACATCTCGCTTGCATATTAATACTATCTTATATCCTATAAGGTGAGATGTAAGAATGTCTAAAATTGGACCAAAGACTTTCTTCTTACGCAAACAAGCATACTTCTCCTCAATAATAGTTTTCCATTTTGACCAATCAGAGTGACGTATCACCTCCTCGATGGTTTGAGATTCAGAATCGTCTTCCTCACAAGAAAAGGCTTCTATAATCATATATGCAAATGATTCATCTATAGTAATAGATGGTCTGTCCCAAATATCATCTGTAGCACAATACAGAATAGATAATTCTTTACTCAACTTGTTCTTATTCTTTTCAATTCCAAGATTGCTTTTCATAGGAATTAAAAGTATATTATGTATAGATATATTATCATGAATTGGTAGTCACGTAGGATGAGTGGTAATTTCTTGAGAAATAATACCAAGATTAGTCAATTTTATAGCTTTTTTCTTACGTGGTTGCTTATCTAGTCCACGAGTTCTTTTAGTTGTTGTTGTTATAACTTGAGGTATTGTAGTCAATTGCATTGCAATTTGAGCAGGTGCATTTTGAGCCTCATTAATAAGAACTCTTATAATTCTAGATACATCATTGAAGCCATCAGGTGTTTCATCTATGATCCGTTTTAGATGCAAAATCTTAGTAACTTCAGTTTCTGCCAAAGATGTCATAGGATCGGAATTCATTGTAAATATTTCTGGTGCTTCAAATATGAGTACTTTATTTCTTTGTTGATTGGATACTCTTCCTTGAAGAGATGGGAATATATTTTCTTCAAAACAACAATTTTGCAAATGTGCACGTAATAATGTACTAGTTGATGGATCAATAATATGAATAATGCTTGATGAATCAAAACCAACATATATGCCTTCTTATTGATGAGCTCCAATGGTACGCCGTTGAGGTTTTGGTACTGGAATCCAAGCATGGCAACCAAATACTCATAAGTGAGATACATTTGGAACATGACTCGAAATAAGCTCATGTGGTGAAATAATTTCAAGAAAAGAAGGGTGGAGGCATATTAATGTTGAAGCATGTAAAGCTGCATGATTCCACATAGATGCAGGTAAATTTGAGTGAAAGAGGAGTGGCTGGGTAATGAGTTGTATACGCTTTATAAATGACTCTGCAAGTCCATTTTGAACATATTCATGTGGAACACAAATTTTCCAATTCAATTTCTGTTGTAATACAATAGTCTTCAAAAGACTTTGATGTGAATTCTTTTGCATTATCCATACTCAATGTTTTTATAGGATAATCAAGAAAATATGCCTGAAAACAAATAAGCATAGATATAAGATTGGCAAACACCATGTTTCGAGTTAATAATAATAAAACATGTGATTGTTTATCTGATGCATCAATAAGGACCAAAAAATAATGAATTGGTCTTGATATTGGATTAATGGAACCACAAATATCACCATGCAATCTTTCAAGCATTGGTGGTAATTCTTCTGGAAGTTTCCAAATTAAAGGCCGAGTAATCATTTTACCTTGCACGCATGTACGACATAATTCTATAGAGTCTACATTCGTAGGCTTTAAATTGTGTCCAATTATACATGGAATGATTTTTGTAAATAATGTGGAATATGGATGTCCCAATCGTCCATGCCAAAGAGAAATATGACTCTCTGTGATAGATGATGCAAAATTAAATATAATGGGAGGCTGAATCACAATTCGGTATAAACCATTTTTTGTAGCAAAAGCTTTTTCAACAACTTTATGGTTCTTTGCAAGAACCAAAACCTCTTTTCTATTTAAAGTAGTAGTTGAGAGGTGATAACCATTAATACGCATATCTCGGTAGCTGATGAGACTCCAAGGTGCTGAGGGTGCAAACATCATATGTTTACATTTTATGATGGAATTCACAGGTAATTTTACCATCGCTGTGCTCTCTTGGATACAAAACGTATTTTCTGCAGCCATGGTCATCATATTTTTAATTTGCTAAGTTAAAGATTTCTCAATAAAAAAATCATCTATCTTGCAAGATAGCATGTGTTATTGCAGAATCAATGAATGCATCATTTGATTCATCATTAGAGGTTTTGTCATTCATATAAGCCTCTAAGTCATTAATACCAATTGAATCCATCGACGCATCCGTGGTATGAACTTCACGAGTCTCAACTCGCAGTTTTTTATTTTCTTGGAATATTTTAATAAAATATTCTAAAGTACGACACACATGTACTAAATATCCAATCATTCCATACTT
Organism: Physcomitrium patens; assembly: GCF_059467195.1. NCBI lineage: Eukaryota > Viridiplantae > Streptophyta > Bryopsida > Funariales > Funariaceae > Physcomitrium > Physcomitrium patens. The sequence continues at coordinate 8,361,280 of NC_143423.1, read as the reverse complement.
CTGGCAAGAACGCATCTCTAATTTTTGTTTTCTACTACAATTAATAATAGAACGTTTATTCTTTCTATATGGGTAGAAATGGTCATGACTATGACTACTCTGATACTTATGAGCACGTTTTCCATGTTTATATAATTTCTTCTTAGACTTTAAAATATTAAGTACATGACATTCTGGAACTATAGTTCGAATAGGATGAGCTTTTGGATTGCACAAGAATAACTCATTTTATTAAAGATCAGCAAGTACTTGCTTAGTTACAACCACATAGAAATTAAGCATAGTATGTTGCTAATAGTAAAAAGGTAGCAAAGAGTTAAAGTAAGTTATTGTGGTGGCACCAAGGGTTTGTAGGTGGTGGCTAGGTTAAGAAAGAACCTAGGATTTAGATGGATGAAATAGAAATGAATGTAATATCAAAAGGATGGAAGTTGCCTCGTTGGTTAGCAAACCACCACATATAAGTAAAGAGTGTTGGAAATAAGAATTATCTTTTTCCACACTTCTCTTAGACTACAATCTTAGCTGATGGTAAGTATTTGTAGCTTTTAGACTTCTTTTCTTCAATAGATTATGGATCCATTCACATTTGCTTGAGTATTTTTTTGAAGTTCTTTGAAGTGGTTTTGTGAGTGTGGAGTAGATCAAGTTGTTGTTGCTGAGGTTAGACTTTAGAAGAAACCTAACTTTTAGATTCAGATCTAGATTTAGATCTTGATTTGCTCATACTTGTGGTTAAGAGCATTTTGGCATTGATGTTTGGTTTTATTCACTTAAAGGCAAATTTGCATTGTGCTATTGTTGGGTTAGATCCTTGGTGATATAACTTAATAGTTTCATGTCCTAAAGTTGTTGATTGTACTTAAAAGGCCTCTTATGGTGTATAGAGGTGTTTTGTGAGCATAAGAGAGATATTAGAGTGGCAAGTCAGATCTGAGATACTTAGATAAGTCATCAAACTTGTGAGAAGTCTTAGAAGTGAAGTTGAGAGTATTTTTGAGAGTTAAAATACTAGTTTGTTCCCAAAGAAGGATTTTCAGATTCTAAGGCAACAAAACCTTCTTGCTGATTTTTGAGAGTATTAAGACTTCTTCATACAATTTTTTTTGATACAACTCTTCCTAAGACATGGCTTCAAGTGAGGGTGAAGGATTGAAAGTTATTGAAAAGTTTAGAGGTGACAATTTCTACCATTGGAAGGTAAAAATGGAATTTTTGTTGGTATCTTTGAATCTTTGAGATATTATAGATGAAAGTGAAGAGGCTCAAAGCAAAGATGCTGATATGAAGGAAAAGAAGGAGTTCAAACGTCGTGAAAAGAAGGCTTTTGGATTAATTGCAATCAATGTGGATGAAGCCAACTTCTCCGACATTATCTCTTGGAAAGGACCAGCGGAAGCATGGAAGACTCATTGTAACATTTATGAGAGCAAAAACTTATCCAACATCATCTATATAAGGAGGAAGTTCTTTACTTGCAAGATGGAAGAAGGTGAAGACCTCATGGCTCATGTCAATAAGGTAAAGGCTCTTGGAAATCAACTAGCAATTGTAGACAAGCCTTTAGAAGAAAGTGATATTATCATGACCTTGCTAATGAGCCTTTTCAAATCCTACAACTACCTTATTGTAGCATTGGAGTCTATCAAGCTAAAAGAGCTTACAATGGATTATGTGACGGCAAGACTTGTCCATGAAGTAACCAAGAAGAAAGAAAATGAGCCTCAAAGTAAAGATTCAGTACTCTATTCACGTCAAGGTAAGGGCAACTATTCAGAACAACGAGGTAATATCAAATCTTATTTAATTTGTGGTAAAGTAGGCCATTTTGCTCGAAATTGCTACAAAGGCAAAAAGATGGAGAAGGAGAATATAAATAGTATAGAAGATGAGTTTGGAGGACAAGATTATGCATTCACAGCAACAAGTGGAACCTCTATAGCTGCCATATCAAGATGGATTGTGGATTCAGATTGTTCCAAGCATATGGCATCTTATAAGTATTCATTTGACACTTATGGTGCTATTTCAGCATCAAACGTGGTGTTGGCGGATAGTGGTACATATGAAGCCATTGAAATTGGCTCTATTATGGTAGAAGTGGTTGTGAATGGACAAACCAATAGGATCAGATTCAAAAACGTCTTTCATGTGCCTAAGATGAAGCAAAACCTACTTTTGGTGAGTAAACTTGTAATGGAAGGTTTTAAAGTTCAATTTGACATGAATGGATGTTTTGTAAGAATATTGAGTAGAGACATGGTCTTTAAAGGCTTGAAAGAAGGGAATTTGTACTACCTCATTTGTAAGAAGGTGAATGGAGTGGATGTAGCCACATTTGCTGAGTTTACATCAAACCAAGACAAGTTGAATATATGGCATCGTCACCTTGGCCATTTGAATGTGAAGAGCATGAGAGAGCTCAAGACTATAGTAAGTAGTTTAGATCTTGGCAATACAAGCCAAAATGTAAAACAACTTACATGTGAAGGATGCATACAAGGCAAGAAATAAAGGGCCTCATTTCCATAGTGTAGCAATATGTGCTACCAAGTAACTGAAGATTGTCCATTCGGATGTATGTGGACCTATAAAGAACACAAGTATTGGAGGATCAAGGTATTTTTTCACTTTCATTGATGATTATTCAAGAAAGATTTGGATCTATATTCTTAAAGCCAAGAGTGAATGCTTTTGGAGGTTTAAGGAGTTTAAAGCACTTGTTGAAAAATAAAGTGAATGCAAGATCAAGGTGCTACGTATGGACAATGGAGGAGGATATATGTTTAAGCAATTTGATGCTTATTTGAAGAATGAAGGAATTGCTAGACAAACCACAACTCCATACATTCCACAACAAAATGGTATTGCTGAAAGGATAAATCGAACCATTGTAGAAATGGTAAGGAGCATGCTTCATGCTCAAAACCTTGGGTATGAGTTTTGGGTGGAAGCTGTGGTGAATGCAGTATATACAAGAAATAGGTGTCCAAAAAGTGCTCTTGTATCAATGACACCACAAGAAGCTTGGAGTGAGAGACAACCTTGTATTTCCCATATGAGGACCTTTGATTGCATTACATATGCAAAAATACCAAATTGTATGAGGTCCAAACTTGATGCAAAAGGTAAAAAGTATGTGTTTCTTAGTTATTGTAAAGATACTAAGGCATATACACTAATGTGCTTGGAAACCAAGAAGATTATCAAAAATCGTGATGTTGAGTTTTTGGAGCACAAGAGTGCTTTTGAGCACTTGGAGATGTGTCCAAGTGGGAGTAGAATTAGGATTTGGTTAGAAATTAAGATTTTATTAGATTTTTGTTAGGGTTTGACTAAGTTTTCTTTAATATTCTTTTATATTTCTTTAGGATTTCTTTGTGTTTCTTTTATAAGTTCAATAAAATTTAATTGAGCTTGCTTAATGTTTGATTATGATTGTTAACATTTAATTATAAATTCTCTATAATTCTATTGGATTGTTAGGACCTTTTGTTGTTATTTTCTTTTACCTTTCACAGCCAAGTACTCGGTGCATTCTCAAGCAAGACTTTACGTAATACGAGAGTGGCAACATGCAGCGGTAGGGAGGCAGGGTGGCAGCAACGGGCATTGGCAGTCGGCGGCAATAGCATCGACGGTAGGGAGGTGGCAGCATCAACGACGACAGGGTGGCATTGGCGGCAGCAACAGCGACAGATTCGGCGGTAATTTGGCACAAGCTTGGCGGCAATTTGGTGATAATTTGGTGGCTATTTGGCCACAGTTTGGGGCATAGCAGGGAGCAAGTTGGGATGGAGCTAGATCAAGTATTCTAAACAAGTATTCTAAGCAAATAAGATAGAGAGTGGAACAAGTGATCTAAACAAGCAGCTAATGTGTGAGGGGCTAGGAAGAAGAGCAATAAGATCATGAAGCAGACACTAAGCAAGAGTAGCAACAGGTTTGAAGAGTCAAGACTAGACCAAAAAAAATTGTAATAGTGTGTAGAAGAAAATCGCGCTAATAACGTGTTGAAAATGTTTAGAAAGACAGAAGAGTAATAGTAAATCATACACACACACAAGAGTAGTAGTAAGTCATACATACAAGAGGGTTTCTAAGGAAAGAGAGCTTCACACATAAAAATGTATTGATCTGATTGTGTCTAATATATAAGAAGAAAAAAGAGGAGAAGATAAACAATACTTTTCTCTGTTCACTTGACAAAGTGGAGTAGAGTTTCATGCCCCTTGCTTGCCATTACGTGCATCTTTTTTGCCGCACCACTAGCCTTTGTGTTAGACTAGACTATCTGCTTCTTTATCAACACAGTCACAAATTTTGGTTAGGCATGCACCTCGACTGTGTAGCAAGCATTGCGACCAAAGTTGAACAATATATGAAAGCCCACACTTCCACTACATTATAGAAATGTGTGTAAAATGACAAATTTTATTACTTAATGTTGTTCTCATTGCGTTCAAGCTTTGATATACCAAAGCAATTGAACTAATAGAGGTGGGTTCGAACACGGGGAAAGATTGGTTATATGAATTGGATTTGTTAGTGTCACAATTGACTATACTTTGGCTATTTGAAATCAATTATAAAACTACAAAATACCAAGGCTTACTACTTCCGTCTCGATTCAACATATAATCCATTCTACGACTATCAATTCAACAATACTTCTCTCAAACACAATTCTTCATAAGCAAATAATAAAAACAAAGAGGTAGCACTAAGCTTACCTCAACTTATGTCTCTCACAGTTTGGCTCTTGACTTACGACTCTCACAGTCTGGCTCTCGGCTTATGACTCTCATAGTCTGGCCTCTATCTCTCTTTCTTCAACCTATTTATCCTACCAAAAAGATGATCCATCGGCCTAAATTATTGGCCTTCTTTGCTAATACAACTAGTTTAGTCTACAACATCGCAACCTCTATCTATAGCTACTCTTGTCATTCTTTCTAATCGATCTCCATCCTTGCTTTCTCAGACACCATATTTGCCATCCTCTCCTTAACCACAAAAGAAAACACAATGCTTGTCAAGAGCCCCCTTCCTACTTCTTACTGTGGTCCAATCAATTGGGTCGACTCCCTCTTTTGTAACAGAAAATCCATCCTTGGTTTATGGATAGTAAAGTTTAAGCCGATTACCATTGATGCATGTCATAAATTTAGTACCCATAAAATCTTCCAATTGTACTGAATCATTTGGAAATCCATCAATAACTCGATATAATCCATGCCATCGAAGTTGAAATTTTCTTGAAATTTTTTTAAATCGACTATCATAAAGAAGTACCAAATCATTTGGCATAAAAGCCTTTGGTGTAAGCTTACTATCATAATAAGTCTTTTTTCATTTTTGTGTAGTTTCCATGATTATTAATGCATTGGCTCTAGTTTCATCTAATTTTTCTAATTCTTCTAAACGGTGTCGTAATGAATCTTGATCTCTCAATCTAGTATCTATAGCAATTCGTAAACTTTGGACTTTCAATTCAACAGGTAAGATTGCTTTCTCGCCATAAACCAATTAGAAAGGAGTAGCATTGGTAGTAACTTTATACACGGTACGGTATACCCATAAAGCTGCGAACAACTTACTGTCCCAATCTGTTTTCACTCCTAAAACTATTTTTGTTAAGATTTTATATAAAATTCCATTAGTCTTTTTTGTTTGTCCATTGGCTCTAGGATGATATGGTGTCAAGGATAAGAACTCGATGAAAAAGTAATTCAGACAAGTGAGCCTTCACTCAAAGAAAAGTAACAAAATATAAATAAACAAGTATGAATATTGAAAGAGAAACTGGAATGGCTATTGCTAAAAGACAAGAAAACTAGAGACCCTTGAAATTAGACTGGAAGCAAGAAAGGAGTTGACAAGAGTGAAGAAGGCTTCACTCTTGTCTCTATATATATTATCTAACTAGGGGCTATGTGGTGACGTTGTATAGGACCTCCAATATATATTGACTTTGTAGGACACATGCCTTGACTTACAAGGCAAGTTTTTCTACGTGTGGGCAACATAGTTAGCTTGGTCTTCAAGCTAACAACATGGGTGGCACATGACTAACTTGTTGACCACGTTTTTAATCCAAAAAGTCAATTAAAGATACCTATGAAGTCAAAATAGAATCTATGAAGCTTCTAGGAAGCTTCTATATCAAATACTATAGAATTAACTTACTTTTACTTACTTTTACTTACTTCTACCTATTTATATATGTAATTATGATATGCAACTGGATTGATTTGTGCAGAAACAGAAAATGGTCCAAACCTTTCATAGTCCAACTTGTCACAAAGACGAGTGGTCTTGATATTGTGATGAAGTAGTCATATCTTATCACCCAAGATGAATGGTGGTTGTTCCTTTCGATAGACATCCGCATTGACCTTTTGTTGTTCTTGAGCCTCTTTTAACTGCACCTTCATCGTTGCATGTAGCTCTGCTAAATGAATCGCCAAATCTTTCGTAGCAGGATTATCAACTTTTAAAAAGTCAAAAATATCAAGTCGTAGATGATAATCATAATTAGCAAAGAAAGGCATTTGCATTTGTTTTAGTCCTGCATCTCTTAATTTTTGTAACATATGACGAACATGAAGTTCATGTTCTTCTGGATTCTTAGAATAGATCAAGATGTCATCTAAATAAGAGACCATAAAATCATCCAAAAACTCTTGAAAAACATCATTCATTAGATGTTGAAAAGCTACGGGTGCATTTGTAAGTCCAAAAGGCATGACATTGTATTCAAAATGTCGATACCTAGTTCAAAATGCAATCTTCCATTCATCTCTTTTTTTGATGCATACTAGATTGTATGCTCTCCGGAGATCTATTTTTGTATAGATCTTAGCTTGATTCAGCTGATTGAGAAGTCCAGATATTAAAGGTAGTGGATACTTGTTCTTGATAGTAATCTTGTTGAGTCCTCGATAATCAACACACATCCACAATAATCCATCTTTTTTCTTCACAAATAGAACTAGAGCTTCTGTCGGAGATTTAGAATGGCGTATGAAATTCTTGACTAGATTTTCTTCAATATACTCCTTGAGTTCAGTCAACTCATTTTGTGATAAACTATAGATTGGTCCGAATGGTGGTTATGCTCGTTCTTGAAGGTCAATTGAGCAATCATAGGGACAATGTTTTAAGAGTGTATCCGCATTCTTTTTTTTGAATACATCTTGAAATTCTTGATATTGGCTTGGAATGCCACTTGAAGTCTTTCTATCAGTAGAAACAGGTGTGGCATAAATAGTATATGGTGATTCTTCCATAGCAGCATGCAAAAAAGCTTTTGCACCTATAAACACGGATTTAATTGATCTGGACTTATGACTCTCTACTTGATTAACTACACTGTTAGTTATACTTTTAGAGAAAGTAAGAGTTCGGAAAATCCAATCTATTTGAGGGTTGTATTTTTCTAACCACGATGAACCTAAAATAACTGGATTAGATGGAGATCTAATGATATTAAATACTACAAAGCTATTATGACCATTGATTATTACTTCTATAGGAAGGATTTCGTGAGTAATATCTCCAAAAGACAATAGACGACCATCTATGACTTCTATATGAATAGGTTTAGTTTTCTTTACTAAAGATATGCTATGTCTTTTAATAAATTCTTCATCTAAGAAACACGCTGAGGCTCGTAAATCTAACAAGGCAGAGGCTTTGTAATGTTTAGATCCTAAACTAATATTTAATGTAAAACAAGGAGAGGGCTCTGAGGAGAGAATAGGATCTTTACTAGATGTTGTGTAAGACTCCAGCCAGACAGTTCCTATTGTAGCTAGACAAACTCGTTTTCTGATATATTGTCTTCTTTGATAGCCATATTCTTCATTTTGTGGTTGCATCATTTTTGTGGACAATGTTGAGCAGTGTGTTTTGATTCTTCACAATATAAACATAATCCTTGTTAACGACGATGAGTCTTTTCTTGTTCAATAAGAAGTTTGAAACATATTACATCGATTTGTATTTCTTTTACTTCAAAAGATATGTATTGAAAAGACATAGGTGTTGCCATTGAATTGTAATAATATTGAGGCTTACTTATGTGACTCTCAGATCGAAATTCAAAAAGTCGATTGTCACATTTTACAGTAAAATCAATTGCTTGATTTAATATTTGAGGATGAGGTAAGTTAAGCATTAATTTTTTTACTTCATATTATAATCTATAGAAAAATTTACTAGTAAGTGCAGCATCATCCCACTTGATATCTGTTGTAAGTTATCAAAGTTGTGAAGCATACAACGTTATTGATTGATTGCCTTGTCGTAAAATTTGGATCTTATTGGTTGCAACACAAATTGCATCATGTTCTCCATACATGGATCGAAACTCCACCAGAAAAGCCTCTAGATTATCTAATATTGGATCTCGTCATTCAAGAAAAGATAAAACCACGATAGTGCTAAACCTGAAAGAAGCATACCAATGAATCTAACTTGCGATCTTGGAGTTGAATAGCTTTGGGATTGAAGTTCAATCACAAGTTGCATTTGATTGATAAATCCTCGAAACTTAGATCTGGTGCTATTAAACTTCTCGGGTAGGACAATTCTTGGTTCTCTAACACTGGAAGGGCATTCCACTATAGGAGAAAGGACATGATTGAGTAGAGATATTGGAGTAGCTCCAACCATTTCTATATCTTCACTTCTTGCCAATCTAGTTGCTCCTTGTGGTGGTAAATTGAATTGATGCATCGCAAGCATTAACTCCCTGAATTGCTCTTGCATTTGTGCCATTGTACTCTTCATTTCAACAAGTTGAGCCATGATAATACTTAGAAAAGAGAAGATGTCTAATATCGCTGAAGACAAATAGAAGAGAGGACTTGAGAATAAAGAAAATACTAAGGACAATATCAGTTTAGAAGAGGGTAATCCGCAACTTCTAATATGCTTATATCTTATCAAGAAAAAGGGATAATCCACTCTTAATCAAGATTAGACAAAGCTCTAATATTGTAGGTGTACTCTTGTCAATCTGTCAAGGACAAGAACTCGAAGAAAAAGCAATTCAGACAAGTGAACCTTCACTCAAAGAAAAGTAACAAAATATAAATAAAAAAATATGTATATTGAAAGAGAAATTGGAATGGCTATTGCTAAAAGACAAGAAAACTAGAGACCCTTGAAACTAGACTGGAAGCAAGAAAGGAGTTGACAAGAGTGAAGAAGGCTTCACTCTTGTTTCTATATATACTATCTAATTAAGGGCTACGTGGCGACGTTCTATAAGACCTCTAATATGTGTTGACTTTGTAGGACACATGCCTTCACTTACAAGGTAAGTTTTTCTACGTGTGGGCTACCTAATTAGCTTGATCTTTAAGCTAATAATATTTGTGGCACATGGCCAACTTGTTGACCATGTTTCTAATCCAAAAATTTAATTAAAGACACATATGAAGTCAAAGCAACGTCTATGAAGCTTCTAAAAAGCTTTCATATCAAATACTATAGAATTAACTTACTTTTATCTACTTTTACTTACTTCTACCTACTTGTATATGTAATTACTAGCTTACATGAGTATGTCCATGACATACAGTATATTCTTATGATATTTTATCTCGTATTTGGTCGTGAATGTTTGGATTGCACTATTTATAAAATGAGTTTCTCTATCACTAACCAATTCTCGTGGACAACTGAACCGTGTAATAATATTTTCATACAAAAAGGTTGCTATTGTACTTGCACTATTGATTGTTGTAGCTACTACATTAGCCCATTTTGTTACGTAATCTGTTGCTACCATTATATATCATTTTTGTCTATTTCTCGAGGCTGATGCAATTGGTCCCACAAAATCAATTTTCCATTTTTCAAAAAGCGCTTGAACCAGAATTGGTACCAATGGCATTGCTGAAGTTTCAGTACGTCAACCCGTTCTTTGACATGGATCACAATGACGGATGAATTGGTGGGCATCTACAAACAGTGTTGGCCACCAATAATCAGCTTATAAAGCTTTACGAGCCATGCTATCATCCGTAAAATATCCACCACAATTGTCCAAGTGACAACCTTCTAATATAATACACACTTCAGTCTGATAAATACAGCGTCGCAAAACTCCATCCTTGCCTTCTTTATATAAAGCTTTACCAATCATCATATAAGGTGTGCATTTTAATATTAAGCGTCATTTTAACTTTTCATTAAAATTGGGTGGAAAGTTTTGAAATATCAAGTATTGAATTATTTCACTATACTCTGGAGTAATTACATCTACCGCAAACAGTTCCGCATCGGGTAGTGCATCATTAATGGGTTCATTACCTAATATATTGGATAATCGAGATAAATGGTCCACATTGAAATGTGATTTTTTTGATCTTCCCTGAATAGTAAAGTCAAATTCTTGCAAGAGTAGAACCCATCATGCAATACGACCACTCAATTGAGGCTTATTAATCATATATTTTAAAGCATCATGGTCGACATAGAAAACAAATTTATAACCAAGAAGATAATGTGGAAATTTTTGTATGGAATAAATCATCTTCAATGCTTCTCTTTTGGTTGTTGTATAATTTCTTTCAGCTACTACCAATTGACGACTTGCATAATAAATAGGGTGATCAAAATCCCGATCATCTTCTTGGCTTAGCACAAAATCAATCGCAACATTAGATGCATCTAGATAAACTTGGAATGGTTTTGTCCAACAAGGTGCCACCAATATTGGTGCTGAAAGCAATTTTTGTTTCAATGTTTTGAATGTAATTGTACATTCCTTTGTCCAAAATGGGTTGATCCCATCAATTGGTGGTTTCTTCAAGAGATTTGCCAAAGAAAGGCATATAACTATAAATAGATAGATAAATCACCGATAATAACTGACAAGGCTGACAAATGCTCGAACACCCGTAATAGTGTCTGATTGCTTTAATTCTATTATAATCTTTATTTTATCTGGATCTATAGCAATGCCTGCCATCGAAACTATATGATCCAACAGTTTACCAGAAGGTACACCAAATTGATATTTTTTTGAATTTAAAGAAATTTCATATTTGGCACATTGATTCAAACATTGACCTAGACATTCTAAATGCTTGGCTCTCATATTAAATGTACAAAAATCATCTAGAAATATTTCCATTGAAATTCGTAGATAATCTTGGAATGCTTGCGTCATTATCCTTTGAAATGTAGCTGGTGCATTACAAAGCCCAAATGACATAACCTTATAGACAAAGGTCCCCTAATCCATAATAAAAGTAGTTTTTAACTGGTCTTTTTTTACAATTTTAACTTGATTAAAATCGAAGAATCCATCAAGAAATGAATAACATTCACATCTAGTGACAACATCCAATATACTATCCGTGAATAGTAAAGAAAAATAATCCTTCTTGGTAGCCGCATTTAATTTGGAGAAATCTTGACAGATGCAAACTTTTCCATTCTTTTTTGGTACCATAACAATTAGTGAAACCCATCCACTGAAACAAACTGGATAGATAAATCCAACCTCCAATAGTTTATCTAGTTCTTCTTTTACCATAAGTGAGTATTTTGGATTAAGTCGATGTTATCTTTGGCATACTGGTGTAGCATTCTCTTCCAATATAATTTGATGCTCACAAACTTCAGCTAGAATTCCTTTCAAATCTGCATACGACCATGCAAAAATAATTTTAGGCATTAAAAAGTAATCCACCCAAATTTCTTTTTCCTTGGCTTCTATACAGTTGTCAATCTGAATGATTTGGAGAGCCTCCCTTATATCTAAATTAATTGGTTGACATCGTGGAATTTTAAGAGTCCCTAGACTGATGTTCTACTCAATTCGAGAATCTTTTATAAAATTTGACACATTAAAACTTTCCAACTCCAATTTCATAGCACTAACGTGATTAATATCATGTTTATTCATCCAATATGCAATCATATGATCAGAATTGTCAATAACATCTAGAAGAACTAAGTACTCTCTCGGTCCCCTGGACTAGTAGGTCATTCTAGTGTACTCGACAACTTGCCTTGTATCAGCATAAATTGGATCAGATGCACCAATTTCTTCTTTGATAGACTTATCTTCACAATCCGACGTAAATTTTGAACTAGCAACTTGAGTTTCTCCGTGATATTGGACAGGGTACATTTGAAGCACAATTTTATCATTACCTTTCTCAATTGTCAATGTACCATGGCCTCAGTCATTTCGAACTTTAGCTTGATACAACCACGGTCGCTCCAATAAAATTGGGTATGACAATATAGAGCTTCATAATTGAAAAACAATATAATCAATTTTGTAGGTAATCCCCACAATTACTGTATCAATACTTCGTAAAATATCCATAGATTTAACTCGACTAGAGTCAGCCATTCTCAAAATCATTGTAGTAGGTAATAATTGATCCAAACCCAGCTCCTCCATTGTAGCGGCATTCATAAGATTTACACTAGATCTTCCATCTACTTGCACTTCCAATAATAACACTCCATCAATTGAGACATCAATCGTAGGTGCATCCGTATCAGGATTCAAACTTACTTCTTGGATTTCTTTATTTTGAGATCTGCGACAAATTAATGAAGAATTTAAGATAGTTTGGCACTCACGTACTACCGCCAATAGTTGTTTCATAGAGATCATGGGCTGTATCATGCCCAAATCTTTTAGAATATCATATGGTTCTATATTAGTGGTAATTCCCAATGTCCATTTCTTCTTCCCAATCCTAGATACCGATGTAGGTAAATTGGTTTTTTCTATATTGGAAATTGGTAGAGCTACTGGAATTGAATTTGACGGAGCTTATAAAATTGGTTCTTTCAATAGGTAAGATTGTTCTTCCAATTGGGCTGATATTAGTTCTTTAGAATTCATGCCTCATAGAAGATCTTTCAACGAAAAGGATGTTTTCCAAAACTGTGTAGAAAACGGAACAGCTCGACATGGAACCGAAGCCTCTATAATCGGTATCTCATTAGGGTGCACAACCGATTCAGGTCTTATACTGAGTAAGGGATCCATGTCAAAACCTGGATTGGATGTCCCCGTAATTGGATCCAATTGGCCCTTCGCTTCAGGATTTTCAAAATTTTGAATTGATCCTTTCTCCTTTTGCTGACTTCTTATATGGATAGCTTAGACTACTTCTACCCAATGAACTGGTGAATCTTGAGGATCTTGATTTATCTCCTCCATTTTTCTTTGGCTTTGGATTTACTGATCTTGATTATTGAAATTGAATGGAGCATTACATTGCTGATAAGTATGTCTCGACTTCTTATAATTTGCACACACTGGCGCATAATTGTCACTGGCTCTGGGATTCGGACATTCACTGGTATAATGACCAATCTATTTGCAACAAAAACAACGAAGTGGTCTTCTTGTACCTCCATCTGGCATATTGGGTGTCTCCATCGATATATATCTACTAGGCTTGTTCCATGTAGGGTTAGAAAATGATCCTGATTGTTCCATTGGTATGGAGGGTACTTGGTTCAATGACGCCGGTGGAACATATTACTGTTACCTCTATTGCTCCTTTTCATAGTTTTAGAAGTTTGATGCAGACCCCTTGAATTGGAACTTTGAATATTATTGAATGTTCAATTTTGTCGATTAGATCGATTTCTATTCCATCCATACATATTTCTTGTTTGAACTTGATTGACTTTCCACTGAGTCGGTGGGATCATGGTCTGATTATTGAATTATTGTTGCCTTTATAAATACCAAGAGTTTTGGATAAGGTGCTTTCCTCTACAAAATATATATTGAACATCCGTTTTTCTAGGTAATGGACATTCCGTATCAAAATGACCTTGTTTCTTACAATTATTATATCATACATTAGGTCTCGTATTAGAAGGCTTATGTCATTTCTCTTTATCTTTAGCCAAATTTATGGCCAATTCTTCCATCTTCTTTATTAGATTTAATAACAAGGCTTCATTTGGATCTTTAACAATCGCATTTGTGAACAACTTTGATTGTTGATAGGTTGACAATGTAAAATAAGGTGTCATCATTATTGACGCTATTGCTTGGAGTATTGTAGCATTAATTGGTTGTTGTTACATAACATTCTTCACATTGGAGGCAGCCATTTGTGGATAATTATCCATCGACACATTTCTCGATTGTATTTGTTGGCTTCCTGAACTTGGAATCGCCGTGGCTCCCATTGTTAACAATTGGTCATAATGACATTCTTTCCACACCTTTGCTCGTACCAACAATGCTTCTACCGTAGCTAGTCGAGCCTCTTTTACAAACATTTTTAATTTTGATAGATGCAAACCATTGATTAATATCGAAAATATAAACGCATCTGGCATTTGATTATTTGACCATTTACGAAGTATATCTGTGATCCGGCCATAATAGGACTCTATGGATTCTCCTGCAAATATTTTGCTATTCATAAAACTTTCTCGAAGCCAATCTTCAAATCCAATTGGTCTAAAATAGGTTAAGAAGGCATTCCTCAAGGCCTTCTAATTGAAAAATCTACCCACTGGTTGCCGAATATACCATTCAAAAGCTGTATCTTTTAAAGTTATTGGCAACCATCTCAACCAAATATCTTCAATTCTACCATTATTAGTCACGTAGGCTGTTAAGAATTGAGATATATGGTGATCGGGAATAGAGCCCGGCCAACCATTAAAAGTAGGTAATGGTACCACACTTGTAGTTCCGTCTCCTACTGCTCCCATTTGTACCGCAATTGGTACTTCTGGCACTCCTGCAGCCATTGGTGTTATCACTAGTCTCCTTACTATTTGAATTTGAATTTTTCTTCCTTTGTTTTTACTTGGACCTACAATTCCTTTTTGTCATTCCTGTAGGATATTTCTTATGCGTAATCGCTCCTATCTTTCTTTTGCTTGTTGATTAATTCTTTGATAATCCTTCCCTTCATGATTATCACTCATAATCTTTCATTCTTTCTATACAATCAATTTCTAACATTTCGTATTGTTATCATTTCCTCGATAGCGTTGCCAAAATGTTGTTCTCAGTACGTTCAAGCTTTGATATACCAAAGTAATTGAACTAATAGAGGTGGGTTCAAATATGGAAAAAGACTGGTTATATGAATTGGATCTATTAGTGTCACAATTGATTGTACTCTGGCTATCTGAAATCAATTATCAAACTACAAAATACCAAGGCTTACTACTTCCATCTTGATTCAATATATAATCCATTCTACGACTATCAATTCAATAATACTTCTTTCAATCACAATTCTTCATAAGCAAATAATAAAAGCAAAGAAAACAGAGAGGTAGCACTAAGCTTATCCCGGCTTACGACTCTCACAATTTGGCTCTTGGATTATGGCTCTCACAATTTGGCTCTTGGCTTATGGCTCTCACAGTCTGGTCTCAATCTTTCTTTCCTCAACCTCTTTATCCTACCAAAAAGATGATCCGTCCACCAGCGGATTTCAAAGGTTATTATCCTTTGAATTCTTAACCATTTATTCTACTAACAATCTACTATTATCAACTAAACTACCTAACCATCAGTCTAATTCTCAAGGTTGTCAATAACCTACCAATAACTTACCACAAAGTTTATTTACCTATTCTATACTTAATTATACGGAAGTTGAAGTAGCTTCCAATCCAAAAGTTACCGTCTCTAGACTAAAAACGTTGAAAGTGTGCAAAAGCGTCCGCTCTAACAGAAAAATAAAATAAAATAAGGTAGTATAATTCAATTACATCAAGGGTCTGATTAGCTTTAACAACGAAAATAATTCCTACAACATTTAGCATGATAAACAGAATGCAAAGAGTGATGTATCACCTTTGTAGCAAATGTAATATTTTTAATATAAATATATATATATATATATATATATATATATATATATATATATATATATATATATATATATATTTTACATCTCAATGATTGTTGAAGCCACACCCCAATATTGTAAAAGCCACATCTTCTAAATCATGTAATGATTAATTTTGGAAAGAAGGAACAAGAGATAGGGATAGGAGACAAGGCTTAGGGATAGGGAATGAAGCATGGAGATTGAAAATGGAAGACAAGAGACATGAAACAAAGAACAGAGTCATGGATGGATAAAATTGATAATAAAATAGTAATATGGGGTGTGGTTTTAATATCTCTCTATATATATATTACAATTCAATACCACCTATAATTATATTCAATCAATGAAAAAATAATATAAAAACCAATCATGTAAAAAAAAAAAAAAAAAAAAAAAAAAAACCACCAAATAGAGCCTTATGTAATCTATGATGTAATCTATGATGATTGATTTGATTGCATTGTAATGAAGATTGCATCAAAATTATCTTTAGTATGTTGTTTTAGATATTGTAAGCATCAATCTACTATATCTATGTATCAAAGAATCCAACCATTCTAATCATAGTTGTATCAATAATAGAGTATGCAAAATAATGTCAAATCCACCATTGTATTAAGTGTCATGCGTAAGCCTTATAAATCAATGCAATAGATCAACTCTGCTTTGTTTAACTTGTAAATGTCAAGCATGAGGCCTTGGATGCTTTTTTGCACATTACATCAAAATCATCTTTAGTACATTATTCTAGATGTTGTAAGCATTAGGCCATGTGCTATTTAAATCAAGTAAGTGGTCATATAATTTGATTAAAAATATGGATTGTAAAGCTCTTGGACTTTAATTTTCTTCACATTGCCTCCCATAGCTATGCTCAAGTCCTTATAATCATCCAACTACAAAGATACATGGTACAAAGTGAGGAGTAAAATAAATTTATGTTCCTTTTGCTACAATACTAACCTAAGCATTGGATTGTTCTTTGTTGCCATTTGTATTCTCATTGGAAAAATTAAAGATTAAAATGAGATGTGCACCTCATAGAATCCAATATCCATTGCCCTTCACTGCTTGCAAAGAAGAAGTTGTAATCTGATTTATTATGCTTCTCCTTGAGTTATTCATGCGTAAATTTTCTTCAACCAAAGCTCTTGTATACTTTCCATCTTAGAAATATCTCAAAACAATATATTTATTTCATGTTAATCTTAATTAATATTGCAATTAATATCTCTATTAACTAAATTTTGGTTCACTTTTAATGAAAGCTTACTAATGAAAACAATGAAGCATGCAACAAATCAAAGAAGGTTATTATCTTTTCTTATTTATCTCTTGTATTTATCTCCCATGAACTATTTTATATAAGGGATATAATTTTATACAAAATATTTTAAAAACCATTAGATTATTACTACAAAAATGATAAAAAAATAATATTCTATATAAAAATGTAATAAATTGATATCATCAATTTTACATAAAAAATTTAAATGATAGAATAAAATAAAATTTAAAAAATATGAAAAGTTTTTTTTTGTTAAAATAAAGATGTAGGTTTATATTCACAATAGCTTAAATTTTAATACCAAAGTAGCCAAAGTTGATAATTCAAAATATTTTACATGTTTTAGTTGGATGAAATTTAAGCTATTAGTATTACTTCCACCTATTTAGTCTTCTTGAAATAAACTTATATTTTATTATTAATATGTATGTAAATTAAATAAATAAATAAATATATATATATATATATATATATATATATATTTTATTTTTATTTTTTAATATACTTGTTATTTGAATAACTTTGACATAATATATTTTTAATAATTTATTTTTTCAAAAATAGATGAATTAATAAAAATTCAATAAATTTGGATGATATTCTAAAAATTCAAAAATAAGATCATCATAATAATTTTTATTTATAAGATGATTTAATTTTTAATTATCTTTATTTTATTTATATTAGTCTTTTATATTTTATTTTATTTTTTATAAAAAGATTCATTATATAACATAGCATATATATGTTGGTTTTGATTATTTTAAAAAATAGTTTTTATATCCTTTTAGTTTATTTTTAAATAGTATTGGAAGAAAAATTAACTTTTTAAAATTAAAATTAATTGCAATGAATGCATGTATTATATATTTTTAGACAATAGTTTCTTCTTTAAAGCAAGACATCTTTCTTAAAAAGATAGACTATAACCATGTATAATACTTAAAGAAATATTAAAATATATCAAATAATAAAATACTTGAAAAAATATATATAATTTATTTTAAATAAAAAAATATTATGCATAAAATCCATATTTATAAACTTATTTTTAAAAAATATTTAAAAAAAAATCATATTATTTAATATAAAACATGTAAAAAAAAGTTTTAAATTTTCTTTCATGTAAATCAAATGCAAGTCTAGACATCTCTTTTATTATATATATATATATGTAGATGTAAATTTTAAAAATAGAATAATGTTTTATAGCTTTTTGAGGTGCTTACAATCACATAGAGTTTAGAATTAGACTACACCATTTTTACACAAAATGTCTTCCTATCGATGTAAATAGGAACTATAGAAGACTTTCTTGTAAAAGTATGCCATCTCCCATACTATTTATTTATTTATTTATTTATTTTCAAAATTTTAAAAATAAAATAGATACTTATTTGTAATATAAATATAATAAAAAAACATGACTTTAAAGTAATCAAAACCAATGAAATATACTTCTAAAATGGTGGAATAGTTCTTAATTGACTAAACAAATGTTAGATATGAGAATAAGAATGACAATGCATTGAAACAAGAGAGTTTGTAATAATGGCATTGTCATCCATCTTCTACTTGAGACATAATAAAATAGATGAAGTCACTCCATATAACATATCTTCTACTCTTATACTTTCCCTATCATTATCACGAGGTATTAGAGCTTAGATAGTATTATTCTATCTTGTTTCCATATTCAACAAGATTGATACATCTCACTTTCATATTTGTTTCAGAAGAAGATAGGAAAAACTTTCATGTTCTTTCTACAGTGGTTAATCTGAATCCTCATACCTATTTGATGGCTAGTTCAGAATCTGCGTGTGTTCAGATTCAGGTAATGTACGAGCGCAAAGAAACTTAAGCTAATATTCTCAGAGAATATGCATCGCCGCATTTTTGAAGCGAGAGCGCAGTGGAGGGACTGAACGAACGATTTCTTCTCCTCGATTCCACTGTCTTTCAGATAGAACAAGTTGATGTTGAACCTCATGAACAAGTTGTTGATGTTGAAGCCTCATCAACTTTGGCATTGAGCCGGGGACCGATATAGGTGATTTTACGTGCTTGGGTCAAATGCAAACAGGAGATTCCATGGAGATCCAGCTCATTCGAAGGCTACAGATGGAAGAGTCACTCTCTCATTAAGCTGTGTATCTTCTGTTATTGTGTACGCGTGTACCAAAAGCCTCAGGCTACTACTAAAAAACAGTATGTCTCCATTGCTATTATTGCTTCTTCTTGGTATTTTTTAATAGAATGTTGCGTATATAAGGGATCATTGTTGGAGCCCGCTTTTTCTGTTATGTACAGAAACAATTCTCTTACAAACTCAAATAAGTCTTCACAGAACTGCTTGCAGCCTCTGATCAACTAACAACGGATCGTAGTACTTGAAAGTTGATGAGGTTCTCTCCTGAAGCACATGCGAGCATAAGCTCGGTTTGTTGCATTCGAAACTAATGATAATATCATCTTCTGGCACAAATCTATCATAGAATTGAGCAAGTAGTACAGAACTGCGTTAATGAGGACATCTTTTCTTGCCAGTACCGAGAATGGGGCATAATTAACACTGGGTGTAAGGATTGCTTCAGAATCGCCAAGCCTCTGTATATGATGTAGACTCGTGACTGTTGACAGCTTCCGACACAGTTCCTACTGACAAACAATTCCCACAGAACTGCCCCCTTGATGAACACCTCTCTGGTTACCTCCCATCCGTTATTATCTATCGGAACAGCGCAACGCATTTGTCCACCTCAGATTGCTTTCAAAGAATCAAGTACTCAACACACGATGCCTGAATACCGTTTAAATTCTACACTGTAACCCCAAGAAAGAACACACTCTACTCCAGTGTCGAAGGGTCATTTTTATGGCAATGGGTCATTGCTTTAAGATGACGGCAGATACAAAAGTCGAAACAACCACTGACAGGGTACTGGGTACTGGAAATTCTGTATCAATCTGTCGGAATTTGCTGGAAGAAGCAAGTTTTAAAAGTTATTTGATATTTCTTAACTTACCCTAACTTTCTAAAAAACCTCGCGGTTTTGCTTGTGGTTCATTAAACTTCCTTCTCTTTGATGCCTTCGGACTCATCGTGGGCCTACTTCCACGTCTGTATTCTACGTTTTCTCAAATTCCCATATGATAATCAATCTGTCACATTTTAAGTGGTTTTAAATTTCCCTAAGGTTTTGAACATAAAGACTGATGGCTCTGCAGTGGCCGATGGAAGCAGCAAGGAGATTGCTATAGTTTTGAAACACTACCAAATGACGGAATCGCCATCAACAACCTCCAGCTAAAAAGTGGGTGAGCCGTAGTTTCCACAGAAGCTCCTTTGTCTGAATTGCCACTGGCAATCAAAGAAAACCCCTACAAATTAATCACAGGCACAAACTTGAGTAAAACAGTGGTTTTTGCATATCTAGCTGTGATGTTGAAGACATATAGTCTTATGGTTGAAGTCTTGAGGACTTAGTACTTACGGTTTAATTTTCGTGTAGTTACAGTTTCAAAGATTCAAAACGTATCTAGAACTGCAAAGCTTCCCACATTATTAAGAACCGGCTCATCAGTGATAGGGCTATCAAGACAAACGTGACGAGTTTATTGGAATTACATTTAGTTGAGAATTTAGTTGAAAATGTTTGTGAATTTCTTATTAAAAGTGAACAGTGTATTACAGGAGATATACTGCCGAGGAGGTCACGACCTGGAGGGGTCGCGACTCCTCAACGGGGTGTGTCCGTTACAGGCACCTTTGTAACATGGGATTTTGACTTCTGAGTTTATTAGCCGTGTTTGTGCATGTAACGGTTTGTGGGTTCCAATACTCCCTCTTACCTAATATTTGTGGAAGGTGGTACATCTCCTCCAAACATGTCAAGCATAGTGAGATGCTGGGTAGGTTTTGGACTGGATGAGGGTTTTGTCAATATAGTAGCATGCATTTTGTGGGTGGAACAATGTATAAAATGAAAATTGTTTACTGCACCAAGTTGGTGCATGAAGTCATATTGCATCACAATATGTTTTGTGCTAGCATGGAATTTTGTTGTGTAGATAAGAGCCAATGCATATTGATTGTCACATTGGATTAGAGTTGGATGGATTAGGTCTTGGAGCAAGTTGTGGAGAAGGTAATGAAGCCAGACAACTTTGGAGGCTATTGTTACCATGGCCATATATTTTGCTTTGGTGTTAGAGAAGGCAATTGGCTTTTGGCACATAGAGCTCCAACTAATAACACAATGTAATAATATAAAACAATAATCCAAGGTTGTCAAGGATATGAACCTCAAAGAACTTAAAGGTCAATATACTCTTGTGTCACTTGAAAAGACTAAGAAATCACTCAAAGATGGTAATATATTGAATTAGAATGGCTATTGTTAAAGATAAAAAGACTAGAAAGTTTTCAAAGAAGACTAAGGACTAAAAAGGCATAGATAAGAATGAAGAAGGCTTCACTCTTACCTCCATATATACTATGTAACTAGGAGCTATGTAGTAATGTTCTATATGATGTCAACACGTGTTGACTTTGCAAGATACATATCTTAACTTATAAGGCAAGTTTCCTATATGTATGCCACATATTTAGCTTGTTCTACAAGCTACCAATACGTATAATACATGGTTAACTTATTGATTAAATTTCTAAGCTACTAATCAACTACAAACATGTGTAAAATCAAAACCTTATCTATAATGCTTCTAAGAAGTTGTTTTAGAAGATATTATGAAATAAATCTACTTTTATTTATTTCTATCTAATCATATAGGTAATTATTGGAATAAATATATATGTCCATGACAAAGGTGAAGCATCTTTTGTTAATATTGCCAATCAAGTTGACATCGCAAAAGCCATACAAAGAATTTAGATTATGATTTAATGTATGCTATTATTCAATGTTATAACCTTGCAAGTTATATAAGTAGAAAAATATATATTTGTATACTTTGATGTAAGCAAAGCTAAGATTGTACATATATTAAGCCATGATACTAATGATAAAAGAAAAATTAAGTCAAATATAGATTCCAATAAAATTGAGTAATTCAACAACATTAGCATAAGAAAAGATTATACAAAGACTTTTGGCTTTAAGATTCTGTGGATATTCTATTACAAACAACATAGTACCAAGGGCAAAGAGAGTGGAGACAATATGAAATTTCTAGAAACCAAATTCAATTAATTTTTGCTGAATATAAAGAAATGAGCTTAGTCAAAGTAATATACATTAGGACATAGCTAATTCCATGCTCTAGAATCTTAGTAAAAGTAATATACATTAGAATTGATAAATTCAATTGAATTAAAAAATTCAATAAAATTAAAAAATTTAAATAAAGCAAAGAACATGTTAATCACTTTCTACTATTTTTGAGGCAAATATTTCAATCTATAGAAGATTTTTTGAAGTCACAAAATTATACTAGGACATGGAGGTGAGACCTCCTTAAGAACATGCATGTAATTTTTTTAATAAAATAGGCCATTTAAGAATGTTGTTTTGACATCCATCTAATATATATAGAAGTTTTATTAGACAACAAGAATAAGTAGGAGCTGGACTAATTAGATGCAAACTACTAAAAAGAATGTTTTGATAAAATGAAGGCCAAAGATTTGGCTCAAGGTTCTAGTAACCATACAAGCTTTGAATTAGTTGATCTAATCACTAGATTCTAATTTGACCTTGAAGAGCAACTTGCAAGTAATTGGTCATTGATTGGAAAGAAGTTTAGTAAAGATTTAAGTATCATTGGTTGCATGAGAGTTTAACTTATTTTCAATGGCTTGTTTTCGATAGAAATCTTCTAGACATTGCAATGCTTGATGATATGTAGTTGTTTCCTAAAGAAAATCTAAGTGATGAATGAAGAAAACTTGCTTATTATGAGGTAGTTTTATTAGTTTTTTTTGTTCCCAAAAGATCATGGTATCATAATTTTTTGTTGGATCTTGAAAAAAAAAAAAAATTTCTTAGTTATTTGTGAGGATTGTCAAAGTTATATGATTGGAGGTGATGTTGATAGAGAAAAAATTTTAGTTTTAAGATTGGAGTTGACTTATTCTTGCAAGGTGCAAGGAAGTTGACATAACCTCCAATTTGAAATAAGAGTCAACATACTACATACAAGATGATGGTGAAACTATTATTACATTATCAAAAGTATACCGCTATTGAGGAGTAAAGAAGTAAATATTAATTTCAAGGTTGATGTGGCATTGAAAGAAAAAAAAACTTGCAATCAAATAAAGATACGAAGGTTGTTTAATTGTGGTGGCCAAAGAAGCAATTTAACTAATTATAATAAATTGAGAATAAGTTGAGAAAAAATTATTAAGATTCATAATTTTTTTGTAGATCCAATTATGTGATAAAACAAGGATTTGGATGGAACTCTACAGTGGTGGATTTATAGATGGTTAGAGTAAAAAGATTAGAAAAGAGACGTTTTTTTTTTAAATATTATATTATGAATGATAAATAATTCTTAGGTGTTGATTTTTTACAGTTTGTAATCCTTACTTATTGAACTATAACCAAGAATAATCCATTCATAGGAGTAGTTTTTAAGTTTCTTTTGAAGTTTATTAGGGGACTTAGCATCAATTTTGCTGCCAAATATTCAAAGATAGAAATATTAGGCTTTATTTTATGCCACAATTTAAATAGGATGCTATTATAGAGGATAGTCTTGACGGAGTATTGATTTTAGAGAGTTTCTTTTGAAGTTTATTAGGAAGTTTAACATAGATTTTGCTACCAAATATCCAAAAAGAAAATTATTAGGCTTTATTTTATGCCATAATTTAAATAGAATGCTATTATAGAAGATAGTCTTCATAGAATATTGATTTTAGAAATAGGTGGTGCATGTGATGGCTTCTTTTTTTTATTATTTGATAAATTTAATTTCATAAAATATATGTAGAATAGATATTAATTCGTTTTTGAAAGATATTAGTAAAATATATTAATAGTCCATATAATAGGAAATTCAGGAGGATGGATGAGTGATTTAGTTATTAAAAGCGGTTAATTACAGAATTACGGTTAGAATCTGGAAAATCAAGGGAAAGTATATAGGAGTTGTAGAAGTTAATTAGGGTGCCAAACTGTGAGAGTTGTGAGTCGAGGGCCATCGCTGTGATAGTGTAAGCCGGGATAAGCTTGGTGCTACCTCTTTTCTTTTGTTTGTTATTTTCTTTGAATAAGAGGATTGAGAGTTTCTGAATATTGTGAAGTGAATTATGGAATGGAAATGTGATTGATATTATTTGAGAAGAAGAAAGATTGAATGCTAAAATCTGATTGTAGTTCAGTAGAGAGAATGAGTCTGTGTTTGTGTGAAACACTGTAATGTGAATGGCAGTTTTGTGTGAAGAATTCCAGTGATTGGAACGAGGGTAATTATATGCTGAAAGCTGTGAGGGCACAGTAATACTGTTGGAGATTATGAGGGTGAATATATTGATGGAAATAGCAGTTATTGGTATGACTAAATTGTTGTAAAGAAAAGACTGATAAGGTGAAGGAGGAGATTATAGTTTCCTTGTGTGTTCAGATATTGAAAATAGAGACGATACATTCAGGAGGTAATTGATTGTATGACCTTAACGTGAACGCTTAAGCAACTAGTCATTCCCCATGTTCGAATCCCTCTATACGGGTTTATGCTGGGAGGTTTCTTCCGAAATAAGTTAAACGAGCAATCACAATATATCTCAAATAGAATTAAACAATATTTTTTTTCAGCTACTATATTTTACCTTGATATGTATGTTGGTGAGTTTTCATTAGATTCAATAGGCAAAAATGTATTAAATAAAATTAGAAGATAAATAATTATTTTTTTTTAATAAAATCAAAGCATTTACAATTCATAGTTGGTTTAATTTTTAGCCTATTTATAAAATATTTTAAAAATCCAAGAACACTTACTTTTTGTTGGAAGAGATAAAAAATTATATAGAAAAAATAGTTGTCTATATAAGTCACATAATATTTAAAATTGAAAAAAATAAGAGCTATAACATAGCCATTGAAATCCAAATTCAAAAGTTCAAGTGGATGTGCAAGTCAAGTCACTTTTAGGAACTTTGAAGCCAAATATTTTTCAAGAAGGTAGGTTCAATAGGTATTGCATGGAATTTTCTTGATAAAAATCTCTATAATTGCAGCATATTAAATGAGTTGTTTGAGAAAATTAGTATTGATATGCTCCAATTGATAATATCACAAATAAATTTTATTTTGTAACTAGTAAAGTGAGCTTAAATAAATGAGAACTTAGCTTAATATTTATTATTAATGATTAAGTTTAGATATTTTTTTTATTGGAAATTATAAAAAATAGTAATTGATAGAAACTATTATAGTAACAAAAGAAGATCTACATGAATTTAAAGACCAAGGATTGAGTAAGAAACATGGCTTAAGAATAGCACATGAACTAAATCTAAAGACCAAGTAAATTTGAATTTTGGTAGAATCGAATTACATTACACCACAATAAAAAAGGTATAATTATTTGTATTTTTTTGCTTATTTTTCTACACTCACTTATGTATAATGAAGAATACAACTCAATGTAATCATAAGTGAGTGTAGCAATACCGAGTTGTAAGTTGTTATAAGATTTAGTACTATTATTGAAATAAAATGGAATACTAGTTATGAATTATTGATATGGATATTCAATCAAAATATACCACTAGACAATCTTATAAGTAGATGTGATTAGATTGGATGGCATGTGTATTGTGCTTCTAACCAATGTAGTAATAGAATTCATAGTGATTTATCGATTGGACACCATTGTTTTTTCCAATGGATAGAAATTATTATAAGAAGAGAAAAGGAAGGTATTCAATTTAAATTGTAATGTTATTAGCTAAGAGGTAATAAGTTTGATGTTTTATGAGAAATTTTCTATCTTATTAATTGTTTCTATTTAATTTGAAATATATCTTTTTATAGGTCAAGGACATAGAGTGTGTTAGTGAGGTAGATAGCATTATCATTTATTACATCAATTTTTACTTCACCTTACCTATAGATGGAGAATGTTGTGTCATTATTTAGGTATATTTTATTTTCATCAAGTGAGAATGATTCGAAATTCATGAATTATTACCAATTGTATACTAAGTGGTATATGGCTCTTTTATTAATGAATTAATAGTAATCTTTTGTTGCTTGTGGTTAAGGAAGCTTCTTAAAGCAATATACTTATATAAGTTAAATATGTGCATAGAATACAAAAGATATTTCTTTTGGATTTTTTGATTTTAATGTAGATTTCGACTATTTATTATTATTAGAAGTTACTACAATATTGGCAAAAAATTTAGACTTATTTTTAAAATAGTTCAAATCCTAGTGCCTATTTTCTTATCATGAAGTGGTTGGTTTCAATTTTATTTTAAATTTTTTTTAGTCTTTTGAAGGATGCTTCAAAGTTGATTTGAGTTACAAATTTTTCTTGTCTTTGCATTATGCAAAGAATAAGAGAAAAACTTATAATTTTAAAGACAATCCTTTCATAGCTATCCTTTTTTTTAAGAAAGATTGTAATTAGTTTTTGAAGGATTAATGTCAATGTTGTTTATAATGTTTGAATCACTATGCCATATTGACTTGGCATTTATTTCACTAGTGTAAGACTTCTATTTGTAATAGAATGATCACTTCTACAAAGTGACAATACTGGAATAATATTTTGAAGTTGTGTAGATGTTGTGTTACTATTTTTTTTGCTTGCAATTTTAAAATTTAAATTTTTTCTTATAGATATGCTTGAATTACAATATTATTAGAAAATTATGTATTCTCCAAAGTTAGCTATGCTTCACTAGCTTTTTTTATGTTCCTACATGTAAGAATATGGAGTTTTCTACACAATCTTAGAGGATTGTTGATGATCTTACTTTTGCATTTGGATTTGAAATTGATATTGGCTCTATTTCTATGCAAGAGACTAGCTTCTACATTTTTTTTTCTATTTCAAACTTTATTTATATCTTTTGTCTCTAAAATGTATATAAAGAGTGATCAAACTTTGGCCATTCCTTCGTGATGAGGCTATTTGTAGCCATGCTTATAAAGAAGGATTTATTAGTGTCCGACTTTTCATACAGATTGTCTCTAGCACAACTTTTCTATTTATGAACATTTTCTTTATTTATTTTTTGTATTTCTTAAAACAATTCTAAGAAAATCTCGAATTCATTGTTGCTCTAATATCATATTAGTATTATATTTCGTTGAGAATTTTAATGAATTTCTTGTTAAAAGTGAACAATGTACCACATAAGATTTATTGTCAAAGAGATTACAACCGAAAAGAGTTGCGACTCAACGGGGTGTATCTGTTGTAGACACTTTTGTAACATGAGATTTTTACTTCTGGGTTTATTAGCTAAGTTTGAATATAAAACGGATGTGGGTTCTAATAGAGTTTCCACAGGCACAAGGTTATGTTTTCATGAGTTTGAACTTCTTGCAGCAAATAGTTTAATTTCCAACTTGCAAGTATAAAGCTCAAAACTTGGAAGAAACATTCAAAATGAATTTTGCAGGATGTGGAACCTAAACTATTCATTACAATTTTTTTTAAAAAATGAAGTTTTAAACATAATCTTGTGCTTTGACGTGTGCAATTTGCTGCTTTGCAGAACCTTAGAGAGCTGTAGAAGCTGAGGTTCACAGACACAGAAGCTGGAGGCAGGGATTTTGGACACAGAAGACTGGTTCGTTACATATCATCACCACTAATGTGTGCTTTTTTGAGGCTTCTGACGGAAGAAGAGCTTCTGTCCATGTTGAAGGCTGAAAGCAAACGGTAGCATTTTCACATGTCTTTTACTTTTCAGCTCTAGGAGAATTGAGCAAGTTGACAAAAAATTGAAATGCAAGGGCAATTATGATATATGGGATTAAACATCACATGGAGTGAACAAATCTTAAATAACAAAAAAATAGTTTAAAATCTCAAAGACAAAGCATCAAAAGATTAAAAGTATTGAAAAGCATAATTGAAAGAAGTTAAAGACCAATTTAGGTGAGGTTTTGAGTAAGAATAAATTGGTACATATTTAATTTAGAAAGATAAGAATTATAAAAGATGTTTGCAAAGCCAAATTTAAAGCATGATTTTAATTGAAGGTCAAAACTCAAATAATTGTGTTTTTTTAAATATAATGTGCAATAATAATAACAAAACAAAACCATAATGATTAAAGATTTTAATAAAAAACTAACTTCTAAGAAAGTGGTTAAAACTTTAAAAATATGGTTTTATAAAAAAAATATATCAAAAGAAAAAAAATGGTATTATTGTTTAAAAATTAATATAATATAGAAAAAAATTAGTCTGTAATTCTAAAAATACTGAAATTATTTTGGTTAATTTATAAAAACCAGACATTGAAATCAGAGAAGACAATGAAATAAATAATTAAAAGATTTTGAAATTTTTAAAATTAAAACACTATTAAACACAAGTGATTTTTTAAAATAAAAATAAAAAATAAAAAAATAAAAATCTTAAATATAATAAAAAAACCTATATAAATACTATAGATTATCAAATAGATAAGGATTTGAATATTTATATTCTATATTATAATGATTTTATATAATTTAGTCAATAATTCAAGAAAAAATAAATTATATATATATATATATATATATATATATATATATATATATATATAAGCATAGATTTTATTTATTATTTTTTTAAATATCTATAACAACAATATGTTTAATCCATATAATTTAAATTTTTTTTATGCATAGATAGAATACTTATCTATAAAAGAAAACTTGTATATTTTGTAATTTTATATGTATAGGAATTTTTTTCTTTTGAAATTAGATTAAAAAATAATGATTTTTGAATGCATAAAATAATTTTAATGTATTATGCATCTCATCATAAATTATATTCAATAGATAATTATATTTAATTTATTTTAAATTATAGATGATATCTCAATAATATCTTATAAAATATTTTTAAAGTAGATATAATTTAATAAAAGAAAAAATAATTAATAAATTCTTAGATTTTTTTTTAGTTATATTATAAATTTAGTACAATTCTTATAAAAATTACTGAGAAATTTCTCAACAACACTAGTTTTTCTTGTAATTCAATTTTTTTAATGTAAAATCAACCTAAGATATGTTAACACAACTATCATCTATAGATAATTCTATTCTAGAAAGATCTATCTTTTATCAAAAATCTTGTTTATAATTTTTTCAAAAAAATCTAATATTGGCTACATTAATTTTAAGTTCTAATTTAAAAAATATAGAAATAAATCATATATTTTTAAATAGGTGGAAAAATATTTAACATCATAATTCCAAACTTTGAATTTATAAGAACTAATGCTTCTTCTTCTTATAAATTAAACTTCTATAAAAAAAAATGTATTTGAGGTATTTAATTTATTTTTAAATGGCTATAATTTTTTTACTTTTTCTATAATTTTATTTGTTTTTAAAATAGTCTAAACACCTTCAATCAACATAATTTATTAATAAAGAAAAAATTCTTTCACTATATATTATTATTTGTTTTAATATTGGAAATTAATGCTCTAAAAAGTTTCTACAAAAATAAGTTAAAGTAGATTCTAGAGATTGAAATACTAAAGTAGTATTTTAATTATGGTAGTTATATTTTGTATTTTTTTCCACTTAAGCCTAACTGTAACAAAATAGATTTGATAAGTTTTTTAAAACTACTTCTATAGGAGTTTGAAAAGAAAGTAGGAGAAAAATCCTTGTAATATAGTGGATGACCTATTTCATGACCGATTAATATATTATATACAGAAAATAAAAGTAAAAATGAATTAAAAAAATAAAAATAAAAATCTAGTATATGGCTAAGAATAATTTTAAAAATATGCATTTATTAAATCTTAATAAAATGTCATGATTTTATATGTATTTCTATACAAGTGTAGAAACTTTGTATGTATTTTTATAAAAAATAGATAGTGAATGCATAAGACTAGGTTGATCAACTTTGGAAACTTTGCAACAATTTAGGAAATCTATATGAAATACCAATAAGACCTCTACACTAAAGAAGTCATTGCAAATAAATTTTTGATTTAACTTTGCTTGATAAAAAAGAATTTGGATAGTTTTAATTCAAGATTTAATGAAGATTAAGATGACATAGAACTTATATAACTTATATACAAGAAATTTTAAAAACTTGTTTTAAAATATTTAAAAGGATGTTATGTAAAAAAAAAATTAGATTTTTTCAAAGAAGAAAGTTATAAAATTAATTTCAAAACCATCATCCACTTATTAAAATTGATACAAAATAAAAAAAATTATAATGATAAGCTTTTCATCAAATAAAAAAAAATTAATTACTTATAGGATTCTAATACAAATAAAGGTATTCTTGTAAGGTCCTTACTTATACCTTATAATTCTTGTGAGAAATCTACTGAAAATTTTATTAAATTAAAGATATATCATTTTATTATCAATTGAATTTTTTTAGTTATTATTTATTTATATATAAATACTATTGTACAAAGAATGCAGCAAAAAATTATTAGTAGTCTAAAAGAATGATTATCATATTAATAGGTCTTTAATAAATAATATCAAAAGTTTACATTTGAATATAAAATTATTATTATTATTATTATTACTGCTATTATTATTTAGCTTCTATTTTACTTTAAGTCAAATATTTGATATTATATATATTTTTTGAAATTTCAAAATAAAATAGTTATATATGTTTTTAATATATTACTATTTTTTATTAGTTTTTAATTAATATACATAATTTTATAATTTTTGATGATCATAGATTTATGATTCATATACAATTTCAGGATACTATATTTATAAAATATATAAAGAAATTCTTAAAATATTGATGAAATAATAATTTTAATTTACAAAAATATATTTAAAAATCGATTCTATATGTATGTATATATACATATACAAACATCAAAATCTTTATGCTATTTTAAGTTCTTTTTTTTCTAATTTATTATGAAAATCCCTCAAGTATTGTTGTTTTATATGTAGTAATATCACTAACTCTTTATCCAAATTATATTTTAAAAATTCGCTTCTTTTCTAACTTTGCATACTATTAGTTTTATTTTAGGTCTTATGAAAAAAAAATAGTTTATAAGAAGATAAAGCATTCTTTTTAATATAAGATATCAAATTAATATCTAAGCTATTAAAAAACCGTACTAATTATGAATTTATCTAGAACTATTTGACTTGTGTATTTCAATTATATATTTTTTTACTAAATAATTTTTTAAATTTATTAATTTTAAATATTTCAAAATTCGCATAATTTGCATAATTTGCATAATTTTCATTATTATTTTATTTATATCTATGTATTATAAAATTAATTATAAGTTCATTAATTTTTTTCAAAAATATTCATATTTTTATACAATTTGAAATTAGTATTTTTAATTTAGTATAATCATACATATGTATATATATAGTTTTTTTTAGATGTGTTATATATGAGCTTTAAAAAATCAAAAAAAATATATCAATGCTATAGATAATTTTTCATTTCAAGACCTCATTCCAAAAAAATTACTTATTAAAAAAGTGATAAATTTTATTATTCCCCTTGACTTTAAATTTACAATATTTTAATATAGCATTAGAAATTTACACATGAATTTTATTATTCCCCTTGACTTTAAATTTACAATATTTTAATATAGCATTAGAAATTTACACATGAATGTTTGACAACACATCCAAAAAATTTAGAGATTGGTTAAATTTGTCTTCACCATTGACATTATCTCATTTTTACAAATTCAAAACTCATTCATACAAAGACATCTCGGAAGCCAAATAATCGATTCTTGTGAAACTTATTACAACGACTTTTCTAACAATCACAAAATTGGTATTTCTTAGCCTTCTTCATACCTTCGTTTAGGCAATTTTTGAAAAAGCACCCACACCCTTATGTATTTTAAATGGAACAAAGTGAAGTCAGATGACAATGGCAGTAGATTTCTTCACAGGCAAAGTGAAAAATTGTGTCCGCACACTGAACAATGACTTGCGGCAAGCTTTGAATTAAGAATTTGTTTTTCTAAATTATTTAGCTATCATCATCAGCTCTAAAAGTTCGGGGAGCTACCTCAAAACTCATCACTTAGAATGTGTATCTCCTCAAAGCCCACACACCACTTGGCTGCAGAAAACCATCTAGGCGAGCTGACGAGACAATGGTCTCTTTATATGAGTTAAGATCGTGTCTTTCAAGCTTACGAAGCTCCTTGAAGCAACGAACATGGAAACATGGAGTCTCGACGATCCAAGAGTGCAAAATTTGCATGGATCAACGCCAATATCAGTCGAATGCAATGAATAGTGGAGTGGACTTCAGGGGACTACTAGATCAAGGAATACTTGGTTACATCGGAGCTCAAGTGTGAGAAAAAATCAATCTGTGAAGATTATAGACTACTATGAATGTAGCAGTGCTGCAAGTGGAGTTGTGGTAAGGAGCATCACCATACGCTTGTCCAGTAGGTATCCATTCTTCCACAACGCAGTAATCTAGTTTCAAGTGCGTGCTGTGTACGTTGGAAAATTTCAAGGATGACCCAAGTACTGTAGGCTGCAGTAAAATATATTGCTTCGTTCACAGTTGCAGCTGGAACTAAGTAATGATTTCCATGTTTTTAGAGCCGTCTCGAATGTGAGTCTCGGACACCGCAACATATTTAATCCGATTTCATTGTGGGAGCATTTTGAGGATTTCCAGTCAGAGTGTCCTTGGAGAAATGATCTAAAGAACGCTGAAGCAGGATGAAGAGATGAAATATCCTTTCCTTCGTGTAGCTCTTACTCAACCTTGACGTGAATATTATCTCATCTTCACTGGCCCTGTCCCCGACCATTTTCTCGGGTTGGGGGCAACTATAGCATCTTGTCGACTTGTCTCTGTTGATGAAGTAATCGTCATGCGTACGCTATGGTTGGAGCATGAGCTTGAGATGTTTCTAGGTCAGGATGAAATAGAACTCCGGGTGGTACACTACACAGATTGAGTGTTGGAATCTTGAGATAAGTTTCTAAAGAGTTCCTTTCAGGTAGCAATTCTGTACGTTACAGAGCAAGGTCACCTTACATGGTATTGCCCATTGCAACGCATCGCAAATAAGAAACAGCCTCATTTCTTGATATTTTCCACAAATGCCTCGACGTCAGTTTCTCTAGACGTGAATTGTTATGTTCATGGGCCAGGCTGGATGTTGCAGATGCCGAAGAGTCTTTCTGAATTACAAGCAAACAGCACATCAAACATGTCAAGAGTTTGGTTGTCTGAAGTAGTTTGAACTTATTGTTTGAAATCAAGGGTAGAGTCTTGGTTTTAGACATGAAGAAAGTTGTCTGAACAGAACTCACTTAGAAAACACACACACACACACACACATATATATATATATATATATATGTATTTATACATACATATACATACTACAGTCCTGTCAGTCCAATACTAACTATGACTTACATCTGGGATGTTTCAGTGGTTTCTCTGGGCTTTCTAATCAAGGATGAGGAGTTTGACCGGGTTGGTTCTGAACATTGAGCACGCGGGTGAGGAAAACCTCCAACTGTGACACAAGTAAAGACAAGGCTCTGGGGGACGAAGACTTTCAACAGGAATGATGGAGAACAAGACCCATATCCGTCCACATAATGCAGGAAAAGATTGTCACACCCACCCTTCCTAAGGAGCAATTCAACCATTCAAGTTGAACCCTCATAAAATATATAAAATAAAACTACGTACATACAGGAAAAAAAGATTTGCATAGGTACGTTGGCAAGTAGTTATCGACAGCATAATGTCGTGTCTGCATGTACATATCATAAGTCCTCCTTGCAAGTGACGTTCAATTTCCCAGGCCTATGACAATTCTTAGTATCTGTAATACTTTCATGCTTTTGAAATTATTTGGAGCATTGCCAAAAATTGTGTGTTGGAGGTTTGGGGCTTGCCATAGATCGTGCTTGGACCATTGATGGTTAAAGTATTAGAAGTTGGTTGTTCCTTGTTTTGGTAGCAAGGCAACCCTATAATCTATGTAAGATTATTTTTGATGTTTTTGAGATGCAAAGGAATATGTAAGTTATTATTATAATTGATAAGGTTTTGCTTTCATACATTATTTACAATCTTTTATATATAATTTTTCTAATTAAATCAAAGTTGATTCATTTTTAGCTTTGACTTTATTTGATAATGATTTCAAATCTAAATTGAAAATAGAGTATATGATTCCATTAAATATGGTAATTTGAATAGGATAGAAAGAACATGTTTTTGTAGTAGACTTATATCTTTTTTTGGCCTTGTATTTTTAAATAGAAAATTTATTAGTTCATAAAAGGTCTTTAAATTTTAATTTCAATGTTACAATAAAATTTTATTTAAAAAATAATAAATGTTGATGTAAAAGAATTTTGAGCATACATTTGGTTAAAATAATGTTTAGAATTATTTTGAGATTACTTAGATTTGAATGTCATCCTTGAATGCAATGGCTTGCAATATGCTATAGAATGTAAGTTATAATATTGGTTTTTTTTTAATATAAAGAAATATTTTAGCAAAAAATATAAGATATATAAATATCTATTTTAGATTATAATTAAATATAATATTTAAGCCAAAAATACTTAATTTACTATTAAGATTTGGCATGAAAGATTGAATCTTGTAGAATACTAATATTTAAATTTATATTATATTTTTAGGATAAGAAGTTTGTCATTTATTAGATTGAATCTTGTAGAATACTAATATTTAAATTTATATTATATTTGTAGAATAAGAAGTTTGTCATTTATTAGAGAAGTAATATATATTTTAAAAAAATAGTGCTAATTGTTTTTAAATGATTTTTTAAAAATAATTAATGCTCATTGTTTTTTGTGGCCTATTTATATTAGTTATTTTTTTAATAAGGATTCAGAATTAAAAAAATACTACAAAGTAGAAAATTATTTCTTTATTGTGTAAAGTCATTATTATATGTTAAAGTATTAATAATTCTAATTTTTTATTTATATTTATATTTAAACTTTCAAAAAACATAATAAAGTCATTTGCATATTATATAGTAATTGTGAATTTTTAATTTTATATTAGATGTAATAATTTAATGTGTAATAATATCAAAAATAATTTTTGTTTAATTTAAAATTTTATAATCATTTTAATAAATAGACAAGAAACCATAAGATGTCTTTGACTTACTTCTTATTAGATTAGAAATTTTATGAGTAATAATATTTTTTTTAAATTATATTTTTATTTTTGAATAAATTATTTTTAATTAAGTAAATTAGTGATTAATACCACTGAGCTTTATAAAATAACACCAATAAAATTTATAATAACAATTTTATTAAAAAATGTAAAAAACATTTAAAAATATTCAAAAATAAAGATAACTAATTATATATATATATATATATATATATATATATATATATGTAGTTTTTAAATATGTATATAGTAAATATATATATATATATATATATATATATATTTAATATATTAAAAAAATTATCTTTAATGATTTATGAACAATTAAGATTTATTGTATGCCAAAAGATTCTAAAGAATTTCATACCAACTTCATTTATACCTAATATTTTATATTTAGTGATGGACTTAATTATTTAGTATATTTTCTAAGAGCATACATCTTTCAAATATTTTTTTTGGTTCTTTTATCAAATTTTCAATATTGGATATTAAAATTAGGATGAGTGTTTTTAAAGATTTTTTAAAGTCATATTGTCTTTTTTAATTTCAAAAATAATTCTTGAATTTGATATGAGTCATTTTTATGGATTTATATTTTCTTTGTGTTTGGTCATATTAAAAAAATTAAATTTGATTTTGACCTTTTTCTCTCATTACTTAAAAGAATTACTAAGAATATAATTTTCTTGTAATAACTTACCTGATTTAGATTATAGTCCATTAATTTTTATTTTTTGTTAGTTAAATATGAGTTTTATTGATATTAAAAATTGGTATATAAATATTTTTTTTCTATAATAAAATTTTAAATTAACCATTTTTTTTACATCTTATTAGAAAAATATATAATTATAATTATAATATTTATATTTATTTTTATTTTTATATAATAATCTATAAATATCTATATTTTAATAATTTAAAAAAATATAATAAATTTTTAATTAAAAAATTATTAATATAAAAAAAAATCAGATATATTTTTTAATTTAAAGTTTTTTATATTAATTAAAAACTATACTTGGATGTTGCTTATAGATCAAAAAATTAAACTACTTTCCATAGAGTATATTATTTTTTTTAATGATACAATCTAATTCATATTTTTGGATATATATATATATATATATATATCATAGAGATTATAAGAATCAAATATGATTGTAATATTATGTTATCTTAGAGTGATTCTTAATTCTTTCAAAATCTAAATATTAAAGAACATGCAATTTATAAGACCAATAAGTGTGAACAAAAATGCATGTACATCCTAAAGAATTATTTTAATAAAAGATACACTTATGACATCAATTAAAATATTTGGACAAATTTTATTTCATAGACATATTTGGAATTTTTTCCGTTATTTGTCATAAACATTTTCTACTGGTTAATATAAATTTAATGTTATAATCTAACAATAATATTAAAAAGTAAATTATTGCAATAGTGATTGGTTTTTTAAAGGTTTAATTATATTAAAAGAATCCTACAGTCTTCTATCTATCTTTGTCAAAAATAGATTTATGTAAATTATTCCAATTTTTGGTCTATTGTGATTAAGTAGACATAGGATCAATGAAATGACATGGTATTGGTATTGGTACTAAACTCCCAAAGTTTGATTATTAGTATTATTTGGCACTTTAATTTTGTCATCACAAGTTTCTCAATATGCACTTGACAAAGCTAAATACTTAACAACTTATTACAATTCTTATATTAAATTCAAGTCAAAATTATCTATTAAGAAAGAAAATTGCTTGCTCTTAGTATTTTTTATTTTTGTAGTTTCAAGTATGTTTAAAATTGGCTTAGCAGTGTTTTAGTATTGTTTTGTAAGACATAGGAAAATTCTTAACAAGCATTATCTGAAATGTTTTATACTAGACATAATCAAGTAGAACAAACATTTGGAATTCAAGTTTCACACTAAATGAACAAATAGTAGGTGATTATTGGTATTTAATAGAAGTTTATTATTTTTATCTTGTATATTTTAAAAAATCTAGTAGAGATGAATTATTTTTTAATTTCTATTTTCTAAAAAAAATATTGGAATCTTGCATTCAAATGGAGTGGTTTGTGTAATATAAAATTTATATTTTTGGTTATTTAGATTATTTTTAGAATTATAAAAGGAAGTAATTTTTTTTGTAATTAATATAACTACTTTGAGAATGTTAATAATTAATAAATAAAAATTTGTAAGATCATCACAAGAAATAAATGCAATTATCAAAATTTAACATATCTTTATACATATTATTGTCACGTAATTAGTATAGGATCATATAATCCATCTATGACAACAATGACAAGATGATATGGTTTTGACAACAAATCTTTTTATAAGAAACAAGTGTTTTAATTTACTCCTGGAGGTTTGAAAATCACTACTCAAAGGCTATAATAAAACTCTTATTTTTTCCTACTGAGTGTGCAATGACATCAAATTGTTTAAAATTAAACATCTTATGTTTTATAATTTTTATATTAGCTTAATCAATTAAAATAGAGTTTTACAGTAGAATACTTCCAAAAAAATTTAAAAATCTAATAGATAATCTTTCTTAGGTCTATTTATGTAAATCAAGTACATCCAACCTTTTTATATCTTTTGTAGGATATAATTAGATCTTGTTTAATGCTTATTCTAGGTGTCTAAAGTATTGTGTTGGTCCTTCTTCCACTTTGTTAATATCATGTTTACAAACAGTTGTGTTTTAAAACCTTTTGGTAATCAACCTGTACAACACCATCATAGGAAAAATTCTATTGCATCTACAACAAGCAACAAGATGATTTAATCTTGGCACACTCTCCATCATTGTTTCACAAACCCAAACAACAATCTAAAAGTAAGCACAACATGGACATGTGGGGATTAGGCATGCATGACAAGCAATAAAACCCTAAAACCCAACTGCGGGGGTTGGAAATTGGCACATACCATTGCTTCTCCTGGAAGCCTGCAGTTTCCCTTGACCCATTGTTTTCAACTCCTCAAGTAGAGCTTCCTTGTCAACTGACAAGCAGGGAAATAATGAACACATACACATGCAATGCACCAAGCTGGGTGATTCCATTGCAATATGCTATGGTGAGAGGTAAAGAGGGATCTCTGGGAGTTTGAGAAGGGGGGAGGGGGGAGGGGGAATTCAAGTCTGCACTGCCACTGGGGGGGCTGCACGTTGTGAATGTGCAGATCGGGTACTGCAGAACTGTATGATTCTGTGTATAGAATTGCAGTGACAATCTGTCTGTCTGCTGCTGGATTCCCCTGGCTTTCCTCTCCAAGAAGGAACTGACTGATGACATGAACACTATTGTGTGCCTCTCATGTACTGTATGTGATGATGAGCCCGTTACAACTCCAGACATCAGCATTGATTTGTGTGCACCACGTGTTGCTGAAAGATGCATTTTGCAGGACTTTCATTCTGGTTTTTGAGCAAAACTGGGTAAAAAGTCTTTTGCAATGGCTTCACTGGTAGTGTGGATTCTTCAAAGCCACGAGATGTTTTTTTTTGTGTAATTATAGTGGAAAAATGAAGTCTGATTTGAATGAAGTCATTTCATAATTGAACTTCCCATTTGCTCATCAATAGAAATCTTTCTTCATGTGTATGTATACTTATGCAAAAGACTGGTTATGGGATGTATGTTCAAAATTTTAGAACCATCTTGAACATGTGTGATGAATCCACATGTGGTTATTTTATTTCCTTCTTAATAAACTATATGCTAATAAGATTTTTTTTGTTTAGTGTCTTCACTTCATGATGTGAGTGAAGAGATTTTTATATATTTCTTTATGCAGAAATAAACTTTTGATTTAAATGAATTAAATTATGAAAAAAGAAGATAGCATCATGCATGTTGCTTACACCATATGTGGAAAAACAATATTTTCTAAATTAAGATAAATCCAAATTATTTTTACATACACTATATATATATATATATATATATATATATCAAAAAAATTGCAATAAAGTTAAGTTTTAAATGTTGACCTCAAAGGATATGTAGAAATTATAGTATAAACATGTGTGTCTAATTCTTGTTTATAGTCTTCATTGGATGAATATATGCACATTCTTTGAAGTGTAATCTCTAAAAATCCCATGAGAAAATGTAATTTTTTTAATATATAATTCAAAAATGTATGTATGTAAGTGTATATATATATATATATATATATATACAAAATAAAATTTCAAGCTTTCACCAGACAAAATACTAAGTAATCTTACATGATTATAAGCTTTTGCTTTTTGAAAAACTTCTAATCATTCTTGCAACCAATTGCCTTTTGCATAATATTTTCATACATTCATACAGAAAAGAAAATTTAATGTCCATTCAATTAACTGTATAAAACTCAATTAATTGACCACAGGCAATTCCAAGTCATTTTCTTCTTAAAAAACTATCAGTTTCATCATGTAGTAAATATTGTAAATCAGGTCATTCATTAGATTATTTTGATAATAATTAGTTTGAAATGAAATAACTCATCCTTATGTATGTATATAAAAATATATATCATGCACAAGTAAGTTTTATTGATTTAAACATATTTCAAAATATGCCTCTTTCTGTAAAAAGTACCAAATTATAAGCTTAGTGTAGATCTATTTTAGTATAGATCTTAGCTTCTATAAGTTGATCAGGAAATCTAAATATAAAATGCAAAGAATATCAATTTTTGATGGTCAATTTTTAAGTCTATAGCAATCTATATACATTTGCAAGGACCCATCTTCTTTCTTCACAAAGAGGATTAGCACAAATATATTTTTGCTAATCCTCTTTGTAAAGAAACATAATAAATTTTTAATTTTTGATATAATTCTTAATATAATTACCTTTAATATATTTCTTCAAAACAACAAGTTTATTTTGCAATAAGTTCTAAAATTGTTCAAATGGTAAGATCAATGTTTTGGCAATATATCAACATTTTTCTTTTCAAATACAACTTGATATTTTTTATACTACTCTATGATTCTATTATAACTCTCATTTGAATGAAGACTTGGTATTGCTAAAATAAAAAATATATTACCATCTTTTGTAACTTACATAAATGCTTTGAGTACCAAAAATAAAGATTGAAATAGTTTGTTGTCATTAAAACTAAATCTTGAAGTGACCTTTTATCATTTCTAATCACGACCAATATCAATGAATAAGTTTTTGAAACTTAGAAGTTTTTTTTATGATATTCTTTATTCTTCTAAAATCAAATCTTTTTTATCGGTACCTTTCAAAGAATTTATGTAATAATAAATTCTTTGAAATTTTGTAATGAATTTGCTTTATACAATGTTAATAATAAATATTTGGCATTAACTTTTAATTCATGTTAAAATTGATTGATAGGAGCTTTATTATTCCAATACACATTATAAGCAAGGTTTTGGAATTCGAAAGCATAGATGGTAGGTGATTTTAACCTTTATTGTAAAGATTGAAGTTTTTATTTATTTATTATTATATTTTAATTAATCTCTCCAAATGTGGCCATGAACTCTTTTTAAAATGAATTTAGATTAGTCCAAATGCATACTAATTACTATGTAAAAATAAAAATCTTAAGGATAAAATTTTTCTGATTATTAAACAAATTAATAATTACAAAAAGATAAAAAAAAAAAAAAAAAAACAAAAAACAAAACAAAACAAAACAAACAAACAAAAAAACAAAGAAATCTCAAAGAACTTGTATTTCCATATTATACATTACAAATCAAAGAATGTTTTGTAAATTATACATAATAGATTTTATTATTATTAACAAAAATTAACTATAAGCTATTTTATTTTTTAATGTATATTAAATATTTTTAAGTATTAAATATTATAAATTTAATATAATTTCTAAAATGCTAAAAATAATATTTAAAATTACGATTTCTCAAAAAAGTAAGATCACATTAATTTATTTGCAACTTTCTACTCCTAACAAGAAACTTTTTAATAACAATTTTTCTAGTCGTAAGCATTACATTTTTTTTCTTGTATCTTTAAAAATAAATTTAGATTATTTATTTTCATAACTAAACTTATGAATTTATACCCATAAGAGATACTATCTATTATCAAACCAAGATTTTATATGCCATTGAAAAGAAATTTTAAGTTTGCTCAAATTCATAATTATGAGACTGCTTGTAAAAGGTAATTATGATAGTATTACACAATCTTTTCAGAACTTAATAAAGTTATATTGTATGATCTTTAAGAAGAAATATATTTGCATAATTATCTTGTATAGATTTTTATGCATGTAAATGCCTATATATATAAGATATATATATATATATATATAATATTTTTTATTTTATTTTATAAATAAATAAAAATTATTTTGTATATATACATATATATATATATATGTAATCTTATTACAAAAAAACGTGGTATCAATTAAGTTTTATAGTGACATGTTTCTTCAAAGAAGAAATAACATTGTTGACCCTTAACAATAAATAATTAATAAATTCATCCTTAATTCTTTCAAAAGAATCTCTTGCCTTTGACCACACATGACTCATACATGAATAAGAATTATTTAAATTCAATACAATAATAAAGAAATTAACTATTCAAATTGGTCTAATACCATAATACATCATTTCTTGTAAATAACACTTACTGAATATGGTAAAATATATTGGCTTACAACAAACACACACACACACACACACACATATATATATATATATATATATATATATATATATAAAGTAAAATTATCACTCTAATTAAAAAAATACCTAATCTCAAAATTAAATAAACAATTGATTTGAAACTGTATTTTGCACAAACAAGAGTATCAAACAAAGAGGGCTACAGCATTAAACTAAACTCAAGAGCATAACGAAAAATACCCCTTCCGTCCACTTGTTTCATTCATTAATTCATTCATTGCATTCATGTTGCATTGTCCTCCCTCATCTAATCTAATTGAGTTGTAGTAAGTCCTTAAAAGCCTCCTTAGGGTTGCACCCCCCCCCCCCCCCCCCCCCCTCCCCGTCCCAACTCACTCACCAGCCAGTCTTAGTCTGCTTCTTCACAGCCATGGCTCCCTCCCTCCCGCAGGCAGGCAGGCAGTCACTCAGTCAGTCCTTGTGGGGATGATGCAGGAGACAGAGTGGCAGAGTGAGTGAGTGAGTCCAGGGAGGGAGGGAGGTGGGTGGGCTTCCTTCCTTCCTGCAGTCAGTCAGTTGCCAAGAATGGTCAACAGGAAGACAGACCACATGCTTGCCTCCATTCAATGATGCAGTGCAGCAAGCAAGCAAGGGAGGAAGGAATGGGTGGGGGGAATGTGGAGGAAAGGGAGGGAGGGGGCTTTGGGTGTGAGAGCACTGAGGATGGATGCACTGAGTTCCAACACACACACATCCCCATGTGTCTGCTCCTCCTCCTCCAGCCACCCACCCACCAGTAGTAGTAGTAGTAGAGTAGTGGTAGTAGAAGGGAAAATGAAGGAAGGAATGCCAGCATCCACACTGAGTTGGGTTCCCTCTAACTTAGAAGAGTGCATGCAAGCCCTTGCCTGTTCCTGGTGAGTGACTGACTGCCCCACCCTCCCTGCCTGGTAGCCACTACTGGCTACTGCTACAAGAGGAGGGAGGAAAGGAGAACACAGGGACACATGAGGAGCCAGGGATGGTGGCAGCATTGCTTGGTTGCTTGTTGCCTTCTTCTGCAGCCCAGTCTGCCCTTCTGCAAGAATTGCAATCTTTAAAGCATGCATGCTCTTCTGCACCACCATCAAAGGGTCTGATCTCCTGCATCCATCTCCACAGCCCTCAGCAAATATTGTTTTATTGCAGTATGTGCATGCTTTAAAGATTAAAGCGTGTGCTTTCAAGATAAATAGCATGCAAATATATGTTTTTTTTATCTTGAAAGCACACGCTTGTAGTAGTTTCTAATTTACATGAAATATTTTGTTTAAAATTTATTGATTAGATTTTTTTACTATTTTTATGGCATATAAAAATCCTTATTGTTTCTGTATTGTACTAAATATTTGGATGTATATTATATATCTATATATTATTTAATAAGTACTAAAATTTATTATCAAGATAATAGAAAAAGAAGAATAACAAACACTATTTTTTTCTATATACGAATTTTATTAAAATGCTAGATTAAGTGAAAACGAAAATACTAATATAAGAAATATTTTGAATAATAATATAAATTTTCAACAATTCAAATTAGCTCTTTTTTTAAAAATTTTAAAACACAAAATAATAATTATGCACCATTTTGATTCTGGTTACGTTTTCTTTGCCCAATTAGACAAGACCTACAACTATTTATCTTACATGTCTTTTAATACGAATTTATAGAGAAAAAATATATTTACATGTTTCTAAAAATATATATATATATTTTCCAATATTATGGAAATAATTTTATTTTAATAATATAATTATTATTTTTAATAATATAATTTTATAAAGATAAGATGTTTTAATTTTTAAACCCTATGGTTTTATCTAACATGTAATATAAATTTTAAGATATCAAAAAATTAAACATAATATATTTTATTTAAAATTTGAAAATGGAATTGAATTATTACAATTGCAAAACAATGAGCAAATACATATTCTCTTTTCTGGATTTAGTCAGCTATTATTAAAACTCAGAAATCTAAGTGATATTCAGATGGTTTAAAAAAAATGGTCGAATTTCTAAATTTTTATGAAATCAAAGCATTTAAGGATAATCTGAAAATATTATACCACACATATAGTTAATTCATTAGTCATAATTATTAAAGATCAAAATTTTTAATATATTCCAGT
Source organism: Physcomitrium patens (assembly GCF_059467195.1). Taxonomy (NCBI): domain Eukaryota; kingdom Viridiplantae; phylum Streptophyta; class Bryopsida; order Funariales; family Funariaceae; genus Physcomitrium; species Physcomitrium patens. Next base: position 8,316,902 of record NC_143423.1, on the reverse strand, counting down.
ACAACAATATTGGTTAAAATTCTAATCATGCTAATACTTATAAAATTTTCTATCATTGGTATGCTGAATTCTAAATATAAACTAAAATAAAAAGATATCTAAAATAATAAAAGTCAAATACAAATTCATAAATTAAATTTAAACAATTATTTTATGATAGAAAACTATATATAATTCTTAAAATTTTAAATTTGAATAAATAATTAATAATTAATAATTTGAAAAATTACATAATAAATTTAGTAAAATCTTAAAATAATATTTCATAAAATTTTCTATAAAAGAATTGTATCTAATAATTAAATTAATCTTATATATGTTGATAAGGTGGAATTTTTTATGAATTGTTTTATAAATTAATAAATTTATATTTATATTTATATATAAACGTGATATTATTTTTAATTTGAATAAATATTATAGATTAATATCAAGTTCTCTTTAGCTTCTTAGCCTTAAATTGATGCACAAAAAAAACATGTGAATCAAGTATAAGAACAATATTTGTAATGTACATCAACTACTACCAAGACAATTTGAGAACTCTCTTGCTATTAGCAAAGTTTTCATAAACTAATATAATACACTTTTTTTCTTTAAAGACTTTATTTTTTTCTAATTATGATTATCATCCACAATTTTATACTTTTAGTTTTTTAAAATTAGAAATCTAGTAGTAAATAATTTAGCAATTAGAATAAATAAGATTTACATAATAATGAAGATATAGGTAAAAGAGGCTCAAAAATAAAGACTTATTACAAATGTACTTAAAAAAAACAACCTTCATTTGAAGTTGGTAATAAGATATAATTCTTTCATCATAATGTTAAAACTAATTAACCTTGTATCAAGTTGGAATATCAAAGATTTGGCTCATTTATTATCAAAAAATAATTATTTTCCATTGGCACATCAAATGCAATTACCACTATCAATAAAGATCCATCATATATTCAATGTTTTTCTTATTGAGCATTACACAACAATCAACATATCATGAAGAAAATACTCATCACTACCTTATGTTAAAATAGATAACAAAAAAAAACTTGAAGTAGAAGAAGTCTTGGTTTCAATGTGGTTCCAAAATAAATTTGAATATCTAAAACATTGGCACAAATATCATATTAGTAAATGCACATGAGAGCTATATAAAAATAAAGCAAATGCATTAGAATTTATTTCTATTTTTTATTGATGATATCAATTAAATTTAAAAATTAATCGTTTATAATAAAATAGTATAAATCAAAGAAAATTATTTTTTAGAATTAGCTTATAAAACTCTTTCATAAATATGGAGAATCAATAACTAAAAAATTCATCTTAAGAATTGTCATTTACAACATTATCAGATGAAGCACTTAGATTGTTTCAACCTACACAATGTTGTAGTTGTAATGAAGATCCTCACAAGAAATATATTCTTCTTTAAATAGATAGTCAGATATCACAATTTTAGATGAGATTCTTGATGTTTAATAATATTATTGGAGGTAGATATTACATGTGAAAAAATGCAAAAAGTATTATTTGAAAGTAGCTTTGAAGGCCTTAATAAAGATCAAATAATTGGATGATCTTCTTGTCTTGATATGGAATATTATTGATAGTTAAAAAGACTTGTCGACTACCTTTATGAAAAATAAAGATTAAACTTTATTGCTAATACTATTCAATGGATCTTAGACTTTATTAACTTATGAAACAATGGTATAATTCTTTGTAGAACTTATTGTCTAGAAGTGAGAATAATTTAATAGATAGGCTTATTACTAGTATATTTATTTAGATAAAGAAAATTAAATAGAAATAAATAGAAATAAGTTAATTTATAGATATCTTATAAAAAAAGCTTTCCATAAGCTTTGTAGAATTTACAAGTGTTTATAAGTGATTGTTAAGTTGATAATTTAATCAATAATTTGGCCACAAGTTGCACATTTAGCCACTTATATTATAAGTTGGTTGTATCATGTACATGTTAGGAAATTATCCAATAAATTAGACATATATCTTTGTTACTTAAACATGTATTATATGGCCTATAAGATACTACTATATAGTTTTTGAGTAGATAGTATATAAAGAAGTAAAAGTGATGCCTCCTTCACCCCTATCAATGACTTTTTTGTATATTATCTTAGATCAAGACTTTTTATTTTATTTATTTATTAATATTATCAAGAAGAAGAATTCAAAGATAAAAAAAATAAAAAAATGAGACATATATCAAATAAAAAAATAAGAAATTATGTATATTCAAGAAAAAATTAGAATGGTTATTGTTAAGATGAAAAAATTATAGACTCTTAAAACTACACTAGAAGCAAAAAAAGCAAAAAAAGCCTCATTCTTGCCTCTATATATACTATCTAATTAAGAATTATACAACAACATTCTAAATGATCTCCAATACATGTCCAACTTCTAAAACACAAGCCTAATTTGTAACACAAGTTTTCTATTTGTGCACTATATGGCAAACTTCTATCATAAGTGACTAATATATACAATATATAATTAAAGACATGAATCATAAAAACATAAAATCTCAATACAGTCTTGTGTTATTTTACAAAAACATGAAGACTAACAGACTTAAAATAAGACTAAAAACTAGAAAAGCATTGATAAAAGTAAAGAAGGCTTCACTCTTGCCTCTATATATATTATTTAATTAAGATCTATGTGACAATGTTTTGTAGTACCTCCAACATGTATCCAATTTGCAAGGCACATGACAAATTTATAAGACAATTTTTAAATGTCAGCCACATAGCAAAATTCTTCTATAAGTAGTCAATATATATGACATGTAGTCAACTTATTGGCAAAGTTTTTAACCTACTAATCACATATAAATACATGTAAAGTTAAACGATATTTATGATGCTTCTAGACAATATATTATCAAATCTATTTACTTCTATATAATTCTTTTATTCTAGATAAATATGTATATCCGTAATACATATGGTTACTTTATTACTCAATTTTCTAACTTATCAATTACTTAAAAAACTTTATAAAATCAAATCGATATTTATAAATTTTCAAAAAGGTTATATATAAGATATTATCAATACTTATATAGTTCTACTTCCATCTAACTATTCTTACATAAATAATTTCTAGTATTAATTATGTCCATGATATTATTCTTCCTTCTAAAGATAAGTTCTAAGAGGAGCAATGATCACATATTGACAAGGTCTAAGATGCAACAAATTATATTTGTTATATTCTCTATCTTTGTTTTTTTTTAAAGTAGTTAATAGGTTTTCTTAGCAATCAATAGTATTTCATATTAGAGCAAGAAGATCACCCAATTATTTGATTATTATTGAGACCTTCATAACTTCTTTCAAATAAAATATTTAAAATACTATCATGAGTGGTTTTTAATTCTAATAATATCACCAAAAATCAAGAATTTCTTTTAAGATTGTAATATCAAGTGCATTACACCTTATGATATATTTTTTAAAAAATATATATTTTTAAGGATCTTCATGGTTATTATATTACATTGAAGGATATAAAAATCTTATTGTTTTATTTAATTAATATTTATATTTAATATAAAATTTATTATTCTATTTTTTTTAAAGCATATCAAGTTGTATGTTTTTGATAGAACTATTTTTATATAGATTTAGTCTTGATTCAATTAATCATGAAAGCCTAGTATCAAAAATAGAGGGTACTTATTTTTTATGGTAATCTTATTGAATTCTCAATAATCTATATTCAACTAGTATGATCCATCTTTTTTTCTTTACAAAAAAAATAAAATATTTTAATAGTAATTTTAAATAGCATATAAAATTCTTGGCTAATTTTTATTAATATATTTTAAAATTTAGCTAATTTAATTTTTAATAAATTATAGATTGATCCAAATGGTGATTGTATTTCCTCTTGAAGATTGATTAAGCAATCATAAAAAAAAATGCTTTAAAAGAATATCTACATTATTCTTTTCAAAAACATCTTAATAAACTTATATTAGTTAGAAATGCTATATAAAGTCTTTTTACTTTTAAAAATAGATGTGACATAAATAACAAAAGATGACTCTTTTTTTATAGCATGCTTAAAAGTTCTTTCATCCACAATTATGAATTTGGTTGTTTTAAACTTATGATTTTAGAATTTTTTAGCAAAATTCTTAATTAAAATTTGGAAAAAACCAAGACTCTGAAAAATCCAATCTATCTATGTATAATACTTTTTTAACTACAATAAACCTAAAGTTCTGTTAGGGACATAGTCCTTAGACCTTTCTAGAGACAAGTTTCTAGAACCTTCTAGAAAGAAGTCTCTAGAAACTTCCAGAAGATTCCTTGAATATTCTCTTAGAATATTCTTTAAAGATTTCCTAAAGATTCTTTGAAGATTCTCTAAAGATTCCCTTAGAAGGCTCTAAAAGATTCTTAAAATATTCTAGTAGATTCTAGGAAGTTACTTGAGAGGCTTCCTAGCTCTTGGGTAGTTGCTCGAGAAGCTTCATAGTTCTTGGGAAGCTTCTTGATGCGCTTCCTTAGAACCATAGGCCAGTAGTATATATAGGAGTCGAGGCTGAAGAGTTCTTCAGTCTCGACAACACATCTCTTGAAGCTCTAGCTCAATTCTCTTGGCGTTGCTCTTGTACTCATCTGATAATCTAGTTCTTGTCATTTCTTCTTGAACTTCTTGTTTAGATTTCTTGTTTGTATTTTGGTCCGTGACAGTTTGTCGAGACTACTTTTATCTTAATATCAGAGCTGAATCCTTCTTGTTTGAGAGCGGATTACCCCTCTTCTTGAAGGTATTCTAGTGCTTTAGGGGTTGCGGATTACCTTCCTCTAAATTGATATTTTCTGAATCACAATATCAGAGCTTAGTTCTTTGAGGCAGAGAGTGGACTACCCCTTTCCTTGGAGATACTTGAGCGTTCTAAGGGTTGCGGATTACCCTCTCTTGGACTGATATTAATTCCTTCTTTTTGTTTAGCATAGCTAGTAAAAAATACTGTTAACATCGATTTCAGAGCTTTGCCTTCTTGATAGAGTGCGGATTACCCCTCTTCTCGAAAGCATTGAGGCATTTTTAGAGGTTGCGGATTACCCTCCTCTAAAACTGAAATCGTTTAGTGTTTTTTTTCTTTTCTCCGAGTAGGTTTTAGTGACAAGTAGTACTACAATTTTCTCCAAGAGATTTAGCAATTTCTTCTTCTCTCAAAATTTTAATCCATCTATTCTCTAAATATGGAAGTAGACCAGGTCATAGACAGTGCATCTCCACAAGTAGACAATAGAGTGGCAACTCTTGCAGATCTTCAAGCTCTTATGAATAGTGTACGAAAGGAGATTGCATTTCCTCGCAATCCAAGTAAAGAACCTCAAATTGATCTAATGACCGAAGAAGCTAGACGCAAAATTCATAGCCTACAACAAGAGATTATTCGACTGAGAGAAGCAAGACATGTGTCACATACGACCCCTATGGATACTTCAAGGATTAATACGAAAGAACCAAAAGCGAGTATGCCAGACAAGTTTGACGAAACAAGAGCCAACTTTCGAGGTTTTGTGCAACAAGTACGGCTTTACCTACGCCTATACCCTTCTCGTTATCCGAATGGAATTACCCAGGTTGCTTTCATAGGTACTCTTCTATCAGGAAATGCTCGCTCTTAGTTTGCTCCACTATTAGAGAAGGATTCTCCAATATTGTACGACCTAGAGGCTTTCATAGAGAGACTTACTGCTGCGTTTGGAGATAGCGATCGAGAAAGAGTGGCTGAAAGAAAGATACAAAATCTGCGACAAGGATCACGTTCTGCTGCAATCTATGCTGCAGAATTTCAACAGCTTACATGTGATCTTGATTGGAATGATAAGGCGTTCATGACACGATTTCGATATGGACTGAGAGATGATGTCAAGAACTTATTGATCACCATGCCTAAGGCGGATACTTTAGAAGAACTTATATCTCAGGCAATTATTTGTGACAACCGCCTCTTTGAATTACGACAAGAAAGACGATCAGGCTGGAGAAATGATGGAGCATCTGCTACATTTTTAAAAGGTCCAGAGAATCACTCCACAGATCCTGAACCCATGCAAATTGATGCGGTACGTTTCAAACCCCTCACAGCTGAGGAAAGGAAGCGACGGTTTGAACAAAACTTGTGTTTATATTGCGGAGAAGCGGGCCATAAAGCTATAGATTGTCGGAAGAAACAGAAGCCTCAAATAACAAGACTCAGGAGTACAAGCATGCAGGAAAACAAGGACGCCCAGCCACAATAGGGACCGTGCGGCTGGACATCTCAACATCCAAAATTAATCAAGGTCCATTTCTCTCAGCTCAACCTTCAGATTGTTTTATGGTACCTTTACATCTGGGTATTCAAGAACTACAAGTCGATGCTTTATTAGACTCGGGTGCATCCGCTTGCTTTATAGATGAAGAGTTTGCCAAGCTTCACAATATTTCTCTTGTAAAGAAACTTAAGCCTGTCCATGTAGAAGTCATAGACGGACGACCATTGTCTTCGGGCAATGTTATCCATGAAACTAAACCATTGAAGGTACGTCTTGAAAACCATGAGAGCAATATTGTGTTTAATGTTATCAAGATCCCTTCATGTCCTATCATTTTGGGACTATCTTGGCTTGATAGATATAATCCATTGATAGATTGGAAGTTGCGGAAAGTGACATTTCCAACAAACTCCTTGAAGGTGGAATCTGCCAAGACAATGTCTAGAAACAAATCCTTGTTTATAGGTGCAAGGGCTTTCATGAAGGAAGCCAAGCAAAATACACCTCTTGTCATCTTCGCAACTCCGACTCGAGAAGATGCAACTCCGACTTTGGTTATTCCAAAGCAGTATGAAGAATTCAAAGATGTCTTTGAAAAGAAGAATGCTGATATGCTGCCAGAGCATCGACCCTATGACTGTGCCATTGAATTGCAAGAAGGAGCACAACCACCTTTTGGACCAATCTAAAATTTGTCGCAGACGGAGTTGACTGAGTTGCGGAAGTATATTGACGAGAATCTAGCCAAGAACTTCATCCGTCATTCGAAGTCGCCAGCTGGGGCACCAATCTTATTTGTGAAGAAGAAGGATGGCTCACTACGGATGTGCGTGGACTATCGAGGTCTCAACAAGGTGACAAAAAAGAATCGCTACCCACTGCCTTTGATCTCTGGTCTTCTAGAACAACTTGGGCGTGCAAGGATCTTTACAAAGATTGACCTAAGGGGAGCTTACAACCTTGTGCGAATTAAGGAAGGAGATGAATGGAAGACAGCGTTCCGAACAAGGTATGGCCATTTTGAATACAATGTCATGCCATTTGGTCTTACTAATGCTCCAGCGGTCTTTCAACACATGATGAATGACATCTTTCGAGAGCATCTAGACGATTTTGTTGTCATCTATCTAGATGATATTTTGATATTTTCTAAGAATGAAGAAAAACATGAGAAGCACGTTCGTCTGGTACTCAAAAAACTACGGGAGCGAGGACTCTATGCCAAATTGGAGAAGTGCTTATTTCACCAAACTAAGATGGAGTTTTTGAGATTCATCGCGACTACGGAAGGCTTGAAGATGGATCCAAAGAAGGTGGAAGCAATCATGTCTTGGGAAGTTCCGAAGACGGTTAGGGACGTACAATGTTTTCTTGTTTTGCTAACTACTATCGGATCTTCATCAAGAATTATTCTCAAGTTGCTGCCCCCTTCACTCGGTTAACGTGTAAGGACAAGCTCGAATGGGGACCTATCGCAGAAAAAGTATTTCAAGATTTGAAGATGGTATTTACTACAGCTCCAATATTGGTACATCCGGACTTTACAAAGGCCTTTTATTTGGAGACAGATGCTTCGGATTTTGCTTTGGGAGCTGTACTTTCATAGATGGGCGTAGATGAGAAGCTCCATCCAGTTGCGTTCTATTCTCGAAAATTCTCTGCTGCTGAGATCAACTATGAGATCCACGATAAGGAACTCCTTGCTATAGTAGATTCTTTCCAAGAGTGGTGCCACTTTCTCGAAGGAACTGCACATCCAGTGACCGTATATACAGATCACAAGAATTTGGAGTATTTTATGTCAGCTCGGGTTTTGAATCGGCGTCAAGCTCGGTGGAGTATGTCGCTATCCAGGTTCGCCTTTGTTATTACTTATCGGCCTGGGAAGCAACAAGGGTTGTCCGATGCATTATCAAGGAGATCATATCTCGCGCCAAAGGCTGGAGATGCAGCATTTGATCAACAGTGCACGACATTGTTGAAGCCAGAGAAATTTCAGCTCAACGCAGCTATTGTACCAATTGATGCTGACTTCCTCGACCAAGTATGGACCGCAACCATTGAAGATTCTCTAGCCCTTGATATCAAGCAACATGCTAGTGATGATAAATTCAAGATGGAAGGAGATCTAGTATATTTCGAAGAGCGGTTGTATATCCCAAAAGGGCCAACACGACTCCGAGTTCTTCAATCTCGTCATGACTTTCCAGCTGCGGGACATTTTGGATTCAATAAGACCTTGGAACTTATTTCCCGCGATTTTTGGTGGCCTCAAATGTGGAAGGATGTGAAAGATTTTGTTGTATCTTGTGACATTTGTTCAAGATCCAAAAACCCTCGACATCGGCCTTATGGACTTCTACAGCCATTGCCTATTCCGCGCCGACCATGGTCTTCGGTTTCCATGGACTTTATTACAGATCTACCACCATCGAATTCATTTGACAGCATTTTTGTTGTTGTAGACCGACTTACAAAGAGGGCGCATTTTGTCCCTTGCAAGAAGACATCGTCAAGCGAAGACACAGCAAGACTCTTTCTTGATAATGTGTATCGATATCATGGTCTACCAAATGATATCGTATCGGATCGAGGAACCTAATTTGTGTCAAAGTTTTGGAAATCTCTTTTTGAAATATTGAAGGTGGATATCAAGCTTTCTTCGGCATTTCATCCTCAAACGGACGACCAAACAGAACGGGTGAATCAAGTTTTAGAGCAATATTTACGTTGCACCATTAACTATCAAAAAGATGATTGGGTCGCATATCTACCGCTAGCCGAGTTCGCATATAACAACACCCTTCATGCGTCAACTCAACAAACGCCATTCTTTTCCAATTATGGATACCATCCGAAGCTTGACTTATGGAGTTCGTCAACGATTAACAATCCGGTAGCTGAAGGATTGGTGAAGGAGCTTTCGTAGCTTCAAACTACATTGAAGCTTCAATTGCAAACTGCCCAAGAATCTTACAAGGCGTCTGCGGACAAATTTCAGAATCAGACACCTAAATTCACGATTGGAGACAAAGTTTGGCTGCTTCGACGAAATATTAAGACCAAGCGGCCATATGACAAATTGGACTATCGGAGATTGGGACCATTTGTTATCCAGAAGCAGATCAATCCTGTAGCGTATCGTATGGAGTTACCAGCTACTATGAAGGTACATCCTGTCTTTCATGTTTCTTTGTTGGAGCCTTATTGAGAATCGTCTTTTCCTGAAAGAATACAATGTCCACCACCTAGCATAGAAATAGAGAACCACGAAGAATACGAGGTGGAAAAGGTCCTGGATTCACGGCAAAGATGGGGTAAATTAGAATACTTTGTGCATTGGAGCGGTTACGATATTAATGAACGAACATGGGAGCCGGTCGAAAATCTCGCGAATGCGTCGCAAAAGGTACAGGAGTTTCATCGACGATATCTTGAGAAACCCAAGCCGGTTCGACGATAGCTTCTTACTGAAGCTTGCTCATCCAGAAAACAGAAAAGAGGAGAGAGCACCACCAAAATCCATAGTTGATGTAGTCATTCTCTCCAAGATAGCGTAGAACTTTGTTAGTAGCCCAAGTTTGTTCTTATTGTTTTAGCCTTTGAATATGGATAGCCAAGATACTACACTTTTCATGTCATCTCAAGCAATTAGCTCACGAAGACGACCACGAGATGAAGAACCGCCTGCACCACGATGACGTCGAAGGATTCTGAGCAAACGATCGCTGGTGATTGTATTTGAGGTCAAGCCTGCCTACAATGGTCAGCCAAAAGGAGTGTTTGCAGGACAATTTCACAATGAAGACACGGAGGTTCATGCTTGGTCAGAAGTTGAAGGCATGGCTCACTACCGTTGGCTTCAAGGACCATTGAATCACTTGCCTCGTGAACAACAATTGGAGTTCATAGCAGAGGTTATGCGACAGATCTTCATTTTCTTGCGTTGGTATTGATTGACGATAACATTGCTTCTCGGAGACCTCGAAGCTGAAGGAGGAGGTGATGTTAGGGACATAGTCCTTAGACCTTTCTAGAGACAAGTTTCTAGAACCTTCTAGAAAGAAGTCTCTAGAAACTTCCAGAAGATTCCTTGAATATTCTCTTAGAATATTCTTCAAAGATTTCCTAAAGATTCTTTGAAGATTCTCTAAAGATTCCCTTAGAAGGCTCTAAAAGATTCTTAAAATATTCTAGTAGATTCTAGGAAGTTACTTGAGAAGCTTCCTAGCTCTTGGGTAGTTGCTCGAGAAGCTTCATAGTTCTTGGGAAGCTTCTTGATGCGCTTCTTTAGAACCATAGGCCAGTAGTATATATAGGAGTCGAGGCTGAAGAGTTCTTCAGTCTCGACAACACATCTCTTGAAGCTCTAGCTCAATTCTCTTGGCGTTGCTCTTGTACTCATCTGATAATCTAGTTCTTGTCATTTCTTCTTGAACTTCTTGTTTAGATTTCTTGTTTGTATTTTGGTCCATGACAAGTTCCTAGATTAGAGAGAGATCAAATATATTTAACATTATTAAGCTATTATGACCATTTTTTGCTATATTATAAGAATAGTTTTATGGAATAAGAATAGTTCTATGTTATAAGAATAGTTCTATTATAAGAATAGTTCTATGTTATTTTAAAAAATCTTCATCTAAAAAATAAGTTAAAATTCTTGAATCTAATAAGATAAAGATTTTATAATTTTTAAATCCTAAATAAACATCTATCATAAAATAAGAAGAATATTTATATATATATATATATATATAAAACCTTTACTAGGTATTGTATAAGATTTTAATTATATAATCTCTATTATAATATTAAAGACATGAATTTCAAAGAACTTAAAGATCAATAAATTCTTATGTCATTCAAAAAGTCTATAAAATTACTAAAAGATGATATGATATTGAACTAAAATGACTATTTCCAAAGACAAGAAGGCTAAAAAATCTTAAAATAAGTCTGGGAATTAGAGAGGCAATAACAAGAGTGATGAAGACTTTACTCTTGCCTCTATATATACTATCTAACTAGAAATTATATGACAACATTCTACAGGACCTTCAACACATATCCAATTTGCAAGACACATGTCTTAACTTGCAAAGTAAGTTTTTTATAAGTATGCCACATCATGAGCTTGTTCTAAAACGTACAAATACGTGTGACATGTGACTAACTTTTTGGCCAAGTATCTAATCTATAAATCATCTATAGACATGTATAAAGATGAAATCACATCTCTAAAGCTTATAAGAAGCTTCTTTATAAGATATTATCAAATTAACATATTTTTATTTATTCATAATATCTAAAAAAATATTGGAATAAATATGTATATCTATGACATTATCACCTCTTTTAGGTATGAGTTCCACAAAAAGTGATAATTGCATATTGAAAAAATTGAAGATATGATGAATTATATTTGCCACAATTCTAATCTTTATTTTCTTTAAGGTAGTTGATAGGTCTTCTCAACCATCAATAATGTCTCATTTTAGAGAAAGAAGACCATTCTAATATTTGATCATTATTAAGGCCTTTGTAACTTCCTTAAAATAAAACATATATAATACTATCAAAGGTTGTTTTTGCCTCCAATAAAATTACCAAATATTAGTAGTCTTTTTCAAAATTATAATATCAAAGATATTGTATCTTGCCATCTATTTGAAAAAGAATATATCATTCTTGAAGGTCTTCATCTTGATCATTATTATCTTGAAGGTTGTAATAATTACTATGTTTCATCTGATAATTCAACAAATGATGGCTCTTAAATAAAATCTACTTATTATTGGTTTTCTATTTTTTTAGCACCACAAATATACAAAAATATTATAAGGATAGAGATCAAATACAATCTTTTATAAATTATAGTTCTTTTATAGCAAATATTTGTTATTATTTATGTTGATTTTGATCAATGTTAATAATAAAAAATATTAACATTCTTTGTTATGTTTATGAGATTCTTAGTTGGCTCCCATGTGCATTCATTAATATCAATATGTGTACTTATGAATAAGATATTTTAACTTATTTTTGTATTTTTCTAAATCTAAGACTTCTTTAACCTCATATTCTTGATTATTATCTACTTTTATAAGGTAAGGTGGCATTTATCTTCTTTTTAATATATCTATTGTCTTGTATGGCTTAAAAAAAATACATGGAAGATGGAATGGATCTTCATAGACTTTGGTAGATATAATCAATAAGCAATGAGATTAATTTATTTATATATAAAAAATGGTTTAAGTCTATGATAATCCAACTTGTCACAAAGGCAAATAGTCTTAATATTATAACAAATTAATCACACCTCATTGCTAACATGGAACTGAGGTTGTTCCTTGCAATAAGCATCTATATTATTTTTTAGTTGTTCTTGAGCTTCTTTTAGTTGTACCTTTATTATTATATGTAGCTCTGAAAAATGATTTATCAAATCTTCCACTAAAGGATTATCAACTTTTAAAAAGTCAAAAATATAAAATTATGGATGATAATCATAATTGATAAAAAAAGATATTTTTGAATAGAATAATATATGATGTTATTATAAGAAAATTTTACTAATGATAAAAGAATTGTCCAATTATCTTATTGGTAATTAATGATATACTTCATATATTGTTCCAAAACTTGATTCACTTGCTCAGTTTTTCCATCAATTTGAGGATAAAAAGGTAAAGATAGTTTTATATCTACCTTCAAAATCTTTAAAAGAATTTTCCAAAATCTTGATATTAATTATGTCTTCCTATCTAATATTATATCCATAGTAATTCATAATAGGAATAGATATTTATAAGAAAATATTTAGTTATTTTTTCACATATAATAGCTTTTGGACATGATACAAAATATAACATCTTAATAAATCAATCTTTTAAGAAAAATATAAAGTCAAAAAAACTTAAGAATAGAAGATTTGTAATAAAGTAAATAGAAATAGAAGATTGTGATTGTTTTAAGTAATGGCTAAAAAAGTCTATAAAGTCAATAACAAGGAATTTTTTATTTAAAAAAAATATCATATGATTGTACAAAGTCTTTACTTACCTTCCACATTTGAGGCCATCAAATTTTTTTAGATGTAAGTTCCAAAGTCTTATTGTATCTAAAATATTTGGCTACTAGAAAGTCATGATAAGCTTGAAAAATACATAATTGTACTATGCCATCAAAAATATATAATTGCTCCTTGAAATAGAATAGATTGTTCTTGAATTCAAATTTAGAAGTATCTAAAGACTTTGAAGAATTATCCTTAATATCATTAAAAAAAAAATCAAAGAACATAATTGATTACACTTGCTTAAAAAAGGTTAAATCAAAAGTCAATGTTGATTTTATAATTCAAAGATAGAAATACTTTGGCTTCAAGAAAATTATTCTTTATTGATGAAAAAATACATCTTTTTTTTTTGGTGTAAGATAAGAATATTTAGAAAAGACGTCTAATAAATCTTATTTTTTTAAAATTCATAAATAAAATTAAAATTAAAACTTAATAAAAATATACTCCAATAGGCTTGGCAATGATTCAAAATACATACCAACATGAAGTACTCAAGGCTCTTGTGATTTGTATGTATAGTGACTAAATTAGAATCATCTTCTAAATAATGATGTCATTCTTGAATTGAATTCATAATTAAAAGAAGGTCTTTGTTGTAAATCTTATAATTAACCTTGGCTACTAAAATAAATTGGAAGGAAAAGCTATCAGATAGAATTTGTCATCCGCTTCCATTTGTGACAAAACCACACCTATAGCAAAGTATGATGCATTTGTTTCTATAAAAAATGCCTTGAAAATATTAATACAATATAAGTTTGGAATAGAAATAAATGATGTCTTTAAGGCTTTAAAAAATGCTTCAACTTCTTTGCTCCACTTAAGTTTTTCTTTACATATCAAATGTATTAGAAAAACCATAACTTGAGAAAAGTTCTTAATGAAGATTCAGTAATAATTGGCAAATTTCAAAAAAACATCATACATCTCTAACTATTTTTGAAATCTTCTAATCTATGATAGTTTAGATTTTCTTAAGATCTATTATAAGACTATTTTTTGAAATATTATATCTTAAAAAATCAACTTAAATAGTATAAAATATACACTTTTTTATCTTGAGATATAATTGTATACTTTTTAGTTTTGTAATAAATAACAAACATGAAGTTTATGTTTTTTTAATTTTTAGAATAGATTAAGATGTTATCTAAATAAGAAATGATAAAAACATCAAAAAATTTACAAAAGATATTATTTATTATATATTGAAATACAATTGATGCATTTGTGAGTCCAAAAGGTATGATATTATATTTAAATTTTCTATATTTGATTCAAAATATAATTTTTTATTCATCTCTTTTTTTAATACGTATCAAGTTCTATGCTCTTTATAGATTTATTTTATTACAGATCTTTGCTTGATTGAGTTGATATCATGGACATATACATATAAATTAATAATTACCTATATGATTAGATAAAAGTAGATAACAATAGGTTAATTCTATAATATCTTCTATAGAACCTTCTTAAAAGCTTCATAGATGCTGCCATAACTTTGTAGGTGTCAATAATTGACTTTTTAGGTTAGAAAAAAGATCAATAAGTTGGCCATGTGCCACACATATCGATAGCTTGAAGAACAAGCTAACTATATGGCCCACACATAAAAAACTTGTCTTGTAAATTATAGCATGTGTCGTGCAAAGTCAACACATATTAGAGGTCCTATAGAATATCACCACATAGCTCCTAGTTAGATAGTATATATAGAAGCAAGAGTAAAGCCCTCTTTACTCTTGTCAACTCGTTTCTTTCTTTTAGTCTAGATTTAAGAGTCTCTAGTTTCCTTGTCTTTTGGCAATAGCCATTCCAATTTATTTTTAATATACATATTACTTTATTATTATTTTTCCACTTTTCTTTTAATATAGACTTTCCAAGGGTATGCATCTTCTTTCAGTTCATATTCTTGATAGATTGACAAGATTACACTTACAATATTAGAGCTTTGTCTTCTCTTGATTAAAAATGGATTATTCTTTTTTCTTGATAAGACATAAATATATTAGAAGTTACAGATTACCTTCTTCCAAACTAATATTATTTTTAGTATCTTCTTTATTCTCAAGTCCCTTCTTTTTTTTGTCTTGAACAATATTAGATATTTATTTTTTAAATATTATCATGGCAAAGCTCATTGAAATAAAAAGTGAAATGATACAAATGTAAGAGCAATTGAGGAAATTAATTCTTGCAATGCATCAACTCAATTTACTACTATAAGGAGGAAGAAGAATGGCAAGAAGTGAAGATATAAATATGATTGAAGCTGCTTCAATATCTACATCCAATCATGTCTCTTCTCCTACTATGAAACATCCTTCCGATATTAAAAAACCAAGAGTTGCCCTGCTTTAGAAGATTGATGGCACAAGATTCAAGTTTTGAAGATTTATCAATGAAGTACAACTTGTGATTGAACTTCAACTCCAAAGCTATCCAATACCAAGATTACAAGTTAGATTCATTGGTACACTTTTTTCAAGTTCAACATTATTGTAGTTTTTATTTTTTTTTTATACGATAAGATCCAATATTGGATAATTTAGAGGCTTTTTTAATAGAATTTTGATCCATGTATGAAGAACATGATGCAATTTATGTTGCAACTAACAAGATCCGTATTTTATGATATGGCAATCAATCCATAACATTATATGCTTCACAATTTTGATAACTTATAACTAATATCAAGTGGGATGATGTTGCATTTATTAGCCAATTTCTCTATAGATTATAATATGAAGTAATGAAATTGATGTTTAACTTACCTAATCCTCAAACATAGAGTCGATCAATTGACTTTACTATGAAGTGTGATAATCAATTTTTTAAATTTTGATCTGAGAGTTGGATAAGTGGGCCTCAATGTTATTATAATTTAATGGCAAGTTCAATGCCTCCTCAACACATATATTCAAAAGTAGAGGATATGCAAATTGATGCGGTATATTTCAAATCTCTTACTAAGCAAGAAAAGAATCGTCACTGTCAAGAAGGATTGAGCTTATATTGTAGAGAAGCTAAGCATATTAGTCAACATTGTCTAAAAAAATTATACAATTATAAAATGAAGAGTACGAATATCAAAGAAGATAATATATTAGAAAACAAGTTTGTCTAGCTATAATAGGAACCATGTGCCTTGAACCTTATACAATACCTAATAAAGGTCCTATTTTTTCTTTAAAATCCTCTCCTTATTTTATATTAAATATTATTTTAGGACCTATACATTACAAAGCCTTTGCCTTGTTAAATTCAAGAGCCTCAGCATATTTTTTAAATAACAAATTTACTAAAAGACTTGATATATCTTTAGTAAAAAAAACTAAATTTATTCATAGATGGTCGTCTATTGTCTTTTAGAGATATTACTCAAAAAATCCTTCTTATAGAAGTAATAATCAATGTTCATAATAGCTTTGTGATATTTAATATTATTAGATCTTCCTCTAATTTAATCATTTTATATTTATAATAGTTAAAAAAATACAACACTTGAGTAGGGTGGATTTCTTGTACTCTTAACTTTTCTAAAAGTATAACTAAGAGTGTAGTTAATCAAGTAAAAAATCACAAGTCTAGTATAATTAAACCTATGTTTGTTGGTACAAGAGCTTTCTTATATGCTACATAAGAAGGATCACCTTGTATCATTTATGCCACACCCATTTCTAATAGTGCAAAGACTTTAAGTGGCATTTCAAGCAAATATAAAGAATTTCAAGATATGTTTGAGAAAAAGAAATGTAGATTGTCTTGCAAAACATCGTTTCTATCACTGTTGTTATGGACATACACATGTAAGCTAGTAATTGCCTGTATAAATAGGTAGAAGTAGATAGAAGTAGGTAAAAATAATTTAAATTCTATAATATCTTCTAAAGAATCTTTCTAAAATCTTTATAGATTTTACTTTGACTTTATAGGTGTCTATTATTGATTTTTAGGTTGAAAACTTCATCAATAAGTTAACCATGTACCACACATGTTGATAGCTTAAAGAACAACCTAAGTGTGTGGCTCACATGTACAAAACTTGCCTTGTAAGCTAAGGCATGTGTCTTGCAAAGTCAACACATATTAGAAGTCCTATAGAACATTGCAACGTAGCCTCTAGTTAGATTGTATATATAGAGACAAGAGTGAAGTCTTCTTCACTCTTTTCAATTCCTTTCTTGCTTTTAGTTCAATTTCAAGAGTCTTAAGTTTTCTTGTCTTTTGACAATAATCCATTCCAGTTTCTTTTTAATATACGTACTTTCTTATTTTTATTTTGTCATTTTTTCTTTGATACAGATTTCATTGATTTATGCATCATCTTCTAATTCATATCCTTCATAGATTGAAAAGAGTACACTTATAATATCAAAGCTTTGTCTTATCTTGATTAAAAGTGGATTGTCCTTTTCTCATGTTAGGACATAAGCCTATTAGAAGTTATAGATTACCCTCTTCTAAACTAATATTGTTTTTAATATTTTCTTTGTCTTCAAGTCCTTTTTTCTACTTATCTTGAGTAGTATTAGATATTTTTTTTAATATTATTATGGAAGAGCTTGATGAAATAAAGAGTGCAATAGTACAAATACAAGAGCAATTGAAGGAGTTGATGCTTGCGATGCATCAACTTAGCTTACTATAACAAGGATCAAGAAGAATGACAAGAAGTGAGGATATAGAGATGATAAGAATTGCTTCAATATCTATATCAAATCATGTCCCTCTACCCACAATGGAACATCCTTCAAGTGTTAGAAAACCAAAAATTGCCTTGTCCAAGAAGTTTGATGGTACAAGATCTAAATTTTGAAGATTTATCAATCAAGTACAACTTGTGATTGAACTTCAACCTCAAAGCTATCCAACTCCAAGATTACAAATTAGATTCATTGGTACACTTCTTTTTGGTTCAGCACTATCGTGGTTTTTATTTTTTCTTGAATGACGAGATTCAATATTTGATAATCTAAAGATATTTATGGCAAAACTTCTGTTTATGTATGGAAAACATGATGCAACTCGTATTACAACCAACAAGATCCGTATTTTGTGATATGACAATTGATTTGTAATATTATATGCTTCATAGTTTTGATAATTTGTAATTGATATCAAGTGGGATAATGCTGCACTTATTAGCTAATTTTTCTATAGATTATAATATGAAGTAAAGAAATTGATGCTCAACTTACTTGATCTTCAAACATTGAATCAAGCAATTGACTTTGTTGTAAAATATGACAACCAAATTTTTGAATTTTGATTTGAGAGTCACACAAGTGGGCCTCAACGTTACTATAATTTGATGGCAATACTAATACCTCTTCAATACATATATTTAGAAGTAGAGGATATAAATTGATGCGATATGTTTTAAGCTTCTTATTGAGCAAAAAAAGATTCATCGCTATTAAGAAGAATAATACTTATATTATAGAAAATCTAAACACATTACTCAACACTATTCAAAGAAGCGATAAAACCACAAAATAAGAAGTACAGCTATCAAAGAAGACAATGTATCAAAAAACAAATTTGTCTAGCTACAATAGTGACCGTGCAGTTGGAATCTTGTACAATTTTTAATGAAGGTCCTATCTTCTCCTCAAAAACCCTCTCCTTGTTTTGTAATAGTTGTGTATTTAGGACCTAATAATTATAAAGCCTCTGCCTTAATAGATTCAGGAGCCTCATCTTGTTTCTTAGACATAGAATTTGTTAAAAGATATAAAATACCATTAGTACAAAAAAACTAAACTTATTCATGTAGAAGTCATAGATGGTTTTCTGTTGTCTTCTAGAGATGTTATTCATAAAACACTTCCTATAGATGTAGCAATAAATAGTCATAGTAATTTCATAATCTTTAATATAATTAGATCTCCATTTAATCCAATGATTTTAGGTTTATCATGGTTAAAAAAATATAATCCTTGCATAGATTTGATTTTTTATACTCTTGACTTTTCTAAAAATATAACTAAGAGTAAAATTAATCTAGTAGAAAGTCATAAGTTTAGTATGATAAAACTTGTATTTTTAGATGTGAGAATTTTCTTGCATGCTATAAAAGAAAGATCACCTTGTGTCATTTATGCCACACCTATTTCTAATGATGTAAAGACTTCAAGTGGCATTTCCAACCAATATCAAGAGTTTCAAGATGTATTTGAAAAGAAGAATATGGATACTCTTCCAAGACATTGTCCTTATGACTGTTCAATTGACCTTTAAGAAGGAGTACAACTGCCATTTGGACCAATCTATAGTTTACCACAAAATAAATTGGTGGAATTCAAGGAATATATTGAAGAAAATCTGGCTAAGAATTTTATACGCCATTCCAAATCACCAACTATAGCTTCAATCTTATTTGTGAAGAAAAAAAATAGATCATTACAGATGTGTAATAATTATCAAGGACTAAATAAGATCAACATCAAAAATAGGTACCTTCTACTTTTGACATCCAGACTTCTTGATCAACTGAATCAAGTTAAGATCTATAAAAAAATAGATCTATGGAGAGCGTACAATTTAGTATGTATTAAAAGAGATGAATAAAAGACTATATTTCAAACCAGGTATAGACATTTTGAATACAACATCATGCCTTTTGGACTTACAAATGTACCAGCAGCTTTTCAACATCTATGATTGATGTTTTTTGAAAGTTTTTGGATAATTTTATTGTCTGTTATCTGGATGAAATCTTTGCTTTGGGTGTTATATTGTTACAAATGGGAACAAATGATAAATTTCACCTACTAGCTTTTTATTCTAAAAAATTTTTAGTAGTCAAGATTAACTATGAAATCCCCAAAAAAGAGCTTCTTGCAATTGTGGATTCATTTCAAGAATAGCATCGTCATCTAAAAGGCACTTTTAATCTAGTCACCGTATATACAGAACACAAGAATCTCGAGTACTTCATATCAATACATGTTTTGAATCATTGCTAAGCTCATTAGAGCATGTCTTTATCAAGATTTAATTTCAAGATCACATATCGACTCGAAAAACAACTAGGTTTGTTAGACATCCTTTCTAGATGTTTTTATCTTGCACTAAAAGAAGGAGATTCATCTTTTGATTAACAAAGAATGATTCTCTTGAAACCAAAGTATTTTTATCTTTGAGTAATGAAATCAATATTGATTATTGATTCCACCCTTGTGAAACAAATCGAATCAAGTATGTCTTCTAATCCTCTTATTCACAATATCAAAAATCTTTCTTTTAAGTTCTAAGATACTTCTAAGTTTTAATTCAAAAACAACCTATTCTATTTTGAAGGTTGATTATATGTTCCAAAAGGAAAAGCACAATTATATGTTCTTGAAGTACATCACGACTTTCCAACAGTATGATATTTTAGATACAATAAGACTTTGGAGCTTATTTTTTTAGAGGCCACAAATGTAGAAGGGTATGAAAGACTTTTTTCAATCATGCGACATTTTTTCAAGATCAAAAACTCTCCATTATCAACCTTATAGACTTTTTCAACCATTACTCATTCAAGAACAACCATGGTCTTTTATTTCTATGGATTTCATCACAAATTTTCTAATCTCAAGTTCTTATGACTCTATATTTGTGATAGTAGATTGTTTAACTAAGATGGAATATTTTGTACTATGTACAAAATCTATCACAAGTGAAGAAACAACTAAACTCTTTCTTGACAATATCTATCATTATCATAGATTACCGAAGGATATCATATCAAATAAGAGAACTTAGTTTGTATCAAGATTTTGGCAAACTCTTTTTATGATTCTAAAAGTAGATATAAAATTATCTTTGGCATTCCATCCTCAAACTAATGAAAAAATGGAGCGTGTTAATCAAGTTTTGGAGCAGTATTTAAGATGTACCATCAACTACCAATAAGATGATTGAACAACTCTTTTGTCATTAGCAAAGTTTGCTTATAATAATATAGTACATTTTTTTATAAAACAAACACCTTTCTTTGCCAATTATGGTTATCATCCATGATTTGACACTTTTGATTTTTCAGAAGCTAATAATTTGATACTTTTGCGGTAGAAGATTTGGCAAATCATTTGTCAGAACTACATGCAACAATAAAGGCATAGTTAAAAGAAGCTTAAGAACAACAAAAGATCAATGCAGATGTCTATTGAAAGGAATAACTACTATTCTATGTAGATGACAAGATATGGTTACTTCATTGCAATATCAAGACTATTTGTTCTTGTAATAAGTTGGACTATTGTAGACTTGAATCATTTCCTATTTCTGCACAAATCAATCTAGTTGCATATCGTTTACACTTACTAGAATTAATGAAAATCCATCCTATATTTTACATGTCTCTTTTTGAACCATACAAGATAGTAGACATAGTAAGAAAAAGAAATGGGCAACCTCCTTCTATAGAAGTGGACAATAATGAAGAATTTGAAGTGGAAGAAGTCTTAGACTCAAGGTGGCACCAAAATAAGTTAGAATATCTTGTTTATTAGTGTGGATACAGTATTAATGAATGCACATAGGAGCCAGCAATGAATCTTACAAATGTAACAAAGAAGGTGGAGGCTTTTCATCGAAAACATCTATCAAAATCAAGATGAAGACCTTTCTTTAAAAAAAAAATAAGATCTAGGCAAGTTAAAATTCTACTTTCAATCTTTGTTTGTAGCTTCTTTGTATTTGTGACAGTGAAGAGATGGAGAACCAATAACTAGTGGATTTGATTGAAGGGCCTTCATTTGCTAATTTGTCCAACGAGATATTGTCATTGTTACAACCTTCAAGACAATGCAATCGAGATGAAGATCCTCAAGAATGACATATTTTTTTTCAAATAGATGGCAAGATACAACGCATTTGATATCACGATCTTGGAAGAGACTCCCGATGTTTGGTAATTTTATTAGAGGTAGAAAAAACTCCTGATGGTATTCCAAATATTTTATTTGAAGAAAGTTATGAAGGCCTTAACAATGATCAAATAACAGGGTAGTCTTCTTGCCTTGGCATGGGACACTATCGATGGTTGGAAGGTCCTATCAACTATCTTTAAAGAAAATAAAGATCTCAGTATGTGGCAAATATAATTTATGACATCATAAATTTTTTCAATATGTGATGACCACTCCTCATGGAATTCATATCTAGAAAAGGAGGAGGAGGTAATATCACAAACATATACATATAAGCCAATAATTACCTATATAAATGAGTAGAAGTAGATAGAAGTACGTAAAAATAATTTAATTCTATAATATCTTCTAATGAAGCTTCCTAGAAACTTTTTAGATGTTTCTTTGATTTTATAGGTATCCATTGTGAATTTTTAGATTAAAAACTTGGTCAATAAGTTAACCATGTGCCACATATATTAGTAGCTTGAAGAACAAGCTAACTATGTGGCTTACAAGTAGAAAACTTGCCTTATAAGCTAAGGCATGTGTCATGCAAAGTCAACACATATTAGAGGTCCTATTGAACATCACCATGTAGCCCCTACTTAGATAGTATATATAGAGACAAGAATGAAGCCTTCTTCACTCTTGTCAATTCTTTTCTTGCTTTTAATCTAGTTTCAAGAGTCTCAAGTTTTCTTGTCTTTTGGCAATAAGCCATTCCAGTTTCTTTTTAATATATATACTTCCTTATTTCTAATTTATCACTCTTTCTTTAATATGGTATCGTATTACATGGCATTTGGCTTGAGAATGCATCGGGCACCTGGTTGTAGAAGATAAAAGAAAAAATTGCAACAACAAGCCCTATTAATCTTAACCAAAGCCTAATCAAATCTTAAATAAAGCTTAACCAAATCTCGGTCAATCCTTAATAAAATCCTAAAAAAATCCTAAATAAAATCTAACCAAATCCTAAACAATCTTAAATAAATTCTAGCTTAATCTTAAACAAACTATAAATAAATCCTAATAAAATCTTAAACAAATTCTAACCAAATCCTAATCCTAAATCAAACCTTAACCAAATCCTAATCCTGAATCAAACCTTAACCAAATCCTAATCTTAATCAAATCCTAACCAAATCCTAAATCCTAAATCAAATCCTAACCAAATCCTAAACAAACCCTAAACAACTCTAAAAAAATCTTAACCAAATCCTATCAAAACCTAAATAACCTTAAATAAACCTTAATCCTAAATCAAATCTTAACCAAATCTTAAACCCTAAATCAAAAATTAATCCAATCCTAACCCTAAATCAAAACTAAAAAAAATTCTATACCCCAAATCAAATCCTAACCAAACTCTAATCCTAAACCAATCCTAAATAAATCCTAAACATATCCTAATCAAATCCTAGTAATTCTTATAGCTGATTCAAACCTTAAGAACTAATGAATGAACTGTTGAATTTAACTCAAAATTTGCACTCCTCTTATAAACTAAATTGACAAAAAGCATAATAAATTTGAAAAGGATGGGAATTATCAAATAGACGAAAACCTCAAAAATATGCTTGGATATTGATTGGCCTCCTTCTCTGACCTTGATGCCAATCTCCCAGAGCCAATATCTCCTATTTTTACCATTATAGTAATCTCAAAATTCTCATATACGTAGAAAAATAAGTCTACTATTTTTATACATAAATTTTACTCCAATTCAATTAATAGATTGTAAGAAATCTTAAAAACCCTCACTAGACCTAAAATTCTATTTTTTGAGACCTTGATCCACTTAAACCTCAATAACCCTCAATCCAACTCTTCGATCAAGCTCAAATTTTCAATACATTTTGAACACAACTATAAAAATTAAATTACAAAATTTCATCTATAGATCTATTACAAAACTCTTGAAATCACGTAAAACATAAATCCTATTTTATTTCATAAAATCAAAGTCATCAGAAACAAACCTTGACTTTGCAAAGCTCTTATTAAGTCAATAGAGTTCCAAATCACCTAAAACCAATGCTTATTGAAATCTTATTAAGTCTATTCTCTAATCCTACACTTTGATCAGCAAAAGAATCCCCGAGTTGCCGTAGGTGCTCAGCTTTGTGCTTCAAGGTCTGATTTCGACCTAGGTTAATAACCGGCCCTCCTTGGGTACCAATATCTATTTTTTCTAAGTAATTTTTATTAGAATTTACTCTTAATTACCTCTTAAAGATACTTATATCATTTATTTTTCTAATCTATCTTATTTTGTCTTATTTATGGCCCTATAAAGTAAATAGAAGTCACTTTTGTAAAAAGGTACTACTACTACTAAAAGTTTTACTACCTTCCTATCTTTTTATCCATATTTTTCTACTTTATCTTTTAATTTGGCTCTTCTATAATAAGATCCATATTATCATCTTTTACTATATAGTCGTGTTACAATATGACAACGGATTTCATTGATTTATGCATCATCTTCTAGTTCATATCTTTGACAACTACTCAATTAACCTTCAATAAGGAGTACAATCGCCATTTGGACCAATCTACAATTTATCACAAAATGAGTTGGCCAAACTTGAAGAGTATATTTAAGAGAATCTAGCCAAAAAGTTTATGTGCCATTCCAAATCTTGTGCAAGAGCCCCAATTCTATTTGTGAAGAAAAAAGATAGATCATTGCTGATGTCTATTGATTATTAAGGACTCAACAAGATCACCATCAAGAACATGTATCCACTACTTTTAATATCTAGAATTTTTTATCAGTTGAATCAAGCTAAGACCTATACAAAAATAAATTTGCGATGAGCATACAATTTGATATATATCAAAGAAGGAGATGAATGGAAAATTGCATTTTGAACCAAATACGGACATTTTGAATATAATGTCATGCCTTTTGGACTTATAAATATACTAGCAGCTTTTCAACATCTTATGAATAATATTTTTTGAGAATTTTTGGATGATTTTATTGTTGGTTATTTAGACGACATCTTGATCTATTCTAAAAACTGAGAAGAACATAAACTTTATATTTGTCATGTGTTACAAAAATTAAGAAATGCAAGACTCTATACCAAGATAAATATATATATATATATATATATATTTCATACTATTCAAGTTGATTTTTTAGGTTATATCATTTCAAATGATGGACTTATGATAGATCTTAAGAAAGTTTAAACTATTATGAATTGGAAGATCCCAAAAATGATCCAAGATGTCCGATGTTTTTTGGACTTTGCCAACTACTATCAAATCTTCATCAAAGACTTCTCTTCAATTGCAACTCCACTTACATATTGACTTGTAAAGACAAACTTTAATGGAATCAAGAAACAAAAGCAACAATTGAAGCTTTAAAGATAACTTTTATTTTTGCACCAATATTGTATCGTATTGACTCTTGTAAGACATTCTTTATGGAAACAGATGCATCAGACTTTGCTTTAGGTGCCATATTATCACAAATAGGAATAGATGATAAATTTTTTCCAGTAGCTTTTCATTCTAAGAAATTTAGAGTAGTTAAGATTAATTATGAAATCTCTAACAAAGAGCTTCTTACAATTATAGATTCTTTTTAAGAATGACATCATTATCTAGAAAAAGCTTCTAGTCTAGTCACCGTATATATGGATCACAAGAACCTTGAATATTTCATATGAGCTCATATTTTGAATCGTTGCTAAGCTCGTTGGAGCATGTTTTTGTCAAGATTTGAATTCAATATCACTTATTAGCAAGGAAAAAAATAAGGTTTGTTCAATTCTTTTTTTAGATGTTCTTATCTTGCACCTAAAGAAGGAGATGTAACTTTTGATCAATAAAGGACAATTTTATTGAAACCAAAATAATTTCATCTTTGAGTACTGAAATCAACATTGACTATTGATTCAACTTTTCTCAATCAAATTCAATCAAGTATGTCTTTTGATCCTCTTATTCATGATATCAAGAATACTTCTCTTAAATCTCATAATACTTCTAAATTTAAATTCAAGAATAATCATGTGATATTTATTCAAGGTCAAAAATTCCTTGGCATCAACCTTATGGACTTCTTCAGTCATTATCTATTTCAGAACAACTAGTCTTTTATTACGGATCTTCTAATCTTAGGATCGTGTGATTTTATATTCGTGATAGTAGATCATTTTATCAAAATGACACATTTTGTACCATACACAAAATCTATCACAAATGAAGAAATTATCAAGTTTTTTTTTGATAATATTTATCGATTTCATGGATACCAAAAGATATTATATTAGATAAGGAGACTCAATTTATATCAAGATTTTGGAGAATTCTTTTAAGACTCTAAAGGTGGACATAAAACTTTCTTCAGTCTTTCATCCTCAAATTGATGGAAAGACAAAGTGCAAAAACTAAGTTTTGGAGCAATACTTAAGCTATACCATCAATTATCAATAAGACAATTGAAGAACCCTCTTATCATTGACAAAATTTGCTTATAATAATACGATACATTCTTCTACGTAATAAATATATTTCTTTGCTAATTATGGTTATCATCCATAACTTGATACTTTTGACTTTTTAAAAGTTGATAATTCTGTGACAAAAGGTTTGGCAAATCATTTGTTAAAGCTACATACAACAATGAAGGTGCAATTAAAAAAAGCTTAAGAACAACAAAAGTTCAATGCAGATGCATATCAAAAGGAACAACCATAATTTAATGTTGGTGATAAGATATGGTTACTTCGTTAAAATATCTAAACTATTCATCTTTGTGATAAGTTGAACTACCGCAAGTTTAGATCTTTTCTTATTTGTCGACAAATTAATCTAGCTGCTTATCAATTACATCTACTGAAGTCAATAAATATCCATCACGTCTTCTATGTATCTCTTTTTAAATCATTCAAGTTTGTAGACATACTTAGAAGAAGACAAGCTCGACCTCCCCTTATAAAAATGAACAATAATGAAGAGTTTAAAGTGGAAGAAGTTCTAGACTCAAGGCCGTGCCAAAATAAATTAAAATATCTTGTCCATTGGCTTGGATATGATATTAGTATATGCACATTGGAACCAATAAAAAAATCTTACAAATGCAGCAAAGGCGGTAGAGGCATTTTATCGATAACATCCATCAAAATCAAGATAAAGAATACTAAGTCTTTGCTATAAAAGAAACAAGGTCTATGAAAGATTACAATCTACCTTCTATCTTTATTTGTAGTTTTTGTATATTTATAACATTAAAGAAATAGAGAACTAATAACCAATAGATTTGATTCAAGAACCTTTGTTTGCTAACTTGTTGAATAAGATATTGTGATTGTGACAACCTTTAAGACAACGTAATTGAGATGAATGTCCTTAAGAACGATATGTTCTTCTTTGAATAAATGGTAAGATATAACGCATTTGGTATCACAACTTTAGAAGGAACTCCTGATGTTTGGTGATTTTATTAGAGGTATGAACAAGTCTTAATAGTGTTCCAAATATTTTATTTAAAGGAAGTTATGAAGGCGACAACAATGATCAAATAATTGGGTGGTCTTCTCGCCCTAGTATGAAATACTATTGATGGTTAAGAGGCCCTATCAACCATCTTTGAAGAAAACAAAGATCAAAATATGTAACAAATACAATTTGCTTCATCTTGGATTTTTTCAATACATGATGTCCGCTCCTCATGGAACTTGTCTCTTAAAGATGGAATAATATCACATGTATATACATATAAATTAATAACTGTCTATATAATTAGATAAAAATGAATAAGAATAGATTAATTCCATAATATCTTTTATAGAAGCTTCTTCAAAGCTTCATAGACAATTCTTTGACTTTATAAGTATCTATAATTGATTTTTTAGGTTAGAAAAAAGATTAATAAGTTAACTATGTGCGACAAATATTGATAGCTTGAAGAACAAGCTAACTATATAGCCTACATGTAGAAAACTTGCCTTGTAAATTAAGGCATACATTATGCAAAGTCAACACATATTATAGATCTCATAGAATATTGCCACATAGCTCTTTGTTAGATAGTATATATAGAGATAAGAGTGAAGCCCTCTTCACTCTTGTCAACTTGTTTTTTGCTTCTAGTCTAGATTTAAGAGTCTCTAGTTTCGTTTTCTTTTAGCTATAGTCATTCTAATTTATTTTTAATATATATATTACTTTATTGTTTTTTTTTTTTTTTAATAAAAAATTTCTAAATTTATGCATCTTCTTCTAATTTATGTCCTTGACAGTTGATCAAGAAGTCTTGAAATCAAATGTAGAAGATACCTATTCTTGATAATGATTTTTTTGAGTCTTCAATAGTCTACACACATCTGCAAAGATTTGTCTTTTTTTTTTACAAATAAGATAAGAGCCTTTGTTAGAGATTTACAATGGCATATAAAATTCTTAGCCAATTTCTTATCAATGTAATTCTTAAGTGCAACCAATTTATTTTATAATAGGCTATAAATTGATTCAAATAGTAGTTGAGCTTCTTCTTGAAGATTGATAGAAGAATCATAAAGACAATGCTCTAGAAGAATATTTTTATTTTTTTTTCTCAAAAACATCTTAATAATCTCAATATTGGCTTAGAATGCTACTTACAATCTTTTTCCATTAAAAATAAGTGTAACATATATAACAAAAGTTGATCATTTTTTTGTATTATATATAAAAACTTTTTTATCTATCAATAATTCTTTGAATGTATTAAACTATAGATTTTAATTTGATTAACAAAATCTTGGACTCAACTTTGAAAAAAATTAAGATTACAAGAAATCCAATCTATTTGAAGGTTATATTTTTTAAGCATCAATAATCCTAAAATAATTGAATAAAAAATATATTTAATTATATTAAATATTACTAAGCTATTGTCACCACTAGTTGCTATATCTAAAGGAACAATTTCATAGATAACATCTACAAAAGATAACAAACGACCTTCTATTATTTCTATGTATATATGTTTGATTTTTTTTAACTAAAGATATTTCTTATTTTTTACAAAGTCTTTGTTTACAAATCAAATTGAGGCTCTTAAATCTAATAAGTCTAAGATTTTATGATCTTTTTATTTAAAATATATATATATATATATATATATATATATATTAAAGTGAAAGATTTAAAGAGAGGATAGAACCTTTACTAGATATTACAAAAGATTCTAGTTATATGATTCCTATTGTAGCTAAAAAAAATTGGTTTTTAAACACATCGTCATCTTTGGCAACCATGGTCTTCTTTTTGTAGTTGTATTGATTCTTTAAACAATATTGAGGAGTATGTTTAGATTTTGTACAATGTATGTACAATCCTTCTTAATGGCGTCAAGTCTGTTTTTACTTAATAAGATGTTTAAAAGATATCATGTCAATTTGCATAGGTTCCAATCTTGATGAATAAGGTTTTGTAAACTTAGAAGATGTTGCCATGACTTCATTTATATTTCTCTAACCAAATCTTTATTCTTAATGTCTTTGAGAGAGTTGATTGATGCATACAATGGCTTAAGCAATAAATTACTTTAATAAGTCTGTTTTTAGCATTATGAATAATAAATCTTTAATATTATCTTTTAATCTATATCGAAATTGATTGATTAAGACCTTATCATTTGAATCCATATCAAAAGCAAGGTTTTGGAATTTAACAACATATATGGTGATTAAATGTGATCCTTATCATAAAGATATGACTTTGATTTTTACTACTATTTTCCATTATATTTTTTAAAATGTGATTGTGAAAAATTTTAAGAATGAATTTAAATCATAAAATAGTCGTAAATTCTTTTCTATCAAAAGTGTAAACTAAAAGAGAGTAGTGTTAGAAAAAAACGCACTTATGAATCTAATTTGAATAAATCTATCAAGGTATTGAGAAAGATGCAACCTTAGATGGAACTTTACTTGTGGTAGAAATCTTAAAAACTTTGAATTTTTTCCATCAAACTTTTCCAACATACTTATCTTTGCATCTTTCATACTTGTAATAACAAGACTTTTTGGATTTAGCTATGAACTTGATCTATTTGTTTTTCTCAATTACACAACTTCTTGGTATAGACTTTGAACTTCATTATTGATGTCTTTTATAGACATTAGAATATTACTTTCTTGATTGGCATTAGAGATACATGAGATTTCTATCCTAAGTCTATTAGCAAGCTTGTGAACGTCTACAATGGTTGCAAATCTATTCTAACTTTTGTCAAGAGTAGCATCTATAATTTTTTCTTCTATAGACAACTCAAATAAATCTATAAGTCAAATTAGAAGAAGGTAATTCACAACTTCTAATATCAAATAAAAATTTAAATAAAAAAAAAATTATCCACCCTCTTTAAAGAAAGAAAGAAATATATATATATATATATATATATATATATATTAGGAAATTAAAATGTTAGATTGAAGGTAGATAGTCTACAACCTTCAAAACACAACAATAGAAGTGAGATAGTTCACTCACTTCTAAAAACAAGAGAAGGACAATGAATTAGCACTCTTGTCAAATTATTAAAGACATGAATCTCAAATAACTAAAAGTTCAATATACTGTTGTGTTGCTTGAAAAGCCTACAAAATCACTCAAAGATGGTATGATATTAAACTAGAATGGCTATTATCAAAGATAAGAAGACTCAAAGATCTTAAAACAAGATTAAAAAATAGAAAGGCATTGATAAGAGTAAAATCGCTCACTCTTGCCTCCATATATACTATCTAACTAGAAGCTATGTGATGACATTCTATAAGACCATCAATACATGTTCAATTTGCAAGACATGTGTCTTAACTTGTAATGCAAGTTTTTTTTATGTATCATGTTGTTAGCTTATACCACAAACTACTAATACATGCGACATGTGACTAACTTTTTGGCCAAGTATCTAATCTATCAATCACCTATAGACATGTATAAAGGTGAAATCATGCCTATAAAGCTTCTAAAAAGCTATCCTATAAGATATCATTAAATTAACTAATTATATTATAAAAATATTTAATTCAAAATATTATAAAAAATTATCTAAAAGTATAGATAATAATCAAGATGGTAGTAAAATTAGTAAGTGTCAATATATTTTTTTTTTCAAAATAGACTTCTATTTACTTTGCAAGGCTATGAATGAAATAAATCAAAGTATATAAGAAAAATAACTAATATAGACATCTTTAAAAATAAATTTTAGAATAATTTGTAATAAAAATTACCTTAAGAAATTGATACTTTGAGAGAATTGATTGAAAATTTAGGTTGATATCAGACCTTGAGGTACAAAAGTACACTTCTACAGCAATTTAGAAATTATATAGTTGGTTGAAAAGTAAGATTTGAGAGCAAACTAGAAAGAGGTTCTTTGGATATTAATTTGGAGTCATTTGAATTTGTAATGACATTTCAAAGGCATTACTAAGTCAAGGTTGTTTTGAGGTGACTTTGAATTTTTAAAAAATATAAAAAAAATTATACTTTAAGGAATTTTGTAAAATTGATAAATGATCTATAGGTGAAATTTTGCAAATAAATGATTATTATTGTTTAAATATTTTTTGTAAGTTTGACCTTGATGAAATGGTTTATTTGAAGGTTATTGAATTTTAAAGTACTAATATTTTAGAAAATAAAATATAAGATATTAGTGAAGGTTTCTAAGATTTGCAACAATTTGCGACTTGGATTAAAATTTTAAAAAACTTAGTAGTAATAGAATTAATTTCTAATACTTGTAAAAAACATGAAAGCCATTGGATGGTGAAATTAAAAGATATTGGCACTCGAAGATCGGCATTAAGGTTAGAAAAGGATGGCAATCAACACCCAATTGGATTAAAAAATTTATTTTTTATTTGTTAAGTTTGATCTTCTTTAAATTGTCTCTATTTATTATTAATTAAGTAATTGAGATTTAAAAAATTAAGTAAAAATTTATAATTAAATTACTAATTATTAAGATTTCAATGTATTATATGATTGATTAAATATTTATTTAAGATTTAAGATTTAATTAGGATTTGGTTAGGATTTGATTTAGAATTTAGGACTTCATTAGGATTTAAATAAGATTTAGGATTTAGGATTTGGTTAGAATTTTCTTGGGATTTATTTTGGATTTTTAAAAAAAAATTATTATGACTTAATTAGAATTCGATTAAGATTTATTTAGGATTTTATTAGGATTTTTTTAGGATTATATGAAGTTTTGGTTAAAATTTATTGAATGTTTTTATTTTTGATATTTCTTTACAGTTTTTTATTTTTATTTTTATTTTTATAAAAAAATATATAATTTCTAAAGATATAATTTAGGATTTCTTTTTGTTTTTTTCATCATTTTGTTAAGACTGATTTTGGATTTCATTAGGATTTAATTAGGATTTTTAAGCTTTAATTGAAATTTATTTAAAATTCTATTAGAGTTGTTAGGACCTTGTTATTACAATTTCTAATTTACCTTGTACAACCAAGTGCCTAATGCATACTCAAGCAAAGCTTCATGTAATATGATAGTGATGTTCTAAAGGACATCCAATACAAGTCCAACTTACAAAACATGTGTCTAATTTATAAGACAAGTTTCTTGTGAGTGCCCCACATGGTTACACTACAAGTGGCTAACATGTATGATATGTGACCATGCGACCAATTTGTTTGACTTTGAAATTGTACATGATGTTGCTAAGAAGTGCTAAAATAGAAATAAATAAAGATTCATGATATAAAAAAAATATCTATTTATTTATACATATATATATATATATATATATACTTAAAAAAAAGTACACACCAAAAATTCTTATTCAGCAACGACCATTTCAGGCACTTGGTCAGTCCTCTACCCACACAAAAAATGAATCAACAATTCAACCCACGCTCCTCCAAAACAAGCTTGCACTGATTCCACCAAAATAGTTGTGCCATGACAAGATCAGAGAAAAACAAAACCCCAAGCACATGAAATCGAAATCGGTGAGAAAGAGAGAATTAAAATAAGAAAGAATCTATGAATGGGTGGGTTGAAGGACATGGCACACAAGATAAAGCGGCACAGGATTTAGTGCAATTCGGACTCCGGTGGTGACAAGTGTTGCACTCTTGGTGTGAACAACTTAAGAGCCCATATGCCGATTGATAGTCACCACTTTCGTGACCAGGCTGCAGAGGCTGAGCTTGTAGGACGAGCTCAATCGAAACCACGCCTGGCAGCATTTGAGCTTCTGCGGCTGGAGGACTCTTGGCACCACATGCGATGACAAGTGTCTGTAGCTTCTGCTCGCGGTCTTCTTCTGCCAAGTCAGCGATGAGACTGCAGCACCTAAAGCATCCTACTTACATCATCGTTTCGGGTGTATAACTGAGGATTGACCCTAGGAGTGCCTATCATGTACCCACCGCACATTAAACCCTACAAGTGTGTTTAATGCGGAGACTATTTTTACCCTAGATCCAGCAATTGTTGCGCGAAATGTATGAGGAATTCTTCGTATTGTACTCTTGGGGGATGGAGTCTTGGTACAGTATACGGAGTCGTTGGGTACGAAGATGAAAGCGTACATGACCAGCGACTCAAGCCCTATCTTGCATTGAATCTTCCGTAGGGGTTTCGTCAGAAGGTTGGATTCCCTGGGTCGTAGCATTCATCGGTTTCTTTGATGTTTTGATGACGGTGTGATTAGAAAGGTCAGAGTCCTTTCCTGACCAGCCCACAATCCTGCGCTGCCATTGGTGCCATTTTCCTCCAGTGCCTGCATGACTGACAGACATCACTCACATCAATTCCAAAACTATTGAAAAAGCCCCATTGGAGTGGGTTTGTCTTCCACTTGGCCCACCACATTTGCTAGACACATTCCCTCCCAGAGCTCAAATCCAGGTAAGCTCACGCAATCCCCCCCCCCCCAAACTCCTTCCCCCCACCAAGCTTCAATCCCAATCCGAACTCGTCCAAAGCAAACCCCTGTTCATCTCAGCATCTCGTTTCCCCTTTTTCGAACACTTTTTGGCTCCATCCACGGATCCTTTTCTCCATCACGCCCTCATCACACTTTCACATCCAAACCGCACACAACGGAATTCCATTAATCCAGGCCCACCCCCAAACAATCCTTTAAGACATAGAGCTTCATCAAGACAACCGAGCCACATCCAATGCGACAATCATGATAGCTCTTCATCACCAACTCAACCGCACCATTTATTTATTTACTTACTTACATATATTACGAAACCGAACTATTAATTGAGGGAGAGCCGCACGATGTGCCACATCGAGTTAGTTCCAAAGAGATTGGAATGCAGAGAACCTCACGATGGAATGATTCCATCTGGGGCTTTCAGACATGGAGATGCGACGCCCCCGCTCAGACCTGGACCCAGGATGAGGGAGCAGCAGCACCATGCTCCTCCTAAAGTGAAAGGTGTCGCACTCCCCGTAAGCGAGCGTGGCAGCCTTTTGCCTTTTTTGGCCTGGACGGAACCAGGCTGGAGCGGGCGGGGCGGGGCCTCACCACGACCCTGCTGCCTGCTTCCCACCAAAGCCTATGGGATATTATGTACGTTTGTGTGGAAGCCTTGCAACGAACGCGGAGGAGCCCACTGGGAGGAGGAGGAGCAGTGGTGTTCTTGGTTGTGTTGATAAGGTGCCTGGCTCTTCACCTCCACCACTTTCATGGTCTGCTGCTTTATTTCGATGCGTAACTATGTGGACTTTTTTTCTTTTTTACTTTCTTTCAAGAAATTTCAAGATACCAAAAACTGTATGTGAATGTTTATTTATTTATCTAAGTAAGTAAGTCAGTGCACCCATGTTATTTTGTTTTAATAAACCAATAAGAAAAATGAAAAATGAAAAATGGAACTTGTAACCACATATGAGTGGACTTAAATTTTAATATATTTAATTTGATGAAAAATAATATGTTAATGTTTTAAGAAATTAAATATGAAAATAAAAATGCATAAGTTTTTCAAAGTGTGGTGTATGTGGAGGTTGGTTGATGCAAGAAGATGAGGGAATAGATGGTATTTTAGAAGAGCCATGAGCATTTATCAAATCAGTATCATGGCTTGAATAATCACAGACAACTTTGGTACTTTGTCCAACATGTAATGGTATGTACTCGTAAAAACGTGCATTACATGTATGTATGTATGCATGCATGTATATATTCTCATGATTCTTCATTAGTGTTTTATTTATATATATATATATATATATATAAGTTAACGACCAAAATTTGGAACATGGTCTGCAATGCACAATAGAGAAGAATCTGCAAAGCCTTTTATCTGGAAGGATGACGGATCCTGAGGATCTTCGACCCTATTGCAGTGTTTTTCCCTTACTTCTGTGAGCTTCTCCGTCGTGCTGAAGTATCATCTTCTGTTGGCTCCCGCATGACATGATTTCAGTGGATAGGTTAGAATCCTGCATGGAGTTAAAAGGTGAGGGGGGATGAGAACATTCTCATATCCAGGCAACATATGGGAGAAAGGAATCGTGGCAGAATTCGAGGAGGAATAAAATCCTGTTGCCTTTCAAGAGTGTGCCACGAGTAACAGCAGTACCGTCTTGGCTGTGGAAAAAATACTGGATTTTTCCTAAAAGTCCTAATATCTCCCGGTTTTGAACATCCTGCCTTTTCAGCAAAGCTCGAATGGAACGAAGTCACGGATTGACGCTTGTTGTTTATGCCACAATAACGATGGTAATAGCTGCAGAGGTTGTTTGGTGTAATCGGGGTATCTTAGATGCTTGAAAGTGCATGTTGCGATACAGAAAAGCGTTGGGTTTGTCTTCTACTCCTTCTCAGTTCTTTCAAACAGCGAGCAGATAGAGATCGCCACTCTTTTGGGGAAACAGAAAGTCATAAATAACATCGAACCTAACCACACTCGGAGATCCAAAGGGGAGTAGATTCATAGAAAAGGTTACTGCTTACAACTCCTGCTGATACTGGTGCACCCTGAACACGATACGCAGTGTATGTATGCTCGACTGGTCATCGCGAAAGCATCGGAACTACAACAGTGAATTCAGGAGATATGAGGCTTCTCAAAGTTGCTTGAGACGGAGCCAAGCCGTGACCATGAGGGGACAAATAAAAAAAAAAAAAAAAAAATAAAAGGGCACGAGAATAGAACTGATCAACTCAACCCTCTTGATGCGACTGCTGTTGTAGGAACAGTGAGCGTGTTAAAAAAACCCAAACTGCTTTGTTTTAATAGGGACAGCCTCGGTACCGCAAACCATATGACCTCGTTCAGATGAGCACTGTGAGCTGCGGCCACCCGTCCGCCACGGCTGGGTCCAACCCATGACACCAGTTTGGACCCAACAGGAATCTAAGGGCTGTGTTAGGAGAAAACAAAGTTCAGTGTGCCGGCTCTGACGGAGCTCGACGCTGATCAGGGCGGAGGCGCCTTTTCTTGGCAAACTGGACGCTCCGAGTCGCCACTAGTTGTCAGATCACGTCTACCTGTTGGAATCCTGAAATATTCTTTGTAACCCGAGTCAAGAATCTACCCACTTCCATGTAATCAATGGAATATTCTTTATCTAATACAATATTCGACTCGGGAGGTATTCTGCAGTTCTACTTGTTAGTAGTTACATGGCTTTGAAGGCAGAAGGCTTGGCAACGTGAAGAAGACGATGATGATGATGATAGAGTGCTGCACTTTGTCATACAGTAGCTGGTGTGAAAAAGGACAAAGCTTGAACTTTACTTCTGATTGGGAGTGGTGGCATGGAAGCAGAAAACCAAACAAACACACCCCCAAAAAAAGAATAGGAAAAGCGCAGTTCCTTAAGAGCAGATGCCAAGTACTGATTCGACTTGGCTCCTAATCAAGTGATGTACTAAATCAGGCTTTTGCTGTGGGCTGAACTTTGGAATCCATATCCTGAGAATGAGGAGGAACAGGGTCAGCTCCTCCCACCCAAGAGGCTTGGCAAAGTCTGTACAATGCCCCAGGTGCATTGTTAGAACCCAATCAATCAATCAATTTATCTCCATTGGCTCGACTTGTGGAGCATTAAAAAATCAACATAAAACTATTTTTCTTTCTTTATTCAATTATTTGTGTGTGCAGAGTGTAAGAAACTAGTGTTTTGAGAGAGGGTCTGGATCTCACAACGTGATGCTACTGGATCCTACACACTTTTTTGCAATTATAAATGATTTGCAACAAAACAGCAGAAGTGGATATATTAGTGTGGATGTAAATAAGTTTCTCAATTTCATTCCGTGTCCGATTATCTTTTGTAGAACTATATATGTATATATATATATATATATATATATATATATATACATATGTTTATATATTCTGTGATAGAATTACAACAGTTTCTACAAAATTTGTGCAGTATGGCAAAAGTTTTGGTAGATGTGAGTCAAATAAAATTTATGCTCTCTTTGGAAAATAATTGATGGATGTATTACTTTTTTTTCGTCTGAATACCTTGAAGTGTTTCAAGTTTCATCTTTATTTGACCATCAACTTTTATGCCCGTCAATTCTAGAAAAGAAAAGGTTGATGTTTGTGCTACATTTCCCAAACAAGATGAGATGAGGGTAGAGATAGGATCATCCCACCCTCTTGCCAAGTCTTTCCCTTTATTTTGTGTGGTTATGTTTGTTTCTCTTTCTCTTATACCACTTGTGTTTTGGGTTTTTGTTGTGACCTTGTGGCTAGGGCCACCTTAAATTATAGCATTGACTATATTTAGAGAGATATCACATAACAAACAAAACTATCTATAGAGTTCTTTTGCCTTCATAAAGCTTGGCATTTTTCTCTTTCTTTTTAAAACCAAACCATAATATTTGTCCAGATCCTAGTGCAAGTTTTAGAACAAAAAAGTTTTAACCTGGTTTTATTCTTGTTTGTAATACAAAGCCTATTAATATTCATTGCTGAAATACAAAAGTAAAATCCTTGTCATGAAATGTATTTTGATTTGCATTCCAATAATAACTATAATTTATCTTCGAAATCCTTTTCATATGGTGTTTTTATTTTTATACAAATAAAATACAATGGAGTCAAACTATTAAAATCATCTTATTTAATTATCTAATAAATTTTCCAACTATCTTTAAATTACTTGCAATCTTTGTAATTTCTCTTTATATAAATTGACATTCCATTTTCACTTGGGAATAATATATAAATTTAATATACATGTTATTTTAGAAAGTAATTGAACATCATCCAACTTCTTTCATTTTCAATTCAAGTCTTGAATTCTCAATCTACTAGTTCAGTAAAATTGTTTAAACAAATCAGTTATAAAATTTGTCCTAAAGGTTGGAAAGGTTACACCACCTGGTAATATTTTAGAAGGTAGTGTTTTTGTCTCTAATTCACATGGATTATACTGCATCAAGGGAGATGATACATGTTGTACATGGAGAGAGAGAGAGAGAGTTGTGTATGTACACAGCACTAGGTCAAAAATGAAACTACTTCTGATACTTATATATATATGTATATATCAATGAATTTGTGATTATAATTGTGGTTATAGATGAAGTATTATTATTTTACTATTTCTGTCAAAATATTAAAAAATAAAAAGTCAAGCAGAATACTCTAACCATGGAAGCAAAGTTGCTGTAGGTTAGTGAATGATACATTAATAATGGGGTTTAAATGTTCAAGCATGAGCAAACCTGATGCATAATTAAAGTAGCCATGTGGATGTGATGAGCAGCTGAACCTGTGCCCACCACCAGTACAAGAAGTCAAATATAGTTTCGGTCCATGTAGAGAATAAAGGCAGTTATGAGGTTTCATTTTAAGCATTGAATTTTTACTGCAGTTTCACTGATAAAAGGATTATTTTTTTTTCTTTTTTGGTGTGAAGCTTAATTTAGAGGTGATGCTGAAAATCTGCTTGTCATTCTATTCCTTCTGAGATATTTAGTGTTTCATATTTACTTTTTGACGACAAATTTTAAACCATAGGTGCTGACTTTTTAAATGCCATTCCAAAGCAAAAGTGCAAACCCTGGAGGTGTATATGGTGAATAGGGTTGCATGACAGGGAAAATTATCCACCATCTGAACCTTTTAAATAGAAAAAAGAAAAATAGAATGGGTTGCGTCTCAGGTGACGTCCTTTTAAATTTAACAGCACTTGTAATTCATTCATTCACGAATCCATCCGTCAATTATTGTGGATGTGATTCTAAAGGAAGGGAAGATCATGAGAAAGTGTCTGAAAATAAAGCTGGAAAGTATTTTGACTGTGAAGAAGGGCAAAGACAGTCCAAAGCAGCACCTTGTTTCCTTTTCTGTTCTTTCACCAGGCCCTGAGCTAATGAAGGAGGCCAGAACAGAACCAATTCAGATTGGACCTACTACTTTGGATGAATGAGAATCGAATATTCTCCACGTTTGCACTGCAGCAACTTCCTTTTATCACTTCCAAAGCTGTTTTCTTTTATTTTTTTTTAAAAAAAAAAAAAAAAAAAATCCACTAAAAAACCTCCAGCAGAATCAAGAGGAAATTTTAACAATTTTTCCTTAGTAACATACAAACTACCCAAAAAAAATAAATAACACAAAAACACAATATTCACCCATATTCAACAAATAAAATATACTTGATTGCACAGTAATTTGAAGGCTGGTGAGTTCCAATTAAATACCTGGGAATCAGGGTTTTTGTAATTAATGACTTTGGCGAATGGGTCCGTTCGAGAATCGACAAATCGAACAACTCACTTGGATTCCTGAGAATTGGCTGCTGGCGGGGTTGTTCCAAGGCTGCTGTTAGCCACTCACTAATACGGTCACTAAGATATCGTGGTAACTCACTAATTGAGTACTGGGTTCGATTCCAGGGGGTTCAACAAGGTAGAGTGGCAACTTTAGGCCGAGGCGTGCAAGAAAGTCGCTCCAGGGGGGGTGGTGTGGAGCCGGGCTGGGCCGGGCGGGCAGGCAGGCGGGGGGGGGGGGTTGTGTGGAGGCCCTCCCCGTTGTTTCGCCGGGCGCTTTCTCTCTCGCCACTTCTATAAGAAGCCAGCAGTTCTGCATACAACTCGTTTTGGATTTCTTCTACCTTCTCAGTTCTTTTGCATCTCATAGTGATTGCTTCGATCTGGGATTCTGCTGCTCGCTAAGGTTGTCTGCCATCTATCTTGTCAGAGATTCCTCTCGTGTACTTTTTGGCTCGCTGATTGATTAAGTCTATTCCCTTCTCTCGGAGGGTCTGGGAGGTGCGTGTCTGTCTATTCGAGTTGGTTTGCGTCACTCGTGCACAGGCGGAGGTCGATCGGTATCGGTTGGCCAGTTTTCTGAGGGAGCTAAGCGTTTTTTATTTTTATTTTTATTTTTTATCATATTATTATAATAGATTTCTGAGGGGGAGCTCTACTAGTGAAGATGCCTTGCCTGTGTTCTCCCTCCACTCATGCTGGCTCTTTCCGGTGCCGCTTGCACCGATACAATTCCTGGGGCGGAAAGAACTTTAGGCCCAAATCGGGCGAGGACTTGGAAATCTCGACGGATTCATTGATTGAGAATTGTCTCAACAAAGCGCCGAAGTCGAACTTGAAGCCCGTCCCTTCGCTTCCTGCTCCCTCACGCACTCCAAATGTTAGAAGTCCACCAAAGGGAGCGAGCAGGCTGCGGAATGTGGTGAGCAGCTCGGACGAGGAGGATGAAGTGGTGAAGCCTTCAGTTCCTAGCACGTAAGCTGCTGTTACTTTCTGCTCTTGGCTGGAATTGTTCTTTCTGGAGAAATCTGCATGATTACTGCCGATTATTATTTTCAGGAAAACACGCGAATGGTATCTCACTATCTCACTTCCCATTTAATGCAGTGAACGTATGCCCGGCATGAAGATGGCTTCTGGAACCGGAGGCAGCTATGCTTCAGCACCTGGTGAGCGCGCTGCCATGTTCAGGATGCTGAAGACTGGTCAACCAATTTCCAAGATCTACTCATAATACTATCAATACTTTGGTAGTGTTGCCGACACATGTATGATATCTTGGTCTCTCTCCTGTAATTAATTAGAAGTCATATGTCTGTCCCGACTGTACTAATCGTCGGCATATGAAACGGGTTACTTTTTGTACTGCTTTTTATGAGTCATTTTTACACCGGTTTGCATACCGGATATATTGCCGCCTGTCTGCTACCGAACCGAGGAGCTCGGCTCCTCCTCCATCGACTGCCAGAGAAATTTCCGAGAACCGATTTTAGGACTCTTATCTTAGTAGAGTTGAACAGTCGTTGTCGTCCGGAAGTGGACGAGTTTTGTATACAGGGTGAGCATCATTTGTGCTCTTTAGCATGATGACTTTTTTAGTCGTGTAATCGTCTCTTGGGCTCCTCTGTACACATGTTGTTCGGCAATGACGTGTATGGAATGTCACGTCCCATGGCTCATGCACTCATGTGGCAAGATCGCTTGTTGTCTCGAGCTGTCTACAAGTTCATATTAGATATGCCACAGTTCTGGTCGATCTAGACCATCATTAATTTGCAAGATTACATGTATTCTAGGGGTTAAGAGTCCTGTATATGTTCTTAGCACCCGTTGACGTGCAAATACGTAGCTCATCCTGACAATGCACGTCCAATGCATGCCGTCTAGTCAACACACGGCTTGCTAGGTTCCAGAAGTGTCGTCGAACATGAACAGGTCTTTCAACTGTCTGTTTGGCACTCTTCTGTGATATGCACCTGTTTCACGATGCTCGTTCTCGTTGCAACGCCACGTTTTTAAGGTACTTCACGTCCACTCTCTTTATCCTCCTTTTCGTCTCTCGATTCTTCCGCAAACGTTTCATTTTCGTGTCTTTCCCTAGTGCTGTCGATTGTGTGTGTGTATGTATTACGAAAATGTTGGATATTCTTGTAAGGCAATGTTTCATTCTGAGGCGCAATTAAAGATTTTCAAGTCTGATTGGCAGATTGCCGTGTTGATTGCAAACGCATGCGTTACAAGCACAAAGGTTCGT
This sequence comes from Physcomitrium patens, assembly GCF_059467195.1. Taxonomy (NCBI): domain Eukaryota; kingdom Viridiplantae; phylum Streptophyta; class Bryopsida; order Funariales; family Funariaceae; genus Physcomitrium; species Physcomitrium patens. The sequence goes on along the minus strand of NC_143423.1, from coordinate 8,274,564 downwards.
GACCGTAACAACTCTGCTGTACAGGCTGAGTGGTGTGTGCTGATACTGCTGCGAATGCTATTTGCTGTGATATATCCCTACGTTATGGCAAGACTGAAACATGTGGGGTCTCTATCAGGTATTGAAAGGCTTCTTGCATTCCATATTTTGTGTCCGATGTAGTATGGTTACTCAGATCTTTCTGCATATTGGGCAGACATTCATGGTTCAAGCCCATGGGAGATCAACTTATAGAGGTTTGAATTAGATTGATTCGTCCTAGATAATTACTTGTTTACTTACTGCGACACAGAAAACTCAATACCGACTTAAGTTGGGGAGTTTGGACGGTCGGTAGTTGTGTGGGTGATGTATTGTCAGTCTATTAAGCTTGCGGACACACTTCGAATGCTCGTCATGTATCTAACCTGTTGCACTTTTTGCAGTGGCCCAATCTTCAGTGGCAAGTGGACCATTCAGATGAACAGTGCAGTCATCAAGGTTCAACAGATCCAAGGTTTTCTCAGGGTTCCCTACATACTTTAGGAGACGTAAGGTCGACGATAAGTTCTCTTGACAATGATGGTACGTACATTGTCTACCTAAAGTTGTCACCGTCGAAACTTCACAACCATACTTTTTGTTATATATGGTTCCGTTCGGAGAGAGTATATGTGCACGCAAAGACTGCTGACTCTTGGGTTGGGTCGGCAGGCTAACTTCCTCCTAGTTTCAGTTTCTAAGCCAACTTTTGTTCGGTGATTTCTGTGATTGTTGAAATGAGTTTCTCGATAATCAGTGGCACAACGGATGTGGATTTCCTTCACACAGTGGAGAGAGTAGTAGAGTCGTATGGAATTCTTTGTTACGGCATGGATTGAAGTTGAATTGACTTCAAACACAAGTGATGGACGATCAAATTTCTCCAGTTGCGTGGCCGGCCGGCCGACCGGCCGGCAGAGACAAGTTCAGGTGAGATTCCTTGGACATTGAATAGTAAAATTATGTACTACATCAGAGAAAAATCCCAATCATGGATAATGTGATTTACATGATTAAAAAGTAATCTCCATGGAACAAAAAATATGCTTCCTCATTTCTCTCGGATTATCTCAATAATCCAACTAATCAGAGCTGCCGAATTTCAGATGGATGACCACGATGTGGCTGGTCAGTAAGCAACAATTATGTCATAACTAGCTCAGATAAACTGTCCAACTATTCCTATAGAAACTTACTGCAGAATTGCCGTACTTTAAATGAGGATATCCACTCCCTCAGGCAAGGAAGGATTGCAACAGGTTCTGTCATGGGCACCAAACATAGGAAATAGCAAGATATTACGAAACTGCCCCACTTCTTTGTAAGAATACTGCAAACGTCCACAGAAGATGCAATAGCAGAAGAAACGGCTTCACATATATATATATATATATATATATATAAGTGTCGGGATGGACCTACTCTGAATTAGAAAGAAAAATTACTGTCCTAATCATATACAAGGCGAACACAAGGAGGGACAATTCCTTGAGTTTTTCAGTCTGAAAATTTACACAGTGAGCTGCAGCTGCTCTGCTATGAAAAGGGAAAAAAGAGGTAATTGTGACCAGTGTTCTAAATTATCCCTCTCGTTCACTCATGTCTAGGCATTAACATAATAAAATGAGTACCATGCTATTCGCACTAGCAGACGGTAGCTACTGATTTCGAGAATAAGAGGAACTTAATGCCTAGCCCACAAGTACAAAAAAGTATCCATATGTGCACTCAACAGCGAAGCTCAAAAATTACATGAACTCTTCGCCGAGTTACCTAAGCTCAAGCACCGTCATCACATCGATGAGGTAATCTCGTCTAGCAACCCTAAAGATTCAGTTCAACAAATTAGCATGAACGGGAGGCACTCATCATAATATGTTACGGTGTGTCGAACAATCTTGTTACCCCAAGAGCACGATAGAGTGCCAAAATCTACTTCAAAACGTCAGATAATCAGAGTTCTCAGATTGGAGCATTCGACTCGCAGATTGAATCTTTATCATTGAGCTTACGCTTACGAGTCACAGGACTTGACACAGAACCTCGAGAATTCCGGCTTGCACTATTCCGTCTGGATTGAGAGGTCCGGGGGGACGAGTTCAGTCGTCCGCTTCTCCTTGTAATTCCAGTAAGAGTAGCATCCTTCACACCCATATTCTGCGGAAAACTCTCCAGAACATCGTCATCTTCAACATTGCTCTCAATATCTTTGTCTTTTCGACTCTTGCGGACTATAGACTTCACTAGAGGCTCGACCTTTTCTTCATCATTTTCAGGCTCACTCGATATACTGCGTAGCGGTTCTATCTTCTTTCGTTTGGTCTGAGGTGATGCCAGCACTCTTTCAATGGGTGTGACAGGTCTCTCCAAAGAGGAAGCTGATGATGCGCTTTTCTTCCCAAAAGAAAGTGGCTTCTTCTCGTTTACCTCCTTAAGAGGCAAAGATTCCTCATCCTCGCTCTCTTCCATGGCTCGCAGCTTGGTCATACGACCTTCAATCTTCCCACTCATGCGGTTACGTTTGGCAGAAGTACCTCCCATTTTCCAGTTTGCGCCACTCTCCCACTCTAACAACGCTGCGTTGACAGATTCTGGAGGATCCACTCGCGCATCACTGAACTTCGCGTCACAGTATACGCGCGGACGAGGCAAAAGCCTTCCATAAAACTTGCCAGGGTTCAGTCCAACCATCTTGTAAGGACAACAAGAGCAAGTAGCTGGCTATAACCTCGAGATAACTTCTCCGTCACGCCCACTGAAGCAACTCCCTATGCTCGCTGCCCACCGCCTTGACTTACAAGTTACAAAAAGACTTTCGAGCCCGAATATAGAAACTATTGAGAGGGTGAAATTATGTGCAGAGCTCAAGGAAGGGAAAAACTGAGCTTGCACATCGAGTATCATCGAAAGAGAGTATGAGACCTCTGAGCATCTAACATATACTCCCCCAGACCAGAAATTCAGCATGAATTAACAGACCTAGAAAAATAAAGGATGGTGGCAATCTCAACATGTCGTCGACCCACACTGCACACGTAGAATCAGTAGTGAAAATCTCCCAGAAACTCCCTTACAGCTTCGTCAGTGTTCTAGGACGACAACAATCGAAACGGAGTACATCAAACCCACCGCTTTGGAAATCCCCAGCAACTTGCATGTTGCGCTCAGCAACAACAAATCCAGCTCCCGCTGTCTTAATCAGCAACATCACTCGGCTGAGCAAGGCCCCACACAATATATCCGAAAGAGCTTCAGTAGCTCGCAGGGCAACAAAAGCGATACACGTCTCCGGCGCGAAAACTTGTCAGAAATCGGACCTAATTAACAGGGCCTTCAATCTTAATTACGTAGGTTTAACGGAGGAGTGTACGGAATACGGAGATGGAAACTGAAAGATGTCTCGAAATTCTTCATTTAGGGGGGGAAACGATCTTCCCGCGATTTAAAAAAAAGTTGCTGCTGAGAGCGGGAAGGAGAATTACTGGCTTCCTTGCTCGATGGATGAATGTTGAGAATAAGCGGATGTGTTATATTGGATGAAAGATTAATGGATGGGGGAATAGGCGGTGGCACTCCCGGTAGCCAAGGTTGCTGGCGAATAGTGACGTGATTATGAGTAGATTAGTCGAAGATCGCTCGAGTATGGTATCCTATGTGAGAATTCCGCTGAATGTACAGAACGTCGCATCATGTTAAAACCCTGGATTGATGTAAGTACACAATAGTGGACTCTGCGACAAGACTTAAAACCTCTTCAAAACATCAATTTAGGTGTTGTACAGCATAATTCAGTTTCCTTGTGCAAAAGAAGTGGGTTACTCACGTTTTGTGACAAAGGTAAGTGACTCATTTCTTTTTACTACTGCAACAGGCACTGGTTACATGGTTACACATGTACTGATTTCGCATGGTTCGAAGTGCAGTGTTCGATTCTCTCAACCGAAAAGAGTTGAGAGGGTATCAGTGGAGATTGAAATATATCTGAGAGAGCGAGAGACAGAGAGAACATTCCACAGATTCCATGCACTACATGCACTAAGAAATTGTTCAATATTGACATCCACTATTAAAGCCGTAAGTTATCATGACTTAACACACGAAATTGATACAGAAACCATACAATCTTCATCATCGCACCCCCGACCAGCACCATAGTGTGGCCATAACATTCTTCCGGCCTTGGATGGAGAGCCCTAGTGAAATACACCATCAAAAACCATAATAGAAATATGATACTGCCAAACCCAGACCTTAAAAATCAAAGGGACGGCTAAGGCTTAAGCTGGAAGTTAAAATAACATTCAAAAGGCAACAGTTTCCTGCAACCAGCGGCAAACCATGACACATGACTCCAACAGGAAGAAGGAAAGTCCAAAATACAATGCTCATCAAGACTTCTAATTCTTGTTCTGCTACTCAAAGTAGTCGCACGTCGCTCAATCTTAGCTGATGGACTTCCGCTTCATTGGGCTACTGCTGGACCAATCGACAGATTCTTCAATGTCTATCTGATAGTGACAGTCTTTCACTGCTTGAAATCTAAGACATCTATCAAACACTTCCATAGTAAAACTTAGAAAGGAATGAACCCCCGACAGGAGAATACTGTTTGCATTATAAGAGAGTATACCATTTTCAGGGTCAGTCCTCTTTTCACAACCACTTTCGTGAAAAGAGATAATTCAGCACAAAAATTGCTTCAATTTCTACAACCTGACTACAGGCGAGTCATACTCTGTAATAAAGATTTTGCGAATCCTAGCCCAGACTCGGAAAGAAAATATTTGAACTGGCATACAAAACACTGCCAGAGTCATTGGAACCCTTTAATCACAGCACTTCGTCAGATCTCTAATCATCACATACATGGGGTTTCCAGTTTAATAAGAGACAATTCGTGATCAATGTACAGCATGATCCATGGCCAACAGACTGTGCACTCTAGTTGAGAAAGCACGCCAGTATGTCAAATATGAAACAGGGACTCACGTGCTACCACTCATATAAGTCAAGATATATCATTGACCTGTCACTCAAAAATAAGTAAATAAATAGATCACTAGGCGGACTCGCAGGCATTCAGGTTGTACGACATGGTTCACGCTATAATCTCCTCGACCACCAACACAATGCTGCCATGGGGATAAGAATACACCCGTTCCCTCCAAACCCCTACTTCTACATGACGAGAGCTTCAACGCGATGCGTTATCCCTCCCTCGAAGCCCTGCACAACACCTCAAATACCCTCATGGCCCTTGTAGGGATTCCAGAATTCCTTAGGGGAGGATGGCTCTTATCCAACGCTGCATCACATCCGCGTTGACAGACAGACGAAGGGTAGATCAGTAATGATGCGGTAAAACATTCCAATGAAACCCTAACACGGTTTCTTAGGCTTAGGGTTCCAGTTCCGTTTGAGACCGTTTACTTTCAAGGTGTGAAATTTAAAACGTCATTCTGTTTATTACAGAAGAAAGATTGTAAGGTATTTGATATCATTGTTTTAGTCATTTTCACATAAAAATATTAAAGTTCTCCTAAACATTATAAGTAACATAGATGGTGCTTAGATGGTGCTTAAATGAAAAACAATAGTATTTATGGCATGTAATTGTAGTCAAGTCAAAAAATGAACCCAATTAGTATCATAGATTTTGAATAATTTTAGAAAATATTTTATATGTCTATCCTTGTATGTACCTTGCTAAAATCAAAACTGAGGCCAAAGAGAACAAAGACCAAAAAACCCTTAAGACATTGCCACTATTATTGCTAATGGCTGTGTCAATTGCTCCAATCTTAGAATGAGCTCTATTACAACCTGTTCAATGGTTCTTGACAACATTGGGCCTAGTAGAATATATAGTTTTTTTGGCAGCCTATCAAAAAAATTCATTTCTTTTATTGTAGCAAGAGTTTAGAGTGGAATCTAGGAGGAGCCACTATGGAATGAACATGTGGCATCAACTGTGGCTTCTACTACACATATGGCAGGGTGGTTGATAAAAGTCACTTTTATTTCTTTTCATTATGCAAGGAAGGCTTCTTGAAAAAAAAAGAATTAAAAGTAAGGTCTTTAAGAAGCCATTATATAGTGGATATATAGTATTCAGCCTAGATTTTGTCAACCACCCCACCTTAAGGACAATCCTAGCCAATGCACCATGAATCCATGGCATCAATCCCTTGACTTCCTCCACTAGCGCCAACAAATGGTATTGTCAATGATAAGAACTTAGAAAAGATTCATAAACAAGTGAAATAGGTATCAAAAAGAGATGAGAAAATGATAATAAAAAAAAATGTATATTCAAGAAGAAACTAAAATGGCTATTATCAAAGATTAGAAGTCTAAAGATTCTTGAAATTGCATTAGAAGCAAGCAAGGAATTGACAAGAATGAAGAAGGCTTCATTCTTGCCTCTATATATACTATCTAACTAAGAATCAGGTAACAATGTTCTATAGGATTTGGATCTCCAATACATATTCAATTTGCAAGATACATGTCTTAACTTACAAGACAAGTTTTTTATACATATGCCACATAATTAGCTTATATCACAAGTTATTAATACGTTGTCATGTGGTAACACAACTATATAGTGAAAAATAAAAATATGGATGTTATTATAAAAGAACCTAGAAAAAAGATGTACTTGAAAAATAAGGATAAATGATAGAAAGATAATAAAAGATTTAGTCTTAATATTGTCTTTTATAGAAGGAACTTCTAATTACTTTATAGAGGCATAAATAAGCCAAATCAAAATAAATGAGATAAAAAATGATATAGACATGTATAAGAGGGATTTAAGAATAGATTTTAGCAAAATTTACCTCAAAAAGCCAAAAATTGATATTCGAAGAGGATTGGTTGTCAACTTGAAATGAAATCAGACCATGAGGCACAAAAATGCACATTTATGGTGACTTTGAGGTTCTTTGATATATTAAAGAGTGGAATTTGAGAGCAAACTTAAAGAAAGATTTTTTAGCATTGTTTTTATATCAATCAAATGAATATTGGATTTTTGAGGAATTTTCAAAGTTAGTGATGTTCTTGGTTGGTTAAGATTTTTGAGGAATAAAAATTTGTTTACAAATTTGAAGGTTTCTTGAGTTTTGTGGTATGTGTATAAGTGAATTTTGGAAAATGTGTTGGTATTCTACTTATTAATATGTATGCAAATTTTGAAGCCAATTGAATAGTTAGATCAAAGTGTGTGAAGGTTTTTGTAGATTGAGATCTCAAAAATTGGAATTTGAAGGTCAGTGAGTATATTTAAGATCTCTAGCAACCTATCAATTAGATTGAAGTGATTTTTGTTTTTATTTATTTTTTTATTTTTTTTGTTTTTGTTTTTGTTTTTGTTTTTTTGTTTGTTTGTTTGTTTTTTTTTGTTTTTTTTTTTTTTTGTTTTTTTTTTTTTTTTTGTGGATACTAGACTTTATTTCAAACATGTTAGATAAAATTTAGGAGAAATTCAAGAGTTCTAGAAGGAAATATTGGTAGTAGAAGTTCAGCATTCAAATTGGAGTAGGAAGCTACCTAACATCCAATTGAATTATCTTAATTTTCTTTTAATTTGTAATTGCAATTGATTTCATCTTTTTGTACTTTTTCTTAATTAAGACATTAAAAAGTGTAAAAAATTTGAGTTGGCATCAACAATTTGATTATTAGTTGTTGATGTTTTAATTACTATAGAGTTTATTAAGAGTTTGTTTAAAATCTAGGATTTGATTAGAGTTGGTTTTGGATTTGGTCTAAGATTTGCTTAGAATTTGGTTTAGAACTAGTCTAGGATTTGTTTAGGATTAAGGATTTTATTAGGATTTCAATTAGGATTTGACCGAGGATTTGATTTAGAATTTGGTTAAAAATTAAGTAGGATTTTAATTAGAAGTATATGAGAATTTATATTTTTAGTATTTTTTTAAGGTTCTTTATTGTTTCTTTAAAGGTTATTATTTCTAATATTTCTTTTAAGATTATTATCATTTCTTTAAAGATTCATTTTTATATTTAATTTTTTTTGTTATTTTTTTTAAAGATTAATTTGGAACTTCTTTGTATTTCTTTTATAGCTTCTTTTAAATTTATTTTTTATTGGTCAAAATTTGATCAAGATTATAAAGGTCTAGTTATGATTATTTAAGATTCTATTAAACTTAGAAGGATATTTCTTACATTTTTACTTATCTTCAATAACTAGACACTTGATGCATTCTCAAGTAAGAACACACGTAATACAACAATATATGATATAAGACTAATTGTCAAAGATATAAATCTTAAAGAAAGAAAATCTTCAATTCACTCTTGTGTCACTGAAAAGAACTAAAAAGTCACTCAAAGATGATATAGTATTGAATTAGAATAACTACTGTCAAAAACAAGAAGACTAGAAAGTCTTAAAAGAAGACTAAGGACTAGAAAGGCATTGACAAGAGTGAAGAAGGCTTCATTCTTGCCTCCATATATACTCTTTATTAAGAGCCACATAGCAATGTCCTATAAAACCTTCAAAATGTATTGACTTTAAAAGATATGTATCTTAACTTGCAAGACAAGATTTTTATATGTGTTCCATAAAATTAGCTTGCTATATAAGCTATCAAGATGTGGTTAATTTCTTCATAAAGTTTCTAACCTACTAATGAATTGCAAATACATATAAAATCAAAGCAGCATCTATACAGCTTCTAAAATTAATTTATTTTTATCTACTTTTACATACTTTTGCTTAATTATGTAGGTGTTTAAAAGCATACATATGTATATCCATGATATTATCTTCTATTCTAAAAATAAGTTCCATGAAGAGCGATCATCATGTCTTGATGAAATCAAAAACGCTATGAATTATATTTGCCATATATTTTTATTTTAGTTCTCTTTGAAGATGGTTGATAGGTTCTTCCAACCATCAACAGTATCCCATACTAAGGCAAGAAGACTACCTTATTATTAGATTTTTGTTGAGGCCTATATAACTTTTATCTAATAAAATATTTGAAACATCGTCAGGAGTTATTTCTACATCTAATAAAATCACCAAACATCAGTAGTCTCTTCTAAAGTTGTGATATCAAATACATTGTGTCTCACCATCTATTCAAGGAAATTTATGTCATTCTTGAGGATCTTCATCTCGATTATGTCATCTTGAAGGTTGTGACAATTACAATGTCTTACTTGATAAGTCAAGAAATAAAAGTTCTTGAGTTGAATCTACTAGTTGTTGATTGTCTATCTCTTTAGCATCACAAATATATAGAAGCTACAAAAAAAAGATAGAAAGTAGAGTGTTATCTTCCTTTTCTCTTGTTTCTTTTATGACAAAGATTTGTTATTCTTCATCTTGGTTTTGATGGATGTTGTTTATGAAAAGTTTTAACACTCTTTGTTGTATTTGCAAGATTCTTTGCTAACTTCCATGTGCATTTGCTAATATCATATCTACGCCAATGAACATGATATTTCAACCTATTTCAATGTTTCCTTGAATTTAAGACTTCTTCTACCTCAACCTTTTAATTATTATTTATTTCTATAGGAAGAGATGGTATTTTTCTTCTCAAAATATTCATTATCTTATATGGCTTTAGAAGAGACATGTGAAATACAAAATGGATCTTTATAGACTCCGATAGATATAATTGATAAGCAACAAAATTGACTTATCACTAATAAAAAAAGATCCAAGTCTATAATAGTCCAACTTGTCACAAGAACAAGTAGTCTTGATATTGCCACAAAGTAACCATACCTTATTACTTACATTGAATTGTGGTTGTTCCTTGCAATAGGCATCCACATTCATGTTTTGTCATTATTGAACTAATTTTAACTATGCCTTCATTGTTACATGTAGCTTTGACAAACGATTTGCCAAATCATTCCTAATAGGATTATTAACTTTTAAAAAGTCAAAAGTATCAAGTTATGGATGATAACTATAGTTGGTGAAGAAAGGTATTTGTTGAATAGAAGAATGTACTAAATTATTATATATAAATTCTATTAATGGTAAAAGAGTTGTCCAATCATTTTAATGATAGTTGATGGTATACTTCAAATACTATTCCAAAACTTAATTCACCCATTGTCATATTACGTGAAGTGTTGCTTGAAAGTGCATCGAGTACTTAGATGTAGAAGATAGAATAGAAATTGTAATAAAAAGATCTTAATTCTAATAGAATATTAAATAAATTCTAATTAAATCTTAATAATATTAAACAAGTTTTAATCGAATTCAAAAGAAACCTTAAAGAAACTACAAAAAATAATAAGAAATCTTAAAAGAATTAAAAGATAATAGACAATAAATCTTAAAAAAAAATCCTTAATAAGTCCTAAAAAATATAAAAATAATCACAATATATCTTAAATAAATTTCAATTAAATTCTAATTTAATCTTAGTTATAATCCTAATGGACTTCAATCAAATCCTAAATAAATCCTAAATCCTAAACCAAACCCTAGACAAATCCTAAAATCTAAATAAAATCCTAGATAAATCCTAAATCCTAAACCCAATCCTATTCAAATCTTAAATCTTAAATCAAATCCTAAAAAAATCCTAAATTCTAAATAAAATCCTAAATTTTAAATAAAATCCTAACCAAACCTTGAATCTTAAATCAAATCCTAAAAAAATTTAAATCCTAAATTTTAAATCAAATCCTAATCAAATCCTAAATCCTAAAGTAAATCTTAATAAAATCCTAATATATTTTAAAATCTTAATATCTTTTGATTAAATTTTTTATTTTATTTAAAATTTTATACACCTCTAAATCTCTTAATTAAAAATAAGTACAATAAATTTGAAGTCAATTGTACTTACTAAATAGAAGAAAAATCCTAAAATCTGCTTAGATATTAGCCTCCTTCTTTTTAACCTTAATATTGTTCTTTCAATGCTAACATCTCTCTTTTGCACCATTCAATTGATCTGAAAATTCTTATTTATGTAGGAAAACAAGTCAACTATACACACACATAACTTTCACTTGAATCCAACTAATAAATTTCAAGAAATCTTAAGAATCCTCATTAGATCTAAAAGTCTACTTTTTGAGAACTTGATCCACTTAAACCTCAATAATCCTCAATTCAACCATTAGATCAAGCTAAAATTTACAACACATATTAAAAAAACCTATAAACATTATCTCACAAAATTTCACTTGTAGATCTCCTACAAAACTCTCGAAATTGCCCAAAATATCAAACTTATTTTATTTCACAAAAATCCAAATCATCAAATATAATTTTAATTTTGTAAAGCTCTTACAAAGTCATTACAAATTCAAATCATACAAAACCAATGCTCATAAAAATCCTACCAAGTTTGCTATCAAATTCCACTCTTTGATCTCCAAAAGAACCCCTGAGTTGTTAAAGGTGTGTAGTTCTAATTTACTTTATTTTACCATATTTATGCCCTACAAAGTAAATAGAAGTTTATTTTGTAAAAAGCAATATTAATTTTTTAAAATTTTACTATTCTTTTATTATTGATCTATATTTCTAAGATAATTTGCTATAATAATTTGAACTATGATTCTTTATAAAATAATAATTTCTACACTCTTTCACTTATTAATCATATTACATCACGACACCGTTCTATTTGCCCATCAGTTTGAAGATGAGAAGCTGAAGAAAGCTTTATATCTACCTTTAAAATCTTAAAAAGGATTCTTCAAAATCTTGATATGAATAGAGGCCCCCTATCTAATATATTATCTTTAGGCAATCAATGATAGCAATAGATATTGTTAAAAAAATACTTAGCTATTTTTTCATTTGTGATAGATTTTATACACGGTAAAAAATATGCCATCTTAGTAAAATAATCTACTATCATGAATGTAAAAACATATGAACTTAAGATTGAAAGATCCTTGATAAAATCCATAAAAATGGAAGACTATAGTTGTTTTGGAATAGGTAATGGCTGAAAAAGTCCATAAAATTGATACCAAGGAATTTTGGATTTTAAACAAATATAATATGATTGTACAAAGTCTTTGATTGCCTTCCACATTTGAAGCCACCAAAAATCTATCGATATTAGCTCCAAAGTCTTCTTGTATTTAAAATATCCAATTGTGTTGAAGATCAGCAAGTACTTACTTAGTTACAACCACATAGAATTTAAGCATAGTATGATGCTAATAGTAAAAAGACAACAAAGAGTTAAAGTAAGTTATTGTGGTGGCACCAAGGGTTTAGTTGGATGAGGTAGAAATGGATGTAATATCAAATGGATGGAAGTTGCCTCGTTGGTGAGGAAACCACCACTTATAAGTAAAGAGTGTTGGAAGTAAGAATCATCTTTCTCCACACTTCTCTTAGACTACAATCCTTATTGATGCTAAGTGTTTGTAGCTTTTAGACTTCTTTTCTTCAATAGGTTATGGATCCACTCACATTTGCTTGAGTGTTTTTTTGAAGTTCTTTGAAGTGGTTTTGTAAGTGTGGAATAGATCAAGTTGTTGTTGGTAATGTTAGGCTTTGGAAGAACCTAACTTTCAGATTTAGATCTAGATCTAGATCATGGTTTGCTCTTACTTGTGGTTAAGGGCATTTTGGTGTTAGTGTCTTGTTTTTCACCTATAGACAAAGTTTACATTGTGTTTTTGCTGAGATAGGTCCTTAGTAATCTAACTATACGATTTCATGTCCTAAAGTTGCTGATTGTACTTAAAAGACCTCTTATAATGTATAGAGGTGATTTGTGAGCATAAGAGAGATATTAAAGTGGAAGGTCAGATCTGAGACACTTAGATAAGTCATCAAACTTGTGAGAAGTCTTAAAAGTGAAGTTGAGAGTGTTTTTGAGAGTTAAAACACTAGTTTGTTCCCAAAGAAGTATTCTGGGATTCTAAGGCAGCAAAACCTTCTTGCTGATTTTTAAGAGTATTAAGACTTCTTCATACAATTTTTTTTGATACAACTCTTCCTAAGACATGGCTTCAAGTGAGGGTGAAGGATTGAGAGTTATTGAAAAGTTTAGAGGTGACAATTTCTACCATTGGAAGGTAAAAATGGAGCTTTTGTTTGCATCATTGAATCTTTGGGATATTGTAGATGAATGTGAAGAGGCTCTAAGCAAAGATGCTGATATGAAGGAGAACAAGGAGTTCAACCATCGTGAAAAGAAGGCTTTTGGATTGATTTCAACCAATGAGGATGAAGCCAACTTCTCCCACATTATCTCTTACAAAGGACTAGCGGAAACATAGAAGACTCTTAGCAACATCTATGAGAGCAAAAACTTATCCAACATCATCTATACAAGGAAGAAGTTCTTTACTTGCATGATGGAAGAAGGTGAAGATCTCATGGCTCATGTCAATAAGGTAAAGGCTCTTGCAAATCAACTAGCAATTATAGACAAGCCTTTAGAAGAAAGTGATATTATCATGACCTTGCTAATGAGCCTTTTCAAATCCTACAACTACCTTATTGTGGCATTGGAATCCATCAAGCTAAAAGAGCTTACAATGGATTATGTGACGGTAAGACTTGTCCATGAAGTAACCAAGAAGAAAGAAAAGAAGCCTCAAAGTGAAGATTCACCACTCTATTCATGTCAAAATAAGGACAACTATTCAAATCAACGAGGTAATATCAAATCTTACTTCATTTGTTGCAAAGTAAGCCATTTTGCTCGATATTATTACAAAGGCAAAAAGATGAAGAAGGAGAATGCAAATAGTATGTAAGATGAGTTTGGAGGACAAGATTATGCATTCACGGCAATAAATGGGACCTCTATGGCTGCCATGTTAAGATGGATTGTAGATTCAGGTTGTTCCAAGCATATAACATCTTATAAGTGTTCATTTGACACTTATGAAGCTATTCTAGCATCAAACATGGTATTGGTAGATAGTGGTACATGTGAAGCCATTGGAATTGGCTCTATTATGGTAGAGGTGGTTGTGAATGGACAAACCAATAGGATCAGATTCAAAAACATCTTTCATATGCCTAAGATGAAGCAAAACCTACTTTCAGTGAGTAAACTTGTAATGGAAGGTTTTAAAGTCAATTTGACATGAATGGATGTTTTATAAGAACATTGAGTGTAGACAAGGTCTTCAAAGGCTTGAAAGAAGGAAATTTATACTACCTCATTTGTAAGAAGGTGAATGGAGTGGATGTAGCCACATTTACTGAGTTTACATCAAACCAAGATAAGTTGAATATATGGCATCGTCGCCTTGGCCATTTGAATGTGAAGAGCATGAGAGAGCTCAAGACTATGGTAAGTGGCCTAAATCTTGGAAATATAAGCCAAAATATAAAACAACTTGCATGTGAAGGATGCATACAAGGCAAGAAATAAAGGGCCTCATTTCCAAAGAGTGTAGCAATACATGCTACCAAGTTGTTGGAGATTGTCCATTTGGATGTATGTGAACCTATAAAGAACTTAAGTATTAGAAGATCAAGATATTTTCTCACTTTCATTGATGATTATTCAAGAAAGATTTGGATCTACATTCTTAAAGCCAAGAGTAAATGCTTGTAGAGGTTTAAGGAGTTTAAAGCACTTGTTGAGAAATAAAGTGAATGCAAGATCAAGGTCATGCATACAGACAATGGAAGTGAGTACATGTCTAAGCAATTTGATGTTTATTTGAAGAATGAAGGAATTGCTAGACAAACGACAACTCCATACACTCCACAACAAAATGGTGTTGCTGAAAGGACAAATCGAACCATTGTAGAGATGGCAAGGAGCATACTTCATGCTCAAAATCTTGAGTATGAGTTTTAGACGGAAGCTATGGTGAATGCAGTATATACAAGAAATAGGTGTCTAAAAAGTGCTCTTACATCAATGACACCACAAGAAGCTTGGAGTGAGAGACAACCTTGCATTTTTCAAATGAGGACCTTTGGTTGCATTGCATATGCAAAAACACCAGATTGTATGAGGTCCAAACTTGATGCAAAAGGTACAAAGTGTGTGTTTCTTGGTTATTGTGAAGATACTAAGGCATATAGACTAATGTGCTTGGAAACCAAGAAGATCATCAAAAGTCGTGATGTTGAGTTTTTGAAGCACAAGAGTACTTGTGAGCACTTGGAGATGTGTCCAAGTGGGAGTAATGGTGTGTTTTTAGACATATCTTTGAATTCAACAAAGAAATAAGAAGATGAAGATAATGAAGATGATGAAGATGAAAAGCCAAAGAAGGTTGAAAAGATGAAGGCTCTTATAATTGATAGCACCAATAATGAAAGAAATGAAGATGTTGAAGATTGAGATGATGATAATGATGAAGAGTATCAACCATTGAGTGAGAAACGACAAGGTTTAAGAGAGAAGAAGGTTGGAAAAGAACAAAGAGTAGAACAAGGTGAATGTTCTTGTACAACTGTAAGCAGATATCTTTTGAGAGAAAGAAGGTAACGTGGCAAATGGTGGAAGGATCACATCTTCCCTCAAGTAAGTGAAGAACATGCAAATGTTACTCTTCTTGGTGATCTATTATCTTTGTGTGATACTATGAAGTGTGAAGATGCAATTAAGTGGGAGAAGGCTATGGAAGAAGAGTATCAATCTCTTATGGACAATGGTACATGGGAATTGATACTTTTCGCAGCAAATCGATCTAATATTAGTTGTAAGTGGGTATTTAGGACTAAAAGAGATGCAATGGGTGTGGTGGTGAGGTACAAGTCAAGATTAGTTGCCAAAGAATATTCACAAGTTTCTAGAATTGATTTCAATGAGACTTATGCATCAGTTGTCAAATTCACCACCATTAGAACTATTATAGCAATTAGGACAGGAATGGATTTGAAAATACACCAAATGGATGTAAAGACGGCCTTTTTGAATGGAGAATTGCAATAAGACATCTACATGGACCAACCTCAAGGATTTGTACAACAAGGCAAAGAACATCTTTTGTGCAATTTGAAGAAATCCTTGTATGGATTATAACAATCACCAAGGACATGGTACCAATGAATTGACACCTTCTTTGTCAATAAAGGATTTGTGAGGAGTGAAGTTGATCATTCATTATATGTGATGCAATCTAGAGAATTCTTGCTGATTGTAATCTTTTATATTGATGATTTGATCATCTTGGCTAACATTATGAAAAAGATAGATTGGATGAAGGCCAAATTAGAGAAGGACTATGAGATGAGTGATTTGGAAGAGTTGCACTATTGCTTGGGAGTGGAATTTGTAAGAGATAGTGATAACAAGACCATTACAATGAGCCAAACTAAGTACATTGAAGAATTATTGAAACGATTCAACATGGAGGAGTGCAAGCCTATTGGAACACCCTTGGAGGCAAATTTGAAGTTGATAAAGCTCACGGATTAGGAGTTTGCACAAGTTGAAGGTGAGATGCAAAGTGTTCCATACAAAACAGCAGTAGGCTTACTTATGTATGTAATGGTGGCTACAAGAGTGGATCTTGCATATGCAGTGAGTGTTGTAAGCCAACACATGTCTAAGGATGGATCAATGCATTGGAAAATGGTAAAGAAGATATTGAGGTACTTAAAAGGTATAAAAGACTTCAAATTATGCTTTGGTGGTAAGAACATTGACTTACAAGGTTATTGTGATGCGGATTGGGCTAGAGATGGAAATGATAGAAGATCCACAATAGGATATGTGTTTTCCATTGGAGTAGGAGCCATTTCATGGAATTGCAAGAAACAACCTACCATTGCAAGATCAACGATGGAGGTAGAGTATATGGCAGCAAGTCATTGTGCAATGGAAGCGTGTTGGATAAGGCAACTCTTAGAAGACATTGGTCTAATGTAATTAGAAGCAACTCTCATTATGTGTAACAATCAAGGATGTTTTTTATTTGCCAAGAATCCAAAACACCACTCAAGGACCAAGCACATTGATGTTCAACATTATTTCATATGAGAGAAGATTGAAGATGGAATAATAGGTATGAAGTATTGTGCTATAAATGACATGCTTGTTGATGTGCTTACAAAGACATTAGTGAAGGATAGATATCATGACTTGATTCAGAGATTAGGATTAAAAGCCTTTTGAATATTAGCAAAGTAGGAGTATTGAAGATCAGCAAGTACTTGCTTAGTTACAATCACATAGAATTTAAGCATAATATGTTGCTAATAATAAAAAGGTAGCAAAGAGTTAAAATAAGTTATTGTGGTGGCACCAAGGGTTTAGTTGGATGAGGTAGAAATGGATGTAATATCAAATGGATGGAAGTTGCCTCGGTGGTGAGGAAACCACCACCTATAAGTAAAGAGTGTTGGAAGTAAGAATCATCTTTCTCCATACTTCTCTTAGACTACAATCCTTATTGATGCTAAGTGTTTGTAGCTTTTAGACTTCTTTTCTTTAATAAACTATTAGAAAGTCATGACAAGTTTAAAAAATACGTAATCATGCCTCACTTTTTGGAATGTATAATTATTCTTTAAAATAGAATAGATTATTTTTGAACTCAAACTTGGAAGTATCATGAGACTTAGAAGAATTATTTTTAATATTACGGATAAAGAGATCATAGAATATACTTAATTGAATTTTCTTGACAAAAATTGAATCAACAATTAATGTTGATTTTATTGCTCAAAGATGAGAATGCTCTGGCTTCAAGAAAATCATTCTTTATTGATCAAAAGATGCATCTCTTTTATTTGATATAAGATAAGAATGTCTAGAAAGGACGTCCGATAAACCTTGTTGTTTCTTGAGTTGATAAATGAACTTGAAATCAAATCTTAATAAAAACATGCTCTAATGAGTTTGACAACAATTCAAAATATGTGTTGACATAAACTACTCAAGGTTCTTGTGATCTATATACATAGTGACTAGACTTAAGGTGTCTTCTAAATAATAATGCCATTTTGAAATGAATCCACAATTACAAGCAATTCTTTATCGTGGATTTAATAATTAATCTTGATTGCTAAAATTTTTCTAGAATAAAAAGCTAGTAGATGGAGTTTGTCATCTTCTTTCATTTGTAATAATACTACATCTAAGGCAAAGTTTGATGCATCCATTTTCATGAAAAATGCCTTAGAAAAGTCAATACAATATAAAATTGGTGCAAAAGTAGATTCTTTTTTTAAAGCATCAAATAATGCTTTAGTTTCTTTATTCCATTTAAGTTTGTCTTTATAAGTCAAACATATAAGTGGAGCTATAACTTGAGAAAAATTCTTAATTAATATCTAATAGCAATTGACAAAGCCCAAAAAATATTGTACGTCTCTTATTATTCTTAGAAACTTTTAATCCATGATAGTCTGAACTTTCTTTGGATCCATCATTAGTCCTTTGTTGAGAATGATGTATCCTAGAAATTCAACTTGAGTAGTGTGGAATACATATTTTTTAACTTGGCATCTAATCTTGCATCTCTAAATTTTTGTAATACATAATGAACATAAACTTCATACTCTTCTGTGTTCTTAGAATAAATTAAGATGTTTTTCAAATAATAGACAATAAAATCAAGAAAAAACTCTCAAAAGATATCATTCATTAGATATTGAAAAGTAACTAATGCATTTGTGAGTCCAAACGGCATGACATTATATTCAAAATACTTATACCTAGTTTAAAACATAGTTTTCATTTCATCTTTTTTTTTTTAATGCATACCAAATTACATGCTCTTTGTAGATCTATTTTTGTATAGATCTTTACTTGATTCAATTCATTAAGAAGTGCGGAAATCAAAGGTAGAAGACACTTATTTTTGACGATGATCTTGTTGAGTCCTCGATAGTCTACACACATCTATAGAGATCCATCTTTTTCTTCACAAATAAGATAAGAGCCTCGAATAGAGATTTAAAATGATGTATAATATTGTTAGTCAAGTTTTCATTAATGTATTTCTAGAATGCAATCAACTTATTTTGTAATAGTCTATAGATTGGTCAAAATGGTGGTTGATCTCTTTCATAAAGATTTATGGAACAATCATAAAGATGATGCTATGAAAGAATATTTGCATTCTTCTTTTCAAAAATGTCTTAGAAATCTTAATATTAGCTAAAAATACTACTTGACATCTTTTCACGATCAAAAATGGACATGGCATATAAAGCAAAGGACAACCTTTCTTTTGTGGCATACATAAAAGTTCTTGTACCTACTACTAAGGATTTGGATGTACTAGACTTATGTATTTCTATTTAACTAATGGAATTTTAGGTTAAACTATCAAAAAAATAATAATTATAAGAAATCTAATCTATTTGAGGATTATATTTTTTCAACCAAGATAATCTTAAAATAATTGGATTTCATGGAGATCTTATTACATTAAATATTACTATACTATTATGGTCTTCAATTGCTATATCCAAAGGAATAATTTCATGGATAACATATCTATAAGATAGCAAACGACCATCTATGACTTCTACATGTACAAATTTATTTTTCTTGACTAATAATATCTCTTATTTTTTGACAAAATCTTTGTCTATAAAACAAGCTAAGGTTCTTGAATCTAATAAAGCTAAGACTTTGTGATTTTTTGGTCCTAAATAAATTTCTATCGTAAAATAAGGTAAGAGGTTTGATAAGAGAATAGGACCTTTATTAAGAGCTATGTAAGATTCTAAGTGTACAATCTCTATTGTATTTAGAAAAACTTGTTTTTAGATACATCATCTTTTTTGGAAACTATGCTTCTCTAAAATATAAGCATAAACCTTCTTGATGTCATAGAAACTTTTCTTACTTTGTGAGGGATTTAAAACGTATCATATTATTTTACATGGTTTTGACCTATATAAATAAGTTTATGAAAATTTAGAAGTTGCCGTCATTATTTGATATATTCCTCTTTAGTCAAATCTTTATTCTTGTTATCTTTCAAATAATCATTTATTGCATACAATAGCTTGATTATTAAATTATTTCAAAGATTTTGCTTTTTGTATTATCAATGACAAATCTTTCACATTATCTTTCAACTCATATCAAAATTGATTGATAAAGGTTTTGTCATTCTAGTCTATGTTGCAATTAAGGTTTTGAAATTCAACAACATATATGGTGGTTGACCGTGATCTTTATTATAAAGATAAGAACTTAATCTTCAATATTCTTTCTCAATTATTTTGTCCAAATATGATCATAAATACATATAAGAATGAATTCAAATCATAATGGAGTTGCAAATTCTTTTCTATTAAAGGTACAAAGCAAGACTGAGCACTTTTTAATAAAAGTATATCTATGAATCTAGCTTGAGTTAATCCATTGAGATATTGGAAAAGATACAACCTTAAATAGAACCTGATTTATTATAGAAATCCTTGAAATTTTAATCTTGTTCCATCAAACTTCTTAGGCATAGTAATCCTTATCTCCATCATACCTGTAGGAGCAAAACTCCTTGGATTTGGTTGTGAAGTCAATCTATTTATTTTCTTCAACTGTACAACTACTTGCGTAAGCTTTGAATTTCTTTTATTGGCATAGGCACAGGCATAGTACCTCCATGATTTACATTGGAAATACATGAAATTTTTATCTTTAAAGTATTGACAAGCTCATGAAGATTTACAATAGTTGCAAATCTATTTTCACTTTTGTTGAGAGTAGCATCTATAATCTTTCTTTCCATAGACAATTCAAACAAATTCAAAAAATTAAATTAGTAGAAGATAATCCACAATTTCTAATATTAAATAATAAATTATATAAAGAAGGATAATCTACCTTCTTTAAAGAAAAGATCAGTCTTAGAAAACAAGATTGTTTGTATAAAGATGAGTAGTCCGCAACCTTTAAAACTTAATAATAGAAGTGAGATAATCTACTAATTTCTAAAATAATATAGAAATAGTATATTAGTACTCTTCTTAAATTGTCAAAGATATGAATCTTAAAAAAAATAAAAAATAAAATCCTCAACATATTCTTGTATCATTGAAAAGATCTAAAAAATCACTCAAAGTTGATATAATATTGAACTAGAATGGCTATTGCCAAAAACAAGAAAATTAAAAACTCTTGAAACAATACTAAGGACTAGATAAGCATTGAGAAGAGTGACAAAAGCTTCATTTTTGCCTCTATATATACTTTCAACTAGGAGCTATGTGGCGATGTCCTATAGAACTTCTAAAACATGTTGACTTTGTAAGATGCAAATCTTAACTTACAAGACAAGTTTTTTATATGTGCACCACATAGTTAGCTTCTTTTGTAAGCTACCAACATATAATTAATTAGTTGATCAAGTTTCTAACCTTCTAATCAAGTACAAATACATATAAAGTCAAAGCAGTATTTATAACGCTTTTAAAAAGCTTTTTTACGAGATGTTTTGAAATTAATTTATTTTTATCTATTTTTACCTACTTTTACTTAATTATATTGGTATTTATAAGAATATATATATATATATATGACACTAATTTATTAATCAAGTATTAAACCTATCAATCACTTTTAGATATGTATAAAGATGAAATCAAATCTATGAAGCTTGTAAGAAGCATTTATATAAGAGGGTATTATCATATTTATCTACTTTCATTTATTTCTATTTATTCATATTATTTAAGTAATTATTGGTATAAACATATATGTCTATGATATTATCACTTCTCTTTTAATAATTTTGATGGATGTTGTTAATAAAAGCTTTGATCTTCTATAATGCATTTATAAGATTTTTTATTAGTTCCTATTTGTATTTACTAATATTATATTTGTATCAAAAAATAATCTATTTTAACCAAAATTAGGGCCACCTTGAGTTTAAAACTTCTTCTATTTCAAATTCTTAATTACTATCTATTTTTATAGGAGGCGGTGGTATTTGTCTTTTTTTTTTATATATTTATTATTTAATATGGATCAAGAAGAAGTATATAAAATATAGGATGTATCTTCATAGACTCTAGTAGATGTAATCAATAAGCAATTGACTTGTTTACATGTAAAAAATAGTCAAAGTCTATAATAATCCAACTTATTATAAAAATAAGTAGTCTTGATATTACAACAAAGTAACCATATCTTATTGCCAATGTGTTATTGAGGTTGTTTTTTGCAATAGACATCTATGTTGATCTTTTGTTATTCTTGAGTTTTTTTTTATGTGCCTTTATTATTATATGTAGTTTATATAAATAATTTACCAAATCTTTTGTTGTAAGATTGTCAACTTTTAAAATTTCAAAAACATCAAGTGATAGATGATAATCATAATTAGTAAAAAAAATATTTATTAAATAGAAAAATGTACTGTAGTATAATAAATAAAATTTTCCAATAATAAAAGTTTTTTTTTATTAATCTTATTAATAATAGATGATATACTTCAAATATTATTTCAAAACTTGATTTAGGAGTTTTTTTGTCTATCAATTTGAAGATGAAAAGTTGAAGTTAGTTTTATGTCTACTTTTAGAATCTTGATATGAATTTCTAAAAACCTTGATACAAATTGAATTCTTTTTTTTGATATTATATCCTTAGACAATCCATGATAGTAATAGATGTTATCAAAGAAAAGCTTAGTTGTTTCTTCATCAATGATAGATTTTGTATATAATATAAAATATACCATCTTTGTGAAACAATCTACTATCAAAATATAGAGTCATAAAAACTTTAAACTAAAAGATCCATGATAAAATCTATAGAAATAAAAGTCCATATTTGTTTTGAAATAGATAATGGCTATTATGGATACATTATACCATAGACCAAAGAAAAAGTTGAACAAAAGAGTTTCAACAAGAAAATTAATAAAAAATTAATTAAACTTCATAAGTAGATGATTAATACCAAGAGAGATGAATTATAACTCTAAGAAGTGTATTATTAAGACTAAAGATTTCCTTAGCCTTAACTCCAATATATACTAGGTATTAAGAAGTTTTTTAAAAAGTTTTCATATTGCTTAAAGATGAAGCAACTTTAAGAAGCTTCTTGAGAAGTTTTCATATTGCATAAAGATATAGCAACTTCAAAAAGTTTCTTAGACAACTTCTTTAATTCTCCTAAAACTTTTTAGAATCTATTAAACTATTTAAAAAAATATTTTAAGAATATTTTAGAAATCTTTTTGAATATTTAAAATTTTAATATAATATTCTTAAAATATTCTTGTTAGATGTTCATAATATCACCTCCTCTTCTAATTCCAAGTTCCATGAGGAGCATCAATTTCATATCTGCTTTCTTTATTATGTACAACATCTTAATAATAGCTCAATAGAAAATTCATCTTAAAATAGATTTAGATTTTTAAAGATAGTATCAATGAAATTCTTCTATCTTTTGTAACGTATTAATTAAATTTTTTGCTGGTTCTTTCATACACTCATTGATATTATAGCTACACTAAGAAATAAAATATTTTAATTTTCTTCTTTTTTGTCAAGAATTAAGGATCTTTTCCATCTCATATTCCACAAGATTATTTATTTCAATGTAAGGTAGTGATGGTTGTGTATTTCTTAGTTTAGTTGATTTTTAATAAGCCTCTAAGAGAGAAACATGAAAGACTAGATATACCTTCATAGATGTAGGTAGTTCTAATTAATAAGCCAATAGATTGATTTCTTTTTGAATACAAAATGGCCCCAGTCTTCAATAGTCCAACTTATTGGAAGATTCATTGATCTTGATATTTTATCAAAAAAGCCATACTTTATTTTGAACTTAAAAAATAAAGGATTTTATTCTAAATTAATCTAAAGATGTTTTATAAGAATCTTGAGCCGCTTTTAAATGGAGCTTCAAAGTTATTTAGAATTATAATAATTATTTTGTAAGATCTTTAACTGTTGAATTTTTATCTTTTGATATATTTAACAAATCAAGCTTTAGATGATAATCATAATTAAAATAAAATGATATTTTTTAAATTAAAGCATAAAAAATATTATTATAAACAAATTTTACTAAAGATAAATATGAAGTCCAATCATCTTAGTGATAATTGATGGTACATTGCAAATACTACTCCAAAACTAAATTAACTTTTTTTTATCATTTATTTGAGGATTGAAAGTAGAAGAAATTTTGATATCTACCTTCAATATCTCAAAAAAAAGATTTCCAAAACTTTGATATAAGTTGAGGTCCTCAATAAAAAAATAATGTCATCACATAGGCCATGATATTAATATTTATTATCATAAAAAAGCCTTGTTACTTATTTATTTTTTTAATAAGATAAAAATATACTATTTTTATAAGCCAATCTATAATAATATAAATAGTATCAAATATAATTTATGGTAACAAATTAATAATGAAATCCATTGATATTAAAGATCTTAGATGTTTTGGAATTAGTAGTAGCTGTAGAAATCTATAGCACAATGTTGAAAATTCTTGGATCTTAAACAAATGTTTTATGAAAAAACAAAGTCCTTCATGATCCTTTATATTTGTGACCATCAAAAATATTGAGAAATAAGCTCTAATATATTATTGAACTCAAAATATCATACAATTAGAAAATCATAACAAGATTGAAGAATAAAAAGTTGCATCAATCATTTTAGAATACATAAAAAATCATTAAAATACAAAAGATCTTCCACAATCTAGAACTTGTCATTATTAAGGCATTGCTTGATATTTTAAATTAATAAGTCTTTAATTAAAGCTATATAAATTTATTTAAAAAAACTTGAAATAAAAAGTATAACTATAAAAGTAGCACAAAGACAAAATTATTCTAGCTTCAAAAGAATAGTATATTGTTAATCAAATACTACTTCTCTAGTCTTTAGAGCAAAATATAATCTCCTTAATAAAGTACCTAATAGTCCTTACTACTTTTTTGATCAATATATAATTACAAAATCAAAACAAGATTATAACATACAACACCTTTCAGTAAGTGACATCATTCTTAAAAAAAGTCTACAATTGCAAGAAGTTTTTTTATTGTAAATCTTATAATTATTTTTTACAACTGAAAACCTTTTAGAATAGAACATAATTGGGTGAAGCTTCATATTCTTTCCTATCTATGATAGTACAACTCTTAATACAAAGTTAAAAGCATCAACCTCCAAATAAAAGGCCATTGAGAAGTTCAGATGTAATAAGATTGGAGCTATAATAAAAATTATCTTCAAATCTTAAAAAGCCTTTTGTATTTGAAGTCCCCATTTTAATTTATCTTTGAATGTCAACTAAATGAAAGGATTAATTCTTGATAAATATTCAATAAAAATTAGCTAATCTAAAGAAATATTATACATCTCATACTATCTTTGAAGTTGCTCACTCTATTACAACTTGGATTTTCTTTGGATCCATCAACAAACCCTCATTGAATATAATATATCTAAAAAATTCTATTTTTGATTAATAGAATATATATCTTTCTAATTTGGCATATAACCTTATATTTTGTAATTTTTACAAAACTCATCTTATATGTTTTTTATACTCTTCATATTCTTCAAGAGTCTTGCAGTAGATTAAGATATCATTAAAATAACAAATAACAAACTTATCCAAGAATTCTTCTAAAACATTATTCATCAAATGCTATAATATAGCTAGAACATTTTTCAATGCAAAAGGCATGATATTATATTTAAAATACTTGTACCTTATCTAAAATGATATCTTCTATTCTTCTTATTTTTTAATCTGTATCAAATTATATACAAAGTTTTATTTTGGTGTAGATCTTAGCTTGACCAAGTTGCTTCAAAAGCCTTGATATCAATAATAATGGGTAACAATTCTTCATCATTATTTTGTTGAGGCAGCAATAATGAACATACATTTGTAAAGATCCATCTTTTTTGTTTACAAAAAGTATTACAAATAAAATTCTTTACAAGGTTTTCATTAATATAATCTTTCAATGCCAAAAGCTCTTTTTGTGATAGATTTTAGATTGGGCCAAATAGTAGTTGAACTTTTTTATGAAGATCAATGGCTCAATCATATAATCAATGTTTTAGCAATATATTAGAATTTTTTTTGAAGACATCTTGAAATTCTTTATATTATTATAGAATAGCTAATATAAAGCTTATTTCTTTACAAAATGGAATTGCATAAATAAAAAATGGCATTTCTTTCTTTGTCGTCTTTATAAAAGTCTTTGCTTCTAGAAATAAAGACTTTGTAATTGATGATTTTTTGATAGATTTTACTCAAAAGAGTTCTATAGTAAATTCAAACTTATGAAATATATAATCTATAGATAGATTATATCTTTTTAACCACAAAAGTCCTAGAATAATAAAATTGGATAAGATTTTAATAATATTAAATATTATTTTGCTATCATGGCTTTCAAATGATACTTCTAGTCATATGTTCTTATAACTAATATTATCTAAAGATAAAAGTTAATCATTTATTATTTCTACATATAAAAATTTTAACTTTTGTATTAGAAGAATTTTATAAGGTTTAAAAAAAAATTCATTTAAAAAGCAAACATATATTTTTGAATCTAATAAGACATTTATTTAAAGTCTTTGAGGGCCAAAAAATAAAGATTTAGTAAACAACAAGCAGCTTATGCAGAAAGAAAGACCTTGATAAATTTGATGTATTGGAATGTCTAACTGCATGATTCCTATTGTAGCTAGACCTCCTCATTTTTTTAAATGATTGTACTTCACAACTTAGCTAATAGTTTCATTGAGTGTTTAAAGATCAAATAATGATAGCAATAGATCTTTTATATCATCCCTTAGTCTCTAATAGAATTAACTCATAAAAACTTGTTTATCTCTATTGATGTCATAAGCCAATTATCTAAAATTAGATACATAAATTAATATAGAATATAATCCTTCATATAATGAATAAATTTTTGTTGTCATTCATTGGACTTTATCATGTTTTTCAAATGCCTCTGCAAATGCTTCTAATAAAGCTTCAAAGTTGCTTAAGATTGGAGATTTTTTTAAAATAAATGAACAAACTAAGATTAAGCTTGTCTTATAAGTAAGATTCTAATTTAATCAATTCACGATTCTTTTGTTGGATAACACTCAAGTTGTAGAAAAGTTATCAATCAAATTTGATTAATAAATCTTTTATACTTTAAGCATGTATAATTAAATTTTTTTAGAAGATTAATCTAATGCTCCTTATATTATTGAATAGGTGGATTTTCTTGTTGAAATATAGGTTCTACTACCTCATTGGATGTAGAAGCTTGAAAAAGTAGTTGGATCATAGACTGACCTACTTCAAGTCTTGCATCACTATAAAATCTTGCAAAAAATTCTTCAATTTCAATAGTTTTATGAACTAAAGTATTTAGTGTATTTATAATAACATCTAACTTGGATTCAAGAGACTCAACTATATTAACATCTTTGCTTCTAGCCATCTTAAAAAAAAATAGAGTTTCTAAAAAAATACAAGTTTAAAGGAGGATAATTTGCAACCTCTACAGCATTGAAATGTCTTCAAGAAGAAGAATAATCCACTCTCTATTAAGAATAATCAAGCTCTAGTATTGATAAGAGAGTAGTTTTGATAAAAAATCACATATATATTGTATAAGAGACCAAATAAGAAGTTGAACAAAAGAGTTTTAACAAGAAAATTAACAAAAACTTGATTAAACTTGATGAATACAAGATCAACACTAAGAAAGATGAGCTAAAACTTCAAGAGATATGTTATTAAGATTGAGGATTCCTTCAACCTCGACTCTAATATATATTAGGTATTAAGAAGCTTCTCAAGAAGTTCTCATGTTGCTTGAAGATGAAACAACCTTGAGAAGCTTTTTGAAAAATTTTTATATTGTTTAAAGATGAAGCAACTTTATGAAGCTTCTCAAGAAGTTTTCATATTGCTTAAAGAAGAAACAACCTCAGGAAGCTTTTCAAACAACTTCTTTAATTTTCCTAGAATTTTTTAATATCTATTAGATTATTTTTAAAACCTTTTAAGAATCTTCTAAAAATATAATGAAATAATCTAAGAATATTACTAAAATCTTCTTATTGGATGTCTATAATAATGACAAAAAGTTCAAAAGGTCAATGATGAGGAGTTTTTTATCTTAAAAAAATGTCATGATTATACAAAGTCTTTGATTGCCTTCTACATTTAAATCTACTAAAAATCTCTAAATATTAATTCCGAAATCTTATTGTATCCAAAATATCTTATTCTTAAAAAGTTATGATGTGCTTTAAGAATACATAATCGTGCTTCACCATTTGAAATATGTAAGTACCTCTTAAAATAGAATAGATTATTTTTAAATTCAAACTTAGAAATATCATGAGATTTTGAAGAATTTTCTTTAATATCATGAGTAAGAAGATCATAGGACATACTTGATTGAATTTGCTTAAGAAAGTTGAATCAACAATTATTATTGATTTTATTGCTCATAGGTGAAATTGCTTTGGCTTTAAAAAATGGTCTATTGTTGATAAAAAAATTATATCTTTTTCTTTTAGTACTAGATAAGTTTGTCTAGAAAGGACATTTGATGAATTTTATTGATTTTCTAGTAGATAAGTAATCTTGAATTCAAAACTTGATAAGAACATGCTCTAATAAGATTAATAATAATTTAAAATACATCTTAATATAAAATACTGAATATTTTTGTAATTTGTATATATAGTACCTAGGTAATGATGCAATTTTTTAAATTAATATATAATTATCCAAAGTTTTTTTTTGTTATAGATCTTATAATTAATCTTGGCTACTAAATATTTTTTTAAATGAAAAGCTATTGAATTAAGTTTATCATTTTCTTCTATTTGTAATAATATGA
This sequence comes from Physcomitrium patens, assembly GCF_059467195.1. Classification (NCBI taxonomy): domain Eukaryota; kingdom Viridiplantae; phylum Streptophyta; class Bryopsida; order Funariales; family Funariaceae; genus Physcomitrium; species Physcomitrium patens. The sequence continues at coordinate 8,245,743 of NC_143423.1, read as the reverse complement.
TACCCAAAAAAATTCAATGGAGTTATTTTTGTTAAAAAAATGCCTTTAAAAAGTTGATACAACACAAGATTGCTTTAAAAAAAAAAGTTGACTAAAAAGCTCTAAATGTTATTTTCACTTCTTGATTTCACTCAAATTTGACTTTAAAAGTGAAATATATAAATAGAGCTATAATTCGAAAAAATTCCTTGATAAATATCTAATAATAATTAATAAATTAAAAATAATATTAAAGATCTTTTACTATTTTTGGAATCTTCTAATCCATAAAAATTTGAACTTTCTTAGGATCTATCATAAGTCCATCATTTGAAATAATATATCCTAATAAATCCAAAAAATTTACACTTTTTTTATCTTGGAATTAAATCTTGCATCTCTAAATTTTTGTAATACATAAAAAATATGAAGTTCATATTCTTCTATGTTCTTAGAGTAGATTAAGATGTTGTTTAGATAATTAATAACTAAATTATTTAAAAACTCTCAAAAGACATCATTCATTAGATATTAATAATCTATTAGTATATTTATAAGTCCAAAAGGCATTACATTGTATTCAAAATATCTATATCTTATTCAAAATATAATCAATTATTCATCTCTTTCTTCTATGTATATTAGATTATATACTTCATGTAGATGTATTTTTATATTGATCTTAGATTAATTCAATTAATCAAGAATTTTGGATATCAATGATAAAAGGTACTTATTTTGAATAGTGATCTTAAATCAAGAATATGAGTCTTGAAGAACTAAAATATCAATACACTCTTGTATCATTCAAAAAGACTAGATAATCACTCAAATATGGTATAATATTAAATTAAAATAGCTATTGCTAAAGATTAGAAGATTAAAAAGTCTTAAAACAAGACTAATGATTAAAAAGATGTTTGTGAGAATGAAGAAGGCTTCATTTTTGCCTCTATGTATAGTATTTAATTAAAAGATATGTGGTAATGTTTTGTAGGATCTCCAACATATATCCAAATTGTAAGACAAATGCCTTAATTTGTAAGATAAGTTTTCTATATGTGTACCACATAGTTAGCTTATTCCTTTAATCTACTAACATATGTAATTGTTACGAACACAGAAATATAAACTCGAGATCTAATAAGAAGTTTAAAAAGAACTGGCAAGAACTAGATTAATTAGATGAGAACAACACCAGAGAGGTGAGCTAGAGCTCCAAGAGATGTATTGTCAAGACTAAAGAACTCTTCAGCCTCGATTCCAATATATACTTCTATTTAGGAAGCTTCTCAAGCAACTTCTACTAACTAGGAAGCTTCTAGAAGGTTCCAAAGATTTGCTTCTAGAAGGTTCCAAAGACTTGCTTCTAGAAGGTTTTAGAAACTTATCTCTAGAAGGTTCTAAGGACTATGTCTCTAATATCTTCTGCCAACTAAGAAGCTTCTAGAAGGTTCCAGAGACTTGCTTCTAGAAGGTTCTAGAAACTTGTCTCTAGAAGGTTCTAGGGATTATGTCCCTAACATCACCGCCTCCTTTAGCTTTGAGGTCTCTGAGAAGCAATGTTGTTGATCAATACCAACGTAAGAAAATTAAGATCTGTCGCATAACGTCTGCTATGAACTCCAACTGTTGTTCATGAGGCAAGTGGTTCATCGACCTTTGAAGCCAGTGGTAGTGGCCCACTCCTTCAACTTCTGACCAAACGTGAACTTCTGTGTCCTCATTATGAAATTATCTAGCAAACACGCCTTTTGGCTGACCATCGTAAGCAGGCTCGGACTCAAATACAATCACCAGTGATCGGTTACTTGGTATCCTCCGTCCTCGTCGTGGTGTAGGCAATTCTTCATCTTGGGGTCGCCTTCGTGAGCTAGTCAGTTGAGATAATCTGACTGGCATAGTATCTATTTCTTGGCTATCCATATCAGAAGACCAAACTATGGCTACTAAAAAAATTCTATTTTATCTTGGAGAAAATAACTACATCAACTAAGAATTTTGGTGGTGCTCTCTCCCTTTCTTATATTCTTGGGTGAGCAAGCTTCAGAAGGAAGCTATCGTCGAACCGGCTTAGGTTTATGAGGATGTTGTTGATGAAACTCCTGTACCTTTCACAGCGCATTGGCAAGATTTTCAGCTGGCTCCCACGTTCGCTCATTAATGTCATAGCCGCACCAATGAACAAGATACTCCAACTTGCCCCACCTTCGTCGTGAATCCAGTACCTTTTCAACCTTGTATTCCTCATGGTTCTCGATCTCAATACTAGGTGGTGGACATTGTACTCTTCCAGGAAAAGATGACTCTCGATAAGGCTCTAACAGAGAAACATGAAAGACTAGATGTACCTTCATAGAAGCCGATAATTCCAGACGGTACGCCATTGGATTGATTTACTTTTGGATGATAAATGGTCCCAATCTTCGATAGTCCAACTTATCACATGGTCGCTTGGTCTTGATGTTCCATCGAAGAAGCCATGCTTTATCTCCAATTTTGAAAGTAGGTGCTTGATTCCGAAATCTATCTGCAGACGCCTTGTAGGATTCTTGAGCGGATTGTAATTGAAGCTTCAACGTATTTTGAAGCTCTGATAGTTGTTTCACAAATCCTTCAGCTGCTGGATTGTTATTTGTTGATGGACTCAATAAATCAAGCTTTGGATGATACCCATAGTTGAAAAAGAATGGTGTGTATTGAGTCGACGCATGGAGGGTGTTGTTATATGCAAACTCAGCTAGTGGCAGATATATGGTCCAATCGTCTTATTGATAGTTGATGCTGTATCGTAAGTATTGTTCCAAGACTTGGTTCACCTGTTCCGTTTGGCCATCAGTTTGAGGATGAAAAGCCGAAGAAAGCTTGATATCCACCTTCAGTATCTCAAAGAGAGATCTCCAAAACTTTGATATGAACTGGGTTCCTCGATCTGATATGATATCATCTGGTAGTCTATGATATCGATACATATTATTGAGAAAGAGCCTTGTTGTGACTTCACTGGACGATGTCTTCTTGCAAGGAACAAAGTGCGTCATCTTTGTAAGCTGATCTATCACGACAAAGATGCTGTCAAATGAGTTCGATGATGGAAGGTCCATGATGAAGTCCATGGAAACTGAAGACCATGGTCGACGTGGAATTGGCAATGGCTGTAAGAGTCCATAAGGGCGATGTCAAGGATTCTTGGATCTTGAACAAATGTCGCAGGAGAGGACAAAATCTTTCACATCCTTCCACATTTGGAGCCACCAAAAATCTCGAGAAATAAGCTTCAAGGTCTTGTTGAATCCAAAATATCCCGCAGTTGAAAAATCGTGGCGAGATTGAAGAACTCAGAGTCATGCTGGTCCTTTTGGGATATACAACCGCTCCTCAAAGTATAAAAGATCTCCCTCCACCTTGAATTTGTCGTCATTGGCACGCTGCTTGATATCAATGGCTACTAAATCTTTAATGGTCGCGGCATGTACCTGATTCAAGAAGTCAGCATCAATTGGCACAATAGTAGCGCAAAGCCGAAATTGCTCTGGCTTCAACAACGTCATACATTGTTGATCAAACGCTACTTCTCCAGCCTTTGGTACAAGATACGATCTCCTCGATAAGGCATCAGATAGTCCTTGCTGCTTTCTAGGTCGATAAGTGATAACAAAATCGAACCTAGATAGCAACATACTCCACCGAGCTTGACGTCGATTTAGAACTCGAGCCGACATGAAATATTCCAAATTCTTGTGATCTGTGTATATAGTCACTGGGTGTGCAGCTCCTTCAAGAAAGTGATGCCATTCTTGGAAAGAATCCACTATAGCAAGAAGTTCCTTATTGTGGATCTCAAAATTGATTTCAGCAGCAAAGAACTTTCGAAAATAGAATGCAACCGGATGGAGCTTCTTGTCTTCTCCCATTTGTGAAAGTACAACTCTCAAAGTAAAATCCAAAGCATCAGTTTCTAAATAAAAGGCCTTTGTAAAGTCTAGGTGTATCAAGATTGGAGCCGTAGTAAATGCAATTTTTAGGTCTTGAAATTCCTTCTCCGCTAGATGTCTCCATTCCAGCTTATCCTTGCATGTCAACCGAGTGAGAGGAGCAGCAACTTGAGAATAATTCTTGATGAAGATTCAATAGAAGATGGCAAAGCCAAGAAAGCATTGTACGTCTCTCACTATCTTTGGAACCTCCCAGGATACAATTGCTTCCACCTTCTTGGGGTCCATCTTCAAGCCTTCCGTAGTCATAACGAATCCCAAAAACTCCATCTCTATTTAGTGAAATAAACACTTTTCCAACTTGGCATATAGTCCTCGCTCGAGTAGTTTCTCCAAGACCAAATGAAAGTACTTTTTATGCTCTTCCTCATTTTTGGAGAATATCATAATATCATCCAAATAGATGATAAAAAAATCGTCAAGGTACTCTCGAAAAATGTCATTCATCATATGTTGAAAGACCGCTGGAACATTAGTAAGACCAAAGGACATGACATTATATTCAAAATGGCCATACCTTGTACGAAACGCTGTCTTCCACTCATCTCCTTTCTTGATTCGTACGAGGTTGTAAGCTCTCCTTAGATCAATTTTTGTAAAAATCCTTGCACGTCCAAGTTGTTCTAAGAGATCAAAAATCAAGGGTAACGGGTAACGATTCTTCTTTATTACCTTGTTGAAGCCTCGATAGTCTACGCACATCTGCAATGAGCCATCTTCCTTCTTCACAAATAAGATGGGTGCTCCAATTGACGATTTTGAATGACGGATGAAGTTCTTGGCTAGATTCTCGTCGATGTACTTCCGCAACTCTGCCAACTCTGTCTGTGATAGATTGTAGATTGGGCCAAAAGGTGGTTGTGCTCCTTCCTATAAGTCTATGGCGCAATCATATGATCTGTGTTTAGGTAGCATATCGGCATTTTTCTTTTGAAACACGTCTTTAAAATCCTTATATTGCTCCGGTATAGTTGTTGTCGAGATCTTCTCCTCGGTAGTTGGAGCCGCATAAATGACAAACGGTGTGCCTTCCTTGGATGATCTTATAAACGCTCTTGCTCCAATAAATAAGGATTTCTCTATTTGGGGTTTTCTACTAGGCTTGCTCTTGGATGGTTTTGTGGGAAAGGTCATCTTCGGCAACTTCCAATCTATGGATGGGTTATGCTTTTCTAACCAGGAAAGACCAAGAATAACAGGATTTGATGGAGTTCTAATAATATTGAAAATAATATGACTACTATGGCCCTTAAATGTCACTTCTATAGGTTCTGATTCATGGGTGACACTACCAGACAATAAAGGTCGTCCATCTATGACCTCAACGTGAACAGGTTTGGATTTTTGTACTAAAGGGATCTTATGATGCTTTGCAAATTCTTCGTCTAAGAAACAAGCAGATGCTCCTGAATCTAATAATGCAAAGGTTCTTAGTTTTTGAGGGCCAATAAGCAAAGAGATTGTAAAACAAAGGGCAGGTTGAGTGGAAAGAAAGGAACCTAGTTGTTGTTGCGATATTTCACTATCCAGTTGCACGGTTCCTATTGTGGCTGGGCATCCTCGTTTTCCTGAATAAACGCACCCCTAGTCTTGACAATATGTCAATTTTGCTTCTTGGGATAGTTTTTAACTTTGTGGCCTTCTTCACCGCAATACAAGCATAGACCTTCCTCTATACATCGCTTTTTTTCTTCTAGAGTAAGGGATTTGACACGTACCGCATCAATTTGCATGTCTTCTACCTCTGAATGTGAATTCACACTGCTTGGCGACATAGTTGGGGTATGGCGAACCGTATGTTGTCTTGAACGTTGGTCTTGGCGGCGTTGGAATAGGCAGTTATCACACTTCACAGCTTGGCTAATAGCTTCGTTGAGCGTTTGTGGATCAGGAAGAGTTAACAGCAAATCCTTCACATCATCCCTTAAACCCGAATAGAATTGACTCATCAATGCTTCTTCGTCCCAATTGATGTCGCATGCTAATTGCCTGAAGTCCGATGTATAGACTGATGTAGAACGCATCCCTTGTCGTAGTGACCGGATCTTTGTTGTAGCCCATCGAACCTTGTCATGTTCACCAAATGCTTCCACAAATGCCTCCAAAAAGGTTTCAAAGTTGTTTAGTATGGACGATCGTTTCTCAAACAAAGGAGCAAACCATGATAGAGCTTGTTCTGTATGTAAGGTTCCAACAAGCCCAACACGTGACTCCTCTGATGGATAGCGTTTGGGCTGTAAAACTGTTATCAACCTGATTTGGTTGACGAATCCTCGAAACTTGGAACACGTACCATCGAACTTATCCAGAAGGCTAACTCGGGGCTCTTTATGTTGTAGAATCAGCAATGCTTGTCGAACCTGAGGCAAAGTTGCTTCTCCAAGTACAAAAGTTTGAGGCTGGTGCAACCTAGATTGTGCCATCCCAGATGCTCCAACATTATGAAGCCTTGCCACGACTCTTTCAATCTCTATAGTTCTTTGCGATAACGTAGAGAGGGCATTCATGATAGCATCTAACTTGGACTCCGAACTTTTCATCATACTAATGTCTTGGCCCCCAGTCATTCTAAGAGAAGGACAGAAATGACTCTACAATAAGACAATATTGGTTTAGAGGAGGGTACTCCGCAACCTCTAAAATGCCTTAAGAGCTTCAAGAAAAGGGGTAATCCATTCTCTCCAAGAAGAATAAGACTCCAATATTCTAACAAAAGAAGTATCAGTTTAGAGGAGGGTAATCCGCAACCTCTAAAGTGCTAGTACACTTCCAAGTAGAGGGGTAATCCACACTCTAACAAAGAAGAAACTAGCTCTGATATCTGAGGTGAGTGTAGTCTCGACAAACTGTCACGGACACAGAAATACAAACTCGAGATCTAACAAGAAGTTCAAGAAGAACTGGCAAGAATTAGATTAATCAGATGAGAACAACACCAGAGAGGTGAGCTAGAGCTCCAAGAGATGTGTTGTCGAGACTGAAGAACTCTTCAACCTTGATTCCAATATATACTTCTATTTAGGAAGCTTCTCAAGCAACTTCTATCAACTAAGAAGCTTCTAGAAGGTTCCGGAGACTTGATCCTAAAAGGTTCTAAGGACTATGTCTCTAATATCTTCTGCCAACTAAGAAGCTTCTAGAAGGTTCCAGAGACTTGCTTCTAGAACATTCTAGAAACTTGTCTCTAGAAGGTTCTAAGGATTATGTCCCTAAATGCAATATGTGACTAACTTGTTGACCAAGTTTCTAACCTCTCAATTAACTACAAACACATACAAAGTCAAAGCTGCATCAATGAAGCTTTTAAAAAGCTACTCCAAGAGATATTATCTAATTAATCTACTTTTATCTACTTCTATCTAATCATATAGGTAATTATTAGAATAAATATGTATGTTTGTGAAATCTTGTTAAATCTTCAATAATCCACATACATCTAGAATGATCCATCTTTCTTCAAAAAAAAAGATAAGAGCTCATGTTGGAGATTTGGAATAATATATAAAATTCTTTTTCAAGTTTTTTTAATAAATTTCTTGAATATAGCTAATTCAATTTGTGACAAACCATAAATTGGTCAAAATGGAAATTGAACTCTATCTTGAAGGTCAATTGAGGAACTATAAGTACAATATTTTGAAAGAATATCCATATTTTTTTTTCAAAGATATTTTCATAATCTTAATATTGGCTTAAAATACCATTTGAAGTCTTTTTATTATTAGAAATATATGTGATATAAATAATCTAAGATAATCTTTGTTTGTAGTATACAAGATAACTCTTGTAACTACAAATATATGTTTGATTATATTAGACTTATGACTTTTTACTTAATTAATAACACTCTCAATTATACTCTTTGAAAAATAAAGACTACAAGAAATTCAATTTATTTGAAGATTATACTTTTTAGCTATGATAAATTTAAAACAACTAGATTAGAGGTGATTTAATGATATTAAATATTATAAAACTATTATGACTACTAATTGCTATTTTTATAAAAAATATTTTATGAATAATATTTTTTAAAAAAAACAAACAACCATCTTTGATTTTTATATGAACAAGTTTAATTTTCTTTATTAATAATATGTTATATCTTTTAATAAAATTTTCATACAAGGATAAAATTAAGGATCTTAAATCTAATAAAGTAAATTAAGGCTCTTTATAATAATTAGGTTATAAATTAACATCTATTGTAAAACAAAGAGACAATTTTGAAGAGAGAATAGGAACTTTATTAGGTATTGTATAAGATTCCAAATGCATAGTTCCTATTGTAGTTAGGCAAACTTATTTTTCAACATATTATCTTCTTTGATAGCCATACTCTTCATTTTGTAGTTGCGTCACTTTTTTAGGCGATATTGAGTACTATATTTAAGTTCTCTATAATATAAGCATATTCTCTTTTGATAATAACAGGTCTTTTTTTGCTCAATAAGAAGTTTGAAACATATTACATCAATATGCATATCTTCTACTTTTGAATGTATGTGTTGAGAAGACATTCAGTATTGCTATTGAATTATAATAATATTGAGACCGCTTTATACAACTATCAAATTGAAATTCAAAAAAAAAGTTGTTATACTTTACATCAAAATCAATTGCTTAACTCAATTTTTGAAGATTAGGTAGGTTGAACATCAATTTCTTTATTTTATATTATAATCTATAAAAAAATTGGTTAACAAATGCAGCATCATCTTACTTAATATTAATTGCAAGTTATCAAAATTATAGAATATATAATATAATAAATCAATTTTTTTGACGTAAAATATAAATTTTATTAATCATAATATAAATTACATTATATTTTCTATATATAGATCAAAATTCTACCAAAAAAGCATCAAAATTATTTGATATTGGATTATATTTTTCAAATAAAGATAAAAATTATAATAATATAAAATCTAAAAATAAAGTTTTAATAAACTTAACTTATGATCCTAGAGTTAGATAGCTTTAAGATTGAAGTTCAATCACCAGTTATACTTGATTGATGAATCTTTGAAATTTTAATATTGTGCCATCAAATTTTTTGATCAAGATAATTTTTTATTCTTTAATTCTTAAACAATGTTCCACTTTAGAAGAAATAACATGATTTGGTATAGATGTTGAAGTAACTCCAATCATCTCTGTATCTTCACTTCTTGGCAATCTTGTTGGTCCTTGTAGTAGCAAATTAAATTGATATATATCAAACATTAATTCTTTCAAGTGCTCTTGTATTTGTATCATTTCACTCTTTATTTTAATAAGCTTTGCTATGATTATATAATAAAAAAAATGTCTAATATCTCTCAAGATAAATAGAAAAAAAGATTGAAGAAAAAAAATCTAAAAATAATATTAATTTAGAAGAAAATAATCCGTAACTTTTAATATACTTATGTCTTATCAAGAAAAAAGAGTAATCTTTTTTTAATCAAGAAAAGACAAAGATTTGAAATTGTAAGTATATTTTTGTCAATTTTTCAAGGATAAGAACTCATAGAAGATATATAAACAAGTGAAATAAGTATCAAAGAAAGATAACAATATGATAATAAAAAAAATATGTATATTCAAAAAAAATTAGAATGGCTACTGTCAAAGACTAGGAATCTAAAGATTTTTAAAGCTAGATTAGAAATAAGGAAGGAATTGACAAGAATAAGAAAGGCTTTACTATTGCTTCTATATATACTATGTAATTAAAAGCTATATGACAACATTCTATAGGACCTCCAATACATGTCCAATTTGCAAGACATATGTTTTAACTTGCAAGGCAAGTTTTTAATACATATGCTACATAATTAGCTTGTATCACAAACTATCAATACATACAACATGTAGATAACTTGTTGACCAAATATTCAACCTACCAATCACATTTAAATATGTATAAAAATAAATCTATATTTATGAAGCTTATAAGAAGCTTATGTATAAGATATTATAAAATTTATCTACTTCTATCTCTTCATATTATTTAAGTAACTATTGACATAAATATATATATCCATAATAGGTAATATTCTTTGCAAAAGTTAGAAGAAGATTAAAATAAAGAATTATAAAGGAGCAATTAAGCAATATGGAAAAGAACTAAAATAAAATATCTACTCAAATAGTCTTTTAAGCAAGTAATTGGAATATTTTATAATACAAGTTCAATCATTAGAGGCTATTGCGACTATAATCTATCGCCATTTGTGAGCCGCACAGTGCATCTTAATTAGTAGATTGATTAAAAGTATAGTTTTAAGTTATTTTATTATATAAATATTAAGATTAAAGATTTTTTTGATTATTTAATAATTTAATAGAATTTAGAAATATTTATAAGTTATAAAAGTCTTATTGAAAGAAAAATCATAAAAATCATAAAAATCTTAGTAAGTCTTGGAAGCAATTGTCTTTGTTATTTTAATATTTTTACTTATTTTTAAGTATTAAAGATTATTTATTGAGACCAATATCTTCATTGATCTCTTATCTATATTTATTACTTATAAAAATCCTATCAATGATTAGTTAGTAGTTAAAAGAAGCATGAAAAAAACTTCATGTCTTTTTAATTAATTATATAAAAAATAGGATTTTTAGTAGATATAAATTGATTTTATTATTATAAAATTTTTAAAAGATATTAAAATATAGCCTTAAATAGGTATTATTATTATAAAAGTATTACATAATTTTTTAAATTTTATTTAAAATTTTTTAGGAATTTTTATATAAAATTTTAAGACCTTGGTAAAAATTAAATTTTACCACCTTGGGAGCCATTATGAAGAAATGAAGCAAGATTTGAAGGCCATGTAAGGTTCTTAGACTAGTTGCATATTTTTAAACACCATGGAAAAATAAAAAATATAAAAAAAAGAATTTTACTATTAGAAAATAGGAGGGCTAGCAGCTACTCTAATCCTTATAGGAATGAAGGTATATAAGTTCTATATAGATTATAGCACCTTCGATATAGGTAAGAAGATAAGACTAAGGCCTTGTGTCCTCTCTGAACAAGCCATATACACTACTTGTGATCTTTTAAAGCAGGTTATTCTTGAGGTAAAAATTATTCACTTAACTTTTCTATTATTTATCTTCTATCTTTAATCTATCATAACTTAATCATAATAACTTCAATTTAAATATTTTTTATATCATTGAAAAGATTAAAAGATTATCTATACATATATATATATATATATATATATATATATATATATATATTTGATGAAAATCTAATAAACAGATTATAACTAATTTTGTAGTATATAATTGCTTGATTATACTTGTTCACTTGTTTTGTATTGTTCTTGTTTTCTTCTTGTTCTTGCTACTTCTACTTCACACCACCAATTACAAGCAATTCTTAATTGAAACCATCTTGTAATTTGAGTAGAGGGAGAAATTTACCTTCATACTAATAGCATCAATTCTTTGACTTGATAATAATAATGTCCAATCTTACATTATTTATATTAATCTTAGTTTTGTCATGTTTGCTTTGTATCCATTATCCATAAATAGTGGATGGAATTGAACCAATATTGGTATTAAAACTTCTTTATATTTATATGCAATGATGAATTAAAATTTCTAATATATCAATTAGGTTTTTATATATAATTATTATGTGAAGAAAAAATATTATTAAATTTTTTTTTGGATAATAATTAAATATATATATAAAATATTGTAATATATATCAATTTATTTTTAATTTTTTGAAAATATATTTTTAAAATTATTATCAATTTATATTTAAAATAAGAAAATCATAGACTATAAATTAAGTGGTTATTTATTTTTTAGATTATAATTTTTAATAATAGTTGCAAAAATAAATAAATAATCATTTTTATTTATAATGTAACAAATAGTTTATCTTTTATCTTTGTGACTTTGATTCTTGGCCCTTGACATTTATATCCAAAATGATGCTTTAAATATCTGATAATGACATAATAAAAACATATGTAAATATACATAATTCTCATCATTGGATATTCAATTTTGAATCAGAATTGTATTATACAATATAATTTTTTTTTCTCTTTTTCACAACATTTTTTTTCCAAAAGATTAAACAAAATACATTCCCATTTAACAATTAGCAAGAATCATCAAAGATTTAGCTTGGTATTGGTTCCATGTTGATGAAAGCAGTCTTGATTGTTTATTGAATCTAAAAAAATAAATTTAAATACTTCAACATAAATTACAAACATACACACACTCACATGTTACTCACGTTTAATTAACAACAGCAACAATACTATTGTTAGAATTTTCAGAAACATCCCCTTTAATCTGTAAATATTCTAAGGATCTTCATACACTTAGACCAGTACAACAAATAATTTCCTCACTTTCAAACCAGGAATGAATTTCTCTTGTTGTATAGATATGGTAGCCAAGGCGGATTATAAGATGGGGGATGCAAATAACAATAAAAATAAAGAGGAAGGATGAAAGCAAGTAGGCCACCCAGTGCCATACATGGGTGGTCAAATGTGGAAGCCCCGTCATCGCGTGGACAGGCCTGGGCGGGTGAGAGGAGGAGGAGGGGCTCTCTGAGGGGCTCTCTGCGGCACAACAACGTGGCTGACCGCGCTTTGGCTGGCTGGCTATGGAGTGATCTCACTCCTCTACTGCTCCACGCAGTCAGTCAGTCCCTTCCTTGCTTGCTTGCTTCGCCCTAACCCACCACCTCCTCGTCACACCGCATGCCACTACCATGCCTCTGTAATTCCCTCCCCCTAACGCGCCCTGCATCGTGTCCATGGCGACACTCGAGGCGGGTAAGACCGCCGAGGACCTTCGCCGCGAGATCGACGAACTCCAGCGCCAACAGCGAGAGGTTCTGCCATTACTCCTTCTGCCTCCACCTTCAAAACCCTAATTCTTAAATCTGTGTGAATTGGCATCTTTGGAGGATTGTTTATCGTATTCGGTTGGTGTCGTTCACCTTCTTCTTCTACTTCCTGCCGTTGGTCTTTTTTTCCGCCCTTTTAACGTGTTTTGTGTTGTTTTTTTTTGTTTTTGTTTGTTTTTTTTTTTTTTTTCCAAAATTTTAATCATGGTTAGGGTTTGCTTCATGATTTTGTTTCAATTGTTTTGGAATCGGATTCGGTGTACACAGCGATGGATAGTGTCGTTGTTTTGCGAAAAAAGTGCGTTACTGCGTAGGTAGCTGTGAAAAAGGCTGGCAATATTTCGAGAAAGGGTAATCGGTTTTCGGTCCTTGTAAGTTTGGTTTGTAGGATTGCATTTGGCTAAGCGACCTTATTCCACACGAAGGAAACCCTCGACCAAATCTGTATTTCATCGGAAGTGGTGTTCTATTTGTAAAAGTATAACCATCTCGCTGAGCGTGTTTCCAAGTGAGACGATCAAACCGCTATTCTGTCATTTGAATACATTCGCTGTTGAAAAGAATTTGTAAGAGCACAACTTCCGACATGAGGAAGTCTTTGAGATTGTAGTGCTGGATCAATTTTGCAGCTGTAGGAGTTTGTCCAATCTATTGCTACCGTCGGATCTTGGTATAACCGCTCTCGGTCCTGCAATCTCCACGTGCAGAGTTCTTAAGCTGCTAGCGAGGTTCGTGCAGTAATGATCGCTTTAGTGTAGAATGTTGTAACCATACCTACTTTGAAACAGCGGTTCTTAAGAGAATCGGTAAATTACTACTTAAACAATAACGATTGAACCTCACAAACTAAGGTCGTTACACGAAACAGTTGTACAAGGGTAGCAAATTCATCTGTTGCAGTCCATCCGAGCATTGCTTTCCTAAATTGAGTATTGATTCGCTTATTCCCTTTTGTCAAGGACTTTTATTTATTGTATCTGTTATGATCTTGTGGATGGATAACAGATTAATGAGCGACTACGAGATCCCAGAGGGCTACGGAAAAATGGTCCTCAAGGCGGCACAGCGAGAAACATTGATGCTAACGGCCCACACCTGCGCAATAATGCCTCGCGAGGGGTCATCAGGCGGGTAAGGAGAGCTCATCGCGGTGTCTGGCTGTTCAGGAGCGCCACGTATATCTTTTAAATTACCTTAACGATGTTTTTGTTCGGTCGAGGCAATGACTTGTCTCTTTGGGATCTTATAGGTGCATAACAGATTTACGCGATGTTTCTGAACTTTGTTGTTTTCATGAGGCTTTCCCTTTCTTTCCATATCATAGAGGTGCTGATATAGTGATGTGATTTCAGGTGGAAGGCTTTGGTGGGGAAGACCAACGTCCCAGAAAGAGAAGACTACTGTCGGCTGTGGTGAAGGTTTGTCATTTGCCGAATCTCTGCACTGAAGTTTTTTCACCCGGCATTCATGCATTCAATGTTATAGAGATGTGTTTTTTTGCTAGACATGGTACTTTGTACTTGTATGTTGTTTTGTTTTGTTTTTTTATTTTTATTTTATTTTCTCTCTTGAGGATGATGTCTTGAATATTTATGATCTGGTGATTGTGTCTGGTTTGCACAGGTTACGGAAGAGGTGGAGTCTACTGAAAATGAGAAGGAAAAAGAAGGAAATGAAGAGGTTCATCCTGATAAAGATGATGCAGATGAAGAAAATGATGTCGCTGATCGGCGGCCAACGCTCCAACGCAATTACAACGCAGACGATTCCAATTCACTTCCATCAACCGATTCACAGCGAAGGGGGCGCTCCGACTCAAACACGCGCACTCCTAGTGCAGGCGGACATCGTTCAGGGGGACCAGGAGGTCCCGGAGGGCCAAGAAGGTTACCTAGAGAGAGGGGCTTCCTTGTTCGTGTCAGCAATCCAGTTGGCCAACATGTGCGTGTACACACGCTCACAAATTGATTAATCACTTGCAATATCTCTTGCAATGTCCTTTTCAAGCTTGTTCATTTACTTGGGTGATTTATTTACAGTATAATAATTCATAAAAAATCGTCGGCTTAACCTATGCGGTTACATGATTTCACCATACATCTTTGAAGTTGTCATAAAAACATTTGATTGTTGAATCCAGTTTGAACTACTTGTTTGCTGTGTCGAGATTGTAGCAGATTGAAGATGCACAAGCTGGTGAGCCAGTACCGAGGGTTCTGCCCAAGACAAGTGATCCCAATGTTGCTAAGCGAAACCGACGGATGTTTGGAGCTCTTTTAGGTACTCTGGAGGTATTACTTTCTAATCCTTCATAATTTCATTGGAAATGCTGAAAGCGGCCGTGCGTCTTTAAGTTAATTGTTACGTATTTGTTAATTTGCATTTGAAGCTCTGGCTGATGATGCATTCTCGTCTACTGCATGAGACTTTTGGAAACGTGGCCACATTCAAAATATTCAAATTTCCAAATATCTTCTCCTCATGTTCGCTAGTGGCGGATTTTTTTTTTTTTTTTTTTTTTTTTTTTTGTTTTGTTGACAGAAATTTAGGCAGGAGGATAAAAAGCTGTCTGGATCCGAATCATTCCAACGTCGATCTGAGCAGTTGAGGAAGGTAAGTTATTGGGCTGTGTGTATATGTATGTATGCGTTTATAAATATAGTTTAATGCTCCCTCAGTAAGTTTGTATTATTTGTTCCTCCATGTGCCTTTTAATCTTCAATCTGAGACAAAGACCTAGTTTCTGATTTTAAGTGCTTAAATGTTCGGTATTGTCCTTGAAAAACTTGATTTGGCAATTTGATCTGTTATGCTACTTCTGATGATACGTTTAATGCTCATTGCACCATCTCTAACTTCTGTATATGCAGGCAGAGCAGAAGGCGCAAGAAGAAAGTGAACGTTTACGTCAGCAAGAGAAAGAAGCTTTGGCAGAGAAACGAAGAGCTGATCTGGTATAGTCCAATCTTTTCCCTCATCTTGGAGAGATTAAACTGGCAGTCTTGCTAGTAATTTGGAAAGGAAACTATTTCGACCTAGTTTATTTTTTCCAAGCTGCAGGATGGTCAGTTGGCTTCCTCAATTGTTTTTGAGTTCTTCGAAACGCTAGAAAGTTTTGTGTTCAGATCTGCTGTGCATTTCTATCTGTAGAAGATTCGACGTTGTTCTTTCGATCGTGGATAGAAGACGTTTTATTGAGCCCTAATCTCTAAGTGGTTCGTTTTTTCTTTTTCCTTTTTTTTTTTTTTTTTTTTTTTGGACGTTACTAACCTATTTTTGTATGTTGTGTGGTAGACTTTACGTGCAAAATTGGCCGCTGAAGCTGAAGTTAAGCAACTAGAACTCCTTTTTCTGCAGTGGGCAGAACATCATACTCGGCTTGCCTCTTTCATCAGGTGAGGCTTTTCATTTCTTTTAGTGATTTTCAAAACATTCCTTTGCACGCCTGCATTAGAGGTGTGAATGTTTTGTAAAATTCACGTTATTATATGTTCGAACTTGGTAGTGTTCTTCATATTGGTGTCTTAACTTGTGATCTTGCTATGAGAGCAGAACAAAAGCGGGGCCCGGAATTTATTATCTACCAGTTAAGTCTTGTGAAAAGACGGACAATCTGCTTCAGGAAGCTCAGCAGGTATTATGGTACTCAGGAGTTGAGTCGTATTGATTTATGTTATTATGTTCTATATGTACTTATTCTCCTGGTGTGTCCTTACAGGTTCTTTTGTCTGTAATCTGTCTTTATAAAATTAGTACGAGTGTAGACGATTATGGTTCCGAGTCATATATTGTAATTATTATGAATTTTACTGTCATTTTCTGCCACTAAATCCAGTATACAAAAGAAAGCAATTGGAAACGTAGGCAACTATATCTTTAGCAGTCAATGTAGTGGTAGTGTCCTCCAAATTATTCAGAGTTTGATTACCTCTCTGTGATGACGCTGTGTGGAGCTGGTTTCCTTCTAATCACATTCTCTGCCCTCAGAGTAGTTCGTTAGTTTCTTGCGTGGTCAGTTGGAATTCTCTTTTAGTTCCCCTAATAACTTTTGGTTTTATTTTACCAATGAATCAGGAACTGGCAGAATGGAAGACCAGATCACGTGAAGAACTGTCTGAGTGTCAGAGGCAGATTTCTGAACTTAACATGGCGAACTTGGATGTTGAGATTGAGAGATGGAAAAATGGACCTCCTGGGCGATCCAAAGTCTCCAGTGACATACTGACTGCTGAGGCAAATACAGTTGGAGATGGTGATGACAAAGTCCTCGAGCAAGCTGGAGAAGGAATCGATGTTGTTGAAGACGAAGATGACGAAACTGGTGCCATGGTTATAGAAGATGAGGAAAGGGTAATATCTGAGGAGGCGGAGACTAACAAATTGATCAGCGTGTAGATGTGAAGCAAGTGAAGGTGAGAAGTCGATGGCGTTTTGCAACTTCAGGGGTATTGTTGCGTGAAGTGTTTAGAAATAGGTGATTTTGCGCCTTGTAATGCGATTATAAATTAGCAACTTATTTCTCCTGGGTTATCTCATGCCCGTGATTGTTGGGTAGGTCAAAGAGCACAACGGCAAGAGTTTTTACTGGCCTTTGGGGTGAGATTAGATGCCCAAGTAGGAACATTTTTCATGCGGTCATAGATTGTGAAAGTTCCATGTAGAGGTCACTTTGCAGTGTTAAACATGTATAGTGGGATAACTTTTGTGAAATCTTAGTGCTCTTGCGGTCCAAGTTGTCAACTTTGGTTATGTATTTATTTCAATAGAAGTTCATCAGTGGCTTTTAGAGGGGCTCCAAGTGTTGATTGTGGACGGAGAAATGGAATGTTCAGGGATAGCACCAAGTTTCTACTTGTGCTATGCTGCTGAAGAAACCTCGGTACGGCGGCGTCATCTGGTTGGAGCACTCTGGAGGTACACTGTTCCGTCTGATTTTCCCCTGATTATGTAAATTATTGATGTCATCGATTTGGACCAGAATGTGTCAGACAGGGCCAGCAGGATTAATGAAGCGTGCGTTCAAGGGGTGCCCTTCATCTTGTGTAGGATTTGTCTTTCCTATCTTCTCACCATCTGAGTGTTATCATACGCCCATGTCCAACATGTTAAGTAGCAGTTCTGAACGTTCTAGGGAGTGAAAGTAGTAACGTTCAGTGGTATAAATATACTCACTTCCTGACGGCGTGGTGTGGTTGTGTTTAATCTCTTCATTGGAGCACCAAGCGCAGCCTACTTGGATGTAGCTGTTGTCTTAAATGAATTTAGTAATCGATGTCTACTTAGTTTGTATTTTAGATGTCCAACTGCTGGGCACCTTCATCTTCGTGGTCGTACTCATTTATGTTGCTTGCAATGTGCAGCCATACTTGCAACCCATCTATTGTTCTATTGTACCAACGATTTACATTCTGATAATAGCACTATCACCGGCTCAGTCTAGCCAAAAAAATTAGCATTCTGTAGACATTTGTATGTTCTCCTTGTGAGAGAAACCTGCCTTGCGATATAATAATTATTTCTCCACTCCACACACTTGCTTTGCCCGCACGGATTACTTACTTGGCATGTCGAATTTGAAACAGTCGCAGTGTCTGCACATCCTTCATCATGGCTCAGAACTGTAATTTCAATTGAGAAATTAACTGCCTGTCGAGTTCGTCCTCAATGCGAACTTTCATTGCCCCTCACCGCCGTTGCGAAATTCCCTCGCTTCACGACACACGAGCGAAGTGCCATCGCAGTACCGACGCCGGCTGCCTCACCAATTCTTCGCCTCAGGCCCCTGCAAATACATGTAGATTTCTCCACCCAAATTCTCGTTTTGCTCGACTTCCAGTCAACCATGTGCGAATTTGAAACATCACGAAAATAGTTACTTTCTATCAATCACAACAACTTGGATTGTGAAGGTGTTCGTTGTCACGTTAACGACAGAATATGTCGTTTCGCCGTGGCGTCCTGCAACGACGGATGTGTTCTGAACCCCGAAATTTGAAATACTCTTTTGAATTCCCCTTTTTCCATGAATTATCCAGCTCTAAAGCTCACAAATCTTGTTTCCGTCTCCTCAAGTGTCGCCGAACTCAGCTGCGGGGACATGTGTGAAGGAATCAGATGATTCAAGGGCCAGTTTTGACATGGCTCCTCCTCTAAGAAAGCAGTGCCACTCTGGCTTTTGTTTATCGTGGCGTGCTACGTAATGTTCCATACCCCTTCTCTTTCTATTTTTGCCCCTTTATTGCACTCAAGGCTCTTCTTCCTTCCTGTTATTTCTATGCAATCTTGTTTGAATTCGCTACCGTCCACCAACTCTGCACAGTAGGCTGAATCTGCTCCAATTGGTGGTCTGTGCTCTCTTCACATCTCCTCTCTCACGCTCTCTCTCTCTCTCGCTCTTTTAGTCTTGCTATTCCCATTCTCACCTTGCTTATATGGTGCTTGGATCTTCAATGCCTGGAGATTAATGAGCATGGAAAAGCTATTAAAACCAATTTTCAAAAACTGAAAATCCGAAATGGGGATTGTGATTATCATGCACTATTGTACAGGCATTGAGTGTGAAGGATCCTGAAGCTTGGCCCACATTAATCTGCCTACCTAGAAAACTTGAGTGTGTTGAGATGGGTTGAAACCAACATGAATTTCACGTTTCCTAGTTTTTACCATGGAGGGGTCAAAGTCGTTGTGTGAAGAGTTGAAGATTGCTAGTGGTGGGACCCGCTCAATGAGATGCATCTGGTGCCTCTGTAGTTTTTGAGGCAATTGTCTTATCATCAACAATGTCAGATTCAAAGGCTGCAAACTGAAGGTGGCCATCTCTCTGAACATCCTCATATGCCATTGAATGGCAGTAGTTATTCTTCACTGGCCATAAATTTCCTTAAATGACTTGGCACGGTAATTCTCTGTAGCATTTTAATGGCTGTTCGTTGCAGTGATGTGGAGAAGTTCCTGTGAACTTTTGTGCTAGCCTTGATTAAGAAACCGCTCTTTCCTTTTAGTGTTACCCTTGGGCATTTTGTTATGTTTATTTTTTATTTTTTATGTTTGAATGTTCGTATCTTTTTTTTAAAAAAACTTGCTCCCTGTATTCTCCATATGGGGAGGTTAACAGGCCTGAACCTTGGGCTGCCACTTAATCAATTTCGATTCTCCACTATGACACGTGTACGCAGTGCCATAGTTTTGACATTGGTATTCCCGTGTAAACAGACAAAGCCCCCAAGTTGCTGATCTTATTAGGCTGGCAAGCCTAGGGGAGTATCCCTCAATAGTGGAGCTATACCCTAATTTTAATTTTAATTTTCTTACTTTTGGGTAGGACCAAGTTCATTGTCTACGTGTTTTAGTGAGAATGGTGGGGACATGAGAAAAGAAAGTCCGAGTATGTGTTTGGAAACAGTCCTGCATGTTCCATTGAGGAAAAAATTCAAACGTTCCCAAGAGTTCAAGAAGACCAATGGAGCCCAAATTGGTGAACCATCCATTCTCCAATGGTTTGAAAACGAAAAGGAGCAGGCTTTGCATCAATCTCTCCTCTTAAAGGTGGGGATCTCTACTATCTTGTAACCAATTCCAGTTGTGGACAACCACAGCCATCTCTACCACCATGAGCACCTTTATCACATTGTGGGCCCTTGCAAGTTAGGGTTTGGTCTCAAGTTCCCTTCGTGTACAAGAATCAAAAACATCAAATCCTTACTCATTTTGCTATATAGTAACTCCCCCACTTTGTTACAAAAGCTTCAAGGACTGAACACTTGGGTAAGATGATTTTGGGGGAGGAGAATCAACCTCAAAGATTATGCTTGTGATTGAATTCAACAAGGGAATTTCAAAGTACTCAGTTTTATTTTATTGTATTTTATTTTTTTTCCTTGTAAGCAGAAGAGACCCCAGTGAAAAAGACTTGCAGTTGAATTCTAAGAAGCCTGTCGCCATTTGAAGAACTCCAGCACTTTGAATTTGACATCATTGATTGAATTGTCCTCTCAACTTACAAATCATCATAATTAAACGTGGCCATCACTCGAAGTGCCATGCCTACTCAACAACATCAAGCGGCAGGGCAGGGGCGAACTCAAAATTCAAATGCTCCCTTGGGGAGGGGGACTATTGAGAACCGCCGGGCGTATGAGATAACCCCATTCATCCAGCCCTCGCCCCGGCGCTCAATAATGGAAGCCTCGCCTGGGGTCCACTCCGAACCCAGCCCCGAATTCAAACTCCTCCCTTAGGACCCGTAATGGTTTTGGGGTCTCCGCCAGGTTTCTCGCCGAGGACAGACATGTGAGGCTCTGGGATCTAGGCTCCCCATGGATCCCAGGCCTGCGCTGCGGAAAACGCTGCTCTTCCTCGCCACTGCTTTCGCCAATTTGAATTTGGGACAGCTTGGCAGCAATGGCTTCGCACACCCAGAGGACAATCGACCTCACTGAAAGTGCGTCATCGTCGTCGTCGCTCAATTGCTCGACTCAGGTTGCAGGAATTGTCAGTCATTGCGGATTGTTAGTGATGAGACCATCGGCCGGGACTACGTGTTGTTGGCCTTACAACCGTTGAGTCGCACGCATGACTACCATTGCGATTCGAGTCTAGTGAAGTGTGCTCGCCTCTCAATTCGGTCCTCTTCGTTTTTTCTTGAGTGTTGTGTTTGGATTTTTGAATTTGGGGATCCGTGGGATTGTGCAAGAGTGTGCAGAGTTTGTGTAGTGGTCTTCGTGATAGTGAGTCGTAGTGTGGCTTGTACGAGTTCGTTTAGCCGCCCGACACTACATGAGTTGTGCTTTGCAGGTGCTCGTGGGACATTTTCTTGTCGGTTGTGAGGTTGGGGTGAAGTGAAGTTAGGCAATTGGGTTTTGTCACTGTTCCATTTTTTTTTGTGTTTGAACTTTGAGTGCGGGTCTGGTTCTTATTATGTCTGTCAATATCAAAAGCAGCACGCGCATGTGCATTCCTTGCTTCCTTCTCTGCTGCCTCGTGTGTCAGAGACTTTGTTTGTCTTCTCTTACTACTCTTTGTGATCGGCAGATGGAGGTTATTTAAGCCAGGAACTAAGTTACGGTTCTATTGGTACATACCTGTTGGAGCTCAGCTTTTTTCTGCCGATTTCGTTCCGTCTCTCTTGGCAGAGCTACTTGGAAGCACTACCTGGAGTGGGTCCGTGTCTTTGCTCCAAACCCTCGGGCTACACTGCACTCCTTGTCGTCTCATCAGTCTCTCACTGTCTCTCTTTATTCGTTCCTGTCTCGCTTTACTTCGTTCCGTTAAGGTTCTTGTCCTCTGTCGCCGTCACATCGCATTGCCATTGTAAAACAAGCAAGCGATAAATAAATATTCTTGCGAGGTTGTCCTGTACATTCTTTCATCACGATATCTGTGCTTCGTTCCGCAATCATTTTGAACGTGCTTCGTTCCACAACCAATTTAATCTTATAGTGGCACTTCATCATTTGAATTGGCTTCCTACCACTCTACATATCGATTATCTCAGACTCTTCCTTACGAGTGCACTTTATAATGTGCTAGGGGCATTTCTGTATTTCTAGCTTGTTGGTTACAGTTGTGTCTATCTATGTGACACTCTTGAATTCACTGCCGTGGCGAGTGAAGGTTGTTTGGGTTTCTTCTCAGGCAGCTGCCAAGATTCCGTTATGAAGTAGTAAAAGTCATATCGCTATGTCTGTTTTAGCTTCCGTACAATTCCTCGTAATAAAGGTGTGAGTTAAATTCTGTTCAGCTTGTCCTCTTGAATCACTGTCAAGCTTTGTCATTGAAATGGCAATGCTGGTGGTGTTTACAAACATGGTGGAGTGATTCGCCCAGCTGCTGCTTGATTATTCTTACCGGCACCGCACAATCTGCTTGATAAGCTACTATACTGTCGGATGGAGATAAGTTGAGTGGCGTAATTGGACAGGGCTTGGTATAGCCAAAAGACAGCTGAAGATATCGAGGAGCCTGGGTATTACTTTTGCCTCGATTGGTTCTTAAAGTACCAATTCACTCGCTTCTCGGATACACATTTCTCCCCACCAGCAATGGACGAATACGAGAAGCTGGAGAAGATCGGGGAGGGTACCTACGGGAAAGTGTACAAAGCGAGGAACAAGAGCACAGGTCGCCTAGTGGCGCTCAAGAAAACCAGGCTTGAAATGGAGGATGAAGGAGTACCATCAACTGCTCTTCGAGAGGTTTCACTCTTGCAGATGCTTTCACATAGCATCTACATTGTCAGGTACCTGAGAGAGCAATTCAGACCCAACATGCGCTTCATCTGAATTATCCTAACAGCAATCAAGTCGCTGCGGACATGCAAGGTGATTGCCATGGTTTTCCACAGTATCGGAGATGACAACGATTCCGCCTAGCTGTGACAACTTTTCTTCTTGAAGCCACACCATCTGAAATGACCTTCGCCGGAGTCCTTACATTATGCCATGTAGCAGCTGAACGATTCTTTTAAGATAACCTACCAGCCGGAATGATATAGAATTACTTTTCTTATTACAGAGAAAGCAGTGCGGGCTACCTCATTTTATTAATTTTTGAATCTAAAATTTGAAAATTAAATCTCTCTGCCCTAAACTTTGGATAATTTTTGCCATGCAGTATCGTCACCTGTTCGAGATTTACGTCCCACTTGCTCTTGCAACGGGTATCATCACGTTCTTGAACGAAATCTGACATTTTCTCTCCGCTTGCAGGTTGTTATCTGTGGAAAGCGTAGATGAGAATGGGAAACCTCAACTGTATTTGGTTTTTGAGTACCTTGACAGTGATCTCAAGAAATTCATCGATTCGTACGGCCGAGGTAGTGGCAATCCTATTCCCGCGAAAACTATTCAGGTACCCTACACTGATCAGGATGAAATCCTCTCATTTTAGCCAGCAAGTGTCGGTTCTTCTCTGCGGGGTTTCAGACTGTTTATATTGTTCCGCTGATGAGGTGTTGATTTTGTTGTGGATAGTCCAATGTAATTGAGCGTAGAACGATTATTGTGTCTCCTCTCTGGAGTGGTTTTTAAAGCAGAGAATTGATTCTGTCTAACTATCTTCTGCCCGTGACGCTCAAAATGGAAGCTTTCCTCAACCAAATTTTTGTTTGTTTAATTTAGAGCTTTATGTATCAACTTCTGAAAGGCGTTGCGCACTGCCATGGTCATGGTGTTATGCATCGGTACTTCCACTAAACTCTTCTAGTTCATCTTATTCACTTCATCTCATACCCTCCTGTTTAATGTTTAATATCTAAGTTGCCATTGTTGGATTCATTATCAGGGATCTGAAGCCACAGAACTTGCTTGTGGACAAAGAAAAGGGTTTGCTTAAAATTGCTGATTTGGGTCTGGGAAGAGCGTTCACTATTCCTTTAAAGAGCTACACTCACGAGGTTTATAACCGTCAACGATTCTTTCCATTGTTGCCCATAACTGTCAACTGAGTGATGTTTACAAATTTTCATAGCACCTGTCAATATCATTTTTTTTTTTTTTTTTTTTTTTTCTTCTAATATCTGATTCCATCTGTTTTGTCGTCCTGTTGAGCAGATTGTTACTCTCTGGTACCGTGCTCCGGAGGTTTTGCTTGGTTCCAGTCAGTACTCCACATCCGTGGATATGTGGTCTGTGGGGTGCATATTTGGTATGTTCCTGTCGATGGCCCTGTAATTTAAGAAAAATACTGTGTTTCTGATACAGAAGATTGTATCGATTACTTAAGCTCTTGCAATGCTGTTTTATGTTGTGTCTAGCTGAACTATCTCGCAAAGCTCCTCTCTTCCCAGGGGATTCGGAATTACAGCAACTCCTGCATATATTCAGGTGCGCTGTTCTATTTATTTTTGATGACAGCCTGTAATCAACCTTAAGAATTAGTACTACTACTGTTGAAAACTTGTGTCTATTGAATTGAGGTCCCGTCCTGCTCATCAATATCTCAAAACTGAAATCAAAATAATGGCTAATTACTCCTGCGTTTAGTGTTATCTTCTTATAGAAACTTTACTTATGCAGATCAAGTCTTCCAGATGACATATTCATCATGAGTTTTGGTGCAGGCTGCTTGGTACTCCAACGGAGGAATCATGGCCTGGTGTGAAAAAGCTGCGGGACTGGCATGAGTATCCTCAATGGCAACCTCAAAACCTGTCACGAGCTGTGCCGGATATGGGCCCTGAAGCTCTAGACCTTCTAACTGTAAGCAGTGTTGTGTAAACTTTCCTCTGCAAATGTTCTTGTTTTCGTTGGCGGTTGAGTTGCTTGTGAACATGTTTCTGAGTTCGTTAGACCTAAGTTCCCTTTGGTTTGAAGTTAAGGAATCTTCCATGTGGTTGGGTCCTTGCAGAGAATGTTGATGTTCGATCCTGCAAAGCGTGTCTCAGCCAAGGCAGCCTTGAACCATCCTTTCTTTGATGATCTGGACAAGTCTCAATTTTGATCTGTAGACGCTAGCAACCTTTGGAAACACCTTCCCGTTGGCAGTACAAGCGTAGCCTTATTCAATGCATCGATCCGAGCGGGTACAGGTGTCCTTTGCTATGGTTATCCCCAAAAACATAGGTACATATGTGGCACATGTTGAAATTACCGTTTCCCTTCTCAAAGCGAGGGTGGCATTCACCACGCAATTTGCATGTCTATAAGCAGAGTGTATTCAATCAGTTCTCATCCCAAATTTGATCCTTTATGTGTCCAAGTCTTTTTTTTATAAAAAGACCTGGGGCAAGCGCGGCTGTTCTCAACCGAGCATCTTTGACTGAACCAACTATGATTGGACAAGACGGCAAAGTGTTGAACTTAGACATGTGTACCCTTCCAAAGATTGAGCTGACTCCTTGATTGCTAGTAGGCTCCAAGGTGTGTAGTCAGCCCACTCGAAGCTACATTTCCTGGTTTAGCTCAATATTTATCCCTGAACAGTGAGGCGTGCTGTTGAAACCAAACGCCAGTGCTGTTCTTAGACCCCTGAAAAGGAAAAATGAAAAAAAGTAGCATAGAACATTGTGATAAGTCAATGTGGGTCGTGAGGGGTGCGTTTACCCAAATTATGTTTCCGCCACATAGTAGCCGCTCCTCCAGCGTAGTGGACATTTCTATCTGGCCTGTTGAACTCAAGCAGGAGTCTTTTGGAAGGCAGACTCACTGCCCAACAAGAATGCTACTGACCATGCTATGAGTATGTTAGATTTCTTCCGTTTAATTCCTAGATCCCGAGGTTTACAGGACGAATTAGGAGTTGGATTTTGAGAACCTGGTGTATGGCATTCCTGGTACATTTTCTGGAGTGATCTCATGAGAATGTTGCAAAAGCATCTAATCGATGCTCACAAAAAATTATTAGTATGTTATGGGTTTAAAAGTTGTTTTCGACATAAATTCTGGTGTAGTGGCCATATTGTTTACAATTGCATGTTCGTGTTTCATTCAAAAGACTTCAAGAAGACTTATTAAGACTGTAAGGTGTCAAAATTAAACAATCTTGCCTGTTTCTGCAGCTGACCGTGTCCTCCTCCAGTTGGCATCTCAACTTCATTCTGTGGTTCGTACAAGAGAGGCCCTCGTATCATTCACTAGATGACATGTGCTCGCCTTGTTTATCACCTCTGAAAGGGATTTACGAGGATTGGTAGACAGTGTGAAACATCAGCTGAACGCCATTTAGATAGTTTTTGTCTGCGTAAGAGAATCTGGATCAAATGGCACACAATGTTCTCTGATGAGGAATACTTGGCCAAGAACTATCTAGATAAATTGTAATGGAGGAATTGAGTTGCTTTAGATGTGCTGGTAAATGAAAAATATATGTGCAAGTTTAGTCTGACTGATCAATTTTGCTGGAATACTCTGGCTGCAAAACCTCTGGCAAACTTGTTTAAAACGGCAGTGTGGCAGGCATGCGTTGGAAGCAAGTATCAAACGCGCAGAGACCATGCCTGTCTGGTCCGAATGACGTTTGAATAGGGACCAGTCTAGACTCCAGTCAGGTCAATTTTGAATGCGGTAGTGGACCAAATGGATGGCTTCCATGAGTAACCTTTTGCAATGCCTGCAGCTCTGTATGTACAGGGACACAAGCTTTGCAAAGGAACAGCACAGGGTCTGCAAGGAGCGACAAGAATTGAACACTATGCAAGATCAGCAATCTTCCCCACCAAAAGCATGATTAACTTGCAGAAAATTGCTTGCGAGCACCGTCAAATGCAAGTTTGGCAAATACTCACCTCTCTTCTTCGTAACGGAGCAACCCTGATTCTATCCTGAAATGTTCCATCATACCTAATCATATCTTGAAAAAATGTAACTCAGACTTCAAGGTGATGGTCGAAACAACCCTAAAAGGTGCCATACGGTTTCAAAACTTCATAACTAAAGTCTTGATCTTTAAGTCATTTTGATAAGCACCTTTCTGGGACAAGCTACGTCATGGTGTTCGCCCAATTCAACAGAAATTTAAAAAAGATTCAGATAGCACCTAGAATGTTAAGGAAACTGCAGCATTATCATCTGATAAGATGAGCCACATGTGTAAAGATTTTGAGAGAAATCTGGAGTGGTTGTATGGCAAAGGGATCTTGAAGGGAGGTCCAACAACTTGAAGAATTAGAATTGTAAAGTTTGAGGACTTAAACTTCAATAGAAAACTAGAATGTTGTTGGACGAATTTGTAAGCAATGAAGGACCATGTTTAGTTACATCTTCAAAGATATTTGAGTCAATTGCAAATATAAGTTGTAGAAGAACCCTATATATATATATATATATATATATGTATATATTTAATCCTCTATTATAGTTTAATGAATTTGTTATTCATATTCATTAGACATTGAAAGGTTTGACATCCTCTAAACATCAAAATATTTTCACGTGGAGGTATCTGCTTTTTATGTAATGATACAAAAATGGTAATTTAATTTCTAAAACATCAAAAGTATCTTTAATTTTTTTGATATACATATATATATATATATATATATATATGTATGTATTTATTTATTTATTGTACTACTTATGATGTAGATTTCATGGTAAGGATTAAAACAAAAAAAGTTATTTTTATTTATTTTATTTTTAAATTTTTATTTTAAAGAATAAAAAATAATTTTCATAAAATTTTGTTATAAATTTATGGAAATGAGCTAAAAATATATTTTCTGAATTTTCTTTGATTAATCATGTATAACATAATATCTTCAAATAAATGTATTTGAGTTTTAATAAATATAAACTTAAATCTACAATCATAGTTTAGTTCTAAAGAAGATATTTTATATGCATACTAAATTATTTTTTGAAATAAAATAAAAATAAAATTTTCTTCAAGGATAGTAAAATATATTGAAACATTAAATATGTAGAATAAAAAATATGTAGAAAATAAAAAATTTCTACATAATTGATGTTAATGTTTTTTTTGTATAGAAATTGTGTGGATTTGTGTGTATGTGTATATATATATATATATATATATATATATAAGCATGATTCTAAATTCTATTTAGATATTATACATTTCCATATTAATATGATTATCAAATATAAGAAATATGTACAAAAATAAAATATTTTTTATATCAAATAATATTAATTTTTTAATGATTTTTTTATATATTATCAATATTAAAATAATAAATAAATTTTAAAGCTTTGTGTTAGCATTTCTTATTAGTAAAAAATTTATTACTTAAAATTTGTAATTTTTTTAGCATAATCTGTAATATTAATGCCATTATATTTATTTTTATACTTATAAAATTTCTTTCATATATTCACAATAATTTAGTCTTGAAACATAATATAAGATTGTAATTTCGTTTATATCTATATATATATATATATATATATCATTAGTTAGTTGTTATGATTTATTATTTTTGTTTAATTTTAGAACTTTAAAAATTCAAAATAAAATTAATTGAGTATCATCATGTTAAAAATTATTTTATTTAAATTTTATTTTATTAAGTAAATATATAAATAAATAAATTATATATTTTTTATATTTATTTTTAATAGTATATTTTTGAAATTGATTCTATATATATATATATTTTTAATCCATATCAATAAAAAAAATAAAATTTTAAGATTTACTATATAATAGTGATTTTTTAAAATTTTACTATTTTGCATGAAAATAAAAAGAATCAAAGATAAGATTAAAGAAGAATGAGATATAAACTTGAAAGTAAGACAGTTCTATCAAAGAGACAAGGAAGATCTTTTGATAATCACTTTTCTTAGGAATTATTTTCTTGTCTTTTAATAATCACTTTTCAGTATACATCAATCTTAAGGTTAAATTAATCAGATTTGAATAAGATTCTATATTATACTATTAGAAAATTAGGATTGATTTTTAACTTGTGTTATAAATACTTGTAGTACTTAAGTAATAGAAACTTAGAATTTATAATATAGATGATATCTTTTTAAATGATCAAATATAAATTAAAGAAATTTTTTTTCTTAAATGTGAATAAAATCTAGATGTATGTAATGTAGCTATATATATATATATATATATATATATTAGACATTTTTTGTTCCTAAAATACTATTATAGAAGTATCCTACAACTTCAAAATTTGACATATAAACCTTGTTGTCTTTAAGAATTTTTCACATGATATTCTTATCAACTAATATTTGTAGAAACAAGAAGAATGCAATAATTGGTCTTAATAATATATTTTTTATATTCTAGTCTTAATTTAATATTCTTAAAGATAGTAGTTTGCTACAAACTTTGTTGAAGGATTTACAGATAAAAATGAGGAATGTTGGCTGGCCATTAAGTAGGATGTACTTATCATTGAAATAGTGACATTGCCCCAGATGGATGGAGACCAAGAGTTGATGGTGAAAGTAGACCAAGCCTTTGTAGACCAATTCTATACTTTTATAAAAAACAACATTGAAGTAGAGAAGACTCTTATTTAAATAAAAGTAGAGAAATTCAAGAATGCTACCTAATTCTTATGAAAATAAGAGCAATTTAGGAAGATGAACTTGGAGATGGATAAAGATTCTTAATACTTGAAGATCAATGCTAAAATTAATAAAGAGTTGACAAAGGAAGTATAACTATTCTTTTGGGAGTATAAAGATGTATTTGCATATATATATATATATATATAGATGTTAAGGAGATTCTCTCTATAGTTGCATAACATTGGATCGAGTTCGAGAAAGATATAATACTAACACATCAGACCTAATATTTGATAAATCCAAATTATGCCAATATTGTGAAGTATGACTTGGAAAAACAATTACAAGTCAAGTTCATAATATTAGTAGAAGATGCCACTTGGCTCTCACCTATTGTCATAGTATCTTAAAAAAATAAAAAATAGCATATTTTCATTAATTTTCAATTATTAAATGTTGCTACAAAAAAACCCTATATTTATTGCCATTTATAAAAAAACATATTAGATATAATGATAGAGCATGAGATATATTCTTTCTACAACATGTATTTTGAATATTACCAAATCTATATTGTACTAAAAGATTGATACAAGATTGATTTTGTAGTAGGCTAGGATACATTTGTTTAGGTAGTCATGTCATTTGGACTAAAGAATATTCTATCAACCTACCAAAGAGCAACTATTTAGAATTTTTGTGATTTTATTGGTAATTTAATGAAACTATTCTAAAATTATTTTAATATCTATAGTGATATAGTTATAATTTGAAAAGTATCAAGAGCATGATAAAA
This sequence comes from Physcomitrium patens, assembly GCF_059467195.1. NCBI lineage: Eukaryota > Viridiplantae > Streptophyta > Bryopsida > Funariales > Funariaceae > Physcomitrium > Physcomitrium patens. Next base: position 8,215,146 of record NC_143423.1, on the reverse strand, counting down.
GCCTAAATTAAAAAAATATTTATTATTGATTTATTTAATTATGATATTAGGCCATGTGGTATCTAAAGAGGATAAGTTTTTGATCCAAAAAAGATCAAGGTAATAGAAAAAATGCCTAAGCCTAAAAAGTTAAATGATGTTTAAATGTATAATATGTTTTCCTAATTTAATAAGTGCTACATCTAATTTAATGCAAATGGTATAGAATTAATCACCATCTTAATGAAGAAGGCTAAAAAATTCACTTGATTAAAGAAATGTGCAATAGCTTGAAAGGAGATTAAAGAGCAATATCATAATGCTTTCATTTTTATTTCTTGTAGGAGAGACATGAAATTCTACATACATACTAATACTTCAAATATAGTATTAGAGCTTACTCTGGCTCAAAATCTAAGAAAGAAATGTGACCAATCAATTTCTTATGCCTCCATTCTTTTGAATTCTATGAAAAAAATTATACTACTAAAAAACTCTTATAATGATGAATGCTTTGAATAAATATAGATATTATTTATTGAGTATTAAGTTTGTTTTTTATATTGATCACATAGCATAAGTCTATTTAATCAATAAATTCCAAATGTCTAGTTGGATTTTTAGATATTTAATATTGCTCTAAGAGTATGACTTTTGTTGTTGGACTGACTTATAATAATCATAGTTAAGAAGTTGATCAAAGAATTATTTAAAAAGTAAAATAAGGATAGTGGCCAAAGAAACCAAGTAGATCTTGAAGACTAAGAGAATTAGAATAGATTCTAATTAGATGTTAAAAAAAAAATACAAAAAAAAAGAAGATAAAAAATAAAATATATATATAAAAAAGAAAGTTAGATAAAAAAAGTGGATGGAGACTAATTATAAGATATAATGACATAAGAATAATTCTTATAGATGATGATAGAGGATTCCAAATAATGGTATAGTATTAAAGATTTCAATTTCAATGAAAGAAAATTCAATATATTCTTGTGTCTCTCAAAAGATTAAAAAGTCACTTAAAGATGGTACTATATTGAACTAGAATGGCTATTGTAAAAGATAAGAAGATTAGAAAGTTTTAAAAGAAGATTAAAGACTTAAAAGATATTGATAAAAGTGAAGAAGACTTCATTCTTGCTTCTATATATACTATCTAACTCAGAGCTATATAACAATGTTCTATAAGACCTCGAACATATATTGACTTTGGTAGACATATGTCTTAATTTGCAAGGTAAGTTTTTTTTATATGTGTGCTATATAATTAGCTTGTTCTACAAGCTACTAGCATGTGTAGCATGTGATTAATTTCTTAACTAAGTTTTTTAACTTGTCAATTAACTACAAACTTGTGTCTATGAAGCTTTTAAGAAGCTTTTTTAGAAGATATTATGAAATTAATCTACATTTATCTACTTCTATCTAAACATATAGGTAATTATTGAAGTAAATATATATGTTTGTGATATTACCTCCCTTCTAGAAATGAGTTTCAGAAAGAGTGGTCATCATCTTTTATAGATTTTTTTTTTTTTTTTTTTTTTTTTTTTTTTTTTTTTGATGGATGTTATCCAAATCTAGACTTAATATTGTGACAAAATAACCATACCTTATCACTCATGTTGAATTTTTGTTATTCCTTGTAATAGTCATCCATATTAATATGAAGTTCTTTTAAGATATTTAGAAGAAATTTGATGGATGTACAACCTTATGATTGGTGAAGATTAGACTGGGCAATATAACTTGGGATAGTTGGCTCTTTAGATGCATCTTCGATCCTTGTTGTAAATAGTGGAATAAATATTACCATCTACTTCAATTAATTTGGCGACCTTAAATCTTAGAATCTAGGAGGGTCATTTTAGAAGATAAAAAAAATAACAATAGTAGTAAGTAGGAAATTAAAATAATTAGTTCACCACTTCAAGGCCATATTGAAATAAATTACCTAAATATAGTAATTATACTAAAAAAATAGAGGACTATTGATTTATTTCATGTATTCTTGCTAAAGAATGCACTTGGCACCTAGGTATAGAAGGTAAGTAGAAATGCAATAATAATCCTAACAAGTCTAATAGAAGCTTAAATAAACTTTAAGTAATCTTTATCAATTTTAATCAAACTTTAATTAATCCAAGTAAATTTAAAAGAAATTAAAAAAAAAACACAAAGAAGTCATAAATTAATTTAAAAAAAAACAACAAAGAAATCTTAAAGAAATAAAAAATAAATCTTTAAAGAAATAATAATTTCAAAGAAATAATAATCTTAAAAAATACTAATCATAATTTTTTTTTAAAAATAATTAAAAAATCCTTTGAAATAATAAAAATAAAAACTTTAAATAAATTCTAAATAAATCCTAAATAAATCCTAATTTAATTCTTATTGAAATCCTAGATCAAATTTTAATAAAATCCTACTGAAATCTTAAATTCTAGAACAAGTCTAATCAAATTCTAATCAAACCACAATCAAATCCAAAAAAAATCCTAAATCCTAATAAAATCCTAACTAAATCTTAAATCCTAAATTCTCACCAATCTTTTAAATACCAATTTTTAAGACCATAAACCACAAAATCTTCATATGCTTTAAATTAATTGCTTGATTGATCTCAAATTCCTCATACATATTTATAACAAGCACAAAAATAAACTTTCTAATTTTGATTTATACACATATTACAAAATTCACAAAAAATTGAAATTTATAAACTTATTTTTATTTTTCAAAATCTAAATCCACCAAGTACATCATTAGCTTTAAAAATCCTTCAAAATCTCTATGAATTCAAATGATATAAAACAAATACTCAAAAATCTTTTTTAAAGTTTTTTCTCAAATCTTGCTTTTTGATTTGCAAAAGAATCTCAAAGTCGCCATAGGTGCATGGTTTTGTGCTCTGAGGTCTGATTTCAATCCAAGTTGATAATTGGTCCTCTCCGAATATTATTTTTTAGTAATTTGACATAAGTTTTGTATTAATCTATTATCAATTATTTCTTAAATATGCCTATATTAATTTATTATCTCATTTATTTTAATTTTGGTATATTTATGCCTCTATAAAGTAAATAGAAGTTCTTTCTTTTAAAATAGTATTAAGATTAAATTTTTTATTATCTTTCTATAATTTGTTATTATTTTTCTACTACATATTTTTATTAGGCTCTTCTATAATAACATCCATATTTTTTTATTCTTCACCATATAATCATGTTACCTTATGACATTATAAGTCTAACTAAGAAGAAATGACTTAGGAAGAAGAGCACTTGAAAGATCATATTATGAAGCTAGAAGTTCAACTTGAAATTGAATTGCAAGAGCATGAAAGGATGAAGAAGGTCTGAGCCAATACATTGGACCAAATTAAGGTCCAAATTAAGGTCCAAATTAAGGCTCAAGAAGAATAAGAATAATTAGAGTGGATTAAAAAGTAGAAATTATTTACTTAAAATTAGAAATCATGACCACCACTTGAGTTAAGGCTTTTGATCAAGTAGTAGAAGAGAATCAATACTTAAGGCATTGAGTGAAGATTGTAGAGGCTAGTTTTTTAGCTACCAATATAGGAGGTGACAAGTATCTACTAGCCACAAAAAAAAAAAAAAAAAAAAAAAAAAAAGCTGTTGTGAAATTTTGGCCTATAATGAGGATCAAAGGAGGTAGTTCAAGTACTTGCTTTGGTTTATTGAAGTCCATCTCTCTTCAGTGTATTAGTCTAATAAAAAGAAGGAGGATGAAGAGATGGTAGAGTAATTGGAATATCCAAACTTTCTACCATAATTACTTTAATAACTAATAGATAAGAGTTATATTTAGAATAGAACTTGCCAAATAAATATCAATATATTTTTTGATTTTTAAAGTTTTTAATCTTTTTTTATTCTTTAAATTATTCATCAAAATCCATAAATAACTTTAAAATATAAATTAAAAGGGAGATAATATTAACTAGATATTTAATAGACTAATAATTTAGGCTAATAAGTCTCATTATTTTTGAATAAATATTAGATAATTACTATCTTATTTGCAATAATTATCTTTAATTAGTCAAATGATGACCAAAATAGGATGATTTTTGAATAAGATAGTTGAAGATTATAATGGATGAAATCTAATTAAATCAAAGATTGGAATTAGAATAGCTACTAGGATTTGAAAGGTAGTAAGAGCTTTTAGCCAACTCTCTACTCACTCTCTAGTATGTATTGTTGATATTGTTTGTATTATGATTGTGGCTAGAAAATGATAGGAAGATATTGGAAATTAGAAGTAAGACTAAAAAGATTAAGAAGACGACTGAAGAAGCCAATTTTGAGCTAATGTACATAATTTTATAACATTATATGATAAGTATTGAGAACTTTAATATTGAGGGAGTAAAATCATATTTTTTTAGTTCTTTTGTTGTATGTGTAGTTTAAGATCAATCTTATATGTGGATATTATTGATTAGGTAATTGTATATATAGATCTGTATTAGATTTAAGTACATGAATTAGATCTAGTCATAGATTTGAATTTTAAGGATTTAGAATAAAAAATAATGTCAAGTTCAAAGACAATATTTCATTTTTTTAAAGGATTGATGAATAAGTGGTTGTTACTATAATATAAGAAAGTATAAAATTGCACTTTCACAAAAGACCACTGATCTAACTAAGAGGAAATGACTTGTGAGAAATAATATTTAGATGACCAAGCTAATTGATTAAAGGCTCAATTCTAAATTTAGCTATATGACCATGAGAGAGTAAAGAAGGTCTAAATCAATACCTTGGACCAATTTAAGACTAAGCAAGAATTGAAGGAGTAGAATTAACTCTTAATATTGACTAATCTGGAGGAAGTAAAGATTTAATGTATAGAATTAGAGAACATGACCATTACTTAGTTCAAAGACTTTAATCGATCAGCAGCGGAGAACCTGCATTTGTATCAAAGACATGAATCTCGAAGAAAGAAAATCTTCGATATGCTCTTGTGTCACTAAAGAGAATTAGAAAGTCACTTCAAAAGTAATATAATATTAACTAGAATGGCTATTGCCAAAAATAAAAAAACTAGAAAGTCTTAAAATAAGACTAAAAATTAGAATAGCATTGACAAGAGTGAAGAAGGCTTCACTCTTACCTCCATATATAGTCTTAACTAGGAGCTACGTGGCAATGTTCTATAGGACCTTGAAAACATGTTGACTTTATTAGCCACATGTCTTAACTTGCAAGGCAAGTTATCTATATATGTGCTACATGATTAGCTTATTTCACAAGCTATTATATGGAATTAACTTGCTCTTCAAGCTACTAACATGTGCTTAACTTGTTGGCCAAGTTTTTAACCTATAAATACATCTAAAGTCAAAACTACATCTATAAAGCTTCTAGAAAGCTTTACTAAAAGACTTCATGAAATTAATATATACTTACCTACTTCTACTTAATCATGTAAATAATTATTGAAATAAATATACATGTCTATGATATTACCTCCTCTTTTAGGAACAAGTTCCATGAAGAGTAGTCTTCATATGTTGAAGAAGTCCAAAATGCGATGAATTGTATTTGCCACAAACTCCAATCTTTGCTTTCTTTGAAGATGGTTGATAGGTCTTTTCAGCCATCTATAGTATTCCATACCAGGATAAAAAGACCACTATGTTATTTGATCATTGTAGAGGCCTTCGTAACTTCCTTCAAATAAAACATTTGGATCATCGTTAGGAGTTGTTCCTACTTCTAATAAAATTACCAAATAGTGAGAGCCTCTTCCAAGGTCATGATACCAAATACATTGTATCTCGCCATCTAATTGAGGAAGGATATGTCATTCTTGAGGATCTTCATCTCAATTTCATTCTCTCGAAGGTTGTGACAATCGCAATGTCTCATATGATAAGTCTACAAATGAAAGTTCTTGAATTGAATATGTTGGTTGTTGATTCTCCATCTTCTTAGTGTCACAAATACATATAAGCTATAAAAAAAGTTAGAAGGTAGAATGTTATCTTTCTTTGATCTTGTCTCTTTTATAGCAAAGATTTGCTATTCTTCATCTTGATTTTGAAGGATTTTATTGATGAAAAGCTTTAACTTTCTTTGTTGCATTTACAAGATTCTTTGATGGCTCCCATGTACATTCACTAATATCATATTTGTGCCAATGAACAAGATATTCCAACCTATTTAAATGCCACCTTGAGTCTAAGACTTCTTCTACCTTGAATTCTTGATTATTATTCACTTCTATAGAAAGAGGTGGCATTTATCTTCCTTAAATATTCAATGTCTTACATGGCTGAAGAAAGGATAGGTGAAATATAGTGTGGATCTTCATAGACTCTAGTAGATGTAATCAATAAGCAATAGGATTGATTTGTTCATAAATAGAAAAAGGTCCCAGCTTATAATAGTCCAACTTATCATAAGGACAAGTAGTCTTGATATTACGATAAAGTAATGATACCTTGTCTCCTACATTGAATTGTGATTACTCCTTGCGATAGGCATCCGCATTGATCTTTTGCTGTCCTTGAGCTTCTCTTAATTGTATCTTTATTGTTGCATGTAGCTGTGACAAATGATTTACTAAATCTTTTGCTATAAAATTATCAACTTTTGAAAAGTCAAAAGTATCAAATTATAGATAATAACTATAATTAATAAAAAAAGATATTTGTTGAGTAGAAGAATGTATTGACTTATTGTATGCAAATTCTACTAATGGCAAAAAAATTGTTTAATCATCTTGATGATAGTTGATAGTATACCTCAAATACTATTTGAAAATTTGATTCATTTGTTCCATTTGTCCATCAGTTTGAAGATGAAAAGTAAAAAAAAGCTTTATATCCATCTTTAAAATATTGAATAATGTTCTTGAAAATATTGATACAAATTGAGTCCCTGTATTTAATATAATATCTTTTGGCAATCTATGATAGCAATAGATATTATTGATAAAATACTTAGTTATTTCTTCACTTGAAATAGATTTTGTACATGATACAAAATGTGAAATTTTGATGAAGTGATCTACAATTACAAATATAGAATCATATGAACTTAAAAAATGGAAGATCCATGATAAAATCCATAGAAACAAAAGACCATAGTTGTTCTGAAATAGGTAATGGTTGAAGCAGTCCATAAGGTTGATGGCGAGGAGTTTTGGATCTTGAACAAATATCGCATGATTGTACAAAGTCTTTGACTGCCCTCTACAGTTGAGGTTACCTAAAATCTTTTGATATTAGCTCCAAAGTCTTATTGTATCCAAAATGTCTAGTTACTAAAAAATCATGATGAGCTTGAAAGACATGTAATCATACCTCGCCTTCTAAAATATATAGGCGATCTTTGAAATTTTGGAAGTTTATTCTTGAATTCAAACTTTGAAATATTATAGGATTTACATGAAATATTCTTGATATTATGAATAAGAGGATCAAAGGATATTTTTGATTGAATTTGCTTGACAAACGTTGAATCAATAGTCAATGTTGATTTTATTGCTTGAAGATGAAATGCTCGAACTTCAAGAGGATCATTCTTTATTGATCAAAAGATACATCTCCTTCTTTTGGTGCAAGATAAGAACATCTAAAAAGGGCATCTGATAGACCTTGTTGTTTTTTGGATTGATAAGTGATCTTAAAATTGAATCTGGATAAAAACATGTTCCAATTAGCTTGATGATGATTCAAAACACGTACTGACATGAAGTTATCAAGGTTCTTATGATTCATATACATGATGACTAGACTTGAGTTGCCTTCTAAATAATGATTCTATTCTTGAAATGAATCCACAATTGCAAAGAGCTCTTTATCATAGATCTCATAATTAATCTCGGCTACTAAAAATTTCTTGAAATGAAAAGCTACTAAATAGAGTTTTCATTTGTTTCCATTTTTAACAACATGACACTCATAGCAAAGTTTGATGCATTTGTGTCCACAAAAAATGTCATAGAAAAATCAATATAATACAAAATTGGTGCAAAAATAAATTCCTCTTTTAAAGCATCAAATGATGCTTCTGCTTCTCTATTCCGCTTGAGTTTGTCTTTACAAGTCAAACATATAAGTAGAGCTACAACTTGAAAAAAGTTCTTGATAAAGATTCAGTAGTAATTACAAAGCCTAAAAAGCATTATACATCTCGTACTGTTCTTAGAATCTTCTAATCTATTATAGTTTGGACCTTCTTGGGATCCATCATAAGACCTTGGTTGGAAATGATGTATCCTAAAAAGTCAACTTGAGTAGTGTAGAATACACACTTTTTCAACTTGGCATATAATCTTGCATCTCTAAGTTTCTGTAATACAAGACAAACATGAAGTTTATATTCTTCTGTATTCTTAGAGTAGATTAGAATATCATCTAAATAACAAACAATGAAATCATCTAAGAACTCACAAAAAATATTATTCATAAGATATTGAAAAGCGATTGATGCATTCGTGAGTCTAAAAGATATGACATTATATTCAAAATGTTCATACCTAGTTCGAAAAGAAGTCTTCCATTTATTTCTTTCTTTGATACAAATTAAGTTGTATGTTCCTCATAGATCTATTTTGGTATAGATCTTTGCTTGATCAAAGGCAAGAGATACCTATTTTTGATGGTGATCATATTCAATTCTTGATAATCTACATACATCAGCAGAGATCTGTCTTTCTTCTTCACAAATAAGATAAGAGTCTTGGCTGAAGATTTAGAGTGGCGTATGAAGTTCTTTGCAAAGTTATCATCAATGTACTCCTTTAATGCAACCAATTCATTCTACGATAAGTTATAGATTGATTTGAATATTAGTTGAGCTCCTTGTAAATCAATTAAACAATCATAAGGTCGATGCTCTAGAAGAACATCTGTATTCTTCTTTTCAAAAATGTCTTGAAATTCTTGATATTGGCTAAGAATACCACTTGATGTTTTTTTACCATTAAAAATAGACGTAGCATATATAGCAAAAGATGATCCTTCTTTTGCACCATGCATAAAAGCTCTCGCACATACCAATAACGGTTTAGATGTACTAGATTTTTGTACTTCTACTTTACTAACTTGATCTTAGATTATACTACCAAAAAAGTTAAGATTACGAGAAATCCAATCTATTTGAGGGTTGTATTTTCCTAGCCATAATAATCCTAAAATAATTAGATTAGAGGGAGATCTTATTATATTAAATACTACTATGTTATGATCTTTAATTGTCACATCTAAAAGAATAGTTTCATGGATAACATTTCTAAAAGACAATGAACGACTATCTATGACTTCTATATATACGAATTTAGTTTTCTTAACTAAAGGTATTTTTTGATTTATAAAAAAATCTTCATCTATAAAACAAGCTGAGGCTCTTGAATCTAATAAGGCCAAGACTTTGTGATTTTTAGGTCCTAAATACACATCTATTATAAAATAAGGTGAGGGGCCTAAGAAGAGAATAGGGCCTTTACTAGGTGTTGCACATGATTCTAGCCGTATGGTTCCTATTATAGCTGAAGAAACTCATTTTTCAACACATTATCTTCTTTCGTAATTGTGCTCTTCATTTTGTAATTGCGTCGCTTCTTTGGATAATTTTGAGCAGTGTGCTTAACTTCTCCATAATATAAATATAAATTCTCTTTACAATATTGAATCTTTTCCTACTCTATGAAAGGTTTAAAATATATCGTAACAATTTGGATTGATTTTGGTCTTGATGAATATATTTCAAAAAACTTGGAGGTTACCACCATTACTTGACTTGTTCTTCTCGAACCAAGTCTTTGTTCTTGATGCCTTTCAAATAATCAATTATCACATACAATGGATTGAACGATAAATTATTCTAAAGATTTTACTTTTGGCATTGTTAATAACAAATCTTTGACATTATCCTTCAATCCATATTGAAATTGATTGATAAGTGCTTTTTTATTCTAGTCCACATTGCAAGCTAGGTTTTGGAATTCAACAGCATATGTGGTGGCTGGTTGTAATCCTTGTCGTAAAGATAAGAGTTTGGTCTCTACTATTCGTTTTTGATCACTTTCTCTAAATGTGGCTGTAAATACTTTTAGAAATGAATTCAAATCATAAAGGAGTCAAAAATCTTTTTTCATTAAAGGTACAAATGAAGAAAAAGTACTTTTTGATAGAAAAATGCTTATGAATTCAACTTGAATAAATCCATTATGATATTAGAAATGATGCAAGTTTAGATAGAGCTTAATTTATTACAAAAATCCTTGAAATTTTGATCTTGTTCCATCAAACTTCTTAGGCATACTAATCCTTACTCCCATCATACTTGTAGAAGCAAAATTCCTTAGATTTGGTTATCATGTTGATATACTTGCTTCTTTTAATTACACAACTTCTTATTGCAGACTTTGAACTTCTTCCATAGGCATATGCATAGTACCTCCATGATTCACATTAGAAATACATGAGATTTCCACTCTAAGAGTATTTACAAGCTCATGAAGATCTGTAATAGTTGCAAATCTATTTTCACTTCTACTAGGAGTAGCATCCATAAACTTTCCATCCATAGGCAACTCAAAAAAATCCAAAAAAATTAAATTAGAGTAGGGTAATCCACAACCTTTAATAAAAATTTCCACAAAGAGGGAAACTCTACTCTCTGTAAAGAAAGATCAATGTTAAAAAAAAAGATTTTTTTTGTTTAAAAGGTGGATAGTCAACAACTTTTAAAATACAATAATAGAAGTGGGATAATCCACTCACTTCTAAAATAAGATAGAAATAATATGCTAGCATTCTTGTCAAATTGTCAAGGGTATGAATCTCAAAGAAAGAAAATCCTTAATACACTCTTGTGTCACTAAAAAGAACTAGAAAGTCACTCCAAAGGTAATGTAATATTAACTAGAATGACTATTGCCAAAAATAAAAAGACCTGAAAGTCTTGAAACAAGACTAAGGACTAGAACGACATTGACAAGAGTAGATAAGGCTTCCCTCTTGCCTCCATATATACTCTTAACTAGGAGCTTTGTGGTAATGTCCTACAAGACCTTCAAAACATGTTGACTTTATTAGCAACATGTTTTAACTTGTAAGGCAAGTTATCTATGTATACACCACATGATTAGTTTGTTCTACAAGCTATTATACGGAGTTAACTTGTTGGCTAAGTTTCCAACCTACAAACACATCTAAAGTCAAAATCATATCTATGAAGCTTCTAGGAAGCTATATTAAAAGATTTTATGAAATTAATCTATATTTATCTATTTCTACCTAATCATATAAGTAATTATTGAAGTAAATGTATATGTCCATGACAGTTTGAGATATTGACTGGAGATTGCATAGAGAAGTTTTTCAACAATAGATAGAGAATTGGTCAAGCACTTAATGGCCACATTCAAAAAAGAGCTATTAGTTGAGATTGTGGCCTATAATGAAGATTAAAAGAGGCTATTCAAGTACTTACTTCAGTTTGCAAAAGTCCATCTTTTGTTTGTATACTCGTCTAATGTTGAGTTAGAAGATGAGAATATGGTAGAATAAAATAGGCAACTTAAGCAAGTAGAGGTGATAAGGGCCTCATATAGCATCCAAGAAACAACTTCAATCTTAAATTTAAATATTGAAGGAGGAATTGCTTCCGCCTCAAGTCTTAAGAAGACAAAATTACCTTGGATCAAAAGACAAGACAATCTTAGGTACCAAGTCTAAGTAAGTAGATACTAAAGTAGTATGGCTTAGTTTCCTTTTCAACTAGGAAATAGGGAACTAGTTGGAGGATTGTTTGTAACGATATTGGTTATATTTGTGAAAGTTATTGATTTTTATTGATACTTGTATTATTTTTAAAAGTAAGGCAAGATCTTTCTTAAAATCCTTTCATAGTAGACATCTTCTTTTAATAGATATCCTTATAAATTTATTGAAGAAGAAAGGTAAATAATAACTCTTCTACCTACTATATACTTAGACAATTGCTTACCTCTTATAATATGTATGAAATATTTTCCAATAATTTTCTATTTAGAAAAGACATCTCTTACAAGAAAATTGCATGAATAATAAATAAAATTATTATATAGATATAATTAATATAAAATTTATTAATACCATTACATATTTATTAATAAAATTTAATTAGAATTTATAGCCAATATAAAAATAATTTTGTTCAACCATCAAAAACCCTATATTCAACCATAGGAGGCACCTTCATGGAGAGCATGAATGGCCTTCCTACCACAATACAGTAACACTACTAACAAAAGTTGAAAACCCTAAGCCACATTACTAGTGGTTGGTAAACTGGCAACCTAGATCTCCTCATGTAGAACACATGTTAATACTTAGATCGCTACCGTACTAGCAGCCTTCTGAGGCATGGAGATGCGACTCCCAGAAGCAGTTTTTCTTGCTGACAGAAAGATATTGTACATTGGATTGGACAACAATTTAATAATGTCTTATCAATATTTACCAGAAAATGGTCATAATTCAACATCCGAATTGAACTCCCCTTGTCCAACAAAATGATGCTAGAACCAATTAGCTGCAAAGAAAAACAAGTATCTTTTAAAAGAAAACAGTTTCAGAAAATCACGACCAAGGAGGAATGGCATTGAACTCAACTAAATTATACTAGATGTTTGAAGCAACCATAACTTGGGGACGAAACGCAGACAACAAGTCTAATGCCCACATGGTATGAATTCCGCATCAGGAAGATACAGCCTTGATGAAGACTCGCCTTCGCAAGCTGCGAGATTCTTCCTGCACCATTTCAACATGTCATTTTACTTGAAATACGCCCAGAATACAATTTTCCATTTAATGTCGTAACTATTTGGTATTTCACAACTGTATGTACAAGAGTCACACTGACTTGTACAAAACAGAGCATGGAAAGTGAACCTAAAAAGAAATATAGAAGTACCTGAGCTAATCGAACGATGTCACAACCACAACATATCATATGTATCACATCACAAATAAAACTTTTAGAATCTGGAGCTTACACTCGCATGATCTATCTTACAGGAGACTGAACACAAGAAACCACTTGGTACCTTCAATCTCTGATTCAGCTAATGCGTTCAGCTGGTCTGCAAAGCCGCACCTACTGTCTGTCATAATTACCTGCTGGATTATAAATAAGCTCAAACAGCTTAAGTAGACTTTAAGCGGAAATGCTCGAAAGTCAAATCAATACAAGCTGACCGCCTAAACAGCTATATAACATCCCACAATCAGCTCATATTTCGCTTTCAAAAAAGTGCATCCAACTAAATTGGAAATAGATTTGACAGTGAAGTAAGAAGTACCTATACAGAAGATTCCTAGGCATGAATTCCTGCACATGCAACAGGTATTAACACGCTTAGTAATCACATGAAGTGAAGAAGTACAGAGATATAGGAGCATATCTATAAAAAGTGACCATGTAAGTCAAGTAATAGCTGAAAAGAAAAATTCTGCAACGTGATGTATACATGATACACCAAAAGTGATCATCGAATCGAAGATGGGTACAGAATTCCACATAACCACTTCACATATTTACTACATAAATAACATAATCGCTGAAGAATCAAACCTAATTTCAAATTGATCAGTTCACTCCCGGCCTCTCTATTGTTTTCGGAAGCAGAACAGGTTTGTCTTACGGTTCAGTTCTCAAGTCATTATAGCGGCTTGAACAAAACAAGCTAAGCGAGAGGTAGGACCATCGGAAAGAAAGCATAGCTTGTAAATAGGTTGCTTCTGCGCTGAATACTTATCTTACACATTCTACTGAGTTCATCTTATGCTTCCCGTGTGTCTCCAAAGCGTACACTACAAAGAAAGGTCCAACTTCCATAAACATCATAGTTGTGCAGGTTACAACACTGACCTGGAAAAAGTCCTTCAGTCCAGTGGTTAGCCTCCACATTTGCAACTCCTGAGGTTTATCCTCCATGTCCACCTACGCATGATACAAATTAACAGGTTTGGGAGTTAAATACGAGGACTGTGCACATGCAAATGCAACTGCACAAAAGAGAAAAAAAAAATACCATATTTGTCAAAATAAATTTATGTGAGTGAAAAGTCACAGGAGATGCCTGGCCATTGCTAAAAGTTCATCCTACTATCGAATTAAGCTCAATAACATGGTTGCAGCAGTTCATTTAGTCACCAATAGGTAGCACGAGTATTGTTGTCAAGACCGCAAACGGTGATTTCAGTTAAGTAGTTGAAAAAGACGTTCTTAATCAATTGAACTAGGTTTGAGTGTTCCAAATAGGAACAAAACTACCAACAAATAGTGTAATGAACTTTCTTGTACAGAAAATTATATGATATTCAATACTACTACCTCTTCTGATTTCATCTTGTCACCCCCATCACTGCATTGCTGTTGATGAAGGTACTGAGAACAGACTCCCTGCTTAGTTTTCAAGGCTGCAATCTGCTCCCACCAGCAACAAAGCTGAACTCAATGCAACTGAAACATGTGGCCATGCCGAAAAAAAGACCTGCAGGGGCGCCTCGACAAAAGGATTTTGTGGGGTCACGTCGTACCTGAGCCTTGAGCAATTTCAAATTCTGCAAACGAGTCTCTTGAAATTTCTGTATATTCTTGTCGGGGGCATGCACATTACTTTCAAGCTCCGACATCAAATTATTCCTCTCCATCTACAATATCAAAGATTGCATTCAGCCGAATAAATGTTTACGTTTGTTGTTTTCCCTCAATTTTCGGCTCCACATAACTAATGATATGTGAACCAAAAATAAATAATACAAATGAACCATTTAATTGGCAATTACTCTTCACCGCACGATGTCCATCCTTTGCACTTAATGCACAAAATCTCACAGGATTAGAAACCGATTCACACCTGCAGATACCTCTTATCGTCTTCTAGTTCTATCTGTTTCTTTTCAACAAGTTACTTCGAAAGTATTCCATCAGGCCGCACAAACAACTTGATCTCTGCCTGCAAAACCAACAAGTACGGAAAAAATTAGAGAATTCGATGCTTCAAGACTCCATCCTAACCAGGACATCTGTAGCAGTTAGATATGCATTCTCCGCGAAGATTATACGGTAGCGAAGAGTTGCAATCTCAAGAGGCGTAGTGACAAAGAGTAACTCTATCAGTAGGCAGTAGCATCACCTCTTTCCGCTCAAGACATTTATCTATCTCCCATAACTCTTCGTCAAGAATTTCTGGCAACGATGTGCGTTTGAACTCACTCAACAGCGATTCAGAATCAACTCTAGAAAATTCACCTACGCATTACAATATACGTTGAATAGACGGTACCAGTAAGTAAAATGATTTTGAACATAGCCTTGCGTATCTAAAGCACCGGCATCAAAGGAAGCACATATAACTTCAGCATGAAAGAATTCTTTGACCATCAGCATCACGACAGACTTGGAATCTCGTACCAGTGCGTAAATAAATATCTCCATCAATGCCTGCAACACCAAAGCCAGGTCCAACTATGCTCTCCCCAATGTTTCGGGATGATGAAGAGGAGGAAGACCCTGGAGGAGTATCTAATGGGATTCTAACGTGCTGCATGAGCTGTAGTTCGTATTCTAACTCCTGAATCCAAATTACATACTTTTTTAGCATATTATCCACCTGCATCAATGAATCAAAGTCGATTGGTAAGACAACCCACATGAAAATACTGAAATTGAATCAAACTAAACTACAAACTTTACAGTGCCTTCAACCACACAAACTTAAATGAAAAATGTTATACCTAAATATCAAGTCCATTACCAAGCTCCTCAAAAGTTTTCCCACTTCGAAATTCATCAAGCTTTATTCTCAGCTTATCACGCTCCACCTATGCATCAAAATAGCAAGTCTTATTGCCATGCTAACTCATCAAATATAGCTTCAAAAAACTAATGGTACAAGACCTCTCACGACTGGTCAATAATCTGATAAATCAACAAATAGCATACCTGTGCTTCTAAAGCACATTGAGAAACTGCTTCAATACGATCACGCGCCTCATCCAGTTCACGACGCAAGTCCATGTTGCTAGCTTCAAGCCAGGAAATCCTTTGCTTTAACGCCTGTAAAATTTAGAGACATTCGACAACGCCACTCTTTCAGTCCACAAAGACTTGGTGCAGAAAACCAACTGGTACTAAGAAGCGAAGCACACAAAGAGCTTCAATTTAGGAGCAGGCAAGTTTAGAACACCTGAAGTTCATTATTTGAAGGACCTCCTGCCCTTGCGCATAAAATCTCTGCCTGCATAAGCTCAATTTGCTGTTTCATTCGCTGCATTTCTGCTGCAAGTGGATCACGATTGTCCTATTCATATAAAAAACACGCTCTTTGTTAGAAGATCCTCACACAAAAGCATTATTCTGAATGAAGCCGTTTAATGAAAAGATAAAGACCAGATTTGCTATTTGTTGATTTATCAATACTAAGGCAATTGATATTACTGACAATCATACAAGTTTCGAAAAATTAGCAAGTCATATAACAAAGGTACTCACTGTAGGCTTATTTCTAATGTTGCGAGCCCTATTAGCATACTTGAGGTTATTGATGGATTCTTCAACGTTTACATCAGCTGGACTCACACAAGCTGAAAGCCACAAAAACCACAAGTAAGATTTGGTTTAAAGCGTACTAAATCAACAGGAGTATCAACACAAGTCAGATACATTGCACACTTACCAATCATAACTGTTCTGCTATTGCCTCCAAGAGAATCCTGCAACCGATATAAACAAATAAGATTACCTTGGTTGGAAGAAGGAAAAGAAGGAGAGGAGGAGGTAAGATGAAGTTAAAAATTCAAAACCAACTCAGTACAACAGAGGTTCTGAAGCGTACCATCCTAACCAAAGGTAGGCAAACTCACTTGTAGTAATCGTGTTAACTTGCTGTCTCGGTAAGGAACGTGACCTCCTTCTTTACGCTTCTTTTCATCACCTAGTGCACTGATCACATTTCCAAGTGCTAGTAGGCCTCTATTTATGTGCACACGTGAACAAGGTTATCCCACAATATACGGCATCTTCAGAATCTCATGCATTAATACAAGGACGCATTCGTCTCAAAAACACTCAGTACATGATTCTTAAGTTAAATGTCACTGGTTTGATAGCCATCACACACTTTGCAGAGGATACCGAAAGACACTACAGGGACATCAAACGAAGCCGACATCGGCTGGGAAAACGTTTGTAAGGACCTTCTTTGAATCGGAGACCACCAGCTCCTGTTCGCTTTGCCCTTTCTGATCCAGCTAAATCCACAAGATGCAACTTCGCACACAAATAGTCTTCACTACAGTCCTCAGACAAGGGGCTTCCACTATCAGGAATTGGATCCCATTTGCGACGCTGCTCAAGTGTAATGGTGAATATTGCATGTGATCGACTGCACATCAAGTAATGAGAAAAGCAAAGTGAAGCGAGGCCAAAAATTAATAAATGCCATTAAATCTGCCTGGTCCAGCTACAAGTGTTAAAACTGGCCATTACAGCTTTAGAAGTGATAACCATCACTTGGACTTTCTCTCTCTCTCTCTCTCTCTCTCCCGCTCACAAGCCTTACACCTGCACGAAATATGTGATATCCATCTTTGAACGTAATTTTCTAAAGGTCAGTTCCAAGTGTGTTAACATGCCATCCAAATAAACAAGATCCTCAGAATCGAGAAACCCGCACAGCTCCCAGCTCTCTTTGTCACGAGTTTGAAAGCGGCACAACAGGACAAGAAGGACAGCATATTTATTATGCACAATAACTCAACATTAAGGCACTTCGTATTTTCATAGTGCAGCTCAAAACCTTGGATTGTTGGTACGAAGAGACTACTAGACAATGACAGAGAAAAACACCATGCAATAGACGACTCTTCTTTACACAACTAAAATAGCAAGTGATAACCTAGAGTGAGAATTCATGTTGGTGCTTCCAGTTGTATTAGAAAGATAACCATGTTCCAAGTAAGTCGCCATTTCCTCTAGACTATTTACACCAGCCTTCGTAACACCCATTAAGGTAATTTCCCTCATTAAGGTAATTTCCCTCATTAAGGTAATTTCCCTAGTGGTAGTCTCTCGAATTTGAATAGGTGGCTTGTCCGAGCTAATGCCTTTTATCCTCCTTCAAAAATGTACTCTGTTGATGGAGGATTTGGGTTCAGAAGATTGTGGATTTCTTCTTTGAAAATCTGTGCATATGGTATCATATTACTTGGCGTTTGGCTTGAGAATGCACTGAGTACCTGTCTGTGTGGAAGATAAAAAGAAAATTGCAACAAGTCCTAACAACTCTAATAGATTCTTAAAAAAATTACAATTAAAGATTAACAAATATAATCAAACATCAATCAAATTTAATCAAAATTTCAAAGGAATTATGTAAGAAACACAAAGTATTCATAGAGATCCTTTAAAGAATCATAAAAAAATAACATAGAAATTAAAAAATATATTAAAATAGAAACCTTAATAAAATATTAAAATAGAAATCTTAATTAAATCCTAATCAAAATCTAATCAAATCCTAGTCAAATTCTAATCAAACCATAAATAAATCCTAGGCAAATCCTAGACAAATCTTAACTAAATCCTTAATAAATCTTAATCAAATCCTAAATAAATCCTAAATAAATCCTAAACAGACCCTAAAAAAATCCTAAACAAATCCTAAAAAAATAATAATCAAATTCTAAACAAATCCTAAATAAATCATAATCAAATTCTAAATAAATCTTAAACAAATCTTAACCAAACCTTAAACAAACCATAAACAAATCTTAACCAAATCTTAACCAAATCCTAAACAAATCTAAAACAAATCCTAAATAAATCCTAACCAAATTGTAACCATACCCTAACCAAATCTT
Organism: Physcomitrium patens; assembly: GCF_059467195.1. Taxonomy (NCBI): domain Eukaryota; kingdom Viridiplantae; phylum Streptophyta; class Bryopsida; order Funariales; family Funariaceae; genus Physcomitrium; species Physcomitrium patens. The sequence continues at coordinate 8,196,254 of NC_143423.1, read as the reverse complement.
AAATAATCCCAAATAATTCTTACAATGAATTTAAACCTCAATAACTAATGAATGAACTATTGATTTTAACTCAAAATTTACATATCTCTTAACAATTAAGTTGAAAATAAGTACAATTTTTTTGAAGAAGATCGAACTCACTAAAAAGAAGATCGATCCTAATATTTACTTAGATGTTGGCCAACCTCCTTCTCTAATCTAAATGTTGAATTTTTAGTAGTAATATCTCCTTATCAAACCGTTTAATTGATCTCAAATTTCTCATACATATAGAAAAATAAGTCTACTATCCATATTCATAATTTTTATTCTAATCCAACTGATAGATTCCAAGAAATCTTAAAAACCCTCACTAAGCCTAAAACTCTACTTTTCGAGATCCCCACCCACTTAAACCTTAATAACCCTCAATCCAACCTTTTGATCCAGCTCAAATTCACAAAATATATTAAACACATATAAATCCACAAACTCTCAAAATTTCACTTATAGATCTATCGTTAAACTTACGAAATTTTTCAAAAAGTAACTTTCATTTTATTTTACAAATTTAGAATCATCCAAAATAAACCTTGACTATGCAAAGCTCTTACAAAGTCAACACAAATCCAAATCATCCAAAACTAATACTCATCAAAATTTTATCAAGTCTACTCTCTAATCTTGCTCTCTGATCTTCCAAAGAACCTTAGAATTGTTGTCTAAGCTTGATTTTGTGCCTCAAAGTTTGATTTTGACCTTGGTTCATAATTGACCCTCTTTGGATATCAATATCTAATTTTTCTAGATAATTTTTGCTAGACTTTATTCTTAACTTCCTCCTAAAGATGTCTATATCATTTATTTTTTCAATCTACTTTGATTTGCATAGAAAAAATAGAAAGGGTACAAAACAATAAAAAATACATAGTTGCTAAGTCTAGTTCCATTTTGATCCCATTCCATCTCATTTGAGTTCTTGATCCATAATTACACATGCTTAATTCCGCATCCAATATTGTCTACTACCGGACAGAAGTGAAAACTCTATTTGAACAAGCTTCGTTGCTATAATGTGCACATACTTTGTACCAAGTAGCAACACACCTGTCCATACGCCAAGACAGTGGCATTGTAGCCGTGGAATAGCCCCTCAACCAGCGGTTTCACACATTTTTTAAAGATTCCTGGCAACTGTGTGGCAGCACTACCGAAAACGTAATCGAATGTGAAGGAATGATGGCCGATTTGAACCTGTCACATATGCATTGATGTATGAGCGCCTCTCCTTCCCTTACAAATTGGAACCATAAAGACAAACAAGACATTATCATGTTCCGAGTGTTGGCCGTCGGAATTCATTGAATCATCACAGTTACCGTGATTTTTTTATTACGTTATACGTAAACCTCGGGCTGCAATTGAAATCAATGATGGAAACTAGACAAATGAAATCCATAAGGAAGATTTATCAGGAACTACTTCTGGACCTTGCAGAAAATAGAACTTGGGATGAAAATGAATGCATGTGCTAAAAAGGTACCTGTGGTTCGCCAGGAACAACTGTTATGCAACCCTTGCACCCTTGAATGAGGGGTCTTATGTTGAGAGCAACTTGTACAGCTTGAGTTGCTACGCCCTCGTCTAAGATAATTTCCTTTTCAAAATGAGTCGTTCTCGTGCACAATTCCGCTCTCCATTACCATAGCTGTGTTCAATTCACAGCTTAAGCTTCAAGAACTGCTAGCAACTGGACGGTAGTGATAAGCGGCATTGAACACGACGAGAGCGATCGACCAGCAGGATTAACTGCTGGCAATGGTAGAGAAAGTGTCACTGTGATAGAGAGGTCAAAGAAAGAGAACGAACAGCCCATGCTGTCATTTTAAAAATGAATCACTACTCCTTGCAGCATTCTGATCGACGTCTCCTCCTAATTCTCGCGAGATATGTCAATGCTTTCGATCCTCTTCTACTGTGTCGATATCCCCGGCTTGATCCCAATATCCCAAGTGTTGGCAACATTGCAATCCCGTGCTCTCTATATGGAAAAGCCCGATTACATCCCAAATGCTAGGTCCAATCACCACAAGGATAAGAGATGTGCGATGCTATCAAATAAGTAAAGGGACAGAAAGACCAATCAGAAACCAAATATGTTTTAATAATCGCGCCCAATTCCAAATTGTGACGCTGGGAAATACGGCACTCCTATCAAGTAAGAGTAGGCGAGTGACGAGCGTTCGATCCCAAACTAACACAATTTCGACGATCTATTGTTCACAAGTCTGAACAAAATTTCAAACGAAAATTCAATCTCACGCTCAGATATGAGTTAAACACCGAGTGACCTTGAGGTCATCCGAAGTACGTTCATTACATTGAACTCCGGTCTCAAACTCTCACTTCATGAGAATTCCCCGAGAAGATTCCAAATCCAGCAATAATCAAACTTTACAACGTGAGTTGCTGACCAACAAGCTATGACATGGTCCACTCAATGCCCGACTAAATCACAAATTTCTCCAGCAACACAATATCTGCGCCTATCTCTTACGATGTATTGACCTTCCTCTCACCATAACCGATCCAAAACCTATGACGAAACTATCACGTTCCGGAGCATCAACAAAAATCACTCGCAGGAAAGCTGCCCCACACACCCAACATAACCAGCGTAAAAATCTCCACGATCAACCTACATTCATCCATATCATCAATAATCCTGCTCACAACGCGATGCTCCAAACCAAATCGCTCTACACTGCAGGGAAAAAATATGCCACTCCTGAATACCGCCCTCGCCAGAACAGAGCCTCACACACCATCCTCAAAAAACCTCTTCAAACACCAGCCCAACTCCAACAGAGAATTCTGCAGAAAATTGATAAACGCCGACCGAAATCTCCTCCACCACCAGTCTCCCCCCCCCTTAGAGATTTCTCAAAAACTAGAAAAAATCGTCGCCTATGCCTGAAAGACGAGCAGGTGAAAAGCCACAGCTTAGCTGAGCAACGAAACAATGAACTCTCTCTCTCACACACACACACAAGAAAGAGCCCAAATGCCACGGGAAGCTTTAGTGTGGAAGGGACGACGACGTGTGGACCGGGTCACCGTGCATCCATGGGGTGGGAACACCCCTGCCGCAGTGAGGATAGTGCCAGGCCAGTAGGAAATATGATGACATGGCACCCATAAGGGGTATTTCCCGCCAGCTGTGCCAGTCCACCTGTCAGGCAGGCTGTCTACTTTTGTGGAGTATTTGAATTGGGTGCAGTTGGGGGAACAATGTGCTGCTGGACACACCCTGGCCATCTTCTCTGCAACTGGATAAAGAAAGGTCCCCTTTCACACCGCGGCAACCATCCTAGATTACATCAACAAGTTCACCTTAATTTACATACATATAAAATAAAATGGGTTCCAGTGGTACTTGAAGCCCAGTACAGTTCCTCACTGAAGGACAGCCATATAGTAAAGAAAAATGTTACAACAAGATGTAAGAGAATCTATTCAGTATACAATTTTATAATACACTCATATAAAAAGAGGTGCAATATCTTCAGAATCAATTATTGCATATAAAAAGTACGCTATTTAACCACAACTATTGTGTTCATATTCTAAAATATCAGTATTTTCTTCTTTGTGACACATATCTACTAAGGCTGTACTAATTTTTAACTTTTGTTCTTCTACTCTATTCCTTGTCCATATATATTGTTAATTATTATTTTTTAAACCATTTCTTAAACATAAAATCATGTAAAGATTTCTTTGGTTTAGACCATCGTATTAAATTTTTAGTGTTTACTATCTATTATTAATGGAACATAAATATTAAAACATAAATATTATGTGTATTGGAACCTTTATCTTGAGTATCAGCACCTATTTTATTTTTTAATAAGATTATAATACACTTGATCATAATATAAACATGAAAAATATACAAATTATTGAAAAATAAAACTTAGAAATATTATATTATTATTGTTTCTTATTGCTACATCTTTGTGATATATAATCAATCAAAAAATAATAAGATATGTAACAAGTTTTTGTATACAAAAATATTATTCTAACATGTTTTTATTTTTACATGTATGATAATAAATTTTGATCTACATAGATCTAATTGCATAAAATAAATAAAAATTATAGAATTATATTTTTAGTTGACAAGAATTAATCTTTAAAGCACAAAATTATACCACATTAAACTATATTATTTTAAGTTTTTATTACTAATATTAAAATAAACTAGAAAAGAAAATCTAAGATCTATATAATTATAATTTTTAAAATTTTTAAGTTTTTTTTATTCATTTAAAACTAATCAAAATTATTCTATTAAAACTACCATCAAATCACACATACACACATATACACACACACACATACACACACACACACACACATACACACACACACACACACATATATATATATATATATATATATCAATAAAGTATTATACTTAAGAACTTATTTTTCATATGCTTAATTAGATTTTTTTTTCTTTTATTAAAATTAATAATATAAATAATTTATACAAAATTAAATTAAAATAAGTCATAGAAATTCAAAGACTTTAGATGATAGATGATAGATGTAGAAGATTAAATAGTTCATATCTTTATTAATCTTATAATAATATATATAATCTAAATTAAGATTTTTTCTACTACCATCATAATCTACTATCTATTTAATATATTTTTATAATCTTTGATTTCAAGAAAAAAAAATTATAAACATTAATAATTTATAAAAATAAAAAATAAAAGTTTAGAAAAAAAATACTTAAAAAAAAATATCAAGAGGTGGCATGTAGTACTAGAGTCAAAGACATGAATTTCAAAGAACTAAAAGCACAATAAATTTGTATGTCACTCAAAAAGACGAAAAAATCACTTAAAGATGGTAAAATATTAAACTAGAATGGCTATTGCTAAAGACAAGAAGATTAAAAAATCTTGAAATAAGAATAAGGACTAAAAAAGTATTGACAAGAGTGAAGAAGGCTTCACTCTTGCCTCCATACATACTATCTAACTAGAAGCTATGTGGAGATATTCTACAAGGCTTTTAAGACATGTCCAATTTGAGAGACGTGTATCTTAACTTGCAAGGTGAGTTTCATATATGTGCACCATATTATAAGCTTGTACCACAAGCTACCAATACATGTGACATGTGGCTAATTTGTTGGCCAAGTATCTAACCTATCAATCACCTATAGATACGTATAAAGACAAAAATATATCTATGAAGCTTCTACAAAACTTTACCATAAGATATTATCAAATTAATTTATTTTTACCTACTTTCATACATTTATATTATTTAGGTAGTAGATATAAATAATAAATATTAGAATAAATAGTATGTCTATGATATTATCTTTTCTTTTTAGAGACAAGTTCCACAAAGAGTAGTGATTACATATTAAAGAAGTCGAAGATGTAACATATTATATTTGTTACATAATCTGATTTTTGTTTCTTTTGAAAGAAGTTGATAGGTCCTCGTAGCCACTAATAATATCTCATTCCAAGGTGACAAGACCACTCTATTATTTAATCATTGTTGAAACCTTCATAACTTCCTTCAAATAAAATATTTATAATATCATTAGGAGTTATTCCTACTTTAAATAGAATTATCAAATATCAAAAGTTTCTTTCAAAGTTGTGATACCAAACCTATTATACCTTACCATTTATTCAAAGAAGAATATGTTGTACTTAAAGGTCTTTATTTTGATTATGTTGTCTTAAAGGCTGTGATAATCTTAATATCTTCTCTAGTAAATTAGCAAATAATGGCTCTTAAGTTGAATTTGCTAGTTGTTGATTCTCTATCTCTTTAGTGCTACAAATATACAAAAACTACAAACAAGGATAAAAGGTCAAATGAAATCTTTTTTAAATTATAATTCTTTTAAAGCAAAGATTTACTATCCTTTATCTTAATTTTGATGGAAGTTATTAAGAAAAAATATCAATCTTCTTCATTGTATATGCAAGATTTTTGGTTGGTTTCTATGTTCATTCATTAATATCATATTCATATCAATAAAAATAATAATGCTTCAAAACTTGATTTACATGCTTGATTTGTCCATCGATTTGAAAATAAAAGTCAAAGATAATTTTATATCCGCCTTTAGAATCTTGAAAAGAATTCTCTAAAATCTTGATATAAATTGAATCTTATTAAGTAATATAATATACTTAAATAATCCATGATAGCAATAGATATTGTTAAGAAAAAGCTTAGTTTTTTTACTTATAATAAATTATATATATATATATATATATAATAAAATATTCCATCTTAGTAAATTGATCTACTATTAAAAATATAAAATTAGAATAATCTAAAATCAAAAAATACATAATAAAATCAATAGAAATATACGACTATAATTATTTTGGAATATGTAATGGCTAAAGAAATCAATAAGGTGGATAACTAGGATTTTTTGATCTTGAACAAATGTCACATGATTATATAACGTCTTTAACTATCTTCCACATTTAAAGCCACCAAAAATCTCTAGATATTAGCTCCAAAATTTTATTGTATTGAAAATGTCTAGTTGCTAGAAAGTCATGATGAGCTTGAAGAACATATAATCATGCTTTGCCTTTTAGAATGTATAATTATTTTTTAAAATAGAATAGATTATTTTTTATTTCAAACTTAAAAATGTGACATATCATTTATTAGATGTTGAAAATCAAATAGTACATTTGTGACTCCAAAAGATATAATAATATATTTAAACACTCATATTAAATTTGAAATATAATTTTTTATTCATTTCTTTCTTTGATGCATATTAAGTTGTATGTTTCTTATAGATCTATATTTATATAAACCTTTGCTTGATTGAGATAATCAAAAAATCTTAAAATCAAAGATAAAAGTTACCTATTCTTAATTGTGATCTTATTAAATCCTTTATAAAACACATATATGTGCAAAGTTCCGTCTTTTTCCTTCACAAATTAGATTGGAGGTTATATTGGAGATTTAAAATAGCATATGAAATTTTTAGCCAAGTTCTTGTCAATATATTCCTTGAGTGTAGTCAAGCTGTTTTGTAATAAGCTATAGAGTAATCTCAATGGTAATTCAACTCTTTCTTGAAGATTAATTGAACAATCATAGCAATAATATTTTAAAGAATATTAGCATTTTTCTTCTCAAAAAAATCTTTATAATCTTAATATTAACTTAGAATGCTACTTGAAGTCTTTTTTCTATGAAAAATAGGTGTAGCGTATATAACAAAAGTTAATCCTTCTTTTATAGTATGCATGAGAGCTCTTGTATCTATTAATAAGGATTTAATTGTATTAAATTTATAAGTTTCTACTTGACTAAAAGAATCTTGATTAAACTAAAATAAATTAAATTTATAAGAAATATAATCTATTTGAAGATTATATATTTTTAGTCACAATAGTTCTAAAATAACTAGATTTGAAAGAAATAAAATCATATTTAATATCACTAAATTATTATGGTCTTTAGTTGCTACATCTAAAAGAATTTTTTCATAGATAATGTCTTTAAAAGATTAAAAAAAAAAAAAAAAAAAAACCATCTATGACTTCTATATACTTGGATTCATTTTTTTTAATTAAATTTTTTTCTTATTTTTTAATAAAGGCTTTGTCTATAAAATAGGTTGAGGTTCCTAAATCTAATAAGATAAAGACTTTGTGAATTTTTAGTCTTCAACAAACTTCTTTTGTAAAATAAGATGAAAGATCTAAAATTAAAAAAAATAATAAATAATAAAAAATTTATTAAGTATTATACAAGATTCTAGCCTTATTATAATTAGAAAAACTTATTTTTTGATACATTGTCTTCTTTGGCAATTATGCTCTTTATTTTGTAATTATGTTATGTCTTTGGATAATATTAAATAGTATACTTAAGTTCTTCACAATATAAGTTCAATCCTTCTTTATGACATCAAGTCTTTTTTTGCTTAGTAAGAGGTTTGAAATATACTGTGTTAATTTGCATAGGTTTCAAACTTAATGAATAAGCTTCTATAATCTTAGAAGTTGTCACCATGACTTGACTTATACCTTTGCAACCAAACTTTTATTCTTAGCAACTTTTAAAGAATCAATTATTGAATGTAATGGCTTGAGCAATAAATTACTCTAATGAATCTACTCTCAAGATTGTCAATAATAAATCTTTTATATTATCTTTCAATCCATATCAAAATTGATTGATAAAGGATTTGTCATTCCCATCTACATCACAAGTAAGGTTATGGAATTTAATAGCATATATGGTGGCTGAATATGATCTTTATTATAAAGATCGAAGTTTAATTTTTACTATTTTTTAATCATTTTCTCTAAATGTGGTTATAAATACTTTTAAGAATAAATTCAGATCATAAAAAAAAAAAAAAAAAAAAAAAAAAAAAATCATCAAAGGTGCAAACAAAAAAAGAGCACTCCCAAATAGAAGTTCATTGTTGAATCAAACTTGAATAAATCTGTAAAAATATTGAAAAGGATATAACCTTACAAAGAGCTTCACTTTATTATAGAAATCATTGAAATTTTGATTTTATTCCATCAAATTTCTCTAACATACTTATCTTTACATCCTTTATACTTATAAAAACAAGGCTTTTTAGATTTGATTGTAAATTTGATTTACTTGCTTCTTTCAATTGCATAATTTGTTAGTGTAGTGTCTAAACCATATTGTTGACTTCTTTTATTAACGTAGAAATAATATCTCTCTGATTCATGTTAAAAATATGTGAGATTTTGACCTTGAGAGGGTTGATAAGCTTATGAAGATTTGCAATAGTTGCAAATATATTCTCACTTTAACCAAGAGTAGTATCTATAATTTTTCCTTCTATAAAAAATTAAAATAAATTCATAAGTCAAATTAAAAGAAAATAATCTACAATCTCTAATACCAAATAAAAATTTCTATAAAAAGATAGATTATTTTATTTAAAAAATAATCTATATTTAAAAAATTAAAAATTAATTTAAAGGTGGATAGTTTGTAACCTTCAAAACACAACATTGAAGTAAAGTAATCCACTATCATTTAAAACAAAATAAGAATAATAAATTAGCACTCTTATCAAATTGCCAAAGACATGAATTTTAAAGCATTAAAAGATCAATAAACTCTTTTGTTACTGAAAATATATATATATATATATATATATATATATTCAAAGATGATATAATATTAAATTAAAATATTTATTGCTAATGATAAGAAGATTAAAAAGTCTTAAACAAGATTAAGAACTAGAAAGACATTAACAAGAGTGAACGAGGCTTTACTCTTACTTACATATATACTATCTAACTTGAAGCTATTTAGCAATATTCTATACGACTTCCAACACTTGTTCAATTTGCAAGACATAAGTCTTAATTTACAAGAAAAGTTTCTTATATGTGTGCTACATCATTATCTTGTATCACAAACTATCTACATGTGCAATACATGGCTAACTTATTGGCCAAGTTTCTAACTTATCAATCAACTATAAACCTATATAAATACAAATATGCCTCTATGAAGCTTCTAAGAAGTTATATCAAAAGCTTCTAAGAAGTTATATCAAATAAACCTATATTTACCTTCTGCCTATTATTTCTTATGTAAGTAAATATATATATATATATATATATATATATATATATCCATCACAAGTAGCAATAGCAAAAAACATAATTGCTTTTGAAGTACTTGAAACTAACCAACATGAATTCAATACCAAAGTATTTTCTTGAATGAACTAAAACTAAAATTAATTTGTCATAAAAAGGAATATAATAATTAGATTAAAAATTATGATGAATGTTGAAATAATATTAGATTTTTATACAAGAAATTTTAATAATTTTGTAAATAATTAGAAGACAAACATAACGTATTTCAACAAGATAAGAGAGATATTGGCTTTTTAATTAAGAATCACAACATTTATATTGACACTACTTTAAACTTTTTGAATACTTTTTGGCAATGAATTTCTTCATATTAATAAAGAAGATACTTAAATATTTTAGAAAATTAGAGAAAAAATAAAATAATATATATATATATATATATATATATATATATAAATAAGGTCTTCACTTATAAACTATAGATCTTTGTAGAAATCAATTATAAATATTTTTCTTTTATATTATGAATGATATTTTATATCAATATAATCATCTAAAATTTATGTATATTCAACAATATAGTTTTTTCTTTTCTTTTATTATAAAAAAAGTTGCTACAAATTATAAAATAACAAAAAGAAGTTCATAAAAATGGTCTTTTAATCAATAATATATGTAAACTTTTCAATCTTTTGTAAGAGTTTCAAAATATATATACATGTGATTATTAATATTTTTCTTCTTACAAAATTTAGCAATAATAAAATTAGATTTTATTACAAAAAGTAATATAAAGAAATTAAATCAATATTTTTAAATTTGATACTTAATTTTGATTAAAAATATTTTAATCTTTTTCATTATACAATCAAAATATTTAAGAATTAAAATCTATATTTGAATTCTTATGAAATTTTAATTTTTTTATAAATTTATTATTAACCAATAATGTAATAAAAGATGCAAAAAACATCACAAACATTATTAGTTTACTTTCTATCTACTTGAAGCAATTAAAGTCACAAAAGTAAAACTAAGAAGTATCATTAGTTTCTTAATTTTTACTTATTCAGTAATAAATCTGCAATCATACTAAATTTTTATTTTCTATATATACATATATATATATATATATATATATATATATACTTAAGAATCTCTATTTTGAATATACAATTTGACAAATATCAAAATATTAGCATTCAAAATATAAACATTTTTTTACAAAAAGAAGATAGAAAAATTGAACATAAAAAAAATTTAAACTTACTAATCTTTGTTACAAACTTTAGAGTCAAAAATATATTTCTATAAGCTAAGTATTTCTTAAAACTAAATGTAAATTTAATTCTTAAATAAAATGATGATTAATACAAAATAACTTGTTCCTAACAACTTACAATGAATAATATAATACAAATTTTATATACCTTACACAAGCTAAAGCTAAAAATAAAAATAATTAGATAAAAATATAGAAATTATTACAAGAATTTAGTTATTTTTACCACTGTAAATCATCTAAGAAAAGAACTTTAAAAAGTATATCAAATTAATATATGTATTAGCTTCTAAAATAAATAAGATTTACATTTAAAGTATCCATATTGAAATTTATTTTTATTAGGATAAGTAAAGCATTAATTAACTTATGAATATGTTTAAAATCTTGAGAATAAAGTAAATGAAAGGATTCTTTAATATTTTATTTTATAAAATATTATTCAAAATTTTAAAAACAAGTAATTTACTTCTTATTTAATGTATTATGATTTATATATTAAATATAATATATTTTAAGTAAGATATTTATTTTTGAATATATATATATATATATATATATATATATATGTATATATATATATATATGTATATATATATATATATGTATATATACTTCAATAAATATATTATATATGTGGTTTTAAACATGTTTAAGGCCATCTTATTTTTATTTACCCATGAAACAATATGAAGTTCAGTAAAATGAATTGAATAAATCCTCTAAAAATGAAGCAAGAATAAAATTTTGATGCATAGTTTTATGTAAATAGTAGATTTTTAATATTATATTTTTACTTTATTAATCTTATTATATTTTAAAATATTTTTATGTAAATAAAAACGTAAGAATTTTTTATAATGTATTTTTTTAATTTTAAATTTAGAGCATGGCTTTATTGTTGCTGAACAATATAGTATTAATTAGCTAATTTGAAGTTAATCAATTTTTTAATCAATGTTTTTTTTAAAAAATCTATAATTTTTTTTTTAATTTAGATAATTTTAATTATTTTAAAAAACTATAATTCTATAGAACAGTTGATATATTTTTATTCTTTTATTAGTTTTTAAAATCTATTACTAATTTTGATTTCTATCAAAAGGCAGTGATATTATTTCTTTGCAAGTTATTTTAAAGTACACAATCCTATACACATAGGTATTGTTATATAATAAATTAGTTTAAGTTTGTTAAATGCTAATGACAATTTCTTCAAAAGACACATAGGTATTGTTATATAATAAATTAGTTTAAGTTTGTTAAATTCTAATGAAAATTTCTTCAAAAGAATTAGACAATATTCTACTTCATTTAAGAAGGACTTTTCTTTTAGAATGTAAACTAAGAAAATTGTTATAGATAAACAAATTAGGATTCCTTAAAAAGAATAATTACTTTTCCAAAAAAATCTGTTCTTAAAGATCACAAATATATCTAATCCATGCAATCCCTTTTTGTTTATAAACTTATATTTTATTTTAACTATCTATTGGTACAAAAAAATAATATTTCATTTTATTATTCAATATAATTTTAAAACCTCAAAGTTTCTCAACTTCTATAGACTTTAGATTTATAACTTTGCAACAAGATGTCAATATCGTTACTTAGAATTAGATCAATATGAGCAACTCTCATAAAAAATAATTAGCAAATTCAGAACATAATAATAATAATAATCATAACAATAATAACAATAATAAGAAAAAGAAAAAGGAAATGACAACAATTTGAGAACCTTTTGATTTACATTTATTTAAGAAGAATCTAATAAATTAGAGGTGACAACCCTTCCACAAAATGCCCGTTAGTAAACCAAAGCATGTTGCCAGTGAGGTAAAAGATATTTATTTTAAGAATGAAACACTACAGTGGGCTGAAATATTTCAATTTATGTATAATACTTACAGAAAGATACATTCCTGTTCCGAAGAGAATTAGGAGCACTGATATAGAAACCCCAATTAGTGCTAGCTTAATTGCAGCTCATCTTGCAAATTGCGTCACCAGTGAGCAATTGAAACTCCTTATGCACCCACTTGAACAATGACGAATAATTAGTCGTTGATCGATGTGCCAAAAGGAATGGGACAAATAATAATACAAAATAATTGAGTTTTTCAAGGCCACAACTCCAAAGTGGTCCAGCTGTGTCTGCATCACTTCCCAGGAGCCACGAATATGACCGAATTGCTTCTAGACACCGTCATGGTTGGAAGAAATCCATTAGCCCCAACCTTAGAAGAATCACGCTGAAGTGGATTAAGACTCATTTTCCAGGTTTTGGTTTACTAATTTTTATTAGCGGTTATGACGTTTCTCCCAAGGTTGTTAAAGAAATTACAAACCTATTTCCTGGAAGCAGATGAAGGTTTAGCATGGGATAGCTGAGGATTCTGCACTGGCAACACAAAGCTACGATAAGAATCTGCGTAAGTAGTGGAAACGTACACGAACACTTTGTTTGGCAACCTGATTGCATCTTTGGAAGAAGCGCAGAACGTCAGATCTGACGCTGAAAGGTTTGGGTTTATAAACTTTAATCGTCTGTGGTTGTGCAGGGCGGACGGAGATTCAAACCCTTCCGCATTAGGACTCTGAGTAGGTCAAGGGTGGACTTGGTAGGCTAGCACTTCGAGAAAGTCTTCCAAGCGCATCTGGTCACTGTTTTAACGATGATGCTTTGAAATGTAAATGTTCTCATAGACACAAGTGAGGCATAAGTATGCTCTTCCGCTGACTTGCTCTAGGATTGTAGCTTGCTACGATGGGAAGCATTCCTGTTACTGTTTCCGAGGTCTGCAGAAAATCTCTCTAAATTTTACTGAAGAAACACGCTTTAAACGAACAATTTTTCAATGATGTGGCTGCAACAGGAAAAAATTCGTTTGATTTACATAATTGCCTTCCCTTGAATCTTTGTCCACTTTCACTGGAATTAATGCTATGATTGCGGTGTTACCTGCACCTTGCTCTCAAGTTTATCTTTAAGTTCAAATTTTACTGCGTGAGTCAATTTTCAAGGCTAGGGCTGCAAATTGTCGAACGCAAAGTCACAACCATACTTCTATTTTTTGAAAATAATGAGAAGACGCAACGTTCGAGCACAGTGGTAATGCCGGGGCTCGCAGCAGTGACCAGAAATGTTTCCTATCACTGTCGTGTGTTGAATCTAGAATCAGAAGCTGTGTGCTAAAACATAGTCACTGGTTCCAGAAAACTCACTTAAAGCACAAGAAGCTGTTATTGCTGATGAGTTTCTTTATTTTCTTAAGGAACGAGTTCATTCTATGGACGTAGCTGATCCAACAAGAAATCACACATTGCAATCTTAGAGGTTCTAGAAAGATGTCAGCAATGATGTATACCCTTATCCATCTCAGCCTATCATATAAAGCTTATTATATTCTACTCCCATAAGTAGAAGTTTGCAGTAACTGCAACTGTATCTAACGTAACTTATGTAAGACTTACACAGCAGGTGGTACTCACAGCTCGAACACATAATCTCCGATGCAGTCAGCGTCAAATCAGCGATGGCGACGCTTCTGAAGAGTGGTTTCATGTTAGGTTATTGACCAGATATGCTGGCAAGAGCAGTGCAAATTACGCATTAGGCCATCTCTCCGCCTGCGAGCCACAATAAGATGCAGTCGATAGAACTCGACAAATTAGAAGGTAAATCCTTCATTCAATATCAATATGATTGTGTAACACTACTTCTGAGCAGCGCTAACAGTGACGATGCAGCCCTGTTGCACGGGTTAGCTGCGCAGTTGTAATATTTGCCACTGAGGAGTCAACGAGAAACATATCAACGGCGCATATCATCGTCTTTTGTGGTTAGACTTCAAAATTGGGCGTAAATCGCAAAGCGAAACTGCACGGTACCCTAAGCTGGATATCCTGCGGAGAGTTCGTTGGCAAATCATCTATAAAGACGATCTCGCATGAGGTCCGAAAACTTTGTTGCGGAATCTTTGAGTCAGACACGATTAGATCTCGACAATGAAAGAATTCTAATATGCGACTAGAACTGAAAGGACCACGAAGATAGAAATCGATTTGAAGACCTCACCTGTCCAGCAAAGTTCATTCGGGTGTCAATCCATAATCTGTTGCAGACACAGTGATGCTCCACCGTGTAAGAAAAGATTGCGGCCAACACAGTCTTCAGTTGCTTGAGATGGCTACGGCAGTGCGAAATAACGGCAGATCTCTGATGTAACGATTGATCGAGTCGTTGAAACTCTTGCAAACGACACAAATTGGAAAGAGCGTCCTCCAACGAAGGTGTCTAAATATCATATACTGCACCTCCTCCGGCAGTTTGGCCCACAAATCCTCCAATCTCGCCAAATCTTCTGTGCCAACTACGGTCGCATCCTCCCTCTCGAAGGCCATTGCTGCCGGCCCGCACATATCCTGGACCTGACCCAGCTACATGACACTCAAAACTATTGGCAGAAATCAGTGCCTTCTAGAGGACTTATACAACAATTCCACGGAGTTCCAGCAGGAGAAACAACAGTATCATGGATAACTCAAAAAGCACAAATCCTAAAGAAGAAGATTTCTTAAGCATGAGTCGTTGGGAATGTCGTTGAACGTGTCCATGAAAGTCCCTTGCAGAATTAATGCCAAAGTTATCGGGGCGGTGAGCTCGTCGATATCCACAAATCCTAACATAATCGAGTTAGGGAAAGTGCAATTTTTCTTGAACTGAGGTATCAGTGAAATCCTGAAGTTGGACGGGCATCAAGAAACGTTACACGCACGGCACAAGAACAGGAACTCATGCAGAATTCATATCGTAGTTCTAGGTCTCTGATGACTTCCGTCATTCAAGCAACATAATAGGAAAAGTTATATTCGAGAAAGACACCTTCTCACTCTTCGGCATTCTTACGATGGTGAAAGCTCACAACAGTCACCACTTCTGAACTGATAGGGTGAACTGCCATCTTCATTAAAATGAAAACATCTGACTCTGCTAGGGTCCAAACCATGCGAGGTCACTCAATTTTCCTCGAAAGAAGCGATTGCATTAAAGATCCAAATTAAACCATGAAAACCATGTCAATAGGAACTTTTTCGAAGAAATCCAAAAGGGTTGAAGTTTTCCTTCCGTGTTAGATGAGAAATTTCATGAAACAAGGGAATGATTTGCATAATGTGATGGTCTTTACAAAGTTCCACAACACAGAACATAGAATTCTTCTAATCTTGAAGATGTAATGAACGCTTTTAGAAACTATGAAATTTCCTGCACCTTGGCGTTTAGCAATGCAGTTGGAATGACAAAAGGGAAAATGAGGCTACTGTTCATCTATCGGTAAAACTCAAAGTCCGTGTCAGATTTCCTAACATTTGACCTATAGCCTTTTTCGAAGTCCTTCGGTAAAATAACATAGCGATTTTTTCGTACGGCATGCATGCCAGCCTCTTGACAAATTGCGGAGATCTGCACACGTCGAACAACGCCAATTAACAAAAGCCAAGACAAAGAGTACACAACAGGTTTATAAAAAGTTTCACCATGGACAAATAACGCACCATTCCCACATAAAGAAGATGTATCACGTCATGGGCAACAGGGACAGAATCATATTTTAGAAAAAAGTCAACTTCAAACACACAACACACTCTTCAAAAAAACAAATTCAAAGGAAGCACGCCTCTAGAGCTTGTAAAGAATTGGATCTTGTCTGTGAAACATCGCATGAGATTCTCACCTCAGCTGCACTTATCTTATCGGGTCTAGAGACGTAGTCTTCCAGGTCAACTTCTTCACTTAAATTCATCTTTGCTGTGCACACCTGTCATTTATCAAAAAAGACATCCCATAGTTAGTATTTGGTTGTATACCATAGCGACCTATGAACTCATTTGATAAGAGCAACTACTAAGCAGGTTCCACTCCTAAATCTAGAACACGTGGTAACGTTCAAAATCTTGGGAGGAAGAGGAAAAACACAGGTACCTGAAACACAAGGCGCTTCTGTCTCCTGTCAGGCAATGGGAATTCAATTTTACGATCAAGACGTCCAGGTCGTAGCAGCGCTGGATCAAGAGTATCAGCACGATTGGTGGCCATGATCACCTTCACATTCACAGTTTGGTCGAAACCATCCATCTGAAACAGCAACAAATTGTGAGATTGATTTAGAAAATGACGAAGTGCCAACCTATGTTTCGGCTTATTGGCCTTAAAGCAGCGAGCACCAAAAATGTTCAGGTCGTATTTTCATTCAGTGCAGAGTAGGCAAATTCATGACTGAGACTTCAACACAACTCTCGCATAGTTTACAATCGGACTCACTGCCACAATCCAACGTAGGTATCCATATCATGGATAGAATAGACTACCAAAAATCAGTTATACCTGATTCAAAAGCTCCATCAAGATACGCTGAACTTCCCTATCTGCTCCAGTTTGAGCGTCAAAACGAGCTGTTGCAATTGCATCAATCTCATCAATAAATATAATGGCTGGGGCATTCTCCTTCGCTAGACGGAATACATCACGCACCATACGGGGACCCTGTAATAAGGCTACACATGAGTTCAAGTGAAGCTGAAAATAAGCCCGAGGGTTTAAAATGATTGATTACCAGAAACGAAAGGATTATCTTGCAACATAAACTTGCTTTAAAACAAAACCACACGATTCTGAGCTGTATAATCTTTCATGACCTTATAAATCAGACAAACAGTTTCTATAACAACAGGAATAGCAAGAAAAAGACGCATGCTAAGGGTATCAAAGTAATGGCATTACCTCCCCAAGATACTTCTGTACAAACTCAGAACCAACAACACGAATGAAAGCTGCGGTAGTATGATGAGCGACAGCCTTGGCAAGCATAGTCTTTCCTGTCCCAGGGGGTCCATACAACAACACGCCACGGGGTGGGTCGATGCCAATCTGCTTGTATAGTTCATGATGTGTAAGTGGAAGCTCCACGGCCTCTCTAATCTCTTGTTTTTGTATATCACATCCACCAATATCCTGCACTCACGAACACGAATCGCTTTGAACAATGCATATAAATGGGAACAATTAAACTAAGACATCTGCTTCGTAACCCTATAACGGAAATCATTTTTCTGTCTTATAAACTCTCCAAACATGCTTTCCATTTGTGAAATTTACGTCACTGATGATCTCACTGAAAACTATGAAAAAATTGGGTTCTCATAGTGTGATCCTAATATGAAAGCTAATGTACGAATCAAACTTCCTCATGGGCCCGTCGATTGTCTCTCTAATGTTCATCAGACACAGAAACACGTATAGTTTCGAAATACCAAATACGTGTGAATGGACGATGGACACTAGAAATAGAACTCTTTCGAAATGCCACATAAATTGAGAAACAAGACCCGTGTTGTGTCACCGACCACTAATCAAAATCACAGCCATGGCAATGCGATGCGATCCGTGTCAACATAAACCGCAAACAGTGCGCGTTAAATTATAAACCTAAAATCCACTTTACCAAGACTTCAGACCAAACCCTACAAAAATGAAAGCCCTCTGAACTGAATTCTTGCACGAGCTCTCACCAAAAAATGCACACAGAATTACTCGAGTATCACCACTTTATCAAAATCTGCGTAAAGGATCTCAAGGCTACAGTACTCTTATAGAAAAGGAACTTCATTTTTCAATTTATATTTGTTTTTTGTAAGTAGAGTTGTTCTTCTAAACTCGTCAAGTTTCAAAAATTACGTGCTAAGAGCTATACCCGATACCTTGCGGAGTCACAAATTGGTGCAACAGTAGCAGAAATTAGGGGCGAACAAACTTACAGTATACGCTACATCAGGCTTCTCGGTTTGTGTCATTAAAGAGATGCTTGAATCAGCTTCAGGTGGCAGCACATCAACTAAGGCATTCGAGTGCCTGTGAAGCGCAACCGAGGACGATGGTTTCAACAGTTCCCGATTGATAGTACTGAGAATTCGCACGTAATAGTTCGAACCCGTGGTCGACCCGACAATCCCATTATTCTGGTCTACCATCTCATTGAACTGCCCAATCACCAGTGGCACAGACTGAATCCGCTTCACCTCCTCCTGCGCCCTAAGCAACTCTCGCTTCAAATTCTTCTGCTCATCCTTGATATACTCTTCCTGAATATCCACAAACTCCAGCTGCCGCTGCAAGAGCTTTTGCCTGGTGTACAGATCCTCCTCGTCGAGCTCCGCCACCACAGGCTCTGGCAGGAAGGACTTCGCCGAGAGAACAGGCGCAATGCCCGTTGCGGTCACGGCGGTGACTTCCATAGCCAACGACATGGCACACAAATTCGTAAAAGGAACAGAATCCGAAGAAGAGCAAGCAGAGATCAGTTCCTCGCCATGCTTCTCAACGGATTTGCTAATAAGCAAAGAGGCACCAGGCAAGCAAAGCGAGGCGTGAGAGAGAACCCAAGTTCTAACTTCCTGACAGACAGGGGGATGGATGAACAGAGAGAGAAGCCAAGCGAGGGATGAATATGCGTGAATGATGTAATGCTAAGAAGGGGGTGGGACGTTCATTCAAATGCCTGCTCCGGCATGATGCCTTTTCAATGCCTTTTTGGAGAACGGGCCACCCGCCTTTTTCTGCTTCACTGGGGTGGGTGCCTTTTCTCATCCTTTTTTCCTTTTCACTTCATGTGCTGACTGTGTGTTTATGTATTATGCAGATTTCTGAAGTTTAAAAATAAATAAATACTTTCCATTCAATTACCAAATAAATCATATAATGTCGTTTCAATGTGAATATATATATATATATATATATATATGTGAATATTATCTCTGGAGGCCTTTGCTTTAATGTTCATATTTTCTAGTATGTAAAATTTCAATATTTTTAAAATAATTTTTGCAAAGCATTTGTTCTTGTTTTATAATTTTATTTTCAAAAAGGTTGTATCTTGAACTTAGCAGTGTTTTAATTTCACAATGTGAATTTTGGAACTGCTATTTTTATATAAAAAAGTTTGATATAAAAAATCCAAAAAAATAAAATAAACTAAGATAAATTACTTTTTTAACTTTTTCTTCTTTTATTAATTTTATAATTTTTTTGCACATAATTAAGTAGAGTTTTTGAGGCGAAGATTTTAATATGGTTTTAAAGTAAATTTAAATTTTTCTATAAAACTAGAAATGAATAATTTTTTATTTAGTCGATGCTTCTTTATAATAAAAAAATAAAAATATAAAAAATAAAAGATAAAAAAACTTGTATTGAAAGTATTTTAGCATTTAATTGAATAATAATGTCTATTTATTCCAATGCTTGAATATATAATCTATCATGTATTATAAATAGATAAATAAATAGATTTTTATTTTTTAAAAAAAAAATTAATAACATTTATTTATAATAGAAAAAAAATTATATTAAATATTTTTTTTTAGTTTTATATTATAAAAATTCAAATTAATTACAAAGATACATTATTAATATCTTTTAATTTAATTTATTTTTTATTCTTATGAATATCCTTCATAACTTCATTATTCCTTAAATATGCTTCATTAACATTATTTATATAACATAATCTTAGATTTTAATGTATAAAATCATTGATCTTTATTTAAAATAAACTTATTAATAAATTATTTTTATTTTTATTAATATTTTTTAAAAAATAGAATGATAATTTATAATTTTTATTTTTGATATTATATTTTTAATATGTTAAATATTATATATATATATATATATATATATATATATTTTAATTTAAAAATTAGAAAGTTTAATAGATTTTAAAAAATATATATCTTAATTTTTAATTAAAGCTTATGGTAGAAGATTTAAAATATATATATATATATATATATATATATATATATATCATATGCTTCTAAGTAATAATAAGAAATTCTAAATAATTTATAATATACTTCCAATAGTAAGAAATTCATCCAATTTATTTGTAGATACTTTATATTACAACAAAAGATACTTCTATAATATCATAATATATATGTATATATATATATATATATATATATATATATATATATATGATTTATTTTATATATATTCTTTTATATAAAAATCCATCTTAAGGTAAAATATTTTATATAATTATTTCTAAAAGAAGATATTTTTTGAATTATATTATGATTTATATTTATTATCATATCTCTTAAAAGTCTATGATTGAAAAATAGTAGCAGAGACCAAATTCTTATCTTTACAATAAAAATCACCTCAACCATCATATATGCTATTGAATTCCAAAATCTTGTTTGTAGCATGGATTAGAATGATAAGTCCTTATCAATCAATTTCGATATGAATAGAAAGATAATGTCAAAGATCTATTATTAACAATGTGTCAAGGACATGAATCTCAAAGAAAGAGAATCCTCAATACTCTCTTGTATCTCTGAAAAGAATTAAAAAGTCATTCAAAGATGATATAATATTGAACTAGAATGGCTATTGTCAAAAATAAGAAGACTAGAAAATCTTAAAATAAGACTAAGGACTAAAAAGGCATTGACAAGAATAAAGAATTTTTCACTCTTGCCTCTATATATATTCTTAACTAAGAGCTTTGTGGCAATATCCTATAAGACCTCCAAAACATATTGACTTTGTAAGACATATATCTTAACTTGCAAAGCAAGTTTTTTATATGTGCGCTACATAATTAACTTATTTTGTAAGCTATTAATATGTGGTTAATTTGTTGATTAAGTTTCTAACCTACTAATCAACTACAAATATATGTAAAGTCGAAACATCATCTATGAAGCTTCTAATAAGCTTCTCTAAAAGATATTATAAAATTAATCTACTTTTATCTACTTTTAATTACTTCTATTTAATCATGTAGATATTTATTAGAATATATATATGTATATCCATGACATTATCTCCCTTTTTAGGGACAAGTTCCATAAAGAGCAATCATCATGTATTGATGATATTTAAGATGCGGTAAATTATATTTGTCAACTATTTTGATCTTTGTTTTCTTTGAAAATAGTTGATAAGTCCTCTGAGCCATTGATAGTATTTCATACCAGGGCAAGAAGATCACCTTGTTATTTCATTGTTGTTGAGGCCTTCGTAACTTCTTTCAAATAAAACATTTGGATCATTGTGAAGAATTGTTCCTACCTCTAATAAAATCACCAAACATCGGGAGTCTCTTCCAAGGTTGTGATACCAAACACATTATATCTTGCCATCTATTCAAAGAAGGACATATTATTTTTGAAGATCTTCATTTTGAGTATGTCGTCTTGAAGGTTGTGACAATCACAATATCTTTTTTAATAAGTTAGCAAAAGAAAGCTCTTGAGTTGAATTTGCTCATTGTTAGTTCTCCATTTTCTTAGCATCACAAATACACAAAAGCTACAAAGAAGGATAGTAGGTAGTATATTATCTTCTTTTGATCTTATTTCTTTTATAGCAAAGATTTGCTATTCTTCATCTTAGTTTTGATGGATGTTGTCAATGAAAAGCCTCTACTTTCTTTGCTGCATTTGCAAGTTTCTTTGTTGGCTCCCATGGGTATTCATTAATATCATATCCATGCCAATGAATAAGATATTTCAACCTATTTTGGCATTGCCTTGAATTTAAGACTTCTTCTACTTCAAATTCTTGATTACTATCTACTTCTATAAAAAGACGTGGTATTTGTCTTCTTCTCAAGATATTCACTATCTTATATGGCTCAAAAAGAGATATGCAAAATATAGGATGGATCTTCATAAAATTCGATAGATATAATCAATAAGCAATATGATTAACTTATTTACTAATAGAAAAAGATTGAAGCCTACAATAGTCTAACTTATCACAAAGATGAGTAGTCTTGATATTGCGACAAAATAATCATATGTTGTCATCTACATTAAATTATGGTTGTTCTTTGTAATAGGCATTTGTATTAATCTTTTGTCATTCTTGATCTCCTTTTAATTGCGCCTTCATTGTTGTATGTAACTTTGATAAATAATTTGCCAAATCTTTTGCCATAAGATTATAAATTTTTAGAAAGTCAAAAATATCAAATCATAGATAATAACTATAAATGATAAAAAAAGATATTTATTGAGTAGAAGAATGTACCAAATTATTGTACGTAAACTTTGCTAATGATAAAAGAAATATCAAATCATTTTAATTATAGTTGATGGAATACCTCAAGTACTACTCTAAAATTTAATTCACCCATTCCATTTTTCCATCAATTTAAAGATAAAAAGCCAAAGAGAGCTTTATATCTACTTTTAAAATCTTGAAAAAGATTTTTTAAAATATTGATTTAAATTGAGTTTCTTTATCTGATATAATATCTTTAGGTAATCCATGATAGCGATAGATATTATTAAAAAAAAATCTAGTTATTTCTTCACCTATAATATATTTTGTATATGGTACAAAATGTGCCATTTTAGTAAAACAATCTACTATTACAAATATAAAATCATACAAACTTGAAACTAGAAGATCCGTTATAAAATCTATAGCAACAAAAGACCATAGTTGTTTTGAAATAGTTAATGGCTGAAGAATTCTATAAGGTCGATAGCAAGGAGTTTTGGATTTTGAATAAATATCATATGATTTACAAAGTCTTTGATTGTCTTTTACATTTGAAGCAACCAAAAATTTCTTAATATTAGTTTGAAAGTTTTGTTGTATTCAAAATGTCCAGCTGTTAGAAAGTCATGACAAGTTTAAAGAACACATAATTGTGCTCCATCTTTTGGAATGTATAATCATTCTTTGAAATATAATAAATTGTTTTTGAACTTGAACTTGGAAGTATAATGAGACTTTGAAGAATTATTCTTGATATTAGAGATAAGATGATCATATGATATATTTGATTGAATTTGCTTGACAAAGGTTGAATCAATAGTCAATGTTGATTTTATTGCTCGAAGGTGAAAATGCTTTGGCTTCAAGAAAATCATTCTTTGTTAATCAAAAGATGCATTTTCTTCTTTTGGTGTAAGATAAGAATATCAAAAAAGGGCGTTCAATAAACTTTATTATTTTCTGGGTTGATAAATAATCTTGAAATCATATCTTGATAAAGACATGCTCCAATGAGCTTAGTGTCAATTCAAAACTCGTGCCAACATGAAATACTTGAAGTTCCTGTGATCTATATATATATAGTGACTAGACTTAAGGCATCTTGTAAATAATAATGTCGTTTTGAAATAAATCCATAATTTCCAGGAATTCCCATTTAGAATAATATTACATCTAAGACAAAATTTGATGCATTTGTTTCTATAAAAAATACCTTAGAGAAGTCAATACAATATAAAATTGGTGCAATAATAAATCTCTTTTTTAAAGCATCAAATGATGCTTTGACTTCTTTACTCTACTTAAATTTGTCTTTATAAGTCAAATGTACAAATAAAGCTGTAACTTGAGAAAAATTCTTGATGAAGATCTAATAGTAATTAGTAAAGTCCAAAAAATATTATACATCTCTTATTTTTCTTGGAATCTTCTAATCTGTGTTAGGCTAGACCTTCTTTGGATCCATCATTAGCTTTTTGTTGGAAATAATGTATTCTAAAAAGTCAACTTGAGTAATGTGAAATACACACTTTTTAATTAGGCATATAATCTTGCATCTCTAAATTTTTTTTATATACGATAAACATGAATTTCATGCTTTTCTATATTCTTAGAATAGATTAAGATATTATTAAAATAATAGACAACAAAATCATTAAGAAACTCACAAAAAATATTATTTATTAGATGTTGGAAAGCAACTAGTACATTCATGAGTCCAAACAACATGATATTATATTCAAAATATTCATACCTAATTTGAAACTTAATTTTTCTTTCATCTCTTTCTTTAATGCATACTAAATTATATATTTCTTATAGATCTATTTTTGTATAGATCTTTAATTGATTCAATATATCAAAAAGTCCTAAAATCAAAGATAAAAGATACCTATTCTTGATGGTGATCTTGTTGAGTCCTTAATAGTCTACATACATCTACAGACATCCATCTTTTTTCTTCACAAATAAGATAGGAGTCTTAGCTAGAGATTTAAAATGACATATAAAATTCTTCAGTAAGTTCTCATCAATGTACTCCTTGAGTGCAACCAACTCGTTTTATGATAGGTTATAGATTGATGCAAATGGTAGTTGATTATTTTCATAAAGATTAATGGAATAATCATAAAGACAATGTTTTGAAAAAATATCTATATATTTGTTTTTTAAACACATCTTAGAAATCTTAATATTGATTAGGAATACCACTTGACGTCTTCTCACCATCAAAAATAAGCGTGGTATATAAAACAAAAGATAATCCACCTATTAATAAGAATTTGGATATATTATAATTATGTATTTCTACTTGACTAATAGAAATTTGAATTAAACTATCAAAAAAATTAAAATTATAAGAAATCCAATCTATTAGAGGATTATACTTTTTTAACCAAGATAATCCTAAAATAATTAAATTAATTAGAGATCTTATTAGATTAAATATTATAATATTATTATGATCTTTAATTGCTACATCTAAAAGAATAGTTTCATGCATAACATCTCTAAAAGATAGAAAACGACCATCTATGATTTCTATATGTATATATTTAGTTTTTTTGACTAACAATATTTCTTATTTTTTGATAAAATCTTTGACTATAAAACATGCCAAAATTCCTAAATCTAATAAACTAAATTTTTTTGATTTTTTGGTCCTAAATAAACTTCTATTATAAAACAAGGTGAGGGATTTGAGGAGAGAATAGGAACTTTACTAGGAATTATGTAAGATTTCAACTGCACGATTCCTATTGTAGTTAGAAAAACTCATTTTTTGACATTTCATCTTCTTTGGCAACCATGCTTCTCATTTTGGTATGCTTCTCATTTTTGTAACCATTAATATTGATATAATATATTTAGTTCATTAATATTGATATAATATATTATAAAATTTTATTGGTTCTTATGTTGATGAATGAATTTTTGAAGTCTTAAGAGCTGCTATTTTTATTTAATTTATTCTTCTCTAGCCAAGTCTTTGTTCTTGACATCTTTCAAATAATCAATTATTGCATACAATGGCTTGAGTGATAAATTATTTCAAAGATTTTGCTTTTAGCATTATCAATGATAAATCTTTGATATTATCTTTTAACTTATATCAAAATTGATTGATAAGAACTTTGTCATTCTACTCCATGTTACAAACAAAGTTTTAAAATTTAGCAATATATATGATAGCTGACCATGAACTTTGCTGTAAAAATAAGAGCTTAGTCTCTATTACTCTTTTTCAATTACTTTCTCCAAATATGGCCATAAGTATTTTTAGAAATGTATTCAAATTATAAAAGAGTCGCAAATCTTTTTCTATTAAAGATGCAAATTAAATGAGAACACTTCTTGATAGAAGTACACATAAGAATCTGACTTGAATAAATTCATTGAGATATTAGAAAATATGCAATCTTAGATAGAGCTTGACTTATTGTAGAAATTTTTGAAATTTTGATCTTATTCCATCAAACTTTTCAAGCATACTAATCCTTGAATCCATTATATTTATAGAAATAAAACTCCTTAGATTTGGTTGTCAGGTCAATCTACTTGCTTCCTTCAACTATATAATTTCTTGCCATAGACTTTGAATTTCTTTTATAGATAAAGAATAGTACTTCCATGATTGACTTTGGAAATACATGAGATTTTTATTCTTAAAGTGTCGATAAGCTCATGAAGTTCTTTAATGGTTACAAATCTATTTTTACTTCTACTAAGAGTAGTATCCATAATTTTTCTTTCCATAGACAATTCAAACAAATTCACAAATTTAAACTAAAGGAGGATAATCTGGAACATCTACTATTAAATAAATTTTTTCACAAAGAAGGATAATCTACTTTCTTTAAGAAAAAGATCAATCTTAGAAAAAAAAAAAAGATTTCTTATTTAAAGGTGAATAGTCCACAATCTTTAAAATACAATAATAGAAGTAGGATAATCTATTCACTTTTAAAACAATAAAGAGACACTAAGTTAGTACTCTTGTGAAACTATCAAGGACATAAATCTCAAAGAAAGAAAATCCTCAATACACTCATGTGTCATTAAAAAGAACTAGAAAGTCATTCAAAGATTATATAATATTTAATTAGAATAGCTATTGCCAAAAAGAAGAAGACTAAAAAGTCTTGAAATAAAACTAATGACTAAAAAGGCATTGACAAGAGTAAAGAAGTCTTCACTCTTACATCCCTATATATTCTTAATTAAGAGCTACATGGCAATGTCTTATAGGACCTTCAAAACAAATTAACTTTGCAAGACTCATATCTTAACTTGCAAGGCAGGTTTTCTATAGGTGGCCACATAGTTAGCTTATTTTACAAGCTTTCAATATGTGGTTAACTTATTGACTAAGTTTCTAACTTACTAATCAACTATAAACATATATTAAGTTAAAATAGTATCAATGAAGCTTCTAAGAAGCTTTTTTAGAAGGTATTATAAAATTAATCTACTTTTATCTACATTTAACTATTTCTAATTAATCATATAGATATTTATTAGAGTACATATATATATATATATATCCATGACACAATGCCAAGAATAAGTTTATAGAAATAATTTATTACTTTAGCCATTACATATAACAATTGACTTTTTGAAAGATGTCAAGAACAAAGATTTGGTTGAAAAGATATAAGTCAAGTCATAGCAACAACTTCTAAATTTTCAAAAGCTTATTTATCAAGATTATAATCCATTCAAATTGATACAATATATTTTAAATCTCTTATTGAATAAAAAAAGTCTTGACATTATAAAGAAGGATTGTTCTTATTTTGTAGAAAGCCTTGGTCTTTTGCTCAATATTATCCACAAGAAAAATATTATTATTATACTTATTATAATCATAAAATGAAGAATATGGTTGTCAAAAAAAATAATATGTCAAAAAATAAGTATGTCCAATTATAATAGGGACTATGCAGCTAAGATCTTATGCAACATTTAATAAAGGTCTTATTTCTTCTTAAAATCTATTATCTTATTTTTTAATATTTATTTATTTAGAATAAAAAAATTACAATTTTTTTACCTTATTACATTCAAAAGTCTCAACTTATTTTATAAACCTAGACTTTGTTAAAAAATAAGAAATATTTTTAGTTAAGAAAATTAAACCTGTGTATATAAAAGTCATAAATAGTTGTTTATTGCCTTTTGAGATGTAATCTATAAAACTATTATTTTAGATATAGCAACTAATAGTGATAATATTTTAATAATATTTAATTTTATTATATCTCTTTTTAATCCAATTATTTTAGATTTATTATGATTAAAGAAATATAATGCTTTAATAGATTGGATTTCTTGTAATATTGATTTTTTTCATAGACTAACTCATGCTATTGTATAAAATTATAAGTCTAATATATCCAAACTCTTATTGATAGATGCAAGAATATTTATACATGTTGCAAAAAAAGAGTCACTTTTTATTATTTATGCTAAATCTATTTTTAATAGTAGAATAATTTTAAGTGGAATTTCAAGCTTGTATCAAGATTATCAAGATGTTTTTAAGAAAAAGAAGTATATAGACATTTTTCTAGAGCATTGTTCCTATGATTACTCAATTAATTTTTTAAGAAAGAGGTCAATTACTATTCTATAGCTTATTACAAAATAATTTGGTTGCTTTCAAGTAATACATTGACAAAAACATGACTAATAATTTTACATACAATTTTAAATTTTTAATATGATCACTTATTCTATTTATAAAAAAAATAATGGATATATGTGGATTATTGTAGAGTGAATAAAATCACCATCAAAAATAAGTATTAAATCATTTATAGATATTTTAAATATAATTTTATGTCTTTTGGATTCACAAATGCACTAGTTGCATTTCAATATCTTATGAATAATATCTTTTAAGAATTTTTAGAAATTTTTTTTATTTTTTTTATTTAGATGAAATCTTAATTTATTCTAAAGACAAAAAAAAACATGAAGTTTATGTTTGTTAAATATTAAAAAAACTTAAAAATACAATACTATGTGTTAAAATAAAAAAGTATATATTTCACTCTACTCAATTTTATTTATTAGAATATATGATTTTAAATGATGGCTTATAATAGATCTTATGAAAGTTTAAATTATTATAGATCGTAGGATTTAGGATTTAAGATTTATAATAAGAAATATTCAATTTTTTTTGGAATTTGCTAATTATTATTAAATTTTCATAAAGAGCTTTTTTCATGTTGTAGCTCTTCTTATCTATTTGACTTGTAAAGACAAACTTGAGTAGAATAATGAAGCAAAAGTAATATTTAAAGCTTTAAAGAAAACTTTTACTTTTATAACAATCTTGTATTATATTGACTTTTTCAAGTCAATTTTTTGTAGAAACAAATGTACTGGATTTTATTTTAAGTGCAATATTATTACAAATAGGATGAAATGACAAATTTAATTTTTTA
This sequence comes from Physcomitrium patens, assembly GCF_059467195.1. Taxonomy (NCBI): domain Eukaryota; kingdom Viridiplantae; phylum Streptophyta; class Bryopsida; order Funariales; family Funariaceae; genus Physcomitrium; species Physcomitrium patens. The sequence continues at coordinate 8,166,749 of NC_143423.1, read as the reverse complement.
TCTTTTCATTCAAAAAAAGTTTTAGCAATCAAGATCAACTATGAGATCTACAGTAAAAAAACTTCTTGCAATTGTGGATTTATTTCAAAAATAATGCCATTATCTAAAAATTATTTTTAAATAAATTACTATATATATAAATCATAAGAACCTTAAGTATTTCATATCAACACATCTTTTGAATCATTGCTAAGCTTGTTGAAATATATCATTATTACTATTTGATTTTAAGATTACTTATTAATCAAAAAAATAATGAGATTTATCAAATACCATTTGTAGATATTTTTATCTTATAAAAAAAGAAGAAAATGCAGCTTTTGATAAAAAATAAATTATTCTTTTGAAGCCATATTAATTTCATTTTTAAGTAATGAAATCAACATTGAATATTGATTCAATTTTTTTTAAGGAAGTTTAATTGAATATGCTCTTTGATCATTTTTTTATGATATTAAAAATATATTTTTAAAATTCTAAGATATTTCTAATTTTAAGTTTAAAAATAATCTATTCTATTTTAAAAGATGCTTATATATTACAAAAGCTAAAGCACAATTATGTGCTCTTCAAATTCTTCATGGCTTCCTAACAAAAAGAAATTTTAGATACAATAAGGCTTTAAAGCTAATATCTTAAGATTTTTTATAATTTCAAATATAAAAGGAAATAAAAGTTTTTATACAATCATGTGATATTTATTCAAGATCAAAATTCTTTTAGCCATTACTTATTTCAAAACAACCATGGTCTTTTATTTCTATAGATTTTATCATGGACTTTTTGATTTCAAATTCATATAATTTTATATTTGTGATAATAGATAGTTTCATCAAAATGATATATTTTATACTATATACTACATGTAAAGAAATATCTAAAATTATATTTTAAAATATTTATTATTATCATGAATTACTAAGAGATATTATATCAAATAGAAGGATTAAATTGCATCAAGATTTCAAAGGATCATTTTTAAAATATTAAAATTAGACATAAAATTACTTTTGGCTTTCCATGTTCAAATTAATAGATAAAAAAAAGAAATTAAATCAAGTTTTGGAGTTGTATATGAAGTGTATCATCAACTACCATTAAGATGATTGGACAATTCTTTTGCAATTGATAAAGTTTTCTTATAACAATACAATACATTCTTCTATTCAATAATTATCTTTCTTTGCTAATTTTTTAGTTATCAGCTATGACAAGATATTTGTGACTTTTCAAAAGTCAATCTTAGCACAAAAGATTTGAAAAATCATTTAATAGAGCTATATGTAATAATAAAAATATAATTAAAAGCTTCTTAAGAATAATAAAAAATTAACATGAATTCTTATTATAAGAAATAACTTCAATTCTACATAGATAATAAGGTATGGTTACTTTGTTGTGATATTAAGATTATTTGTTCTTGTAACAAGTTGAATTATGATAGACTTGGACCACTTTCTATTTGTGAGTAAATCAATTTAATTGCTTATAAATTATACATATGAAAGTCTATGAAGAACTATGCCATGTTCCATATATTTCTTCTTAAGCCATATAAGATAATAGATGTATCAAGAAGAAGACAAATGCCACTTTATTTTATAGAAATAGAAAATAATCAAGATCATAAAGTCAAAGAAGTTTTGGATTGAAGGCAATGCCAAAATAAGTTAAAATATCATATATATTAGTCCACATATGATGTTTGTGAACATACATAGGATCCAATTAAGAATCTTATAAATATAGCAAAAGAATTTGAAGTTTTCTTTTCTACGACATCTATTAAAATCAAAATGAAGAATCAAGACATTATTTTTGCTCCTTATGGAACTTATTTCTAAAACAAATGGTAATATTACTGATATATAAAATTATTAAAATAACAAATATTAGATTAAAAAAATAATTTATTAATATCTTATAGAAAAGCTTCTTAAAATCTTCATAGATGCAAATTTGACTTTATACATGTTTTTAGTTGATTATTAGGATGAAAATTTGGCCAATAAGCTAACTATATGTTGCATACATTAGCTACTAAGAATAGAAGTTTATCATATGGTATATATATGAAACTTATTTTATAAATTTGACATATATCTTATAAGTTGAACATGTATTAGTTTCAAGGACATGAATCTCAAAGAACTGAAAGATTAATACACTCTTAGATTACTTAAAAAGATTGAAGAATTATTCAAAGATGATATAGTATTAAACTAGAATAGTTATTACAAAATTCAAGAAGACTAGAAAGTCTTAAAACAAGTTTAAAGACTAGAAAGACTTGAAATAAGACTAAGGACTAAAAAGACATTGACAAGAGTGAAAAAGAATTCAATCTTGCCTCTATATATACTATCTAACTAGGAGCTATGTGGCAATATTCTATAGGACCTTCAACACATGTCCAATTTGAAAGACACACATCTTAACTTGCAAGGCAAGATTTTCATATGCGTGCCACATTGTTAACTTGTACCATAAGCTATCTATACATGAAATATATGGCTAATTTATTGGCCAAGTTTCTAACCTATCAATTAATTATAAATATATATAGAATCAAATATATATCTATGAAGCTTTTAAGAAGCTATGTCATAAGATAATATTAAATTTATTTATATTTATCTTTTATCTAATACTTTTTATCTAAGTAAATATGTATATCTATGACATTACTTCTTCTTCTAGTGATGAATTCCACAAGGAGCTGTCATCATATATTACAAAATTCCAAGATGCAGCAAATTATGTTTGCCACATATTTTGATCTTTGCTTCTTTTAAAGATATTTAATAGATCTTCTTAGTCATTGATAGTATTCAATACTAGGTTAAAAAGACCACCCTGTTATTTAATTATTATTTATTCTTTTATAATTCCTTTCAAATAAAATATTTAAAATATTGTCAAGAATTGTTCCTACCTCTAATAAAATCATTAAATATTGGGAGTCTCTTCTAAGGTTGTGATACCAAATACATTTTATCTTACTATTTATTTAAAAAAGAACATGTTATTTTTGAAGATCTTCATTTTTATTATGTCGTCTTAAAAGTCGTAGCAATCACAATGTCTCATTTGATAAATCAACAAATAATAGTTTTTGAGTTGAATTTGCTAGTTGTTGGTTTTTTATTTTTTTAATTCCAAAAATATATAAAAACTATAAATAAGGATAGAAGATAGAATGCTATCTTTTTTAAATCTTATTTCTTTTATAGCAAAGATTTATTATTTTTATCTTAATTTTGATGGATGTCATCAATGAAAAGCATCAACTTTCTTTGTTGTATTTATAAGATTCTTGGCATGCTTCTATGTACATTCATTTATAATAAATGTATATTGATGAACAAGATATTTCAACCTATTTCAACGTTGCCTTGAGTCTAAGACTTTTTTGACCTCATATTCTTGATTATTGTCAATTTCTACAAGAAGAAGTGGCATTTATCTTCTTTTTGAGATATTCATTGTCTTATATGATTTAAGATAAGATACATAGAATATAGAATGGATCTTTATAAATTCTAATTGATGTAATTAATAAGCAACATGATTAACTTGTTTTCATATAAGAAATAATTTAAACTCACGATAATCCAATTTGTCTTAAGATTGACTAGTCTTGATATTACAACAAGATAATCATATCTTATTGCCAACATGGAATTGAAGTTGCTTCTTATAATAAGCATCTATATTGGTCTTTTGTTATTCTTTAGGTTCTTTTAATTATGCCTTCATTGTTATATATAGCTCAAATAAATATTTTGTTAAGTTTTTTATTATATGATAATCAAATTTTATAAAATTAAAAGCATCAAGTCATAGATAATAATTATAATTAGCAAAAAAAAAGAATTTGTAGTGTAGAAAAATATATCATGTTATTATAAGCAAAATTTACTAATGATAAAAGAATTGTCTTATTATCTTATTGATAATTGATAGTATAACTTAAATATTATTGTAAAACTTAGTTTATATAGTCCATTTATCCATCATATCATATGATATAATATCAAGTACCAAATCTTATCAAATATATGTAATTTAGTTTGATTATTGATTTTTCATGCATTGATAGTTTTTTTTGTTAATTGACTTTATTTATATCAATTAAGATTTGAATATTTAAATCAAAAAAATTCTTTATTTGATATTCTTCTTAAGTCAAGTTTTATAAGTAATTTTAAAAATGAAATAACTTATTATAATAATTTGCTTGATTATGATAATTTAGCTATTTTGATAAAAATTTAGGATTTTTCTTATTTTTGTACTTACATTCTTGGATTTCTCTTTTGTAGTATAAGAAGTAGCTTGACCTAATTTGGTGTAGATTTCTAATCTTTCACTTGACAAGAATGTCTTCTTTTTCTTTTATCTTCTAATTTTGGATGTGATTACTCTTGATTGTTTTGTGAAATTGAAGTTACGTCTGTGATTGAAGAATTAAAAGGATGTCTATAGGATTGAATATGCGGAGTGAATGAAAATTTTTAGATTAATCTAATAAGATAGTTAGTGGATACAAGGTCGTGAGTATAAAGCGGTATCGGAGATTAGTAGATTGGGTTGTTCGGGGTTCTCTATAACGTCTAGAGACCTACCGGCTGGGGCAAAAGGGATTTCGACAAGCAATTGAAAGACATCTATATAGATTTACGATATATTCTTACAATCGTTTATATTCTAATAGTCAAAAATTGATAGACTGCTTGAATATTAGCGAATCTCCATACTACCTCCTACAGCCAAACGCCTAGTACATTCTTAAGCAGGAAAGCACATAATACGACAACAGATGCAACAACAACTCAGTAACCAAATAATGACTTAATCAACTTCGTGGAATATCAATCAAGTACAAACGAATAATAGGTTTGGTTGGAATAGAAATCGAATGAATAAACAAAACAGAAATTATTCCAATTTCTTAAACTCTGAATTTCACTAAGAAGGTGTATCCAATATTCACGGATTGGCGATGAATCAACCAAGATACCATCAATATGTACTCATGACGAAGCCAATGCCAGAGTCTACAGTAACAATGGATCAACCAGGATCCTTTACTCATCTGACATAGAATAGACCTAGCCGTTATATACCAGTAGAGACACCCAATATCCCTGAAGGAGTTGGCAGGAGACCACTTCATTGCTATCGTTACAGACAAATTGGACATAATGCGAGTGAATGTCCTAATCCAAGGGCTAGTGATGACTATGCTCCAATATGTAGAAATTGTAAGCAGTCTGGTCACACTTATCAGCAGTATAATGCGCCCTTTAATTATAATAATCGGGACCAGCAAATGTAAACAAGCCAACCGAAGGAGGACAAAGGCCCTGTTCAACGAAACTCATCAGTACATCGTGTCGAGGTGGTGAACGTAGTGCTTATGAGAGGCCAACAAAAAGACAAGAATCTAATTTATGATCTGGATGAACTAATCGCAGGAGAGCAAAGAGCGTCGTCTATGAGGCTAAACAAACCAATATCAGTATTAGAACGTTTTTCAATATTGAGACCTCAATCGACTGAGGAACCCAATTTGGTTCTACGTGCCAATTTGTCGAGACCATCAAGATCGACTCCAACTGACCAAGTACCAATACCTGTATAGTCCACTAAAAGATCTTACGCATTAAAGGAACCTTTAGTGGTAGAAAAGTTGGTGAAGTTACCAACGGCAATCCCAATCGCCAAGAAGGAATTGCTATCGAACGGAGTAAAATTGAAACCAATGAAATACAAAAGAGCATTGAGAATTACTCTCAATATGGAATCCTACGACATTCTGAAGGATTTGGATGTTATTCAACCTTCAATTACAATGAAGCAACTTTTGGCTGTAGCACCGGAATGTCGATCTACATTGAATTCAGTGTTAATACAATGAAGATCCCGCACTAAAGAAATTCATGAAGTTAGCTTAAACCCAGATCTGGGAGCACCAACAATCGATGTATCAATCGATGGCGTTTTAATTCCAGGGGTATAAGTCGATGGTGGCTCCAGTGTGAATTTAATGAACGCGGATACAATAGAGGACTTGGATCTAAAGCAATTGCTACCTACAACATTGGTCTTGTGAATGGCAGATCATAGTCGGGTAAAGCCAATGGAAATCTTACGCAATATTGCCACTATAATCGTGGGATTGATATACAAAATCGATTATATTGTATTTCGATTACAGAGTTCTACATTATCGTATCCTATTTTATTAGGTAGACCTTAGCTTTATCAAGCCAAAGCTAAGAACGATTGGGGCCGAGGCACATTGATAATTGGAAAAAGCCGGGACCAGATTGATCTACAGATGTACTTGGTACAATATCATGGAGAATTTCAATTGCCAAAATCAAAATTTACATCGGACAATGAGAGTCAATCAATTGAGGCAGATGACGATGCTATAGGTTCATCGCAATTTGGGGTAGGACAAAACACTTCAATAGTAAAGGCAAGAATCTATCAATGTAGAAGTCTCGACGAATATTTAGTGCATCAGGAGGATGTGACTAACTCGGATCATGCTATTGCCGAATGGATGAACAATTTTGCAGTCAATAGAGTCAACACATTAGAACCAGATTTGGATGGTTTTCATATGTCGAATAATACAAAATATTCAGATTATGAGAAGATAATTAAATCAGAGGTTGTTGAAGACCCTGTATGTCAATTTATTAATCTGGGCACCAACAAAATGCCACAGTTAATTAAAATATATGCTGATATTATAGGTGTAAAATTTGATGCTTGAAAATAATTTTTCGTCCGTCACAAATCTACTTTTGCATGGTCATATGTGGATTTGAAAGGGATTCCAATTAACGTGTGTGAGCACTAGATTATTTTGGAGGAGGGTGTTAGGCCTGTTTGTCAAAGACAACACCGGCTTAATCCAAAATATTTCTTTTTAGTGAAAGAGGAATTGGATAAACTTCTCGACATGGGTTTTATTAATCTTGTTTTGCATAGTGCATGGATATCGCCAATCGTGATGGTACCAAAGAAGAATGGAAAAATCAAGATATGTCAAGATTTTTGAAAGTTAAATGCGGCCAACAAGAAAGATTACTTTCTATTATCTTTCATGGACAGTATGGGTAACATGTTGTCATTATCACCAAGTAATAAAAGAATAGGAGTAGGGCACCAGTTAAAGTCATTCTGTGGTGTTATTTTGGGTTGGCTAGAGTGCCATTTTCTTGTATTTCTTGTATTTTTGAGAGTAATAGTTCCAAATAAAAGTTAACAGTGAGGAGCCAATCACAAGTGTCGATTGAAGATATTCTAGAACGGATGAGTCAATAGCAATAACAATTGGAACTTCAAGATGTCCAGATCTTGAAACTAGATGTTCAAGTCCATGAATTGGGCAAGTACAATGAAGACCTTTCAGCTCAGTTGAGGCAAAAGTCGATGGAAGGATTGGAGGAGGACGAAGATTTGCAGTTGGAACCGGAATCAGTGGAACCAATAACAGATCTTAAGACAATTGATTAATTAGATAGGCCAGAGAGATCGTAATTTTTATAGATTTTTGTTAGATAATTTTTAGATAGGTATCAATTGAGTGTTTGCGAGGACGCTGCACAGATAGGAGTGGGGCTATGTAGAATAGATATTAATTTGTTTTTAAAAGGTATTAGTAAAATATATTAATAGTCCATATAATAGGAAATTCAAGAGGACGGATGAGTGATTTAGTTCTTAAAAGAGGTTAATTATAGAATTATGGTTAAAATCTAGAGAATCAGGAGAAAGTATATAGGAGTTGTAAAAGATAATTAAGGTGCTAGACTGTGAGAGTCGTAAGCCGAGGGCCAGACTATGAGAGTCATGAGTCGAGGGCCAGACTGTGATAGTCATGAAACGAGGGCCATCGCTGCAATAATTGTGAGTCGAAGTAAGCTTGGTGCTATCTCTTTTCTTTTGTTTGTTATTTTCTTTGAATAAGAAGATTGAGAGTTTTTGAATATTGTGAAGTGAATTATGAAATGGAAATGTGATTGGTATTATTTGAGAAGAAGAAAGATTGAATGCTGAAATCTGATTGTAGTTCAACAGAGAGAATGAGTCTGTGTTTGTGTGAAACACTGTAATATGAATGGCAGTTCTGTGTGAAGAATTCCAGTGATTGAAACGAGGGTAATTGTGTGTTGAAAGCTGTGAGGGCACAGTATTACAGATAGAGATTATGAAGGTGAATATATTGGTGGAAATAGCAGTTATTGGTATGACTGAATTACTGTAAGGAAGAGACCGATAAGGTGAAGGAGGAGATTATAGTTTCTTTATGTGTTCAAATATTGGAAATAGAGACGATACATTTAGGAGGTAATTGATTGTGTGACCCTAACGTGAATGCTTAAGCAACTAGTCATTCCCTGTATTCGAATCCGCCTATACGGGTTTATTCTGGGAGGTTTCTTCCGGAATAAGTAAAACAAGTAATCACAGTGCAACATAGTGATTTGGTACAAATTGTAATTAAAATATTTTGAGTTTGTAGTTACTAACAATAGCTTGTAATATTCTTCTATAGCTCAAGGCATCAATCAAAAATCATAGGTGAATTGTATTGATAAGAGTTCATGGTAACCAAGTTGCACAATTAGAGGACTTTATAATCAAGGATTTTTAAGCTAGAAGATATCTTCAGGATCATAAGACTACAATGATAAGGTACTTTAATCAAAGGCTCGTTTATAATAATAGAACCACAATTAATAAGGTTTTATAATCATAGATCTATTGTATAGTTACAAAGAATTAAAAATAAAAATAAAAATAAAAAACATATTGTTCAAAATTCTTAAGTGTCAAATTTAGAAGCTTATTTCAAGTACATATGAGGTTCAAATTTGATTATTTTTGAATAAATTTTATATGGAAAAGGATTAAAGAGTTAATTGATATATTAAATTTTTAGAATGGAAATTATTTGAAATATTGAAGTAATATTTATTAAATATTCATTACTTTCTAAGTGAATTTTTGATTTTTTCTTACTTTTTGACATTTCATTTTATTGCAAGTATCTTTTGTTATCACAAGTTCTAAGATTAGTGACCATCAATTGCAAGTAGATGCTGATTGCTTTAGTTTACTTATGATTTTTGCTTATGTATTGTTGAGGATAAGGATCCAATATAGATTTATGGATTTTATTTTTGATACTTTTTTCTAGTTATAGCTATTTTTCTTGGAGGTTTTTCATGATTATCTCATTTTGTATTTATACTAGTTTGTATTGATAGGCATATTATAGGAATAACATTGAGTTGATAGCTGATAAGATCCTTTTGTTTGTGAATATGTTGGACTTGTAGTGATCTAAATGTGATTACTAATGAACTGCAAATTTTGGTAGTGTTTACAAGTAGAAGTTGCTCTTTTAGCTTTTAGATAGTTGTAAATATTCAAGTAGTTCCTTTTATGATGCATATTTAGAATCAATATTATCAATCTTTTTCACCATACTACTTGGATAGTGACCTCATCAAGGACTTCAGACTAAGAGTAGATACTAGCAAGGCTTTTTAGCATGTTTTAATATTAGATATCATTCAAAGGCTTTGGATCTTAGAGGTGGATATATTTTATAAGATGGATGATAATTCTTGTAATATGATGAAAGATAAATTTTCAAAAAGAATTGGAGGAATTTCTTGGCTAGATTGAAGATTATGATTTTAAATGTGGATGAAGAAAAAACATCAAAGGTCTCATATTTTCAATCAGTGATATGCCTTTGAACTTTTATTATAACATTTGGAGTACAAGGCATTCCAAACATGTGAAAAACTATGTGAAGAATACATACTTAAGTTGTGTGAAGTAGAGCATTATTAGAAGGTACATATAGAGCTTATCTTAAGTCTTAAAGAGGATACTATTTCAAGCTTAATGCCTATGGTAAAGAAAGAAGATCCAATCTAAAGAAAAATTAGTACATCTTTAGAAGATATAAAAGAAAAAGGAATAATTACTTCTTTAACCAACACTCCACCTACTTTGTCTTACATGACTCAAGTAATGAATGTAGTTTTATTTGTAATGGAAGAACCATGATGATTTGAGCCTCTTCTAATATTTATTAAATATTTGGAGTATAAATATGGAGATTTTAGGCATGATTCAATGCAACACAATTAAAACTTTTGTTGTGAAAAAGAAGATACTCTACATATCATGTATAGTTCTTTAGCTTGGTTTGTAATAGAGTTAAAAAATATATATTTATTGAAAGCCAACTTATTAAGATTTTTTTTATCTAAGATTGATAAGAGACTCTTAGATTTAAGGACATTAAGAATTATTTTCAACTATGATGATAAGACAATATTTGCATAAATATTTACTGAAGTTGAAAAATATGAAAAAAAAACTTTTTTAACTTAAAACTATTGACATGATAGCTTAAATGACAAATGTGTTCAATTCCAAAAGGATTGCAACTGCGACAAGTAATTTAGCATAAATTCAACTTAAAAAGACTATATGTTATTAGAGGTGTGGTAAATTTGGTCACATAAAAAATGATCCCAATTATTTCAAAAAGAAGAAAGTCATGTATATAAAGAAGTCTAAGCCAAAAGCTAAAATAGCTAAAGTAGTAGATAAATATAAAAATAAGCAATCAAATTGTACCCATTGTGATAAACTTAATCACAATGAAGATAATTGATTCATATTATATCTATACAAACAACATATTTTTAATAGGAAAAAAAATTAGAAGCTAAAATTTTTGAGCTAAAAAAGAGATTTAATAGTACAACCTTATTAAATTAAGTAATTAGATTTTATATAACTCCTAAAAATAGAATAAGTTCTTTATTTTTTAAAATTATATATTTAGTGTATTGAGACAAATGATGGTTGCAATTACCATGTATCCAAAAAATAGTAAAAAATATGATACCTATAATAAATAAGGTACTAAAATATTTTTTTAACCATTCAAATAATTGTAGAGATTTTAATAGTCATGTGCAATTGCTTTTATTATTTTATCTTAAAAATATTAATTCTATAACAAAGACTTCTATTTTAACTTCAATATAAAATAAAAATACTAATATTCAAAATAAAATACATACTTTGGCTTATAAAATATTGAATATATCCATTGCGATTGCTCGTTTTACTTATTCTGGAAGAAACCTCCTAGAATAAACCCGTATAGGGGGATTCGAACATGAGGAATGACCATGTATATGAGCTCCAATTGTTAGGATCATGCAATTAACCGCTACTATTCAATGCTTACCATACCAAAGAACATTTAACTTTTCCTCCTACTGTCTATTCTCTCATATCAATACAATAACATCCACGACAACGATTTCAGTACCCTGTATAATTTACGAATACACAAGCATATCCCAAACCCTGGAACAAACAACTTTCAATCCACAAAATCTAATCAAGATAATTCCTTCGATTACAATTTCTCTCCACTAAACTTACAACCTTGCGATAAACAGTGACTAGAAACTTCCATACGTCCTCAATCTTTCACAACAATTGATAAATAGTGATCCATAAATAACTTCGTAAATCAAACATTAATTCATTAAATCGATTCTCTTCACTAGAATCAACACTAACACAAAAGAAACAAGAAAACTAAGAAGAAGAGATAGCACCAAGCTTATCTCCGGCTCAGTACCATCGCAGTCTGGCCCTCGGCTCATAACTCTCATAGTCTGGCCCTCGGCTTACGACTTTCACAGTTTGGCATTTTCTTCCCCTCTCACATCCTCCTTATACTACCCTGAGATACCAACTCCTATACTATAGATGATAACTACTTTTCCTGACTATTCATCCATTCTACCTGCTGAACCACCTTTTCAGCAGTTATCTATCCCTGTTTACACTATACACTAGGTATCTACATTCTGAAAATAACTACTTATTCTACATAGCTCCAATCCTAATTGTGCAGCGTCCTCGCAAACACTCAATTGATACCTATCTAAAAATTATCTAACAAAATTCTACAAAAATTGCGATCCCTCTGGCCTATCTAATTAATCAATTGCCACAATATCTGTTATTGGTTCCACTGATTCTGGTTCCAACTGCAAATTTTCGTCTTTTTCCAATCCTTCCATTGGCTCCTGCCTCAACTGAGCTGAAAGATCTTCATTGTACTCGCCCAGTTCATGGACTTGAGCTTCCAATTTTAGGATCTGGGCATCTCTCAATTCCAACTGGCGTTGAAAGTGACTCCTCTCTTCTGGAACTTCAAGAACTGACAACGTCAATACTTGTGCTTGACCAATATTGACTAAATCCTCTACCAATCTTGTCACCTCGGTGTTCAAGGCCTCAATTTCAGCCCTTAACCACTCCGTTTCATATTTGTATTGGTCACTCAATACCAATTTCTCTTGCGCCAATAACTCAGTCTTTTCTCGTTCCATTACTAATTGACCCTTCGCTTTTTCTAGTTCCAAAATTGAATGACTGCAAGCTCAGAATAGTTCTTGCCTATGGATCTCGACCATGCATTCTCTTTCTTGTGACTGACTCCTCACTGTTAACTCTTAACTGGAACTACTACTCTCGAAAATACAAGAAATACAAGAAAATGGCACTCCAATCAACCCAAAACAACACCACAGAATGACTTTAACTGGTGCTCCACTCCTATTCTTTTATCTAGTGGTGATAACAACAACATGTTACCCATACTGTTCGTGAAAGGTAATGAGAAGTAATCTTTCTTAGTGGCCGCATTTAACTTTCGAAAAACTTGACATATTCTAATTTTTCCATTCTTCTTCGGTACCATCACGATTGGAGAAACCCACTCACTATTTGGTACCGGATAAATAAAATCAACCACAAGAAGCTTGTCCAATTCCTCCTTCACTATGAGGAAATAATTAGGATTAAGGTGATGTTGCCTCTGTCGTACCGGTTTAGCGTTCTCTTCTAAAATGATACGATGCTCACAGACTTTAGCGGAAATATCTTTTAAATCATCATAAGTCCAAGCAAAAGTGGATTTATGATGCAAGAAAAATTTGGTCTAGCTGGTCAACTCTTGTTCCTTAATACCTTCGTAGACCTTAATTGTCCGAGGTTCTGCTGTGGTCACCAAGTTGATAGTTTGACATAAAGGTGCAACAGCGATGTTCTATTTCAATCCTAGCGCTGGTTTAAAGTCAGTCGGTAAGTTCGACACATACGAAGTACTGAATCCTGTGTCTAGGGCACTAACATGGTACACATCATACTTAGTCATCCAATCAATACCAACATAATCTAAGTTTTTCGAGTCCGTCGGGTATATCAAGTACTCCTCCGGATCTCCACATTGGTACACCACTCCAGGATGTAGTGCTGTCTCTACGGGTGCCTCTATAATTGATGCTACTATGTCGTTATTGGAGCTAAGCTCATCGTCCAACGTTAATTCAGATGCTGGTAATTGAGACTCCCCGTGATAGTATATTGGATACATTTGTAATACCATTTTGTCTCTGCCCTTGCCAATTGTCAAAGTACCCCGACCCCAATCGTTCTTGGCCTGTGCTTGATAAAGCCAGGTTCGTCCCAATAAAATTGGATACAATAAAGTCAAACTGTGTAACCAAAAGACGATATAGTCGATTTCATATGCAATACTGGCAATCATAGTTTGAACACTCCATAAGATACCCATTGATTTAACCCGGCTATGATCTGCCATCCGTAAGACCAATGTCGTAGGTAGCAATTGCTTTAGATCCAAGTCCTCCATTGTATCTACATTCATTAAATTCTTACTAGAGCCACCATTGATTTGTACACCTGGAATTAAAACGCCATCAATTGATACATCGATTATTGGTGCTCCTGGATCTGGGTTTAAGCTAACTTCATGAATTTCTTTAGTGCGGGATCTTTGTGATATTAACGTTGAATTCAATGTAGATCGACATTCCGGTGCTACAGCCAAAAGTTGCTTCATTGTAATTGAAGGCTGAATAACATCCAAATCCCTCAGAATGTCGTAGGGTTCCATATTGAGAGTAATTCCCAATACTCTTTTGCGTTTCATTGGTTTCGATTCAACTCCGTGAGGTAAGATATTCTTCCATCCTGGACTCGGAATTGGAACAGCAGTCGAGATTTTCTTGGAATTCTCGCCCTTGAAAGGATCTTTCAATGGATAGGACGTTTTTTGAAACTGTGTAGAGATCGAAACTGCTTGAAACGGAACTGAAGCCTCTATAATTGAGATCTCATTGGGTTGTGCCACCGAGTTAGGTCTCATACTGGATATCGAGCCCGTAACAGGACTTGGATTGGATGGTCCCGATAAATTGGTACGTGGAACCGAATTGAGTTCATCAGTCTGTTGAGGTCTCAATATTGGAATACGTCCCAATACTGATATTGGTTTGTTTAGCCCCATGGACGACGCTACTTGCTCTCCTGCGATTCGTTCATCCTCATCCTGAATTAGATTCTTGTCTTTTTGTTGGCCTCTAGTAAGCACTGCGTTCACCACCTAGATACAATGTAGTGGTGCGTCTCGTTGAACAGGGCCTTTGTCCTTTACCGGTTGGCTTGTTTACATTTGTTGGTCCCGATTATTATAATTAAAGGGCATATTACACTGTTGATAAGTGTGACCAGACTGCTTACAATTTCCACATATTGGAGCATAGTCATCACTGGCCCTTGGATTAGGACATTCACTCACATAATGTCCAATTTGTCTGCAATGATAGCAACGAAGTGGTCTCCTGCCAACTCCTTTAGGGATATTGGGTGTCTCTATCGGTATATAATGGCTAGGTCTGTTCCATGTCAGATGAGTAAAAGATTCTGGTTGACCCATTATTATTGTAGAGTCTGGCATTGGCTTCGTCATGAGTGGATATTGATGGTATCTTGGTTGATTCATCGCCAATCCGTGAGTATTGGATACACCTTCTTGGTGAAATTCAGAGTTTAGAAAATTAGAATAATTCTTATTTTGTTTATTCCCTCGATTTCTATTCCTGCCAAATCTATTATTCGTTTGTACTTGATTGACATCCCGCGAAGTTGGTTGAGTCATTATCTGGTTACTGAGTTGTTGTTGCTTCTGTAAATTCCAACAATTGGTGGTAATATGCTTGCCCCCACAAAAGGTACATTGTACAGTCATTTGGGGTCGTGAAGGACATTTTGTTACTAAATGACCTTGCTCCTTACAATTGCTGCACCAGACATTGGGACGCATATTCATTGGTTTATACCTTTTTTCTTTATCCTTGGCCAGATTCATAGCCAATTCATCCATTTTTTTTGTTAATATTAATAGCAATGACTCATTGGGATCCCTTGATACCAATGCATTTGGTAATTTCTTTGTAGGTATTGGTTTCTGATACGTGGAATAAGACGCATACGGTTGTGATGATGATGGTGGTACATCTTACAATGGAACAGCATCCACTATTCCCTATGGAATTATACCATAATCATTCCTTATCAGATAACTTCCCAATGCGTCATTTCAATTTGTCATTTGATAACCTCCTTGAGATGGAATCATTGTGGCTTCAACTGTTAAGTTGTGGTCATAGGGACATTCCTCCCATACTTTTGTTCGCTCAAGAGATGATGCAATGGTGGCTTATTGGGCCTCCTTTACAAACATTTTTAATTCTGGTGGGTGTAGTCCATTAACCAATATGAACAATACAAATGATTCTGGCATTTGGTTATTTGGCCATTTTCAAAGTATATCCGCTACACGACCATAATATGACTGTACCGCTTTCCCTAGTACTATTCTGCTATTCATTAATTTTTCTCTAAGACATTCTTCAAAACCAATTGGTCGAAAATGGGCTAAAAATGTATTTTTCAATGGCTCCCAATTGATAAATTGTTCCACAGGTTGGCGGTTATACCACTCAAATGTTGTGTCTTTCAATGTCGCTGGCAACCATCTCAATCAAATTTCTTCTGTTCTTCCATTATTGGCTACACATGCCATCAAAAATTGAGACAAATATTGATCTGGATCCGCACCTGGAAAACCCCGAAAATTAGGTAATGACACGACGCTAGTCATTCGATTGCCCACTGCACTCATTTGAATTGCAATCGAAACTACTGGACCTCCGGACGTCATTAAAGATGCCAATGTTTTGCTCAATTTCTTATTAAAATAAAAATTATCTCCTGTAAAAGTTTTTTTCGAACTTCCAGGCCTTCCCGATTGACTATTATTATCTTGAAATAATTTTACTAGTTGAATATGAGGTGAAAATGACAGGTTTTGATATACTCTGAATTGGTCTTTATTGACAAGTGATTTATGTCCATCTTCAGAACCAGTCTTCTTAAGATCGAACGTATTTCTAATTAAGAAGATACCCAGTAGGGTACCTAATTCCTCTATGCCTTCCTCATTTTTCGTTAACGACTTTGAGAGGTTTGCTGGACTATTAGCAACACTCCCCACGAGTGCTCTTGGCAATTTCTTTAACGGTATATACTTTTGAAATATTAGAGGTTGATCGTCTTCTGGGTATGATCGAATATGCCAATAGGTATGCAACCTTGTCTTAATCCAATTTTATCGATGCTTCTTTATCAATTTGGATCTCGCTCATTATACAACAAATTTCTTGCTTGCGATCACTGTGTTCTTTTCTTTGATTGCTTTATTCTCTTTGTTATTAAATTCTCATTCTTAATAACCATATTCTTTCATTATTTCTACTGAGTTTGCTTCCTAATCTCCTTTACTGCTTCGACAGTTAATTCCTAACACTCAATAATGTTGTCAATCTCCGGCAGTGATGCCAAAATGTGATTGCTTGTTTTACCTATTCCGGAAGAAACTTCCCAGAATAAACCCATATAGAGGGATTCAAATACGGGGAATGACCATGTATATGAGCTCCAATTGTTAGGATCATGCAATTAACCGCTACTATTCAATGCTTACCATACCAAAGAACACTTAACTTTTCCTCCTACTGTCCACTCTCTCATATCAATACAATAACATCCACGACAACGATTTTAGTACCCTGTGTAATTCACGAACACACAAGCATATCCCAAACCTTGGAACAAACAACTTTCAATCCATAGAATCTAATCAAGACAATTCCTTCGATTACAATTCCTCTCCACTAAACTTACAACCTTGCGATAAACAAAGACTGGAAACTTCCATACGTCCTCAATCTTTCACAACAATTGATAAATAGTGATCCATAAATAACTTTTTATATCAAATATTAATTCATTAAATTGATTCTCTTCACTAGAATCAACACTAACACAAAAGAAACAAGAAAACTAAGAAGAAGAGATAGCACCAAGCTTATCTCCAGCTCAGTACTATTGCAATCTAGTCCTCGGCTTACAACTCTCACAGTCTGGTCCTCAACTCACAACTCTCACAGTCTAGTCCTCAACTCACAACTCTCATAGTTTGGCCCTCGGCTTACGACTTTCATAATTTGGCATTTTCTTCCCCTCTCCCATCTTCCTTATACTACCCCAAGATACCAACTCCTATACTACAGATGATAACTACTTTTCTTGATTATTCATCCATTCTACCTGCTGAACCATCTTTTCAGCAATTATCTATCCATGTTTACACTTTACACTAGGTATCTACATTCTGAAAATAACTACTTATTCTACATCTATATTTTTTGTATTGACTTGTTAGCTTTAAAATTTTAACTAGCATATATCTTTCAATTAGCTGATAAAATGTTGAAAGGCAAAGTATCTAAACCATCATTACAAAGGGCTCAAATAATTACAAAGCCTTAAATCTAATAGAATTTAGCTAAGTTACAAGCAAAGCTTGCAATTGAAGCTATTGCTATATTTGATGAAAGTCACTCAAAGGCCACAAACACAAATCCTTCAAGTAAGGTGCTATTGACTACAAAAGTAGCATTTTTATCAAATATTATAGCTAGATTTGCTAAAGAATGTCAAAATTCACATCCAAGAGTTATACAATTAGTTAACAATAAGAACATACTTGTTATTAGTCATAATAATGGCAATACTACTTATGTTACATCTTTGCACTTGTGTTGGATTTTGGATCTCAACCAATTATGATTGATAACTGACTTGTTTAAGAATTAGATCTCACTTCTATAAATTTGGAATCTTGTCTTTTCACCATTGTCACTTTAATAGGAGGCATAAAGTAAGTTATTGACTATACTAAGTAACCTTTGTCATTAATATTTTGTATAAAATCTATTCTATTTTATTCACACTTATTTTTGAAGTGTGCAATGAGTAGTATTATCAACTATGATATTTTAGTAGATTAATAAGCTCTTTATCAATTTGATTTTATCCTAGATAATTAAACTAAAGAAGTATAGATTTGACCAACATGGTCTATTAATGATAGAAAAAAAGAATTCATTTCAATCACATTTACAACAACTTCTATGATTATATCAATGGAAATCTTATTTGATTTTAGTACATTAACATCTAACTTGCCTTGTGAAGTGATTCTATTAAAAGTGACATTAGCATTCATATTCCATTCTATGCAAGCAACTAATCTACCATCTTTAAAAATTTTAGAATAGATATTAATTCGTTTTTGAAAGATATTGGTAAAATATATTAATAGTCCATATAATAGGAAATTCAGGAGGATGGATGAGTGATTTAGTTATTAAAAGTGGTTAATTACAGAATTATGGTTAAAATCTAGAGAATCAAGAGAAAATATATAGGAGTTGTAGAAGATAATTAAGGTGCAAGACTGTAAGAGTCATAAGCCGAGGGTCAGATTGTGAGAGTCATGAGTCGAGGGCCAGATTGTGATAGTCATGAGCCGAGGGCCATCACTGTGATAGTTGTGAGCCGAGGTAAGCTTGGTGCTATCTCTTTTCTTTTGTTTGTTATTTTCTTTGAATAAGAAGATTGAGAGTTTTTGAATATTGTGAAGTGAATTATGGAATGGAAATGTGATTGATATTATTTGAGAAGAAGAAAGATTGAATGCTGAAATCTGATTGTAGTTCAATAGAGAGAATGAATTTATGTTTGTATGAAACACCATAATGTGAATGGCAATTCTGTGTGAAGAATTCCAATGATTGGAATGAGGATAATTGTGTGTTGAAAGTTGTGAGGGCACAATATTACAGATGGAGATTATGAGGGTGAATATATTGGTGGAAATAGCAATTATTGGTATGACTAAATTGCTGTAAGGAAGAGACCGATAAGGTGAAGGATGAGATTATAGTTTCCTTGTATGTTCAGATATTGGAAATAGAGACAATACATTCAAGAGGTAATTGATTATATGACCCTAATGTGAACGCTTAAGCAACTAATCATTCTTCGTGTTCGAATCTGCCTATACAGGTTTATTATAGGAGGTTTCTTTCGGAATAAGTAAAACGAGTAATCACATTTTGGTGCCACTGCCGAGGAGTGATAATAGCTTTGAGTGTTAGAAATTAATTACCAAACGTGTGAAAAAATTGGCAATAGAAGACGATTTCAATAGTGTTTGAAGCAAGATTATGGTTAATAAGAACGAAAGCATTGCATCGAGGAAAATAAATCAGTTGAGAGAAAGATAGGGAAGAGTACAAGAAAGGAACTTTCTTAGAGAGGAGCAAGAATGTAATCTTAAAAGGAAGCATCGACAGAATTGGATTAAACTATAGTTGCAAGCTTGTCGGCGCATCCGAATATATCAAGAACCGTAGAGACTGTTAATTCTGCAGTCATATGTATCGTTAGAAAAATTGCCAAGAACACTCATGGAAAATTTTGTTAACATTCTAGTGGAAATCTTGAGGCCGTTAACTGAAAGAGAAGGAGACATAGAAGAATTTGGTACTCCATTGGATATTTTTTCAGTAGAAGGTATCGCTAAAACGACCAATAGTGACTCTTCAGATTGGCATAAATTGGTTGCCAATAAAGATAACTATACTATATTTCAAAATTCGACATTTTCACCTGCAATTCTACTAATAAAACTAATTTCGGAAAATAACAGTAAATCGAGGAGTACTGAGAGCTCGGAAATTAGAATAAGGAAAAGTAAAGATTATTTTAAAATGGAGTTTAGCAGAACAAGAAATTCAATGGCATCAAGAGGACCAGCCATTTTGATTGCAGTACAAATGGGTTCAGTAGGAAATCGTATGACTAGTGTCTTGCTACTACCTACTTTTGGGAGATTTTTGGGTGTAGATCTCGATCTACATTTGTCTCAGTTTCTTACATCATGTGAAGCTAATAATGGCAGAACTGAAGATATTTGGTTGCGATGGCTGCCAGCGACCTTAAAAGACACGGCATTTGAATGGTACAACCGCCAACCAGTGGGTAAATTTCCGAATTGGGAAGCATTGAAGAATGCATTTTTATCTCATTTTCGGCCAATTGGTTTTAAAGACTGCCTTCGAGAGAGGTTAATGAACAACAAAATGATTCTAGGGGAGGCGGTGGAATCGTACTATGGTCGAGTAGCTGATATGCTCAGTAAGTGGCCAAATCACCAAATGTCGGAGGTATTTATCTTATCCATATTAATCAATGGTTTGCATCCACCAGAGCTAAAAATGTTTGTAAAGGAAGCTCAAACCATTATGGTGGCTACGTCCCTTAATAGAGCCAAGGTTTGGGAGGAATGCCATTATGATCAGTTTTTAACTTCACGAGCCACGATGATTCTAGTTCAAGGTAGATATCAAAATCCGACTTCGAACAAATCAGTAGGTAGTTATCCACGGATGTTAGAAACAGGGATCAATTCCAATACCAATATTCAGGGACCAATTAATATCATCCCATTGTAAGCTATACCACTGAACGTGACAACAACGTATGCTCCATATTTTCCATATCAACAACAAGCATTAACTATGACAGAGATACCAATAATGCGAGTCCTAAAAGATTCCAATGAAACCTTATTATTAAATTTGACAAAGAAAATGGAAAAAATGGCTATCAATATGGCCAAAGATAAGGAGAAGAGGTAAAAGCCTACCAATACTAGAACCAATGTTTGGTGTAGCAATTGTAAGGGGCAAGGTCACTTAATAACAGAATGACCTTCACCACCCCAAATGATTGTACAATGTACTTTTTGCAAAGGCAAGTATATTACTACCAACTGTTAGAATTTACAAAAGCAATAACAACTCAATAACTAGATAATGACTCAACCAACCCAATATGACGTCAATCAAGTACAAACGGGAAATAGGTTTGGCTGGAATGGAAATCGAGCGAATAAACAAAATAGGAATTATTCCAATTTCTTAAACTCTGAATTTCACCAAGAAGGTGTATCCAATACTCATGGATTGGCGATGAACCAACCAAGATACCATTAATATCTACCTATGATGAAGCCAATGCCAGAGTCTACAGTAACAATGGGTTAATCAGGATCCTTTACTCATCCGACACGGAATAAACTTAGCCATTATATACTAGTAGAGACACCCAATATCTATGAAGGAATTGACAAGAGACCACTTTGTTGCTATCATTGCAGATAAATCAGACATTATGCAAGTGAATGTCCTAATCCAAGGGCCAGTGATGACTATGCTCCAATATGTGGAAATGACAAGCAGTTTGGTCACACTTATCAGCAATGCAATGCACCCTTTGAATATAATAACCAGGACCAGCAAATACAAACAAGCCAACCGATGGAGGACAAAGGCCCTGTTCAACAAGATGCACTAATACATTGTGTTCAGGTGGTGAACGTAGTACTTACTAGAGGCCAACAAAAAGAGAAGAAACCAATTCAAGACATGGATGAACCAATCATAGGAGAGCAAGTAGCGTCGTCCATGGGACTAAACGAACCAATATTAGTATTGGGACGTATCCCAATATTGAGACCTCAACAGACTAAGGAACCCAATTCGATTCCATGTGCCAATTTATCGAGACCATCCAATCCAAGTCCTGTTACGGACTTTGTATCCAGTATGAGACCTGACTCGGTGGCACAATCTAATGAGGTCTCAATTACTGAGGCTTTGATTCTATTCCAAGCAGTTTTGATCTCTACGTTGTTTTAAGAAACGTCCTATCCATTGAACGATCTTCTCGGGGGTGGAAATTCTAAGGAAGCCCCGGCTACTGTTTCAATTCCGAGTCTAGGAGGAAAGAATATCTTACCTCACGGAGTAAAATCGAAACCAATGAAATGCAAAAGAGCATTGGAAATTACTATCAATATGGAACCCTATGACATTCTGAAGGATTTGGATGTTATTGAGCCTTTACTTACAATGAAGCAACTTTTGGCTGTAGCATCGAAATGTCGATCTACATTGAATTCAACGCTAATACGACGAAGATTCTGTACTAAAGAAATTCATGAAGTTAGTTTAAACCCAGATCCGGGAGCACCAACAATTGATGTATCAATTGATGGCATTTTAATTCCAAGGATACAAGTCGATGGTGGCTCTAGTGTGAATTTAATGAATGCGGATACAATAGAGGACTTGGATCTAAAGCAATTGCTACCTACGACATTGGTCTTACGAATAGCAGATCATAGTCGGGTAAAGCCAATGGAAATCTTACGCAATATTGTCACTATAATCGCGGGATTGACATACAAAATCGATTATATTGTATTCTGATTACAGAGTTCTACGTTGTCATGTTGTAACACGAGTATACCGTGAAAATATAAAGAAAAGGGACTTTTATTAAAGTTCAGTTACCTCAAATATTGGGAGCAACGACCAATTCCAATGCCAATATTCAGGGGCTAATTCAAACACTCCGTCACAGTCGGTCAGAACATACTTACCAGTAACGAAATGCTCCGTTCGAATCCAATGGTGGGAGTCAACAGAATCGAAAGGACTAAATTGATGACTGAGCGAGCTTGATGCGAAGAATCAATTTGACGCAATTACGGGAACATCCAAGTCTTACTACGGGCCTCTTAGTCAATATGAGACCTGATCTGGTCGGACGACTCAATATGGTCCCGATTACGGGGGTTTCGATTCCGTTTCAGGCTGTCCTATTCTCTGTGCCATTTTAGGGAATGTTGTTTTTGGAAAAAGAACCTTTTAAAAGGTAAAAAATGGAAGAGAAAGCTTTGACGACGGAGCCAATTCCAGATCCAAGATAGAAGATTGAAGAAATTCGGAGGCTAGGATTTGAGAGAGGAGAGAAAAAAAAACATTCGGAAATGGTTAGGGTGGAGGAGAGGATTTTAAGATTCGGGAATTAGAGAGGTTAAGAAAAAGGGAGGATATAAGGTTTTTGGGTAGTGGTCAGAAAAGGGACTTCTGGCGATCAATGTTGAAAGGTCAATGTGTTGTACTAGTGAATCGGGGTTTTAATGAAGTGGGTATGATTACTCTTAACTGTTTTGTGAAATCAAAGCTACGTCTGTGATTGAAGAATTAAAAGGGTGTCTATAGGATTGAGTATGCGAAGTGAATGAAATTTTTTGGGTTAATCTAACAAGACAATCAGTGGATATAAGGTCATGAGTATAAAGCGGTATCGGAGATTAGCAGATTGGATTGTTCGGGGTTCTTTGTAACGTCTAGAGACCTACCGGTTGGGACAAAAGAGATTTTGGCGAGTAGTCAAAGGACATCTGTATAGATTTACGATATATTCTTGCAATCGTTTATATTCCAACGGTCAAAAATCAATAGACTGCTTGAATATTAGCAAATCTCCATACTACCTCCTACAGCCAGACATCCGGTACACTCTCGAGTAGGAAAGCACGTAATACGACATAAGTGGTGAATCCAACGTGAAAGCTTAAGGTAGAAGATATTGGATTTCGTTTGATTTTATTTTTATTTTTATGGAAAACGAAAATAAAAATTTTGAAGGATCTTTGAGAGGAATTTTTGGTGGAGGTTCTTCTAAAGAACAAGGTATGTACATGGATCCATCTATTGCTAGTATATTTCAAGCCTTCTCATTATCAATGCAGCAATAACAAAGCAGTGATTGAAAAGAAGATTTAGCAACCAAAGCATTACAAGCAATAGTCAATAAAATTGATGAATTTGATGGAAGGAATATTTCAAGGTATTTAAGATGTTATGTTCGTGAAATGGAATTAAATCAGATTTCAGAGAAGAAAATGGTTGAATTATTTGGACTTGCCACGATACCAGAGATAAGAGACCATATTACATTGATTATGGATGATTATGGAAATTCATGGGAGGTTTTTTTACATGCATTAAAAGACGAATATTTCATGAAAGATATTGATTGTATTACTAAGAAGCTATTTTTGGAATAGATTGAACGGCCTAATAAGAATTTACAAGCAACAAAGCTACTAAGGGAATTTGAGAGGCAGTACTCTCAATTATCGAAGGAAGAAAAATTGACATTGGAGCCGAACAAAGTTGATCTATTTCTTCAAGCTACTAATGGAGAATTGCAAGGGAAATTGGAACTCCTTCTTGAAGACAAAGAAGAAGATGAAGGATTGACAATAAAGTGGAAGAACGTTGAAGATGCGATGGGGTTGTTTGCAAAAAGAGAAAGGAGGAAGGATAGGAGCAATATTCAAAAATAGTACAAGCACCCAAAGCTCCAGTATGTACAACACCACCAACAATGCCTATAATTCAACCTTCGACATCCTTATCAAAGAAAGCAGATATGGGGATGGAAGAAATTATACGAGGAATGCGAGATCTTCAAATCAAGTTGACAAGACTTGAAGAGAATACTTCTACAAATAATTTGAAGAATGTTTCGAAACAAGGATATGTACAAAGATGCATTTGGTGTAATGATGCTTCAAACACTCAGAAAGATTGCAATGAATTTAATAATATGATACGGCAAGGAATTATTTGCTGGAAAGATGAAAAGATAGCATTAAAAGATAGAGAGGAACTTCTTCAAACCAATTTTGGCAAGGGAGGAATGAGAGCATTGATTCAAGATTACTTAAAAGAGCATGAAATAGGAGCATGAAAAAGTGCAAGTTATGGTACTAGAGTAGATGATGACCTTGGTGGAAGTACGGAAACTAGTGAGTTTTGGGCTTCTGCCATTTCTACAATGCAAGAAGGGAAATTACCTCGAGAAGCATTATTGAGCACTGTAGCTACAATACAAGGTGCAACAGGTTGAGAGGATCCTGTTGAGTCTCTTTCAGTTCATGCATATATTAGTAAGAGCCAACATAAAGCTTTGATGGAAGAAAAGAGATGAGAAAATTTTGATGATATGAGAGAAGGAAATTCTTCTAAGAGGCAAATTCGAGGAGACAAGGCTCGAGAGGCAGCTTCACAAGAATTATCTGTAAAAGATACCTCAGCATCATTGGAAGAAAAAATGAGGGAGACAAAAGATAAGGGCAAATCAATTCCTTATAAGCTACTTTTTGACATTGAAGCGGCAACAAATTTGAAAGGGGTGTTGGAAGAATGTATATTAAACGCTAAGGTGGAATTCACATTGAAAGAAGTTTTGGGAATTGCAAAGAAGGAGTTTCATGATGTTATCATTGATAGCATTAAGCGAAAGAGGTAATTAATGGGCAAAACTGGAATGAGTCATGCTATTGATGCAAGAATATATAAAGATGAAGCAGAGGTTGATATTGGTTACAAGCAACCAACAAATGAAAAGAATGGGTATAATCAACGAGTACATTTTGAAGATTATAATCATAAGGAAATGGAAACTTTGAGCCATTATACTCGAAAGCATTGGACAATGGCAACTACTGAGGTATTGGTGAAAGTAGGAGATATAGAAGAATCAATTGTTGCTTTAGTCGACCATGGTTCTGAAATAAATCTCATGTCTAAAGATCTTTATAAGAAGCAAAAATAGCCAATTGATATGGAACATGGATGGATAATATGAGCAGCTAATAACACACGGGGCGAATTATATGGAGCTTGTCCAGATGTCAAAATTCGGATTGGGGATGTTGCGACGGAGCAACATTTCTTTGTTCAAGATACAACATCTTATCCGTTGATTTTAGGACAACCTTATATTATGGCAACACGGATGGAAACAAAAGTACTAGATGATGGTTTTGCTTATGTAAGGGTATGTAGCGAAGATGGAAGGAAAGTTGTACAATTTCTAACAGTACCTCCTAACCATGAACGGAATTGAGATAGGTTGAGGGAGAAACCATTGTCAAAGATTGTTGAAGGATTTAAGGATTTTGGGGAGGTACCACTATAAAGCGAGATTATGGAGGTACAAAAGAGGAGATACTCTCGCG
The DNA here is from genome assembly GCF_059467195.1 of Physcomitrium patens. NCBI lineage: Eukaryota > Viridiplantae > Streptophyta > Bryopsida > Funariales > Funariaceae > Physcomitrium > Physcomitrium patens. The sequence continues at coordinate 8,140,444 of NC_143423.1, read as the reverse complement.
AGATGAAGGTGCCTTTGATGCGAGTTTTATTGGTATTTTGGAGAATAAAAATATTATGTATAAGAAAGTTGATGATTTTAAAAGAAAAGAAAGAAAAAGATTATATAATATTGAAGGAGAATTACGCAAGTTAGGTACATTGCAAGATGATGAGAGGATTTTAGGTGTTTATGAAGAAAATGGACTAGAAGATTCATTGGAATTGATTACATCTATTGGGTTAGGGGATAATGATAAGATTGTTGAGATTCATTCAAAAGAGGTTTATACCATACTTGAATCTTTTCAAGCACCAGAAGTCACTGTAGAGACGAGATATAAAACGACAGATAAGAAAGTAAAGCCTATTGCTAGACCATTACCAGAAGATTCTAAGGAACAAATGAGAGAAGCATCAAAAGAAACAAGTTTAAGAGATCCAATGAGTATTGGACATCAGTTTACTAAAGAGACTTTTGAAGAATTGAAGATTGGTTTCTGATGGTTCTTTATTGCCGGAGGAAATTACTTGCTTCAAAAAGATGTTGGCTAAACAAGGTAGATCGTTTGCCTTTAAATCTTATGAAATTGGGTGTGTGGATCTGAATATTATAACACCTATGGTTATCTTCACTGTACCGCATGTACCTTGGAATCTAAGACCGATTTCAGTACCGAGGACACATTTACCTAAATTGGTGGACCTATTAAAAGAAAAGATGAAGATGAAAATATTGGAACCCTCATTTGTGCCATATTCTAGTCGATGATTTACGGTACCTATGAAGAATGGGTCACTATGGTTTATTCAAGATATGCAACCGGTGAATGCAGTAATTGTCAGGAATACAGGAATTGGACCTATTGTGGATGAATTTATTGAGGCGTTTGTAAGAAGGGCAATCTATTCAATGGTTGACTTGTATTCAGGTTATGATTAATTTCAACTTGCCGAAGGAAGTAGAGATATGACAACGATGAGGACACTACTTGGATTGGTTAGAATATGCACTCTTCATCAAGGCGCGACCTAGTCAGTTGCGCATATGATGAATGGGATGAATAAGGTATTGAGTGATTTTATTTCGGAAAAGACTATGCCTTTTTTGGATGATGTTCCTATAAAAGGGTGCAGAGAAGGAGACAAGGATGAAACTTTAGATAAGAAGGGGTGTCGCAAATATGTTGTTGATCATATACAAGATTGTGAAAAGATTTTAACTCGGCTTGGAGAAGTTCATCTTACATTATCGGGTATGAAGTCCATATTTGGAGTACAAGAGGTTGTGATTGTTGGAAATTTATTTGGATCTTATGGAAGAAAACCAGATTTGACTAAAGTTGATGCAATTGGAAGGATGAAAGAGGATTGTGATTCTTTAACAGAGGTTCGCAGGTTTTTAGGTGTATGTGTATTTTATCGCATCTGGATCCCTCATTGTGATCACATAGTGGATCCATTATATGAACTGTTACGCAAGGGCTATTGATTTAAATGGAAAAAAAGGCATATTCAGGCAATACAAAGTTTGAAGAAATTATTGATGTCTCCTCAAATATTGAAGAAGATTGATTATAAGTGCAATAGACTAGTGATTCTTACTGTGGATACTAGTCCAATTGCCATTGGATGGGCTATGGGTCAAGATGATTTAAGTGAGAATAAATTTGCAGTTTGATTTGGAACTAAAGTTTTAAGTATTCGTCAGCGTGCATATTTGCAAGTCAAAAGAGAACTTTGGGGAGTTGTTTCGGCTATGGAAGCTGAAAAGGACTATTTGATTGGGACAGTAGTAGTAATTGAAACAGATTGCTTGCTATTGCTTGGAATGATTACTAACTGTTCAACGCCAGATATTACAATGTTGAGATGGATTGCTTATATTAAGTTATTAAATTCGGAATTTAAGCATGTTATTGGGAAGGACAATTTAGTAGCAGACATGCTATCTCGAGCAAGATACGAGAGGGAGGACAAAATGGTTGAAGACTTTGATGATGTTGAATTGAAATTCTATTCAATATCAAATTTCAATAGAAAAGACAAGCTATTTCTTGAAGAATCTTATGAAAGAGAATTATTGGATATTGATCATTACTTGAATATCTTGACTAAACAGGAGTATTGGTCTACAGAAAAATTCAAACAAATAAAAAAAAATACATATGGATTTTTGCTTCAAGATAGATTCTTATGGAAGAGATCGAAGAAAGGAATTGGGATGCCACAACGAGTGATAGGCAAAAAGGAAGAAAAACTAAAATTATTAAAGGAGTTTCATGATAGTTTATGGGCAGGGCATAGAGGAATCTGGGCTACTTTTGCTAAACTCAAGGAACAATATTGATGAAAAAATATGTATCGAGATGTACTCTCATTTGTAGAGTCATGTGAAATCTGTCAATCGTATTCTAATATCCGACATCGAGATAGTCTTCATCCTACGTATCCTTTGGCTATTCATTTTAAATGGATTGTTGATTTAGTTATTATGCCAGTTGGATTATGATAGATGAAATATTTGGTCTTAGCTCGTAAAGATTTATCAAATCAAATAGAAGGAAGAGTATTGAGGACAAAATCTACAGAGGGGATTTGTAGGTTTTTGCTTGAAGATGTCATTTGTCGCTATAGATGCATAGGAAAAATCACTGCATATCGTAGAGAATTAAATGCACAAGAAGCTCGTAAGTTCTTTGAAAGATGTGGAGTTAAACTATCACTGACTATTGCCTATAATCCAGAAGGGAATGCAAAAAGTGAACGTGATCACCCATCGATTGTGAAAGCATTAGTTAAAGCTTGTAATGGGAAAGTTAGAGAGTGGCCACGGCTTTTGTTATTTGCATTATGGGTTGATCGAACAACATATAGTTTGGTGACAGGATATATGCTAGTAGAACTTATGACAGGTCGAAAACCAATTATGTCGATTGAAGAAAGGGTACTTACTTGGAGTATGCTACCATGGGAAGATGGATTGACAAGAGAAGAACTTCTCGCTATTAGGATTCGACAATTGGAGCAAAGTTTGAAAGATGTGCAAATAGCATTGGAAAGGTTAAAAAGAATAAGGTTACAAAACAAGGCACGATTCGATAAGCAACATCGATTGAGACCTAAAGCAATTGAAGAAGGTGATTGGATACTTGTTTATGATAGTAGTCTGGACAACTAATATAGTACTTTACGAAAGTTTTCAAAACGCTGGTTTGGACCATATGTGGTAACAACTGTTCATGATAATGCGACTTACTCATTACGGGAGTTAGATGGTACAAAATTGAAAATACCAATTGCAGGGAAGAGAGTAAAAATATTTAAACAAAGACATGTGGAGATGAATATAGAAGACCTTAATGAATGTATAGAGATTCCGCAGCAAGAAGATAAAAGTGATTTGGATAATGAAGGTGACAAAGACGAACTAGACAAAGACATAGAGAATATATTATAAATCAAACAGCAATTGGATAAATTGGTGCATATCGGAGGATGCACAGGTTCAGAGGGAGTGGATGTCATGTTGTAACACAAGTATACCGTGAAAATATAAAGAAAGGAGACTTTTATTAATGTTCAGTTACCTCGAATATTGGGAGCAACGACCAATTCCAGTGCCAATATTCATGGGCCAATTTCAGACACCTCGTCACAATTGATCAAGGCATACTTACTAGTAACGAAATGCTCCATTCGAGTCCAATAGTGGGAGTCAACAGAATCGAAAGGACTAAATCGATGACTGAGCGAGCCTGACGTGAAGGACCAATTTGACCCAATTACGGGAACATCTAAGTCTTACTACGGGCCTCTTAGCCAATATGAGACCTGATTTGGTCGGGCGACTCAATGTGGTCCCGATTACGGAGGTTTTGATTCCGTTTCAAGCTGACTTGTTCTCTGTGCCGTTTCAGGGAACGTTGTTTTTGGAAAAAGAACCTTTTAAAAGATAAAAAATGTAAGAGAAAGCTCTGACGACGGGAGCCAATTTTGGGTCCAAGGCAAAAGAATAGGATCTTCTCAGGGTTAAAGGAGAGGATAGGTTAAGAAATGAAGAAAAAGGGAGGATATAAGGTTTTTGGGTAGTGGTCAGAAAAGGGAATTCTGGCGATCAATGCTGAAAGGTCGATGTGTTGTACTGATGAATCGGGATTTTAATGAAGTGGGTGTGATTACTCTTGACTGTTTTGTAAAATCAAAGTTACGTTTGTGATTGAAGAATTAAAAAGGTGTCTATAAGATTGAGTATGCGAAGTGAATGAAAATTTTTGGGTTAATCTAACAAGACAATCACTGGATACAAGGTCGTGAGTATAAAGCGGTATTGGAGATTAGTAGATTGGATTGTTCGGGATTCTCTATAACATCTAGAGACTTATCGGTTGGGACAAAAGGAATTTTGGCGAGTAGTTGAAGGACATCCATATAGATTTACAATATATTCTTGTAATCGTTTATATTCCAACAATCAAAAACCGATAGACTGCTTGAATATTAGCGAATCTCTATACTACCTCCTACAGCCTGATGCCTAGTGCATTCTCGAGCAAGAAAGCACGTAATGCGACACCCCCACCAAGTTTTCTTTGCTAGTGATATGTACTAAAACAAGATTCGATATTCTTATGTAGGCTATCCATCTTAACATGGCAATGTCTGGAGTAGTACAGTTAATTATCATTCCAAGTAATGGCAAACAGTCTGTTTCCAAAACCATACTTGCTCCAATCAAATAATTCCTCTCAACTTTTAAAGTGGTGAGTGCTCCCAAAAGCTCTCTTTTAACTTGTCGATAAGCCCTTTGCCTCTTTGTAAGAATCCTAGCTCCAAATCTTCTAGCAAATCTTCTCCTTTCTACATCATCTTGTCCAATAGCCCATCCAATTGCTATAGGGCTTGTATCTACTGTTACAACCACTGGTCTCCCACATTGATAATCCACTTGTCTAAGCACAGGTGGTGAACTCAACATCTTTTTTAGGTTTTCGATAGCTATTTTTTGTTCTTCTTCCCAAACAAATCCTTTACCCTTCCTTAATAATTTATATAGTGGCTCTAAGATATGGGCAAAGTGAGGCACCCAAATGTGATAAAATACACATGCTCCTAAAAACCTTCTGGTTTTTGTAACATTTTTACAAGCCTTCATTCTAGATATAGCATCAATTTTATCAGGGTTTAGTTTCCTACCATACCTACCACACATGTGTCCCACCACTAGAATCTCATCAACTCCAAAGCTTGATTTCTCCAAAGATAACGTGAGATTAACTCATTCCAATCTCTCTAGTATTTAAGCCACATCTTCAATATGCCTCTTAACAAACTTTCTACAACCTTCAACCTCCATAGTCTCATCCTTGTCTTCTTCTTTATCTCCCTTTATAGGTGTATCATCCAAAAACAGTATGATTTTTTCAAAAATAAATTCTTTCAATATTTGATTCATAGCATTTTGCATATGAGCCACTGAGTTGGTTGCACCTTGAGGTAAGGTACACATCCTCATTAAATCCAAAGGAGTCTTAATGGTAATTAAGTCCCTACTCTCTTTAGTCAATTGAAATTGGTCATATCTCGAATATAAGTCTTCAATAGAATAGATGGCATGACTTGCAAATTTTTCAGCCACTTCATCTACTACAAGACCTGATCTCATATTTCGAATAGTTACTCTATTTGCAGGTTGCATATCCTAAATAAACCTTAATGCCTTTGACTTCTTGGGTACTGTGAACCATCTATTAGAATAGGGAGCAATTGAGGGTTCTAAAATATCCATCTTTACCTTCACTTTTAGTAGTTCTATCAACTTTTGAAGTAAAGCTCTGGGCTTAGGTATAGGCTTTAAATTCCATGGAACATGCGGCACAGTAAAGATTACCATAGGTACTACAACATTAGGATCCACACATCCAATTTCATCAGGAGTTGAGGCAAATGCCTTACCATGCCTAATAAGCATTTCTTGAAATATAATTTTCTCCGTTGATGTCAAGAAATCACCCCCTCCAATCTTCAATTTAATTAATGATTCTTGAGTAAATTGATGTCCAATTCCATTTCCTTCTCTTAGACTTGGCTTCTTAATTGCTTGGTTGATATGATCCATAGTATCAACTGGTAATTGAATAACTATAGGCTTTACCTTTCTTGCTACAGCTTTATATTTAGTTTGTATTCTAGCTTCATGTTTCAACCCATAGCTTGTAGCAAGCCCACCAATTACTACTATCTTTTCTAATTCTTCATAAGTCTCTCTTGAATATATTTCTACTATAGCATTTCCATCTATGCTTATAGCTAAATTTTCAAGAACCTTTATCAAATCATCTTCTAAACCTATTTTTTCTATTACTCCAACTATGGCTTCATTACTTGAAACTAAACCCACTCTTTTTAAGTTTTTCTCTTGTTTCTTCACCCTTCTTCTATGTATAGAATCTAAATCTTTAATCTTTTGAATATTCACAAATCCATTACTAGTCAAGTTTAAAAATCCAAAATTCATATTATCTACAATGGAGTTTGCATATGACTTATTTGCACCCATGTATCCCCATTTTACAAGGGTGCTTTCTAGAAATCCACAAAGTTGTTTCCTGGCTCCAAAGGCATCCCTCTTAATTGTTTTCTATGCCTTTCACGAATAGATTTCACAGTAATAAACTGCGTAGCTTTCCTTCCATCCCAACTACGAATTCTAGCATAATGTGAATCATCATCGAAGACTCTAGTTTCTATTCTAGCAGTTATAATATAAGGTTGATCAAGTATTACAGAGTATGTAGCAGAGTTTTGCATGAAGAAATTTTTCTCCACTTCCACATATCCAATTCTAATCCTTACAGATGGGCAAGCTCCGTATAAATCACCTTCTTAGTTGTTTGCAGCTTTAATTACCCAACCATGATTGGTATCAATTGGCCACTTATTTTTCTCATATATTCGCCTTGACATGATATTGATTTTTGATCTATGATCAACTAAAACCAAAATTAGATCTTTAGAGTCTCCCAACCTCACATATGTCTCTGTAGTACCTCTAGCCCAATAAGGAACTGAATAGCTACTACTTCCCATTCCATCATTATCACATTTAGAACAAGTATTCACACATGCTTCTTGTATATTCTTTTTTATCCCAGTAATTTTTATAGATGTATATTTCATTTGATGCTCATCTATAGCTTCTTTATATTTATTTAAAGCCTCATTCTCCATATCAACCTTAATTCCAGCTTTTGGTATTGCAAATTGTGCAAATACTTGCCCTATCTCTTCTTCCTCATCCATAGTTACCTGAGTATCCAATGCCTCTATCATAATAGCTTCAGCTATCATTTACCTCTTCCTCTTTATTACATTGATGATCAACTCATGGAAATCCTTTTTAGCTATACCAAGAGCCTCTCTCAGAGTGAATTCAATATTTGCATCTAAGATCTTTTCCTCCAAAATGTTCTTCATATTTGTAGATGTTTCAATGTCAGATTGAAGCTTATAAGCAGGATTTTTACCTTTAGGTTTGCTTGCATCATCTTTTTCTTTTTCTTTGCTCTTTTCCTACCACTCTTTTGGTAATGGTGCACCACCAGGATGAGTAGAAGAAGGCATTTTCTCTGATTTTTGCTCCTTAAAAGCTTCTTTGTTTCTTGGAGATCTTTTCTTATTTTCAGGCTCAATAACATCTTCTTCATGAATAGCCCTACCTTTTTTTTCTTCAACCATGGCATCGTGTAAATTATCATCATATTTATCTTTGCATAAATATGCTTTAATACTAATAGCATCAACTGGATCATTCTACCCAGTCATTTTTCTGATAGCTTCAACTCTCCTAATCATGACTTCTGTAATTGGTAGGGAAATAGCCTTAAGTACTTTTTGTTCAATTGTAACAAAGTAAGACTCAGCTCCTTCTCCTTGTATGGTATTATTTCTTGATATTTGCTCTTCTACCAATTTTTTTATGCCACCCTTCCCAAAATTAGTCTTTAAAAGCTCATCTGATCCTGTGAGTCTTATCCTGCCTTCTTTGAAGTATACAATACCATCCTTGATTGCACCTTTGTAGCTATCACATTCACCACAATTGTGGTTTGGATTGTTATACCACATACATCTCTCTACAAATCCCTTTGAGCCTTCAATCGTCTTTGATGAAATTGCTATTTGGGATTTCTTCAACTCATTCATTTCCACCTTCAAATTTTGTATACCTTTGATCAATTCTTCAAGTGTACCATCATTAATAGTCTTGATCATCCTTTGAGGTGGTCCTTGATTCTGAGATGTAGGCATTGGTTCCAATCTCAATATTAAACCACGAGTCTTAATCTTCTATTGTTTAGCAAAAAGTTCCACAGTCTCTTTTACTAGCTTCCAATTAATTGTAAAAGCACTCTCAGATGTCTTATCTGTTAGATAAAAGAGAAGCTTGTCTTCCAAATATTCATCAGTTGCTTGTAAAAATAATCCAGTTTTCCTTGTTTCCAAGAGCTGCCTCTCTTGTCGAGGTAATTGCCCAAACTTGGTCTCAAATTCCCTGATTAATTCATTTAGAGCTAATTGATTCCCTGGCCTTTGCTCAATCCACTCCAAAAAAGTCTGACTTGTCATTCTTTCTGAATCTTCTTCAAAAAATTCATCTTTCAAGAGTTTTTCAAATTTCTTCCATGATATAGTCTTAGAATATAACTCTTGCATCATTTCTCTAATTTCTGGTACCATTGCCAAATCAAAGGTGGTAATCATCTTCATTTCTGAAACTTGATGCACCTCCATTTCACATGTGTAAATCCTTAAAAACTTGGTGATATTCCTTCCATCAAACCTCCCAACTTTGTCCACTACTACTTGTAAGGCCTTAGTAGTGTTTCTATCCTCTCCATGCACCTGTTGCCTTTCTTCTATAAATTGAGCAAATGCCTTGAATAAATCATGGACACCCACTCCTCCTGATAATCCAAACCCTGGATTTTGATCCCCCATTTCAACTTGTTGAAAAATCAGTGCCTTAAGGCTCTCTCAGTGGAAGCACCAATATGTCGGGATAGAGAGAGTTTGCATCAAGAAAACGCTGGACTTCTAGCTGTCACTAATTATTCAATCAAGCTTGAAAATAAGGGAAGCCCTAAGTTTATATATAATTTTTCTCTTTTTGAGTAATTACACCAAATACACAATCCTCAAGTAACCCACAACTTCCAAAATATGATAAAATCTTCTAAATCCTTGTTTATTCTTATGTGGAGATTTTCCCGAACTTCAACACCTCGTATCTCTTAATCCGACCGTCCAAAAAAACTCTAATTTTACATGAGGTACTAATGTATTCTTATTAACTTCTACAAAAATTTTCAACCGCAAATTCATTGCAGATCTTGAGATATCTTGAAATCGCTAACACCCGCTTCAAACCCTTGTCTTTATACATCCGCATGCAATTTTCTTCATATCTCACAAAATATAAGCTCAAATGCCACGAAATTTGTATGTATAGCTTTTTAACACAAAATTTTACATTCTCCAAAAAGTTTGAGCCAAAAATTCGTCCGAAAACTCAAGTTATGGCTTCAACCATTACTACAAACAAACCTGCTTACTTACTGCCTTTGATTTGGAAGCATCGCCTTCAACTCCTTCATATGAACTCCAAAAGCAATAATTTTTTCATGAAAGATGTAGGCCTTGAAATCGCCGTTCCAGTTGCACCTTCCGATCTTCAAAAGCTGCTGTAAAACTCCTCGTACTCTCAAAAAAGTAATAGTATGTCTTAAATAAACACCTTAACTTCAAACGGTTATAACTTTTTCATCCTAACTCCAAATCCTCTAATTTTTGTACACAAATTATTCTTCAAACCCTAAACTTTACAATCCTAGCTTCTAATCTCCAAATGCCCCCTTTGAAGTCGCCGAAACCCTTCTTAAGGTCACGGGCAGCCTCCTCAAAGCCCATTGGGCATAGTATTCAACCAATAGGGATGAAGTTCCCCATTTCTTGCCTTCATCCGACCATGCCTTGCTTTCATCCCTCCCAATTAGCTTCCTACTAGTTTAGATTTTCATCCTTAGGTTTCCACCTTTTCCCAAGGTTTCATATTAAACATTTAGGTCCTATATATATATATATATATATATTAAAGTCAAAATCAAAAGAAATAAAGAAACAAAGTAAAGTTTCTTATACCAACTCCTTTTAATTTAATCTACTAGCTGCTCTAACATACATTTAGATTTATCAACATATAATATGTTTTAGCTAATTTTTACATACTGTAAGTATTTACAGTATGACATTGTGTTCGAACCCACCTCTATTAGTTCAATTACTTTGGTATATTGAAGCTTGAATACAACAAGAACAATATTTTGACACTATTGTCGAGGAAATGATAACAATATGAAATATTAGAAATTGATTGTATGGGAGATGGAATTATATGTTGAATGAGAACGTGAGAAGAACCAGTTTTAGGATTACAAATATGTGAGTTATAATTCAAGGCAGTATTGATTTTGTAAAGAAGAATGAAAGATTATGAGTGATAATCATGAAAGAGAGGATTATCAAAGAATTAATCGACAAGCGAAAGAAAGACATGATCGATTACGCATAAGAAAACTTCTACGAAAATGACAAAAAAGAATTGTAGGTCCAAGTAAAATCAAAGGAAGAAAAATTTAAATTCAAATAGCAAAGAGATCAATGATAACACCAATGGCCGCGGGAGTGCCAGAAGTACAAATTTCAGTATAAATGGGAGTAGTAAGAGATCGAACTACAAGTGTGGCACCATTACCTACTTTTAGTGGTTGGTCAGGCTCTGATCTCGATCATCATATATCTCAATTCTTGACAGTGTGCATGGCTAATAATGGTAGAACTGAAGACATTTGGTTGAGATGGTTGCCAACAACTTTAAAAGATACAGCTTTTGAATGGTATAATCAGCAACCAGTGGATAGATTTTCCAATTGGGAGGCATTGAAGAATGCCATCCTAACCCATTTTAGACCAATTGGATTTGAAGATTAGCTTAGAGAAAGTTTTATAAATAGGAGGATATTTGCGGTGGAATCAGTAGAGTCCTATTATGGCCGGGTCGTGGATATACTTCGTAAATGGTCAAATAATCAAATGCCAAAGGCATTTATATTGTCGATATTAATCAATGGTTTGCATCCACCAAAATTAAAAATATTTATAAAAGAGGCTCGACTAGCTACAATAGAGGCATCGTTGATACAAGCAAAAGTGTGGGAAGAATGTCATTATGACTAATTATTAACATTGGAGACCATGATGATTCCAAGTTCACAAAGCCAACAAATACAACCGAAAAATGTGTCGATGGATAATTATCTACAAATGGCTGCCTCCAATGTGAAGAATGTTATGTTGCAACAACCAATTAATGGTACACCATTCCAAGCAATAGCACCAATAATAATGACACCTTATTTTATATCGCCAACCTATCAACAACCGGAGTTATTCACAAATGTGATTGTTAAAGATCCAAATGAAGCCTTGTTATTAAATCTAACAAAGAAGATAGAAGAATTGGCCGTGAATTTGGCTAAAGATAAGGAAAAATGACATAAGCCTTCTAATACGAGACCTAATGAATGGTGTAATAATTATAAGAGACAAGGTTATTTTGATACGGAATGTCTATCATCCAGACAAATGGATGTTCAATGTACATTTTGTGGAGGAAATCACCCTATCCAAAAATTTTGGTATTTACAAAGGCAACAACAATTCAGTAATCAAACCATGATCCCACCGACTCAGTGGAAAGTCAATCAAGTTCAAATAAGAAATACGTATGGATAGAATAGAAATCGATATAATCGACAAAATCAAACATTCAATAATTTTTAAAGTTCCAATTTTAATGAGGGGTCTGCATCAAACTTCCAAAACTATGAGAAGGAGCAACAGAGGTATCAACAATATGCTCCATTGGCATCATCAAAATAAGTACCATCCATACTAATGGGACACCTAGGATCATTTTCTAACCCTACATGGAACAAACCTAGTAGGTATATATCGATGGAGACATCCAATATGCCGGATGGAGGTGTAAAAAGACTACTTCATTATTTTCGTTGAAGATAGATTGATCATTATGCTAATGAATGTCCCAATCCCAGAGCCAGTGACAATTATGCGCCAGTGTATGCAAATTGTAAGCAGTCGAGACATACTTATCAGCAATGTAATGCTCCATTCAATTTCAATAATCAAGATCAACAGATCCAAAGCCAAGGAAAAATGGAGGAGATAAATCAAGGTCCTCAAGATTCACCAGTTCATCACATAGAAGTAGTCCAAGTTGTCCTTACAAGAAGTCGGTAAAATAAGAAAGGACCAATTCAACATTTGGATGATCCTGAAGCAAAGGGCCAATTGGACCCAATTACGGGGCCATCCAATCCAAATCATGTTACAGGCCCCTTACTCAGTATAAGACCTGAATCGGTTGTGCACCCCAATGAGGTACCGATTATGGAGGCTTTGGTTCCATATCAAGTTGTTCCATTCTCTACATAGTTTTGAGAAACATCCTTTCCGTTGAAAGATCCTCTCGGAGGCATGAATTCGAAGGAACTAATATCAGCCCAATTGGGAGAACATTCTTACCCATTGAAAGAACCGATTTTACAGGCTTCATCAAATTTAGTTCCACTAGTTTTATCAATTTTCAATATAGAGAAAACCAATTTACTTGTGTTGGTATCTAAGACTAGGAAGAAGAAACGGACATTGAGAATTACTACTAATACAGAACCATATGATATTCTAAAAGATTTGGGCACCATACAGTCCACGATCTCTATGAAGCAACTATTGGCGGTAGCACCTCAGTACCAAACTATCTTGAATTCCTCATTAATTCATCACAGATCTCGAAATAAAGAAATTCAAGAAATAAGTTTGAATCCCGATCCGAGTGCATCAACGATTGATGTCTCAATTGATGGAGTGTTACTATCGAGAGTATAAGTAGACAAAGGATCTAGCGTAAATCTTATGAATGTCGCTACAATAGAAGAATTGGGTTTGGATCACTTATTGCCTATTACAATAGTTTTGAGAATGACTAACTCTAGTCGAGTTAAACCTATAGATATTTTACGAAGTATTGATATAGTAATTGTGGGGATTACCTACAAAATTGATTATATTGTTTTTCGATTGCAAAGCTCTATATTGTCATATCCAATTTTATTGGGGCAACTGTGGTTATATCAAGCTAAAGCTCGAAATGACTGAGGCCGTGGTACATTGACAATTGAAAAAGGTAATGATAAAATTGTGCTTCAAATGTACCCTATCCAATATTATAGAGAAACTCAATTTACCACTTCAAAATTCACATTGGATTGTAAAGATGAGTCTACAAAAGAAGAAATTGGTGCACCTCACCCAATTTATGCTGATACAAGGTAAGTTATCGAGCACACTAGAATGAAATACCAATGCAGGGGATTAGGAGAGTATTTAGTTCTTCCAAATATTATTGATGATTCTAATCATATGATTACATATTGAATGAATAGACAGGATGTTAATCACGTTAGTACTATGGAACTAGAGTTGGAAAGTTCTAATTTGTCGAATTTTATGAAAGATTCTAGAATTGAGTAGAACATTATTCCAGAGACTCCTGAAATTCCACAATGTCAACCCATTAATTTAGGTACAGAGGAGGCTCCCCAAATCATTCAGATTTACAATGGTATAAAAAGTAAAGAGAAAGAAATTTGAGTGGATTACTTTTTGATGCATAAAACTACTTTTGTATGGTCGTATGTGGATTTAAAAGGAATTCCAGCTGAAGTTTGTGAGCATCGAATTATATTAGAGGAGAATGCTACACCACTACGCCAAAGACAACATTGATTTAATCTAAAATACTCACTTATGGTAAAAGAAGAACTAGATAAACTCTTGGAGGTTGGATTTATCTATCTAATTCCTTTCATTGAATGGATTTCACCAATTGTTATGGTACTGAAAAAGAATGGAAAAGTTTGTATCTGTTAAAATTTCTACAAATTAAATGCGGCTACCAAGAAGGATTATTTTCCTTTACCATTCACAGATAGTATATTTGATGCTGTCCCTGTATATGAATGTTATTCATTTCTTGATGGATTCTTCGATTATAATTAAGTTAAGATTGCAAAAAAAGACCAGTTAAAAACTACTTTTATTACGGATTGGGGGACCTTTGCCTATAAGGTTATGCCGTTTGGGCTTTGTAATGCACCAACTACATTTCAAAAAGTAATGACGTAAGCATTCTAAGATTATCTACGAATTTCAATGGAAATATTTCTAGATGATTTTTGTACATTTAGTATGAGAGCTAGGCATTTAGAATGTCTAGGTCAATGTTTGAATTAATGTGCCAAATATGGAATTTCTTTAAATTCAAAAAAATACCAATTTGGTGTGCCTTCTAGTAAATTGTTGGGTCATATAGTTTTGATGGCAGGCATTGCTATAGATCCGCATAAAATAAAGATTATAGTAGAATTAAAGCAACAAGACACTATTACAGGTGTTCGAGCATTTGTTAGCCATGTCAATTATTATCGATAATTTATCTATCTATTCATAGTTATATGCCTTTTTTTGACAAATCTCTTGAAGAAACCACCAACCGATGGGACTAGTCTATTTTGGACAAAGGAATGTATAATTGCATTCGAAACATTGAAACAGAAATTAATTTCAGCACCAATATTGGTAGCACCTTATTGGACAAAACTATTTCAAGGTTATGTGGATGCATCTAATGTCACGATTGGTTCTGTACTAAGCCAGAAAGATGACTAAGATTTTGATCATCCTATTTATTATGCAAGTCGTCAATTGGTAGTAGTTGAAAGAAATTATACAACAACCAAAAGAGAAGCATTGGGGATGATTTATTGCATACAAAAGTTTCAACATTACCTTCTTGGTTATAAATTTGTTTTCCATGTCGACCATGATGCTTTAAAATATATGATTAATAAGCCTCAATTGAGTGGTTGTATTGCACGATGGATTTTACTCTTGCAAAAATTTGACTTTATTATTCAAGTAAGACCAAAAAAATCACATTCCAATGTGGACCATTTATCTTGGTTATCCAATATATTGGATAATGAATCCATTAATGATGTACTACCCAATGCAGAACTGTTTGTGATAGATGTAATTACTTCGGAGTATAGTAAAATAATTTAATATTTGACATTTCAAACCTTCCCACCTAATTTTAATAAAAAGCTTAAATGACATTTAATATTAAAATATGTACCTTATACCATGATTGCTGAAGCTTTATATAAACAAGGCAAGGATGGAGTTTTACGATGTTGTATTTATCAGACTGAAGTGAGTATTATATTGGAAGGTTACTATTTAAACAGTTGTAGTAGAAATTTTATGGGAGACAGCATGGCTCGTAAAGCTTTACTGGTTGGTTATTGGTGGCTAAGAATGTTTGTAGATGCCCACTAATTCGTTCGTCATTGTGATCCATGTCAAAGAACGGATTGACCTACTGGAACTTTAATAATGCCATTGCTACCAATTCTGGCTCAAGCGCCTTTTGAAAAATGGGGAATTGATTTTGTGGGACCAATTGTACTAGCCTCGAGAAATAGATAAAAATGGTATATACTGGTAGCAATAGATTACGTAACAAAATGGACTGAAGTCGTAGCTATAAAAGTCGATAGTGCATGTACAGTAGCAACCTTTTTGTATGAAAATATTATTATACGGTTCGGTTGTCCATGAGAATTAGTTAGTGATCGAGGAACTCATTTTATAAATAGTACAATCAAAGCACTTATGGCTAAATACAAGATAAAATATCATAAGACTATACTGTATCACCCTAGAGCCAATGGACAAACGAAAAAGACTAATGGAATTTTATGTAAAATCTTAAGAAAAATAATTTGAGGAGCGGGAACAGATTGGGATACTAAGTTGTTTGCAGCTTTATGGGCATATCGTACTGCATATAAAGTTACTACCAATGCTACCTCTTTTCAATTGATTTACGGCTAGGAAGCAATATTACCTATTGAATTAGAAGTCCAAAGTTTACAAATTGCTATAGATAATAGATTGGGAGATCATGATTCATTACAGTACCGTTTAGAAGAATTGGAAAAATTAGATGAAACTAGAGCCAATACATTAATGATAATGGAAACTACACAAAAACGAAGGAAGACTTATTATGATAGTAAGCTTAGACCAAAGGTTTTAATGCCAAATGATTTGATACTTCTTTATGATAGTCGATTTAAAAAATTTTCAAAATAATTTCAAATTCAATGGCATGGGCCATATCGAGTTATTGACGGATTTCTAAATGGTTCAATACAATTGGAAGATTTTATGGGTACTAAATTTATGACTTAGATCAATGGCAATCGGCTTAAACTTTATTATACATAAACCCGAGACGGGTTTTTTGTTACAAAAAGGGAAGTCGACTCAATTGATTGGACCATACTAAGAAGTAGGCGGGGAATACTTGACAAGCATCATATTTTCTTTTGTGGTTAAGGAGAAGTGGATGGCAGAAAAAGAGAAGATGGCGAACATGGTGTTTGAGAAAGCTAGGATGGAGATCGATTAGAAGGAACGGCAAGAGCTACTACAGGTAGAGGTTGCGATGTTACAGACTAAATTAGCCACATTAGTGAAGGAGGCCAATAATGTAGTGCAAATCAATACGATAATTTTAGCGACAATACCTTCGGAGATACCTTTGAAATCGACAAAAGAATGGCAGAAGATGTTGGAGGAGCATAACAACCAAATTGCCGTCTTGAGTCTTAGGTACAGGAATTGGGTTGGTTGAATGAAGTTCTGATGATGCATTTAGATAGAGAACCATCGAACACTAAGGTAAACGATGAAGATGTAGTATAGGATTTATTACAAAAAATTTAATAAATATCCTTTCTAAATATTATTATCTTATACCAAAAGAAGAAAATACAACTTTAATTTAATAATAGTGTAGAATAGGTAAATAAATTTTGTGATAAGTTATTAGTTGGTTATTGACAACCTTGAGAATTAGACTTATAGTTAGGCAGTTTAGTTGGTAACAATAGGTTGTTAGTAAAACAAATGGTAAAGAATTCAAAGGATCATAACGTTTGGAATGTGCTGGCTGATGGTCCATCTTTTGATAGGATAAAGAGGTTGAGAAAAGGGAGATTGGGGCCAAACTGTGAGAGTCATAAGCTAAGACAAGCTTGGTGCTACCTCTTTGTTTTCTTTGTTTTATTATTTTTTTATGAAGAATTGTGATTGAAAGAAGTATTGTTGAAATTGTGATTAGAATATTGTAGAATATGACTTTGGACTGACTGATTTGGAAAAAATCTGTGACCTTGAGAATTGAGATTATTGAATTGTGTTGTGTTAAGTGAAGATATTGAATTTTGTATGATGAATTGAGAAACTGAATATAATAAGTAAGCTGGAGATCAATAATTGAATATATATAAACCGCAAAGAGAGTAAGTGAGAGATGAACGGATAAGAATATGAAAGTATTGTTGAATTGATAATTTTAGAATGGATTATGTGTTGAATTAATATGAAAGTAGTAAGCCTTGGTGTTTTGTAGTTTGATAATTGATTTTAGATTGCTAGAGTACAGTCAATTGTGACACTAACAGACCCAATTCATATAATCAATCTTTCTCCATGTTCCAACCCACCTTTATTAGTTTAATTGCTTTGGTATATTGAAGCTTGAATACAACGAGAACAACAAATAGGTAATATTTTTAAAGCAAAAGAAATTTTATCTTTAAATTATTAAATCAATATTAACTATTAATTCAATATTTCTTCATCAAGTCCAATCAAATATATCCTTAGATTTTCTTTTATATGATATCAAGAATGATATTTTTTATTTTAAAAAATATTTATATGTTCTAGAAGGTAAAGCATAATTAAATTTTTTAAAATATTTTTCATAATTTTTTAATTATAAGATACTTTAAATTTAAGAAGAGCTTTGAATTGATATCATGAGATTTTTAGTGGCTTCATATGTGGAAGGCAATTAAAGACTTTATACAATCACGTAATATTTTTTTTAAAATTAAAAATTCCTTATCATTGGTCCTAAGGACTTTTTTTAACTAATACCTATATTAAAATTATCATGGTCATTTATTCCTATCACTTTTATTACAAATCTTATAATTTCAAATTTATATGACTCTATATTTGTGATACTAGATTGTTTAACTAAAATAACACATTATATATCATACACAAAAACTATCACAAATTAAGAAATAACTAGATTTTTTAAAAATAATTATAATAAACACAATAATGACTATTTTTCATAATTTTATGCTTTGGATTTTTTAAAATTTGATAATTCTATAGTAGAAGATTTGATAAATTATTTATTATAGCTACATGCAATAATAAAGGAATAATTAATAATAAAACTCAAGAGAACAAATTATCTATGGAGATATTTATTGCAAAGAACAACCACAATTCTATATTGGTGATAAGGTATGATTTCTATATCTTAATATCAAAATTATTTATTTTTGCAACAACTTGGATTGTTATAAAGTTGGATTTATTTTTTAATTTGTAAACAAATCAATATAGCTATATATTGATTATAATTATTAAAATCTATAAAGATCTATCTTTTATTCTATGTATCTCTTTTTGAGCCATATAAAAAAATGGATATATTGATGAGAAGATAAATGCTATTGATATTTATAGAAATAAATAAAAATCAAGAGTTTGAATTAAAAGATGATTTATACTCAAAGAAGTGCAAAAATAGATTGAATTATTTTATATATTAATATAAATATGATATTAATAAGTATACATAGAAGCCATTTAAAAAACTTATAATACAATAAAAAAAATTGATATTTTTTATTGACTTTATTAATCAAAATCAAGATAAAAAGTCAAAAATTCTTTATTACAAAGAAAAATAATTTCAATAAAGATTACATTCTAACTTTTATTATTGTTAATATTTTCTTTGTATATATTGCATTAAAAAAATAAAAAATCAATAACCAATATATTCAATTCAAGAGCTTTTGTTTATTGAGTTATCAAGAAAATCAATGAAATTATCACAACTTTTAAGATGATATAATAGAAAAGAAGACCTTTAATAATAATATTATTTTTTAAATAGATGATAAGATACATATTTGATATTACAACCTTAATAAAGACTTTTGATGTTTGATAATATTATTGGTCGTAGAAACCACTTCTAATGGTATTTAAAATATTTTATTTTAAAAAAATTAAAAAGATTTTTTATGTATATTTATATTTATTTTAATAATTATATAGATAAAATGAATAAGTAGAAATAAATAAAAGTATATAAATTTGATAATATCTTATAGAGAATCTTTTTAAAAGATTCGTAAATATAACTTTGTCTTTATACATGTCTATAGGTGATTTATAGTTTAAAAACTTGACCATCTATCATATATATTGGCAACTTATGATACAAGTTAGACATGTGGCATATTTATAGAAAACTTGTTGAATAGGTTTGACATGTGTTCTACAAGTTAGACACATATTGGAGGTCCTATAGAACATTGCCTTAGAGTTCTTAGTTAGATAGTATATATAGAGGCAAAAATGAGGCTCTTCTTATTTTTATTAATTATTTTCTTGTTTCTAATTTAATTTTAAGAGTTTTTAATTTCATAATATTTTGCAATAATCATTCGAATTTCTTCTTAAATATAAATATTTATTTATTTATTTTTGTCATTTTCTTTGAAAAGTATATAATTTACCAAAATGAATCATGTGTTGTCTTATGACAAAAAAATACAATTAAAATATCAAATACAAGTATTAATATAAAATTAGGTAAAAAAAGCTAGATATAAGCAAAATAGAATTAATTGATTAATTATAGCTAGTATAAAAAATCTATTATTTCTTTAAGTATAAAATATTTTTTTAGTATTTTAGGTACATCAAAAAATAATCTATTATATTCAAGATTTTAGTAATAGATGATTATATAAAATTTAAATATAACTTAGATATATAATAGATATGATATTAAATTCCATATAAGATATAGACATGAATATAATAAAAATAGATAGATCTATATTTATTATATATAACATACAAAATTTAGGTATGTATCTAGATGTTGGCCAAGTATCAAGCCAAAGGTTGCAGCCTCTAGTAACTACTACCAATAAAGGTCTAATTTAGATCTTCCACATTTTTTTTTGATTTTATACATTAATGTGGATTCTAAAGATGATATCATAGCTCAATTTTGTTCTAGTTCTTTGCCTTAATTAGATTGTAGAAAACCAAAGGTCTTATCGGAGTGCTGTAATATAATAACTTACTTTTGTTTTTTTTCTTCATATTCTTTTCTTGTTCTAATAACTAATTGAGAGAGCTTTATATAAGTTGAAGTTTGTATGTGATGTTTCTTCATCATAATTTTATTATAATTTGAATTGTATTGTACAATTGTGGCATCAATACATCTAAGATTTTCAACTACATTGGTGGAGGATTGGCAAAAGTTTTGAATTGTTGGTTTTTACATTGATGTTTGTTTAGGAAAAAGAATTGCCATGAAATTTGGGTGTAGTTGTTTTAAGAAAAGTAGGCCTCTATCTACTATTTGGCCTTCTATCTTTTAGTTTTTTTTTCTGATAGAAGATTGCTCCTTCTTTGAAGAAGATTACAACTTATTGAATTGGAAGAAAGTTGAAGCAACAAAATGAAGTGTGGTTACAATTCAAGCAATTCAATAGTAGTTGGCACTTTCTTATATGGGATGCAAATATAGGCAATGTTGTGTATTGGCTTGTATTTCCATCAAGGCAATGGGTGCCAAAGATCTTAAACATTAGCTCTTTTTTATTTTATTTTATTTTGATTTTGTGTCACAATTTTGGATTCTAATCTTCGAATTTATTTATTTATTTATTTATTCCTTTTGTTTTTTATTTTTTTGGTTAATAAGTACAAAAATGCAGTAGTAGAGAATTAGGATGCTTGTTATTTCTTCCTTCAATAAAAGAAAAGAGCTATAGATTGCTCCAAGAGGGTGGCTATTCTTTTTTTGGTGCAAGGATTATTCTGTGCTATGGTAGCTATAGAGTTGTTGCAATGTCCCTTATTTTGCTTTTTGACATTGCTGTAATTATAGCTTACTAGGCTCTTAAGGTGTAGTAACTACAAAGGTTGTTGATGTGATGTTGTATAGTAATATGGCTATTAGGTGAAAGAAGTAAGAATTTTTTTTATTGTAGAAGTGAAAAAATTAAAAATATATAATAAAAAAATGTAGATAAAAGATAATTAGGTAGTAAAATCTTATTATATTAGAGTTTTTTTTATAAAAAATAGATTCTAATTACTATGTATGACCATAAACAAGACAAAACATGATAGATTAGAAAAATAGAAAATATAGACATATGTAAGAAGAAATTAGAAGTTGATTTTAATAAAAATTATTTTTAAAAAATAAAAATTAATATACAAAAAGGATTGATTGTCAAGTAGGGTCAAAATGACATCTTGAAGCACAAAATTGAACATCTATATTATTTCTAGGATTCTTTTGTCAATTGAAATATGGAATTTGAAAGCAAATTAAAGAAGAAATTTTAGAAAATTTATTTTATGTTATTTAGATTGATATTAAAGTTTTAAATTATTTTTAAAATTAATAATATATTTAATGGATTTAGATCTTAAAATATAAAAATAAATTTATAAATTTGAAGGCTTTTTGAGTTTTGTACCATGTATATATAAGAAAATTTGGAAGTTTATAAACTTTGAATCCAAATCAATAGTTTAAATATTAATTATTGAATTTTTAATTTTCTATAGGATTTTTTGCAAGTTTAATTAAGATTTGGGATTTAATTAAAAATTGATTAGGATTGGTTTAAGATATAAGATTGGATTAGAATTTTCTTAGGATTATGGTTTAGAATTTGGTCAAAGATAAGGATTTATGATTTAATTAGGATTTATTTAGGATTTGATTAAGATTTAGATTTTAATTTAGATTTATTTAGGATTTAATTAAGATTTATTTAAGATTTGATTTAAAGTTTGATTAGAGTTTAGGATTTGACTATAATTTTTTAAGATTTGTTTAGAATTTCTTTAGGATTTGATTAGGATTTGAATAAGATTTTATTATATTTTTATTATGATTTGGTTTAGAATTTTATTAAGATTTAGTTAGGATTTAAGATTTTATTAGAATTTAGAATTTGATTAGGATTAAATTAAGATTTATCTAAGGTTTAATTAAGATTTGATTAGGATTGGATTAAAATTTAGTTTAATATTTAGTAAGGATTGATTTAGGATTTTATTAAGATTTTTTTAGGATTATATTAGGATTTGATTAGGATTCAATAAAAATATTTATATTTGATATTTTTTAATATTTTTATATTATATATTTTATTAAGATTAATTTATTATTTCTTTATGTTTCTTTTATAAGTTCTTAAAACTTCTTTTAAATTTAATTAATGATTGATTAGTATTATTATAATTTAATTAGAATTTATTTAGAATTCTAATAAATTTATTAGATTTATCTTACTATAAGTTTTGTTTTTTCTTCTATAAATAGGTATCTAATGTATTCTCAAGCAAACTTCACGTAATAAGAAAGTAATTATAATGCTCCATCAACCATAGTTGTATGGATGAATTTCACAAAGATATTATTTCAAAATGAGTACAGGTGAAGAAGAGTTGTATATAAGTTCAAGAATAATTTAGATAACTACTAGGTAGTGCAGTTACTATTAATGATAATTCAGCACTATTTATACTAATATACTAATATTATACTCTTTATTGATCCATTGAATTTGTATGATGCAATGAAATCTACAGATGCTATGAAGTAAGATAATACTATAGAAGAAGAGTATAAATCTCTCATAAGTAATGAAATATATAAATTGATTCAATTTCCACCAAATCAATCTTCAATTGGTTATAAGTAGATGTTAAGAAACAAAAAAATGTAATAGATAACATTATAAGATATAAGATTAGATTGATTGCTAAATGATATTTATAAGTTACTAATATTGATTTTTTTTGTAGCCAAATTCACTGCCATTAAAACTATTATAGTAATTGAGGCAACTATGGACTTAGAGATTCATCAAATGGATGTAAAGATGATTTTTTTTAATAGAAATTCAAAAGGAGACTTTTACATGGAACAACTTCTAGGATTTATTAAAAAAGACAAATAATATCTTGTTTGTAAGTTGAAAAAATCCTTCTATAGGCTCAAGCAAATATTAAGAGCATGGTACCAATGTATTAATATATTTTTTATAAATGAAAATTTTTTTTAGGAATGAGACTAATCATTTTATACATGTGATGCAATCAAATGAATTCTTATTGATTTTCATCCTTTATGTTGATAATTTGATCATTTTAATCAATATCTTAAAGATGATGGATTAATTGAAATCAAAATTAGAAGAAAACTATGAGATGAGTGATTTGGAAGAGCTTCACTATTATTTAGGAGTAGAATTTGTGAGAGATCATACTATAAAAACCATTACAATGGGCAAAGTAAGTAGACTAAAGAGATATTAAAATAATTTAATATAAAAGAGTGTAAGCGTAATAAAACATCTTTAGAAGCTAATTTGAAGTTGATAAAAATTATGAATAAATAATTTGCTAAAGTTAAAGGTCAAATACAAGGTATCATATACAAGATAGCAATAGACTCACTTATATATGCAATGTTTGGCATAAGGGTGCATCTTATATATGCCATGAGTATTGTAAGCCAACATATAAGAAAGGCTAGACCAATCTATTGGACAACCATCAAAAAAATCATGAAGTACTTAAAAGGTACTTTTTACTTCAAATTATATCTTAAAGGTGATAATATTACTTTGCATAGTTATTATGATGTAGATTGGATGGGAGTTACAAATGATAGAAGGTTAACAATAAGCTATGTGATTTTTATTGGAGTAGGAGGTATTTTATAGAATTGCAAAAGACAACCAACAATTACAAGATCAATAATAGAGACAAAATATATGGCAATAAGTCATGGTACAATGAAGGCAATATGATTAAGATAACTTTTTGAGGACATTAAAGTAGTAAAAATGGAAGTAACTTCAATAGAGTATAACAATCTAGAATATCTTATTTTTATAAAAAATCCAAAGCATCATTTAAAGATCAAATACATTCACATTTAACATCACTTTATTAGAAAGAAGATTGAAATAAGAATAATTATTATAAAATATTATTCAATAGAAGACATATTTGTTGATTTATTGATAAAAAAAATAATAAAAAATAGAAATGACATGTTGACAAAGGCATTCGAATTAAAAGCCAATGATCAATAGGAAAGTAGGAGTATTAAAGTAAATAAATAAAAATAAAAATTGAATAAATTAACTTATAGAAAATATTATCCTAAATAAGTTGCTAATAGTCAAAGGATTGATTCTTGATATATTGAAAGGACATCCTATAGATATAAGATGAAATTAAGAACTAAAAATTAAAGTCTAAAAAATAAAGTATCAACTAAAAAATATTCAAAGACTAGATAAGAATAATTAGTATTTGGTATATAATACCTTTATATTTAATGAGATATCAAAGGATCTCAAGACTTTGTGTGTAAAAGTGAAATAGCATTGTTATATGGTAACACAATTATATAATGAAAAATAAAATTATGGTTGTTATTATAAAAGAATCTAGAAAAAATATGTAATAAAAAAATAAGAATAAATAATAGAAAGGTAATAAAAGATTTAGTTTTAATACTACTTTTTTATTAAAGAGACTTCTATTTATTTTGTAGAAGCATAAATGAGCCAAATCAAAGTAAATAAGATAAGAAATAATATAGACATATGTAAGAGGGAATTAAGAATATATTTTAACAAAATTTACCTCAAAAAGCCAAGAATTTATATCCGGAGAAGATTTGTCGTCAACTTGGGTTGAAATTAGATCCTAAGATACAAAACTATACACCTATAAGAACTATGGAATTCTTTGGAGAAATCAAAGAGTGAAATTTGAGAATAGAATTAAAGAGAGAGTTTTGGGCATTATTTTTATATATAAATCAAGTTAAAATTAAAATTTTGAATAATTTTCAAAGTTAATAAAATTCTTGGTTGGTTTAGATTTTGAGAAATAAAAATGTATTTATAAATTTGAAGGTTTCTTGAGTTTTTGGTATGTGTATAGGTAAATTTTGGACAATGTATTGGTATTCTAGTTGTTAATGTATGTACAAATTTTGACGTCAATTGAACAATTAGATCAAAATGTATGAAGGTTTTTGTGGATTGAGGTCTTAGAAATTGGAGTTTGAAAGTCAGTGAATATTTCTAAAATTTCGAACAATCTATTGATTGGATTGAAGTAATTTTTTTTTCATAGATATTAGATTCAATTTTAAATATTTTAAGTAGAATTTGGAAGAAATTCAAAAATTCAAAGAGGAGATATTAGTGCTAGAAGTTGAACATTCAAATTAAAATAAAAGGCTGACTAATACCTGATTGGAATATCTTGCTTTTCTCTTAATTGGTAAGTGAAATTTATGTTATCTTTCTTATGCTTGTTTTTAAGTAAGACATTAAGAAGTGTAAAAAATTTGAGTTAACATCAATGGTTTTATTATTAGTTATTGAGGTTCTATTTGCTATAGAGTTTATTAAGAATTTGTTTAAAATCTAGGATTTAATTAGGATTGGTTTTAGATTTGGTCTAAGGTTTGTTTAGGATTTGGTTTAGAACTAGTCTAGGATTTATCTAGGATGTAGGATTTATTAGGATTTCAATTAGGATTTGACTTAAGATTTGATTAAAATTTAATTAAGATTTTAATAGAGATTATATTAAGATTTTTATTTTTAGTATTTTTCCAGGATTCTTTGTTTTTTCTTTAAAGGTTTTTATTTCTAATATTTCTTTAAGATTATTTTTATTTATTTTAAGATTTATTTTTATATTTTTTTTAAGATTTTTTTTTTTTTTTTTTTTTTTTTTTTTTTGTAATTAGTTTGGAACTTCTTTGTGGTTTTTTTTTACAACTTTTTTTAAATTTATTTTTGATTAGTTAAAATTTGATCAAAATTATTAAGGTTAACTTAAGGTTATTTAAGATTCTATTAGACTTGGTAGGATTATTCTTGTATTTTTACTTACGTTTTATAATTAGGCATCCAATGTGTTCTCAAAAACATACGTAATACAATAGTGGAAGTTGTCTTTAAAGTAGCAACCACCACCAAAAAGTAATGGATGTTGGAACTAAGAGTCATCTTATTCCATATTCTCTTTATATACAACCTTGCAAATACTATGTGTTGTAACTTTTAAGTTTTTTTCTTCAATAGTTGTTATAGTGATCTAATGAGATATCATTATCAACATTTGATCTATAAAAGTATTCATGGATTGATAAAGGCGTTGACTTACTCTATTGTCAATTTAATAGATCTAATACTAGTATTTTAATAAAGTACAACTAGAGCATTGTAGTGGATATAATATTGTGTGATAAAAATTCTATTGTGTCCATGTGATTTTTCTTGATTAGAAGTATTTCAATTTGGCAATTAGAATTTATTAGCAATATATTTTATATTTGGTATAATACACTACTAAAATATGACCAATGCTAGATTAAGTCTTTTTTTGATTCTTTGTTCCATCAATGGCAATATTGGAGCATAATATAAAATACTAGCTATTTTTTTTAGTTTAGATTTTGGTAATTCACAAGAACTCTAGAAGTATTGTATAGAAATTCAAGGATTGTTGTATTTTTTTTTCTCTTGAGATACAAAAGAAGTAGCTACAGATGAAAAAGTGGTTAGTCAAATTTTATTTTTGCACTTAAATTCTTGCAGTATATTTTATCTCTTTATAATTTTGCTACTTAAATTCTTACAGTAATGTGCAAGTTTTTTGTTGTCAATAGCATTGATCTCATTTGGTATTTAATTCTTCTTTTTTAGTACACATTTGAATCAATTACAACAAAGTTGTTGAAAAGGACAATGAGGCTAATTGAATCAAATTGGCCAATTTAAGTGGCAAACAACAATATCAATGCAGAATAGCTAATAACAATAATAAAAGATACAAACCTTATTCTTTAAGAACAAATTCATATAAGTCCTTATTACCAGCAATTTTTTCAATAATTCAACAATGTAAGTAGAAATAATTCTTAAACTAGAAATATTAAATTTGCTTCTTTTTATTTAGCTATCGATGCTTTAAAAAACCTTAAGTGGTATCTTAAAACAAGTAGGAGAAGCTTAATTTAATTTCATTCAATATTTTTAAGATTTAGAAATTTCATAAAGACAAGCTCAATATAAAGTATTTTAATTGTTACCAACTAAGTCCATTTGTAGAATTGATTAAGTTGATTTAGTCCACCTATAAAAGAAATAGTATATTGAGAGAGCATTCAACAATCACAACAATCAAAGAACTACTTGAGTTATGTTTTTACAAGGAGGCTGCAAGAAGAGATAATATAATAGATGTTGTTGGAGTTGGCAGTGAGAAGAAACAATGGTAATTGCTTTTACTTACATTCTACTAAGTAAGCACTGAAGGTTGAATTAACTAAGCAAATGAATAACAATGGATTAATTATGATAGAATGATGATTATATTAGGATTTAAAAAAATTAGGATTTGAACAAAGTAATTTAAATAAAGTTTTATGTAAGGATAAAATTTTAATTATAGATGAAGTATATAGATAAAATATTATTTAAAAATGAATTATCATTCAAGAATGAATTTTTATTTATGGATAAATTTTAATTAATAAAAAAATAAAATAAGATAATAAAAATAATAAACAATAATAAAAATAAATTAAATATTAAAAAAAATATTTTACTTGAAGTCTATTTTGTGAGTGATTTAATATTGTAAGCATGAATTAATGATAGAAGTTGGCTTCATTACAAGGGTGATTTGAGGAGTTCTAAGAGTGAATTGATTTATATTAAATAAGAGATAATAATTCTAAACTTCATATAATTAGTTTACTTGTTATAAACTAGAATAAAATTTTAATTAATAGAGGTTTATTTTAGCTCATATCCTCCAATTTAATTATTTTAAGATTATTCTAACTAAAAAAGAATAATTTTCAAATAGAATAAATTTCTTATAACCTTCAATTTTTTTGAAATTTAACTAAAGATTTTTCTAGTCGAGTAAAAATCTATAAGTCTAATACAATTAAATCCTTATTGGTAGATGCAAGAGCTTTCATGTATACTGCAAAAAAAAGGTCAATTTTTTTTATATATGCCACATCTATTTTTAATAAAAAAAAGATTTCTTGTAGCATTCTAAGTCAATGTTAAGATTATTTAGACATTTTTTAAAAAAAGAATATTCTAAAGCATCATTATTATGGCTATTCCATTCATCTTCAAGAAAGAGTTTAACTACTTTTTAGACCAATCTATAGCTTATTGTATAATAAATTGGCTATATTCAAGGAATACATTAATGAAAACTTAGCTAAAAAATTCATATATCATTTTAAATTTCTAACATGAACTTTTATCTTATTTATAAAAGAAAAAAATAAATCTTGGTAGATATGTGTATAGTATCAAAAATTTAATAAGATCACCATTAAAAATAGATATCTTATTTTTTTTGATTTTAAGATTTCTTGATTAACTCAATCAAACAAAGATGTATATAAATATAGATCTAAAAAGAACATAAAATCTAGTATATATAAAAAAAAGAAAGAATAGTAAATTATATTTTGAACTAGATATGAGCATTTCAAATATAATATAATATCTTTTATAATCACAAATATACTAGTTACTTTTTAACATTTAATAAATGATATCTTTTGTAAATTTTTTAATGATTTTATTATTTATCATATAGATAATATTTTAATCTATTTTAATAATATAAAAAAAATATAAACTTTATGTTTATTATGTGTTATAAAAAATAAAAGATATAAGATTATATGCTAAGATTAAAACAAAGTATATATTTATACTATATAATTTGACATTTTAAAATACATCATTTCAAATAATAGCCATTTATTGGATCTTAAGAAGGTTCAAACTATCATGGATTAGAAGATCTCAAAAACAGTCAAAGATGTGTAATATTTATGGAAATTTGTCAATTATTATTAAATCTTCATTAAGAGCTTTTCTTAAGTTACAACTCTTCTTATACATTTGAAATGTAAAGACAAATTTGAGTAGAGTAAAGAAAGTGAAGTATCTTTCGAAGTCTTAAAGATAGTAGTTATTTTTACATCAATCTTATATTATGTTGAGTTTTTTAAGGAATTTTTTTATACAAACAAATGCATCAAACTTTGCTATGGATATTGTATTATCACAAATGAAAGTAAATAACAAGCTCCATCTGATAGCTTTCTATTTTAAATTTTTTTTGAAAGCCTAAATTAACTACAAGATCTATAACAAAGAACTTCTTGTAATCATAGATACATTTTAAGAATGGTATCATTATCTAGAAGGTACTTCCAATCCAATCATCATATATATAAATCACAAGAACTTCAAATATTTCATGGCAATATATGTTTTGAATTATCACCAAGTATGTTGGAGTATGTTTTTATTAAGATTTGATTTCAAGTTCACTTATCAACTTAAAAAATAAGAAGATTTGTTAGATATCCTTAATAAACATTTTTATCTTACATCCAAAAGAAAAATGTAGCCATTGATCAATAATTTTTTTTTTTTTTTTTTTTTAAAATTAGAGCATTTTCATCTTTGAGCAATGAAATCAAGATTAATTATTGATTCAACTTTTTTCAAGCAAGCTCAATTAAGTATGTTCTTTGATCCTCTTATTCATGATACTAAGGATAATTTTTTTTAGTCTCATTAAACTTCTAATTTCAAGTACAAAAATAATCAATTTTATTTCAAGAAAAAATTATATATTCTAAAAAAAAAAAAATGATTACGTATTCTTCAAGTTTGCCATGATTTGCTAGCAATTGGATATTTTAGGTACAATAAGCCTTTAGACCTAATATCTAAAGATTTTTTGTGACCTCAAATGTAAAGAGAAATTAAAACTTTATACATTCATGTGACATTTATTCAAGATCAAAAATTCCTTATTATTGATCTTATAGACTTTTTCAGCCATTACATATTCTAGAACAATCATGGTCTTGTATTTCTATGGATTTTATTATAGATCTTCTAGTTTTAAGTTATAATTCTATATTTGTGATAGTAGATCTATTTATTAAAATAGCATATTTTGTACCATGTATAAATTCTATCATAGTTAAAGAAACAACTAAGTTTTTTCTTGACAATATTTATTACTATTATGGATTGCTCAAAGATATTATATTACATAGCGAGATTCAATTTGTACCAAGATTTTGAAGAATCCTTTTAAGATTTTATAATTAGACATAAAGATATCTTTGGCTTTTATCTTCAAACCAATTATTATATAAAAAAGGATCATTATACATAATATATCAAGTGCTACAAATCAATTACAAAGTATGTAATTTAAATCAAATACAAATGTATATCCAAGACACTCTCAAAGAAAAATTAAAAATCTATACTAAACTAAATCAAGTTATTTCTTACATTACAAAGAAAGAATCCAAGAGTGAAGGTATAAAAATAAAAAAAATCCTAAAGCTTTATTAAAATGATTAAATCACCATAACTAAGCAAATTCTTACAAAAAATTCTCTCACTTTCAAAAACATTTACAAGACTTGACTTTACAAAAATGTCATGTCAAAAGTTTTTATCCACCTAATTATTTAAATTCTCGTTTATATGAATAAGGTCAATTAATAAAAAAAAACTATCAATAGATAAAAAAACCAATAATCAAATTAAACTACATATATTTGATGGAATTTGGCACATGATACTATATCATGTGATAGTTATTGTATAAACAAAAATTGTTATACACAATACATTAAGTACTACAAACCAATTAAAAAATATTTAATTTAAATCAAATATAAATTTACATCTAGTACACTCTTAAGCGCCCTCTTTAGTTGATTAAGAGTCCTTTTAGACAACTAGGACTATAAAACATACATTATTAAAGATAAACACCATAATGATATTATTATCAAATTGTACTCCTTCAAATTAATATTGTAGCAACTTGAACCATTAAATTAATCTCAATATTTTAAACATTGAAAATCAAGTCTAATATTTATACAAAAATATTTCACTTCAATCCAATTGATAGATTTCTAAAGATCTTAGAAAATACTCACTCACTCTCAAATTCTAATTTTTAAGATTTTAAACCATAAAAATCTTTATATACTTCAATCTAATTATTTAATTAATCTTAAAATTTTTATATACATATACAACTAGTACACCAATACATTATCCAAATTTCACCCATACACATACCACAAAACTCAAGAAAACCTCAAATTTGTAAATATATTTTTATTTCTCAAATCCTATTCCTACTAAAAATATTACTAACTTTGAAAATTCTTCAAAATCTCAATATTGATTCAAAAAATATAAAACTAATGTATAAAAATCTATTTTCAAGTCTGCTTTCAAATTCTATTTTTTATCTATATTTTTAAGATAATTTACTAGAATATTTTAAAATAAGATCTTTTATAATATAATGGTTTCTTCCCTCTTTCATTCATTAGTTGTGTTACATCATAATACCATAAACTATGTTTGATGGTCTAAATAACTAATTCAATTAATCCATTTGTCTCAAGATGATTTCTAAATATGGTACAATAATCTATCAAAGCTTTAGTACATAAAGCTTCTAATATTCCAAAAAAACTTTCTTCTTTGATTGATTAAGATTTCAGCAAGTGCTCCAAAATATACTAGTAATTGATCAAGAAAAGCTTTAACTACCAATTTTGAAGAGTTTTGTAATGAAGCCACAAGTTCAATCTACTTAGTAAAATGATCTACCATTACCAATACATATTTAGTTTCACATGAGGTAGGAATAAGTAGTCCAAAAAAGTCCAAAGAACAAGAATAATACAATTTCATGATAGGTAATGATTTCAATTGAGGTGATTAGGTATTAAAACTTAATCTAAGTTAATCACATACTTTATACCAAGAAATAAATGTGGCCACTTTTTGATATATACCACTCCACCTATATTGATTGTATAACTTAAAATATGTCTTGCACATTCCAAAATCTCTAAGTTCTTTATGTACTTGTCATATTAAAGAGGTTCTTTGATATAGCCTTAGAACTATGTGCCTAGTTCTATAAAGCCACTTAAAAAATAACAAATTATTTTCTTAAAAAAATCTTGTTATTTCATAACTAATCCTATTTCTTTCTTTATTAGAGATGGTTGAAAGACATGTTTCTTTTTGAAGCTAGTGCAAGATTACAAGATCTTTCTACACATTGCTAATTACTTGATTTTTGTCTAATTTCTCATTTGAATTTTGGTCATGAACCATGATTGTAGAATCTAATATTAAAGTCAAATATGTGGCTATATGTCATCTAAAAATTACCTCTTGATTACAATTTTTATACCATCAAGCTTTAATTAAGTCTTCTTTTGAAGGATATAGATTACAAAAAGTTCATTGGCAATAAAATTAATAATGTCTACTTGATGTATAATCTCAAAGTTGTATTCTTGAAGAAACAAAGTCCATCTTATAAGCTTATTGGTAAGATTGTTTGACTCTATAAGCCACTTCAAAGGTTAATAGTCAATTATTAATATAAATCATTGATCATACAAATAAGATCAAAAGTAAGTAATAGCTTAAATTACTATAAAAGATTCTCTTTTATAAATTAAATAATTTGACTTTGTATTGTTATTACTTCTAGAAATAAATACAACAATATATTTCTATCCTACATCATACTAATGTATCAAGATTGCTCTCAAACTTATTGCACTCTAATCCATATGTAGTTGGAAAGTTCTATTGACAAATAAATATTAAAGTATTCAAATTAAATCCGACTTTAACTTCAATATATTCAATGCATGTTATTATTCATGATTCCAAGTCCATGGTTGATTATTATCTATGAAAATAGTTAAAAGCTTAGCAATGACACTAAAATTTTTAACAAATCTTTGATAGTAATTTGTCAATTTTAGAATAGCTCAAAATCATGAAATATCATTTGATGATGAGATTTTTTACAAGGCATCTATCTTTACTTGTTGTACGCCAAGACCTCCTAGAATAATCATGTGATTCAAGTATACTAATCATTTATGGAATAATTTATACTTTTCATGATACAAATATAATTTTTGTTTTCTTAATTATTCAAATATTACTTATAAATGCCTCACATGATCTTGTAGGATGCTATTAAAAATAATAACATTATCAATATAGTATTTAATAAATAACCAGTTAGATAAAACTTAATCCATCACTTGTTGAAATCCAGCTAGTATATTTTAAAGACTAAATGGAAGAAACTTCTAGTGATAGAGTTGATCTTTGTCATCTTGATTAATTCTTCAAAATACTATCTTCTCTTGATTTTCAACAAGTAATGATAATTGATAATAACCAAATCTTAAATTTAAAGTTTTGAATATTCAAAAGAATCCTACTATATCAAATAATTCATTTACCATTGATATTAGATATTGATCAAATATAATCTTATAATTAATTAAATAATAGTTTTTATACATTCATTTTTCTATTTAATTACTAAAAATATCTTTTTTAAAAGGCATAATTGTAGCACAAGCATACTTGTAATTGAAAAGCTCAATGAAGCTTGTAGCCAATAATTCTTCGTAATGAGCTTATACACCAGCTTTTTTTTAAGGCACTAAGCTTATAAGGTTGTTACAAGATAGAATGATCATCTTTTAATTGAATGTGAATAAGTTTGCTTTTATAATCTTCAAGATCTTCAAAACTAAAGACAAAATAATTACAATATGAGTAGATAAAAGTCCATACCTATCATACTTTGATATCAATAAGATGTGGTCTTTATTCTAATAGTCAATTATTAAACTTTGTGGTCTCTTTTTTCACTAATAGAGCATCATTACATGCCAATAGAGCTATTAATTACTAATTTGTTGAGGAAAAAACTCATGTGCCTTCAACATCTTCACTTTTAGTCAAATAAAGGCCTTCACTATCACAATATTTGTGTGAATTAAAAACATTGATAGAATATAAAGTGTCTTCTAAAAAAAAATCTCATAAAAAAATATTTTGAAATTTTATTTTTAAGACTTTAGCTAAAACTACAAAGATAGATTGAACTTATAGCTCATCAATTGCATGCCTTTGTAAGCAAAAAAATAACTCAAATTCCTCAATATTTGTTAATTCAAGATTTACTATCTTTTGACCATTATTTTTTAACCTCAAAGTACTAACATGTTTATAAAAATATTTTTGAATGATAAGACATGCCAAAAATTCATATTAAAGAGTTGAGGTCTATAGCATGGCTTAGGAAAAAATAATATTGTTCTTTAATGAGATTATAAGTAGCTATGGTATAAGTTAAAAAATCTATGGTAAAATTTTTCATTGGCATTAGATTCTTCATAGGTGTGAGCTAAAATAAACCTCCACTAATTGGAAGTCTATTCTAATTCATGACCATTAACTAGCTTCTAATTTAATTATTTAAGTTATCTTCTATTTTATCTTAAATTCTTAATATTCTTAATTGATTAAAAACTAATCTTATACATCACAAAAATAACATAAAGTATTCAAATAACTCAAAAAAAATACTCATTTGAAAGAAAAAAACTTATATGATTTAATTAAGTCTATATAATTTTATTTTTTCAAAAAAAATAATTTCTTTTTATCTAATATTAATTATCATTCAAAAGTTCATCTAAAATAATTTTTCATCTTTAAATAATTTTTATCTACAAATAAAATTTTATCCATAAATAAGAATTCATTCAATTTTAATCAACCTTCATCTATAATTTATCATCCA
The DNA here is from genome assembly GCF_059467195.1 of Physcomitrium patens. Taxonomy (NCBI): domain Eukaryota; kingdom Viridiplantae; phylum Streptophyta; class Bryopsida; order Funariales; family Funariaceae; genus Physcomitrium; species Physcomitrium patens. Next base: position 8,105,265 of record NC_143423.1, on the reverse strand, counting down.
CTATAAATCCTAATTCATCCAAAATTCTAATTCAATCAAACTCTAATTGCTTGTAACCTTAATTTACTTTATCTAAGCTAATTTTATCCACCTTAGGAAATCTCATCAAATCAGATAAAGTCAAAGATTAGCCTAAATAAGAGAAATAATTGCAAAATAATACCAATTCAAGATGTTGAAATTGTAGTGTACAACATGCTAATTGAAGTTTAGATAATCTTGAAAATTATAGCATGAGATATCAACAATTACAGTAGCTATAGTAAGCTTTCTAGATTACTTTTATAGATGCCATAATGTGCAGTCCATGCACAATAACTACCTCAATTAATTTGTTAAGAGGTAGCTGTACTATAAAGATTACTAAAACTCTTCTCTAAAGATTCTTTCAGCAGATCTTTTGCCTAAGTTGAATTCTTTATATTCTATTTAATTTTTTTTCTTAAGCACTTAAAAAATGTAGCTATATAAAAGCCACCAACTTGGATTAGGATCAAAAAATTTCTACTTGTGAATTTTCCTTTGCCATATCTATACAAATCTAGAAATTTAGATAATGAGTATGAAGGTAAATTTTATCTCTCAATCCAAATTAAAAAATGGCCTCAATTAAGAATTGCTCGTAATTAGTGGTATAAAGTGAAGGAAAAAAATAGCAAGAATAAAAAAAGAATAACAAAAAAAGAAAATTAAGCAATCATACAATCCAAAATTGGTCACAATCTATTAATTTATTTTCATCTAATAAAAAATAAAAATAAAAGTAAAAAAACTATTTTTAAAAATTTTATTTTCTTATATTTTCAATGATATAAGAAACATATAAATCTGAATTACTATGAATAAGTTATGAAAATTTTCAAATAAAAATTAAATAAATAAAAAATTAATAGAAAATATTTTTAAATAAAAAGTATTTATCTTCTTACAAGAACTATACTAGCTACTAGTCATCATTTTTTCTATTAATAGAATTAATATTTTTTATTTTTAACTTCATCATTGTATTTAAAAACACCCAATTAGTTTAGGAACTTTGGATGGTCTTCAAATCTTGCTCTATTTCTTCATAATGGCTTCCAAAGTGGTAAAACTCATTTTCACTAAAGTCTTAAAAATTGCTATAAAAATTCCTTAATAAATTCTATAATTTTTTTTAAAATTTTTTATAATGCTAATAGTAATTTTATTCCTTTATAATACTAGTAATAATTTTCTTTGGTGATTTTTTATAGTAAAAAAATCAATATAAATCAACTATAAATCATTTTTTTTTTATCAATAATTAAAAAGACATGAAGTTCTTTCTGAGCTTCTTCTAACTTCTAACTAATATTTATAATTTTTTATAAGTAATACATATGATTAGAAAGCCAATGTAGATATTAATCCTAATAACTAATCTTTAATACTCAATAATAAATGAAGATACTAAATCAATTAAAATAATTACTTCTAAGACTTATCAAGATTCTATTTTTACAACTAACATTTTAATTCTCTATTTATATAAGAATTTCTATACTACTCATTATATATTATAATTTTGGTACTCTAAATGAATCTTTTAGTTTTAAAATAATTAATAAATTTATTTAATGACTCATACATGGTGATCATCTAAAAGTTATTATAGAATAATAGGAATATTCAATTCTAAATTAAAGTTATGATGCATAGTATGATAATCAAATCGAAGATGATCTAGTATATGATAAAATTAAGTATTAATGATTAATAAACCTATCATTTTTTAACTACAAGATGATAAATTTGCTTATCAACAATTAAGAGTCCAAGCTATTCAGTCTTCTAAATCCCCACATCAATCTTCATACTCATAGAATCTTTTTAATTTTGAATCTATTCCAATCTTTTGACTTTGTCTCTACAACAACAACTAGGGCCAGAAGCCATAAAGAAGAATGCTTTTGATTCTAATTACAAATAATGGTATAAAATTCTAAGTCTCAAAAAATACTTTGGATAAACAAACAATTTGAATTCCAAAGTTGTTGACAATTGGTGCCTTCAAACCTTCGATAATAAGAATTGATCAGCCATTATTTTATTAAAATTAGAACCAATGTCAAAGAAAAAAAATGAATAAAAAAATACTCCTTGTAGTAAAAAAAATAGGAAATAAAAAAAACAAAGAAACAAACAAAATAAAACAAAAACCAAAACGTGGCAACTTTTACTTAAGGAAGAATTTGTTAAAGTAAAAGTAGAATAAGTTACCTTATAGAAGATATTAACTTAGATAAGTTATTAGTGGTCAAAGGTTTGACTCTTGGTATATAGTAAGGGCATCCAATGGATATAAGACGAAGTCATGGACAAAGAGTCAAAGTCAAAAGGATAAAGTATCAACAAGAAAATATCCAAAGACTAAGTATGAGTCATTAGTATGTGTCATAAGATACCCTCGAGGCTCATGAGATGCCAAAAGGATCCTAGAGCCATGTGTATAAAAGTCAAAGAGTGGAAGTTATCTTTTAGGGCAGCAACCACTACCTATAAGTAATGGATATTGGAAGTGAAAGACATCTTATTTCATACTCTCTTTGTGTGCAACCTTGCTGATACTAAGTGTTGTGTCTTCAAAGTGCTTGTTCTTGAATAGGTTATGAGCCCACTCACCTTTACTTGTGAGTTTTGAAGTACTTTGAAGTCTTTCTTGTTATAAGGAATAGATCTTATGGTTGTTGTTGAAGTTTGAGTTTGCTCTCTTCTAACACTTATGCATCTAGTTGTTGATGTAGTTTTTGCTCTTACTTGTTGTTAAGTACATTGATAGTCTTAGTTGTTATTAGACTCCATTTAATGATATTTTAGAACTTGAGTATTATATTTCTTTGTTTAGTTTCATCATTGGTGCTCTAACTTTATGCTTTCATATACTTAACTTGATAAGAGATTCTCCTATTATTATAAGAAGTATTTTGTGTGGTTAGAGGGGTGATTGAAGAGTGGCAAAGCTTATGTAAGAGGTTTAGATAGAGTATAAGACTTGTGAGAAGTCTTATATGTGAAGTTGAAAGTGATACAAGAGTGAAATCACTTGTATAATTACAAAGAGGGCATTCTGGATTTTTAAGGCAGTAATACTTTCTTGTTGATTTTGAGAGTTCTATCTTCTCTTTTTTTTTATTTTCTTTCACACATTCCTTCCCTAAACATGGTTTCAAGTAAAAGTGAGAACTTGAGAGTGATTGAAAAATTTAGAGGTAACAAATTTTACCATTAGAAGAAAAAAATATAACTTTTACTGGCTTCATTGGACCTTTGGGACATTGTTGATGAAAGTGAAGACCCTTCAAGTGACAATGTTGATATCAAGGTGAAGAAGGAGTACAAACGTCATGAAAAGAAGGCTTTTGGGATGATTGCAAAAAACCTTGATGATGCCAATTTTTCACATGTTATAGCTTGTAATGGACTAGCGGAAGCATGGAAGACTCTTTGCAACATCTATGAGAGTAGAAACCTTGCCAACATCCTCTAGACAAGGAAGAAGTTCTTGACAGTAAAGATGGAAGAAGGAGATGACCTCATCGCTCATGTTAACAAGGTAAAAGTACTTGCTAATCAACTAGTAGTTGTTGACAAACTAGTTGATAATAAGAACATTGTGTTGACATTAATCATGAGCCTTCTCGAATCCTACAACTACCTCATTGTGGCATTAGAGTCCATTAATATGAAGGAGCTTACCATGAACTATGTCACGTCAAGACTTATCTATGAAGTGACCAATAGGAAAGAAAAGGAGCTTCAAAGTGATGATTCAGCTCTATTTTCAAGACAAGGCAAAGGTAGCTATTCTCACCAACGTGATAATTCAAAAAGAAATATGAAGAATTACTATATTTGTGGAAAACTAGGTCATTTTGCTAGAAATTGCTACAAGGCTAAGAAAGGAGATAGAGAGAATTCAAACAATGCTAGTAATAGTTTTGGTAGAAATGAGTATGCTTTCATAGCAAGGAAAGACATGGCTACTATTTTGAAGTGGATTATAGATTTAGGTGCTACTAAGCACATGACACCATACAAGTGTTTATTTAACACTTAAGAAAAAATTCCAGTAACAAAAGTGTAGTTGGGAGACAATGGCATGGTGCAAGCTATTGAAATTGGTTCTATTGTGGTGGAGATTGTTGTAAAGGACCAAATCAAGAGGATCACATTGAAGGAAGTTTTACATGTTTCAAAAATGAAGAAGAACCTCCTTTCGGTGAGCAAACTTGTATCACATGGTTATAAGGTTCAATTTGATATGAATGGATGTTTTGTAAAGATATTGGATGGCCAACATGTTACCAAAGGCCTTAGAGATGGAAATCTCTACTTCATCAATTGCAAGAAGGTGAATGGAAGTGAAGTGGTGGCGTTTGCTAATTTTTCACAAGATCAAGACAAGTTTGGAATTTGGCATCAACGACGTGGTCATTTAAATGCCAAATGCATGAAGGAGCTCCAATCCATGGTAAGTAGCTTGGATCTTGGTCAATTCAGCCACAATGCTATGACACTTGCTTATGAAGGATGTATACAAGGTAAACAACAAAAGGCTTCATTTCCAAGTGGAGTTGCAACACGTGCAACAAAATTATTGGAGATTGTGCACTCTGATGTTTGTAGACCAATGAAGACACCATCAATTGGAGGAGCAAGGTACTTTGTCACATTCATAGATGACTTTTTAAGAAAGGTGTGGATTTATATCATTAAAGCTAAAAGTGAATGTTTTTCAAGGTTTAAGGAGTTTAAAGCTCTTGTAGAGAAATAATGTGAGTGTAAGATCAAAGTATTGAGAATGGACAATGGAAGTGAATACATGTCAAAGCATTTTGATGAATTCATAAAGATTCAAGGTATTACAAGATAAACCTCTACTCTTTACACTCCACAACAAAATGGAATTGCTAAAAGAGTAAATCGGACCATTGTGGAGATAACAAGGAGTATGCTTTATACACAAAATCTTTGGTATAAGTATTGGGTGGAAGCTATAGTAAATACAGTGTACACAAGGAATAGGTGCCCTACAAGTGCACTTACATCAATGACTCTACAAGAAGCTTGTAGTGGGAAGAAATTTTGTATTTCACACATGAGGATTTTTGGATGCATTGCTTATGAAAAGATACCAAATTGTATGAGGTCCAAACTTGATGCAAAAGGTAAAAAATATGTATTTGTTGGATATTGTGAAGGTACCAAAGCATATAGGCTAATGTGTTTAAAAACCAAGAAGATCATAAAAAGTCGTGATGTAGAGTTTTTGGAGCATAAGAGTGCTTTTGAGTACGTGGAGATGCGTCCAAGTAGGAGTGAAGGTGTGTTTGTAGACATATCTTCAAGTTTAATAAAAAAAAAAAAATGATGAAGATGATGACAATGGGGATGGAGGAAATAGAAGTCAAGATCAAGTACCAAAGAAGGTAAATCATAGTATGCCTTCAATTGCTCGAATCAACAATAAAGACAATGAAAATATTGAAGGTGATGATGATGATGAAGAATATCAACCTTTAAGTGAAAAAAGACAAGCATTGAAGAAGAAGAAGGATGGAATGCAAGAAGAAGGGTCTTCTTCAAATGAAAGGAGATATCCTTTGAGAGAAAGAAAACCACATGGTGAATGGTGGAAGGACCACATCTTTCCTCAAGTAAGTGAAGAACATGCCAATGTTGCACTTCTTGCTAATCCATTGAGTTTATGTGATGCAATGAAGTCCACGGATGCATTGAAGTGGAAGAATGCTATAAAAGAAGAGTACAAATCACTCATGGATAATGGAACATGGGAATTGACTCAACTTCCACCAAATCAATCTTCAATTGGTTGTAAGTGGGTGTTTAGAGCAAAAGGGATGCAATGGACAATATTGTGAGATACAAGTCTAGATTGATTGCTAAAGGCTATTCACAAGTTGTTGGTGTGGATTTCAATGAGACATTTACTCTTGTGGCCAAATTCACCACCATTAGAATCATTGTGGCAATTGAGACAGCATTGGACTTGGAGATACATCAAATGGATGTGAAGACGGCTTTCTTGAATGGAAGTTTGGAAGAAGACATGTACATAGAGCAACCTCAAGGATTTGTTGAAAAATGTAAACAACACTTGGTTTGTAAGTTGAAGAAATCCTTGTATGGGCTAAAGCAATCACCAAGAGCATGGTACTAATAGATTGATATATTCTTTGTGAGTAAAGGATTTGTAAGGAGTGAGGCTGATCATTCCTTATATGTGATGCAATCAAATAGGTTCATATTGAATGCCATCTTCTATGTTGATGATTTGATCATCTTAATCAATACATTGAAGATGATGGATTGGTTGAAGGCAAAGTTAGAAAAGGAGTATGAGATGAGTGATTTGGAAGAGCTTCACTATTGTTTAGGAGTGGAATTTGTAAGAGATCGTACTAAGAAGACCATTACAATGAGCCAAAACAAGTACATTAAAGAAGTGTTAAAATGATTCAATATAAAGAAGTGTAAACCTATTGGAACACCATTGGAGGCAAACTTGAAGTTGATGAAGCTCACAGATGAAGAATTTGCTGAAGTTGAAGGTCAAATGCAAGGTGTTTCATACAAAAGAGCAGTAGGCTCACTTATGTATGCAATGGTTGGCACAAGGGTGGATTTTGTATATGCGGTGAGTGTTGTGAGTCAACACATATCAAAGGTTGGACCAATCCATTGGGCAACCATCAAAAGGATTATGAGGTACTTAAAAGGTACTTTGAACTTTAAATTATGCCTTGAAGGTGATAACATTAGTTTGAATAGTTATTGTGATGCAGATTGGACTGGAGATGGAAATCATAGAAGGTCAACAACAGGCTATGTATTCTTTGTTGGAATAGGAGCAATTTCATGGAATTACAAGAGACAACCAACAATTGCAAGGTCAACAATGGAAGCAAAGTACATGGCAGCAAGCCATGGTATAATGGAGGCAATATGGTTGAGACAACTTTTGGAGGACATTGGAGATGTGCAAATGGAAGCAACTCCAATGGAGTGTGACAATCAAGGATATCTTGCATTTGCAAAGAATCCAAAGCATCATTCAAGGATCAAGCACATTGACATTCAACATCAATTTATAAGAAAGAAGATTGAAATGGGAGTAATTGATATGAAGTATTGTGCAACGGAGGAAATACTTGCTGATTTGTTGACAAAGGCATTAGTAAAAGATAGACACCACATATTGACAAAGGTATTAGGATTAAAAGCCATTTGACCAATAGCAAAGTGGGAGTGTTAAAATAAAAGTAGAATAAATTACCTTATAGAGGATATTAACTTAGATAAGTTACTAATGGTCAAAGGTTTGACTCTTGGTATATGATAAGGGCATCCAATGGATATAAGACGAAGTCATGGATTAAGAGCCAAAGTCAAAAGGATAAAGTATTAACAAGGGAATATCCAAAGATTAAATACGAATCATTAGTATGTGTCATAAGATACCCTCGAGGCTCGTGAGATGCTAAAAGGATCCTAGGGCCATGTATGTAAAAGTCAAAGAATAGAAGTTGTCTTTTAGGGTAGCAACCACTACCTATAAGTAATGGATATTGGAAGTAAGAGACATCTTATTCCATACTCTCTTTATGTGCAACCTTGCTGATGCTAAGTGTTGTGTCTTCAAAGTACTTGTTCTTCAATAGAATTTATAACTAGCTTGATATCATCTCCAATATAGGACTAGGAATGAAAAAATCTAAAAAAATAATTGCAACACCATTACACATTATCTAACCATTAGTTCTTCTATGCCTCAAATTAAAACCACCTCACAATTTCAAAAAAATTAAAAATTAAAAAATTGATACAAAATAGTAACTATAGCTACAATCAATGGATCCAATAAAAATATTACTCTATTAAAATATAAGAGAGCATAAATCTAAAATGCCACCATATTACAAGATCATGAAGCTTTTAGTCCACCTACAATACAAGCTAAAGTTGAGCCAATGAAGATCAATATAACAACTTAACAAAGATGTCAATAACAAATGGAATACATGAATCACCACCTTTATACTTATTTCTCATAAACTAAAATCTAAATCTAAATGTAATTGGCTTCTCCAATGCCATTACATCTAATGCTTCTCCAATGACATTACATTCAAAAAAGGTGAAAAATACAACACTTAGCATCAGCAAGGTTGCAATGACACAACACTTAGCATCAGCAACCTTGCATGACACAACACTTGGCATTGGAGAAGCATTGTAATATATATAGTAGTATTTTTCACCTTTTTTGAATGTAATGGCATTGGATCAGCATTGTCATTATCAATGACAATTTAAATCAAAAAAGATGAAAAATACTACTATATATATTACAATTGAAATGTACTTCTAATGCTATATTCCTTGATCAAGAATAAGATTGCTTTTAAGAATCTATTAGTTGAAATTTTACAAGAAGAAATCAATACCAATAAGACTCTAGTGTGTTCTCTAACATTGCTACCAAGCAAATAGTTTAACCAACAGCTTAGGCTTTTTACCACAAGTAAGAAAAGACATAATATTATATAATATAGGTTCTTTCTACACATACAAAAAAATATTAATAAGAAAAAAAATACAAGAGAGAATTCTATAAGGATTAGAGCTCAAAAATCTTATAAGAAAAAAATTAAAATAAAAATAAAAATTGAAACAAGAGAATTTGGATTTGGAGCGACATACATCCTTATTAATAAAAATACTGCCAAAATTCAAGGGCAGCCTTTCATCTTCCAATCCATCTTTTTTTTTATTTTTTCTTCTTTCTTATTTATTTTTTTCTCTACTTCTTATTCTTTTTTTAAGATTTTTTCTTTCTCTTTTAATTCCTTCTTTTTGCTTCCTTTCTTTTAATTTTTTTTTTTATTTTATTATTCTAAAAAACCAAGGTATTTTTTTAAAAAAAATTGGATATTTTGAATCAAAGATTCTATCTTTTTTTTAATCCAATTTAAATATTTTAATAACAATAAAAATAACTACTATCAAATCAAGATTTATATTAGCTAAAATAAAGAGAAACTATCTATTATAGAATTCTTTTTCTAAAAATCTACAAACGATCTTTTTTGACCATTCTAATCTATAAGTTGTTGTTTATTTCAAAATTCCTATATTAACTCTCTAAATTAATGATTTTAAGCACCATAAGTGACTTTTTGTATTAAATAATTAATAAGTCAATTTTATGATTCATAATAGGTTTGTAAATTATCATTCCAAACCATGCTAGGTCAACGTGCTCAAAATATATATAATATTAGATATATTAGAAATATAAAAAATAAGCCACATAATACTTCCATTCTTATTAATTAAGCTAAGACAAGGTTGACAATCAAAAAAATTCAATTATTATCCAAAATAGTATCAACATGGCATCCAAAAGTTTATTTAGCTTTAGAAAGTACTTTTGTAAGTGTGTAAAAAAATGCTAGGTTGGTCCAAATCAAATAAGGTTAATAGACATAGGAGCCCAAAGTTACAACATCCACAAAGGTTGGAGGACCAAGGACTTGGTTAATATATTGATAAGACTTCAATATGTATATTTGAATATCACCCAATGGTAGTACATTTTTAAAAATATACATAGATGGTGTAGTTTGATGCGTAAACCACCATTGTATAAGCCACATTAAATTTATAAATAAATTAGATTAAGGATCATCTAATCCTTGACCTCCTCCAATACATGAATGAACTTGATAAGGCCTTTTAATAATCAATAAGTCTATGTTATCTAATCTCTCAAATCCTTATCACTAAAGAAGGTGACATCATAAGAAAGTTGATTAAAACAACCAAAAATGGTATGAGGTTGTAATTTTTTAGGATATATAATCAATAATCTTTTGAAATGATGTTGAATTATTCAATTAGGTGTTATTCTAATATTTACATAAATATACCATCTAATAATAAGCCTAGCCTCCAATACTGTTATCAAATTTGTATCAATGCTTGTAAAGAGTTCCTCAAGGATAATATCTTCATTTGATAGATGTCAATGAATAGATTGAATAAAAGAATAAGAAGAAGTTTTTGATATTTTTTAGAAAGAAGATGGATTCTTTTAGTATTTTGTATGAATTTTTGTGATTGCTCGTTTTACTTATTCCGGAAGAAACTTCCCAGAATAAACCCGTATATGAGGATTCGAATACAAGGAATGACTAGTTGCTTAAGTGTTCACGTTAGGGTCACACAATCAATTACCTCCTAAATGTATCGTCTCTATTTCCAATATCTAAGCACACAAGGAAACTATAATCTCCTCCTTCACCTTATCGGTCTCTTTCTTACAGCAATTCAGTCATACCAATAACTGCTATTTCTACCAATGTATTCACCCTCATAATCTCCAACTATAATACTGTGCCCTCATAGCTTTCAACACATAATTACCCTCGTTCCAATCACTGGAATTCTTCACACAGAATTGCCATACACATTACGATGTTTCACACAAACACAAACTCATTCTTTCTATTGAACTACAATCAGATTTCAGCATTCAATCTTTCTTCTTCTCAAATAATACCAAGCACATTTCCATTCTATAATTCACTTCACAATATTCAGAAACTCTCAATCTTCTTATTCAAAAAAAATAACAACCAAAAGAAAAGAGATAGCACCAAGCTTACCTCGACTGACAACTATCATAGCGATGGCCCTCAAATCATGACTATCATAGTCTGGCCCTTGACTCATGATTCTCACAGTCTGGCCCTCGGCTTACGACTCTCACAGTCTAGCACCTTAATTATCTTTTACAACTCCTATATACTTTCTCCTGATTCTTCAGATTTTAATCATAATTCTATAATTAATCACTTTTAATAATTAAATCACTCATCCGTCCTCCTAAATTTCCTATTATATGGACTATTAATATATTTTATCAATATCTTTCAAAAACGAATTAATATCTATTCTACATAGCCCTACTCCTATCTGTGCAGCGTCCTCACAAACATTCAATTGATACCTATCTAAAAATTATCTAACAAAACTCTACAAAAATTATAATCCCTCTGGCCTATCTAATTAATCAATTGTTACAGTATCTGTTATTGGTTCCACTGATTCCGGTTCCAACTACAAATCTTCATCCTCCTCCAATCCTTCCTTTGGCTCCTGCCTCAAATGAGCTGAAAGGTCTTCATTGTACTTGTCCAATTCATGGACTTGAACATCCAGTTTCAAGATCTGGATATCACGAAGTTCTAATTGTTGTTGCTATTGACTCATCCATTCTGGAATATCTTCAATCGACACTTGTGACTAGCTCCTCACTGTTAACTTTTATTTGGAACTACTACTCTCGAAAATACAAGAAATACAAGAAAATGGTACTCCAGCCAATCCAAAACAACACCACAGAATGACTTTAACTGGTGCCCCACTCCTATTCTTTTATTACTTGGTGATAATGACAACATGTTACCCATACTGTCCGTGAAAGGTAATGAGAAGTAATCTTTTTTGGTGGCCACATTAAGTTTTCAAAAATCCTAATAATTTCCATTCTTTTTCAGTTCCATCATGATTGGCAACATCCATGCACTATGCGAAACAAGATAAATAAAACCCATGTTGAGAAGTTTATACAATTCCACTTTTACTAAAAAGAAATATTTTGGATTAAGCTGCTGTTGTCTTTGACGAACTAGCCTAACACCCTCCTCCAAAATAATCTGGTGCTCACACACGTCAAGTGGAATCCCTTTTAAATCTTTATACGACTATGCAAAAGTAGATTTGTGATGGACAAAAAGTTGTTTTCAAGCATGAAATTTTGTACGTATAATATCGGCATATATTTTAATTAGATGTGGCATTTCGTTGGTGCCCAGATTAATAGATTGACACACAGGGTCTTCAACAACCTCTGATTTAATTGTCTTCTCCTGATCTGAATATCTTGTATTATCTGACATATGGGAACCACCCAAATCTGGTTCCAATGTGCTGACTCTATTGACTGCAAAATTGTTCATCCATTTGGTAATAGCATGATCTGAGTTAGTCGCATCCTCTTGAAACAGTAAATATTCATCGGGACTTCCACATTGGTAGATTCCTACCTTTGCTATTGAAGTGTTTTGTCCTACCTCAAATTACGGTGAACCTATAGCATCGTCATCTACCTCAATCGATTGATTCTTGTTGTCCGATGTACACTCTGATTTTGGCAATTGAGATTCTCTATGATATTGTACCAGGTACATCTGTAGATCAATCTGGTCCTGATCTTTTCCAATTGTCAATGTGCCTCGGCCTCAATCATTCTTAACTTTGGCTTGATAAAGCCAAGGTCTGCCCAATAAAATGAGATATGATAACGTTGTCATATTACGTGCTTTTCTATTCGAGAACGCACCGGGCGTCTGCCTATAAGAAGTAGTATGGAGATTCGCTAATATTCAAGCAGTCTATCGATTTTTGACTGTTGGAATATAAACGATTATAAGAATATATCGTAAATCTACACGGATGTCCTTCGACTGCTAGCCAAAATCCCTTTTGTCCCAGCTAGTAGGTCTCTAGACGTTACAGAGAACCGCAAACAACTCAATCTGCTAATCTTCGATATCGCTTTATACTCATGACCTTGTATCCACTCACTGTCTTGTTAGATTAATCCAAAAATTTTCATTCACTTTGCATACTCAATCCTATAAACACCCTTTTAATTCTTCAATCACAGACGTAACTTTGATTTCACAAAACAGTTAAGAGTAATCACACCCACTTCATTAAAACCCCGATTCACTAGTACAACACATCGACCTTTCAGCATTGATTGCTAGAAGTCCCTTTTCTGACCCCTACCCAAAAACCTTGTATCCTCCCTTTTTCTTAACCTCCCTAATTCTCGAATCTCTGAATCCTCTCCTCCACCCTAACCATTTCTAAATGTTTTTTTTTCTTTCCTCTCTCAAACCCTAGCCTTTAAATTTTTTCAATCTTCTGTCTTGGATCCAAAATTCGCTCCGCCGTCAGAGCTTTCTCCTCCATTTTTTGCCTTTTAAAAGGTTCTTTTTTTGGAAACAACATTCCTTGAAACGGTACAGAGAACAGGACAGCCTGAAACGAAATTGAAACCCTCGTAATCGGGACCATATTGAGTCATCCGACCAAATCAGGTCTCATATTGGCTAAGAGGCCCGTAGCAAGACTTGGATGTTCCCGTAATTGGGTCAAATTGATCCTTCACATCAGGCTCGCTTAGTCATCAATTTAGTCCTTTTGATTCTGTTGACTCCCACTATTGGACTCGAATGGAGCATTTCGTTACTAGTAAGTATGCCTTGATCGACTGTGATGGGGTGTCTGAACTGGCCCCTAAATATTGGCACTGAAATTGGTCGTTGCTCTCAATATTCGAGGTAACTGAACATTAATAAAAGTCCTTTTTTTTTATATTTTTACGATATACTTGTGTTACAACACGACATCTACCTCCTCTGAACCTATGCATCCTCTGATATGCACCAATTAACCTGCAAACCTCTGTTAAAGAATCACAATCCTCTTTCATCCTTCCAATTGCATCAACTTTAGTCGGATCTCGTTTTCTTCCGTAAGATCCACATAAATGTCCAACAATCACAACCTCTTGTACTCCAAATACGGACTTCATACCCGATAATGTAAGATGAACTTCTCTAAGCCGAGTTAAAATCTTTTCACAATCTTGTATATGATAAATAACATATTTGCGACACCCCCTCTTATCTAAAGTTTCATCCTTGTCTCCTTCTCTGCACCTTTTTATAGGAACATCATCCAGAAAAGGCATAGTCTTTTCTGGAATAAAATCTCTCAATACCTTATTCATCCCATTCATCATATGCGCAACTGACTAGGTCGCGCCTTGAAGAAGAGTGCACATTCTAACCAATCCAAGTGGTGTCCTCATCGTTGTCATATCTCTACTTCCTTCGGCAAGTTGAAATTGATCATAATCTAAATACAAGTCACCCATTGAATAGATCGCCCTTCATATAAACGCCTCAGTAAATTCATCCACAATAGGTACAATTCCTGCATTCCTGACAATTACTGCATTCACCGGTTGCATAACTTGAATAAACCATAGTGATCCATTCTTCTTAGGTACCGTAAACCATCGACTAGAATACGACGCAAATGAGGGTTCCAATATTTTCATCTTCATCTTTTCTTTTAATAGTTCCACCAATTTAGGTAAATGTGCCCTCGATACTGGAATCGGTCTTAGATTCCAAGGTACATGCGGTACAGTGAAGATAACCATAGGTGTTATAATATTCGGATCCACACACCCAATTTCATAAGATTCGAAGGCAAACGATCTACCTTGTTTAGCCAACATCTTTTTGAAGCAAGTAATTTCCTCTGGCAATAAAGAACCATCAGAACCAATCTTCAATTCTTCAAAAGTCTCTTTAGTAAACTGATGTCCAATACTCATTGGATCTCTTAAACTTGCTTCTTTTGATGCTTCTCTCATTTGTTCCTTAAAATCTTCTGGTAATGGTCCGGCAATAGGCTTTACTTTCTTATCTGTCATTTTATATCTCGTCTCTACAGTGACTTCTGGTGCTTGAAAAGATTCAAGTATGGTATAAACCTCTCTTGAATGAATCTCAACAATCTTATCATTATCCCCTAACCCAATAGATGTAATCAATTCCAATGAATCTTCCAGTCCATTTTCTTCATAAACACCTAAAATCCTCTCATCATCTTGTAATGTACCTAACTTGCGTAATTCTCCTTTAATATTATATAATCTTTTTCTTTCTTTTCTTTTAAAATCATCAACTTTCTTATACATAATATTTCTATTCTCCAAAATACCAATAAAACTCGCATCAAAGGCACCTTCATCTCGCGAGAGTACCTCCTCTTTTGTACCTCCATAATCTTGCTTTATAGTGGTACCTCCCCAAAATCCTTAAATCCTTCAACAATCTTTGACAATGGTTTCTCCCTCAACCTATCTCAATTCCGTTCATGGTTAGGAGGTACTGTTAGAAATTGTACAGCTTTCCTCTCATCTTTGCTACGTACCCTTACATAAGCAAAACCATCATCTAGTACTTTTGTTTCCATCCGTATTGCCATGATATAAGGTTGTCCTAAAATCAACGGATAAGACGTTGTATCTTGAACAAAGAAATGTTGCTCCGTTGCAACATCCCCAATCCGAATTTTGACATCTGGACAAGCTCCATATAATTCGCCCCGTGTGTTATTAGTTGCTCATATTATCCATCCATGTTCCATATCAATTGGCCATTTTTGCTTCTTATAAAGATCTTTAGACATAAGATTTATTTCAGAACCATGGTCGACTAAAGCAACAATTGGTTCTTCTATATCTCCTACTTTCACCAATATCTCAGTAGTTGCCATTGTCCAATGCTTTCGAGTATAATGGCTCAAAGTTTCCATTTCCTTATCACTATAATCTTCAAAATGTACTCGTTGATTATACCCATTCTTTTCATTTATTGGTTGCTTGTAACCAATATCAACCTCTGCTTCATCTTTATATATTCTTGCATCAATAGCATGACTCATTCCAGTTTCGCCCATTAATTACCTCTTTCGCTTAATGCTATCAATGATAACATCATGAAACTCCTTCTTTGCAATTCCCAAAACTTCTTTCAATGTGAATTCTACCTTAGCGTTTAATATACATTCTTTCAACATCCCTTTCAAATTTGTTGCCGCTTCAATGTCAAAAAGTAGCTTATAAGCAATTGATTTGCCCTTATCTTTTGTCTCCCTCATTTTTTCTTCCAATGATGCTGAGGTATCCTTTACAGATAATTCTTGTGAAGCTGCCTCTCGAGCCTTGTCTCCTCGAATTTGCCTCTTAGAAGAATTTCCTTCTCTCATATCATCAAAATTTTCTCATCTCTTTTCTTCTATCAAAGCTTCATGTTGGCTCTTACCAATATATGCATGAACTGGAAGAGACTCAACAGGATCCTCTCAACCTGTTGCACCTTGTATTATAGCTGCAGTGCTCAATAATGCTTCTCGAGGTAATTTTCCTTCTTGCATTGTAGAAATGGCAGAAGCCCAAAACTCACTAGTTTCCGTACTTCTACCAAGGTCATCATCTACTCTAGCACCATAACTTGCACTTTTTCATGCTCCTGTTTCATGCTCTTTTAAGTAATCTTGAATCAATGCTTTCATTCTTCCCTTGCCAAAATTGGTTTGAAGAAGATCCTCCCTATCTTTTAATGCTATCTTCTCATCTTTTCAGCAAATAATTCCTTGCCGTATCATATTATTAAATTCATTGCAATCTTTCCGAGTATGTGAAGCATCATCACACCAAATGCAACTTTGTACATATCCTTGTTTCGAAACATTCTTCAAATTATTTGTAGAAGTATTCTCTTCAAGTCTTGTCAACTTGATTTGAAGATCTCGCATTCCTCGTATAATTTCTTCCATCTCCATATCTGCTTTCTTTGATAAGGATGTCAAAGGTTGAATTATAGGCATTGTTGGTGGTGTTGTACGTACTGGAGCTTTGGGTGCTTGTACTATTTTCGAATATTGCTCCTATCCTTCCTCCTTTCTCTTTTTGCAAACAACCCCATCGCATCTTCAACGTTCTTCCACTTTATTGTCAATCCTTCATCTTCTTCTTTGTCTTCAAGAAGGAGTTCCAATTTCCCTTGCAATTCTCCATTAGTAGCTTGAAGAAATAGATCAACTTTGTTCGGCTCCAATGTCAATTTTTCTACCTTTGATAATTGAGAGTACTGCCTCTCAAATTTCCTTAGTAGCTCTGTTGCTTGCAAATTCTTATTAGGCCGTTCAATCCATTCCAGAAACAGCTTCTTAGTAACGCGATCAGCATCTTCTAAGAAATATTCGTCTTTCAATGTATGTGAAAAAACCTCCCATGAATTTCCATAACAATCCGTAATCGATGTAATATAGTCTCTTATCTCCGGTATCATGGCAAGTCCAAATAATTCAACCATTTTTTTCTCAGAAACCTGATTTAATTCCATTTCATGAACATAACATCTTAAATAACTTAAAATATTCCTTCCATCAAATTGATCAATTTTATTGACCACTACTTGCAATGCTTTGGTTGCCAAAGCTTCTTTTGATCATTGCTTTGTTGTTGTTGCATTGATAATGAGAAGGCTTGAAACATACTAGCAATAGATAGATCCATGTGCATACCTTGTTCTTTAGAAGAACCCCAACCAAAAACTCCTCCCAAAGATCCTTCAAAATATTTATTTTCGTTTTCCATAAAAATAAAAATAAAATCAAATGAAATCCAATACCTTCCACCTCAAGCTTTCACGCCGGGTTCACCACTTATGTTGCATTACGTGCTTTCCTGCTCGAGAACGCACCAAGCGTTTGGTTGTAGGAGGTAGTATGGAGATTCGCTAATATTCAAGCAGTCTATTGATTTTTGACTATTGGAATATAAATGATTGCAAGAATATACTGTAAATCTATACAGATGTCCTTCGACTGCTCGCCAAAATCCCTTTTGTCCCAGCCGGTAGGTCTCTAGACATTACAGAGAACCCCAAACAACCCAATCTGCTAATCTCCGATACCGCTTTATACTCACGACCTTGTATCTACTCACTGTCTTGTTAGATTAATTCAAAAAATTTCATTCACTTCGCATACTCAATCCTATAGACACCCTTTTAATTCTTCAATCACAAACATAACTTTGATTTCACAAAACAGTCAAGAGTAATCACACCCACTTCATTAAAACCCTGATTCACTAGTACAACACATTGACCTTTCAACATTGATCGCCAGAAGTTCCTTTTCTGACCCCTACCCAAAAACCTTGTATCCTCCCTTTTTCTTCATTTCTTAACCTATCCTCCCCTTTAACCTTGAGAAGATCTTATTCTTTTGTCTTGGACCTGGAATTGGCTCCCGTCGTCAGAGCTTTCTCCTCCATTTTTTGCTTTTTAAAAGGTTCTTTTTCCAAAAACAACGTTCCCTGAAACGGCACAGAAAACAAGATAGCCTGAAACGGAATCAAAACCCCCGTAATCGGAACCACATTGAGTCGCCTGACCAAATCAAGTCTCATATTGGCTAAGAGGTCCGTAGTAAGACATGGATGTTCCCGTTATTGGGTCAAATTGGTCCTTCACGTCAGGCTCACTCAGTCATCGATTTAGTCCTTTCGATTCTGTTGACTCCCACTATTGGACTCGAATGGAGCATTTCGTTACTGGTAAGTATGCCCTGACCGATTGTGATGGGGTGTTTGAAATTGGCCCTTGAATATTGGCACTAGAATTGGTCATTGCTCCCAATATTTGAGGTAATTGAACATTAATAAAAGTCCCCTTTCTTTATATTTTCATGATATACTCGTGTTACAATACGACAGTGGATATGTTGTCTAGAGCTAGATATACCTTCAAAGAGGAAATGATGGTACATGAAGGAGGTGAAGATCAAGAAGAGAAGAGTTATGGAAATTCATTTGCTACTGGTGGAATGGATTTTGGTGATAAGGTTCAAAAATTCTATGAAGGTTTGTATGAAGGCAGATTGAAGGATATTGGAATTTATTTAAGTACAATGAAGAAATAAGAAGGGTGGATGGATAAAACCTTCAAAGATATTAGACATCAATCCTATGGTTATTTGCTCAGAGATGGATTCCTATAGAAGAGGCCAAAACGAGGAGATAAAATCCCATTGAGGATAGTAGGAGATCTTGAAATTAAGTTTAAGGTTTTAAGAGAATATCATGATACACTTTGGACAGGGCATAGAGGAATTTGGGCTACATATATCAAGATCAAGGAAAGGTATTGGTGGAAGGGTTTATACAAGGATGTAGAAGACTTTATGAGCTCCTACACAGAGTGTCAACTACAATCTATAGTTAGGTACAGAGATAGATTACATCCTACGTATCCGCCTTCAATACATTTTCAATAGGTGATTGATTTGGTAGCTATGCCATTAGGACTTTGGGGTATAAAATATTTGGTTTTGGCAAGAGAAGAGATATCAAATTATATTGAAGGGAGGGCTTTGAGAACCAAGACTACAAAAGCAATATGCAGATTTATATTGGAAGACATTTTTAGTAGATATGGTAGTATTGGGAGGATGAGAGCTGATAGAGGAAAATTGGATGCTGTTGAAGCAAGAGAATTTTTCAACAGGTATGGACTTCAATTGAAGTTGACTACTTCTTATAATCGTGAAGCCAATGGAAAGAGTGAAAGAGGTCATCCTCCTATCATTTATGCATTGGTTAAGGCATGTAAAGGTAAGTCAATTCAATGGCCTAAACTGCTTCCATTTACTTTATGGACTGATAGAACTATTCACAGTACTGTCACTGGTTATATATCCATGGAGTTAATGTTAGGACAAAAACCTATGATGCCAACTGAAAAAACCTATCCTATATGGATGTTTTTATCTTGGGAAGATGATATAAATAGAAAAAGATTATTGGAGCTTCAAATCCAATAATTGGGTAGGTTACCTGAAGACCTACAAATTGCAACTGAGAAATTAAAGAAAGCAAGATTGAAAAATAAAGAAAGATTTGATAAGACTCATAAGTTGAGGCCTAAGCCTATAGAGATTGGAGACTGGGTTCTAGTTTATGATAGCAGCCTTGAGCATCAACATAGTACTATAAAGAAATTTGCAAAAAAATGGTTTGGACCATATGTGGTAGTTACAGTACATGATAATGTCACATATACTTCACGTGAATTAGATGAAGCTATCATAAGGAATCCAACAGTAGGGAAGAGGATGAAAACTTTCAAGAAAAGAAATGGATTATTTCAAATAGAAGACCTTCAAGAATTCTTACCTCAATATTTAGACCAAGAAGATGAAGAAGAATAACATGTGGCACATACCGGAGGATGTGCAGGTTTGGAGGGGATGGATGTCATACTGTAAATGCTTACAGTATGTAAAAATTAGCTAAAACATATTATATGTTGATAAATCTAAATGTATGTTAGAGTGGCTAGTAGATTAAATTAAAAGGAGTTGGTATAAGAAACTTTACTTTGTTTCTTTATTTCTTTTGATTTTGACTTTAATATATATATATATAGGACCTAAATGTTTAATATGAAACCTTGGAAAAAGGTGGAAACCTAAGGATGAAAATCTAAACTAGTAGGAAGCTAATTGGGAGGGATGAAAGCAAGGCATGGTCGGATGAAGGCAAGAAATGGGAAACTTCATCCCTATTGGTCGAATACCATGCCCAATGGGCTTTGAGGAGGCTGCCCGCGACCTTAAGAAGGGTTTCAGCGACTTCAAAGGGGGCATTCGGAGATTAGAAGCTAGGATTGTAAAGTTTAGGGTTTGAAGAACAATTTGTGTATAAAAATTAGAGGATTTGGAGTTAGGGTGAAAAAGTTATAACCGTTTGAAGTTAAGGTGTTTATTTAAGACATACTATTACTTTTTTGAGAGTACGAGGAGTTTTACAGCAGCTTTTGAAGATCGGAAGGTGCAACTGGAACAGCGATTTCAAGGCCTACATCTTTCATGAAAAAATTATTGCTTTTGGAGTTCATATGAAGGAGTTGAAGGCGATGCTTCCAAATCAAAGGCAGTAAGTAAGCAGGTTTGTTTGTAGTAATGGTTGAAGCCATAACTTGAGTTTTCGGACGAATTTTTGGCTCAAACTTTTTGGAGAATGTAAAATTTTGTGTTAAAAAGCTATACATACAAATTTCGTGGCATTTGAGCTTATATTTTGTGAGATATGAAGAAAATTGCATGCGGATGTATAAAGACAAGGGTTTGAAGCGGGTGTTAGCGATTTCAAGATATCTCAAGATCTGCAATGAATTTGCGGTTGAAAATTTTTGTAGAAGTTAATAAGAATACATTAGTACCTCATGTAAAATTAGAGTTTTTTTGGACGGTCGGATTAAGAGATACGAGGTGTTGAAGTTCGGGAAAATCTCCACATAAGAATAAACAAGGATTTAGAAGATTTTATCATATTTTGGAAGTTGTGGGTTACTTGAGGATTGTGTATTTGGTGTAATTATTCAAAAAGAAAAAAATTATATATAAACTTAGGGCTTCCCTTATTTTCAAGCTTGATTGAATAATTAGTGACAGCCAAAAGCCCAGCGTTTTCTTGAGGCAAACTCTCTCTACTCCGACAACGAAGAAAGACTGATTATATGAATTGGATCTATTAGTATCACAATTGACTGTATTCTAGCTATCTAAAATCAATTATCAAACTACAAAATACCAAGGCTTACTACTTCCATCTTAATTCAACACACAATCCATTCTACGACTATCAATTCAACAATACTTCCATATTCTTATTCGTTCATCTCTCACTTACTCTCTTTGCAGTTTATATATATTCAATTATTAATCTCTAGCTTACTTATTATATTCAGTTTCTCAATTCATCATATAGAATTCAATATCTTCACTTAACACAACACAATTCAATAATTTTAATTCTCAAGGTCACAGATTTTTTCCAAATCGGTCAGTTTAAAGTCATATTCTATAATATTCTAATCGCAATTTCAACAATACTTCTCTCAATCACAATTCTTCATAAGAAAATAATAAAAGCAAAGAAAACAAAGAGGTAGCACCAAACTTGCCCCGGCTTACGACTCTCACAGTCTGGCCTCCCGGCTTATGACTCTCATAATCTGGCCCCGATCTCCCTTTTCTCAACCTCTTTATCCTACCAAAAGATGGACCATCGGCCATCACATTCCAAAGGTTTTGACCCTTTGAATTCTTAACCATTTGTTCTACTAACAATCTACTGTTACCAACTAAACTACCTAACCATAAGTCTAATTCTCAAGGTTGTCAATAACCAACTAGTAACTTACCACAAAATTTATTTACCTATTCTATACTATTATTAAATTAAAGTTGTATTTTCTTCTTTTCATATAAGATAATAATATTTAGAAAGGATATTTATTAAATTTTCTTTTTTTTAAGCTGATAATTGATATTGAATAAAAATCTTAATAAAAAGATGCTCATATGAATTTAATAATAATTCAAAATATGTACTAATACAAAACATAAGAGGTTCTTATTATTTATATAAATCATCACTAAATTAGAAGTGCCTTATAGATAATAATGTTATTCTTAAAATAAATCTGTAATTGTAAGAAGTTTTTTTTTTTTTTTTAATCTTGTAATTAATTTTGCTGCTAAAAGTTTTCTTAAATAAAAAGCTAAATAGTGACATTTGTTATTTATTTCTATTTGTGATAATACTAAATCCAAGACATAGTGAAATATAATTAGTTCTTATTATAGATATGAATATTTATTCTAATCATTACTTAAATAAAATGAATAGATAGGAATAGATAAAAATAGAATAATTTCATAATATCTTTTAAAAAAACTTTTTAGAAGCTTTGTAGACATGATTTCATCTTTATACATGTCTATAAGTGATTGATAAATTAAAAACTTGGCCAATAAATTAATCACATGTTGTATATATTAATAGCTTTTCATATAAGCTAACAATATGGCATACATATAAATAACTTGTCTTATAAGTTAAGACATGTGACTTGCAAATTGGACACATATTAGGAATTCTATAAAACATTCTTACATAGCTCTTACGTAGATAGTATATAGATCCACGAGTGAAGCCTTCTTCATTCTTATTAATTTTTTTTTTTTGCTTCTAGTCTAGTTTCAAAGATCTCTAGTTTCTTTATCTTTTAGTAATAGCCATTCTAATTTCTTTTAAATATATATATATATATATATATATATATATATATTGGTCGTCTTTGTTTGAAAAAATTTTCATTTATTTACTTGCCTCCATCAAGTTAATATTTCTAACAGATAGATAAGAATACTTTCATAATATTAGAGCCATCTTCTTAATTAAGAGTAGTTTTTTTTTTTTTTGATAAGACATAAGCATATTAGAAGTTTTAGATTATCTACTTCTAAATTTATATTATTTTTAGAATTTCTTTTATTTTTCAATTCTCTCTTTTATTTATCTTGAGAAATATTAAATATTCTGATTATCGTTTTACTTATTCTACAATTCTTTTTAGAATAAACCTATATAGGAGAATTCAAACACAAGGAAAGACTAAGTGTATGAGTTTTATTTGTTAGGGTCACACAATTAACCATATTCCAAACCACTAAAATACCAAGAAACATTACAATGCTTTCTCCTAATAACAATATTCTTTCATCAACTGATAATAATAATGTGCAACCCTGCATTCTCAAAAGACTGTTCAAATCACATAATTTCCATCCAACTCTAAACATAATAGACTTCACTCCAATCAATCTGGATTCACATAATTTTTGTAATCACATACTTCCTCTGTCCAAACACACACAGCTTTCAATAAATAACAATCATAATCTTCCAATAACTCTTCATATAATTCAATTACTCAGTGTTCAAATTACATAATCAATAACTCATAAATCAATCTCTGGTTTATTCTACGGACTCACTTCTCAATATTTAGAAACTATCCATTATTTTTCAACAATAAAGAAAAACAAAGAGGTAGCACCAAGCTTAATCCCGGCTCATGACTATTACAGTCTGGCACTCAGACTAACTTCTACAACTCCTATATGCTTACTCCATATTCCCAGATTCTAACCGTAATCCTATAATTAATCGCTTTTAATAACTAAGTTAATCATTTGTCTTCTTGAACTGACTATTCTATAGACTATTAGTCTATTTTACTAGTATCTTACAGAAACAAACTAATATCTATTCTACATAGCCCCACTTCTATTTGTGCAGTGTCTTTGTAAATACACAATTATTACCTATTTAAAAACTATTTAACAAAACTCTACAAAATTACTATTTTCTCTGGCCCACCCAATTAATCATTTGTTACATTATCTAATGTGGATTCCACAAGTTCTAGTTCTAAATTCAAATCTTCTTCTTCTTCTAATCCATCCATCAACTCCTTCCTCAATTAGTTTCAAAGATCTTCATTATACCCTCCCAATTCATGGACTTGAGCCTCTAGTTTTAAGATCTAGGCATCACGAAGTTGCAATTGATGCTGTTGTTGACTCATCAATTTTGGAACATCTTCAATTGATGCTTGTGAGCAGCTCCTCGTTGTTAACTCTTTCGTCAATTTTTCCACCTCAGCTTGTAAAACTTTGATTTCAAACCTCAACTTTTCTATTTCACATCTGGATTGGTCACTCAGTGCCACTTTCTCTTTTATCAATAACTTTGCTTTATCTCATTCTACTTGCAACTGGCATTTGAGTTTCTCTCATTCCAAATTCCATGTCTTGTAATTCTAGATTAATTCATTCTGTTGTCCTTCCACAATCTGTAAGATGTGTTCTTTTTCTTTCATCCAAGACTCATATTGGTGAATCAATCTTTGCTCTAATATCAGCTTGGATTCTCTAATTTCTTTTATAGTCCATTCTTGCTCTTTAATTTTTTGGTTTTGCTCTGAAATCACCTTTTTGCTGTCCTCTAAATCCAATGCTTGCACCATACAATGTATTTATAAAATGTGCTTCAATAAAGCATTGTTAAGAGGTATTCCTTTGCGCAATCAATCCTATGTAAGCACCAACTGATTAATATCTATCAAAATTGGGATTTCATTTTCCTCCTCCACTGCAAAACAAATAGGAATCCATTCTGATTCAATAACTGGAATGACCCCTTGTGCCACTGTACAACTTGACTCCCCAATTTTGTGTATTACATCCACTGTATTACACTATATGCTAACGAATTTTGTTTTTTCTATGGAGGTACTAGCATTGGTATATGACTTTCTTCTATTGGCGATGTTTGACGTAATATATGCACGATCACAATATATACAAAATTGGAACAAAGCAAATATGTGAACTTTTCCAATTTTCACTTAGCTCTTATCTCTGCATAAATACGAGTCACTACATAAGCTGCCCAGTTGAACACCGTCCCTTCAAGCACCCCTACCGTTGCATACAATAACTATTTGGACATATACGTGGAGTGTCGATACAATCTTAACCGCCTCACCATAAAACGGAACCATTTCACAAATTTTGATGAAATTGCTTCAACAGTCCACAAACCTTTGCTCCTTTCAAAGGCCAACATACCTCCCTTGAAATATCTTCCTAGACTAAAGTTACTTAAGTCATCAACCCCTACCGCAATTTCTCTTATGGGAAGAAACAACACCTTTTCTAGGATTATTCCACCAATCTTGATAATTTGCCCTTGTATGATACTTGATCCATCCTCCAGGTCATAATTTGCAATATATTCTTCTACTAATAACATATTAATTGATGGTAAGAAATCTGACTAGTGCAAAAACTAGAACAACTCCGCATTCCAAAAGTCTCTTATTCTTCTCGGTGTCTAACAGATATTTAACTTCATCGGCTCAAGATTGGTAATGATTATCACAGAAGGTGGTTTTAATGCACGCCTAGCTCTCACATTTCAGCAACTGTCATCTTTGTGTGTAGCTCGCTTTGTACTTTCAATTGCCATGATGCTCCCTCACTCAAATACTTAACTAGAACTACTATTCTTGAATACACAAGAAACACAAGAAGTGGCAATCTCAAAAAAAAAAATCCAAAACGACACCACAGAATGACCTCTAACTAGTCCCTTCTCCTATTCTCTTACTACCTGGTGATAATGATAACATGTTACTCATACTATCCATTTCTCACCTCCGTCCCATCTAATACATTAATAATTATTAACTATCCTTTCAGTCGCCTCTACATCTTAACGCACTTATATCATACCTAGCTCTATCTTGAATCCATTCGAAATGACCTCCCTCCCACAAAAAAAAATGAAAACCCGTCCTGGATTTTATGTATTAAATAACCATAATTAATTCCCGTTAATGCGGGTACTGAATCGATGGCTCATGAAATCCTCCAATTGAACAGATCCATTGGAAAAGTCTTCAATCACCCAATACGGCCCATGCAAGTAAACTTACTAGTTGGAACAGAGTAGTGTTGGTAGTTACTTTATATGCAATACAATACACCGACAAAGCGGCAAAGAATTTGGTCTCCCAATCGGTGCTCGCTCTTAAAATTGTCTTAGTTAAGACCTTGCACAAAATTTCGTTAATTTTTTTTGTTTATCCATTTATACGAGGATGATATGGAGTAGTTTTTTGATGCTTAATCTCATATGTGTTTGTCAAGGCGGCTATAGTAGCATTTATGAAATGGGTGCCGTGATCACTAACCAATTCTTTCGGACATCCAAATCGAGTTATAATATTCTTGTAAAAAAAAGTGGCCATCGTATTGGCATTATTATGGCGGATAGCAATAGCCTCTGTCCATTTGGTTACATAGTCTGTGGTGACTAAAATATATCTCTTTTGGCCAGGTTTTGACGTTGATGAGATGGAATCAATAAAATCAATACCCCATTTTTCAAACAGTGCATGTGCCAAGATTAGTACTAACAGTATGGCTGAAGTGCTTGTGAGTTGATCCATTTGTTGACAGGGATCACAACAACAAACAAATTGGTATATATCAGAAAACATTGTGGACCACCAATATCCGGCCATGAAAGCCTTGCGAGCAATGCTGTCTCTCGCAAAATGACCACCACAACTATCCAAATGGCAACCCTTTAGTATCGACTATACTTCAATTTGAAAGATATAGTGTCTTAAAATGCCATCTTTGCCTTATTTATACAAAGCATTGCAAATCATCGCGTACAGGGTACTCTTCAGAATGAATCGCTTCATAAGCTTCTCGGTGAAAGTCGACAGAAAAGTCTGAAAGGTCAAAAATTGAATGATTTCACTATACTCAGGAGAAATCACATCCACCACAAATAATTTACCATCGAAAAGAGCATCAGGGACAGGCTCATTGTCGAGAATATTAGATAACCGGAATAAATAATCAACATTTGCATGTTTTTTTCTAGGTCGTACAACAATCGTAAAATTGAACTCTTGTAGAAGTAAAATCCATTGGAATATGTGCCCACTCAATTGGGACTTATTAATCATGTATTTGAGGGCATCATGATCCACATAAAATATAAACAGATATCCAAGTAAATAGTATCGAAACTTCTGAATCAAGTATATCATATCCAATGCTTTGCGTTCAGTAGTAGTATAATTATATTTGGCTGCCACCAATTATCAACTAGCATAATAGATAGGATGATCCAGACCCTTGTCACCTTTTTGACTTAGCATCGATCCAATAGCCACATTCGATGCATCAATGTATACATGGAAATGCTCCATCCAACGAGGTGCCACCAATATTGGAGCAAAGACCAATTTTGAATTTAATGCCTTAAAGGCCATGGTACACTCCATTATCCAGAGAGGACTAGTCCCATCTGAACGAGATTTCTTCAGTAAGTTCATTAAAGATTGACAAATAAATGCAAACAAATGAATAAATCGGTGATAATAACTGATGTAGCTGACAAACCCTCAAATACCAAAGACCATCTTTGATTTGGAGAAGTTCATTATATCCTGCATTTTGTCAGGATCCGTAGCAATACTATGGCTGGAGACAATATGTCTCAATAATTTTTTGGATGGAACGCCAAATTGACACTTCTTTGAGTTCAACGATATTTCAAACTTAGCACATTGAGCTAAACATTTGCCTAGACAACTAAGATGATCTTGTTTTATATTGAATGCACAAAAATCATCTAAAAAGATCTTCATAAATATCCAGAGATAGTCTTAGAAGGCCTGAGTCATCACTCTTTGAAACGTGGCTGAGGCATTACATAACCCTAAAGGCATCACAAAATAAGCAAATATGCCCCAATCCGTAGTAAAGGTTGTCTTGAGCTGATCTTTCAATGTAATTTGAACTTGATTATATCCAAAAAATCCATCAAGGAATGAATAACATTCGTGACCTGCTATGACGTCTAATATACTATCTGTGAAAAGTAATGAGAATTAATCTTTCTTGATAATCACATTAAATTTTTAGAAATCTTGACAAATTTGGATTTTTTTGTTCTTTTTCGGCACCATCATGATTGGAGAAACCCACTCACTATTTGGTACTGAGTAAATAAAACCAATTATAAGAAGCTTGTCCAATTCCTCCTTCATCATGAGGAAATATTTAGGATTAAGGCAATGTTGCCTCCGTTGTACCAGTTTAGCATTCTCCTCTAAAATGATACGATGCTCACAAACTTCAGCGGAGATACCTTTTAGATCATCATAAGTCTAAGCAAAAGCAGATTTATGATACAAGAGAAAAATTTTCTAGCATGTTAAGTCTTGTTCCTTAATACCTTCGTAGACCTTAATTGTCTGAGGCTCTATTGTGGTCGCCAAGTTGATAGTTTGACATAAAGGTGCAGCAGCAATGTTCTGTTTCAACTCTTGCACTGGTTTAAAATCAGTTGATAAGTTCGATATGTGTGAAGAACTAGATCCTATGTCCAAGGCACTCACATGGTACACATCATACTTGGTCATCCAATTAATACTAACTTTAGCAGAGATTTCTGAATCCGACGGGTATATCAAATACTCCTCCGGACCTCCATATTGGTACACCACTCTAGGGTGTTGGATTGCTTCCATGGGCACCTCCGTAATTGGTACTACTGCATCATCATCGGAGCTAAGCTCATCGTTCGACGTCAATTCAGAAGCTGACAATTGAGACTCCTTGTCATAGTATACTAGGTATATTTATAACACTATTTTATTTCCGCCCTTGTCAATTGTCAAAGTACCTCGATCCCAATCATTCTTAGCCTTTATTTAATAAAGCTAAGGCCTTTTCAATAAAATTGGATATGATAAAGTCGAATGTTGTAACCAAAAGACAATGTAGTCGATTTCATATGCAATACCGGTAATTATAGTTTGAACACTCCGTAAAATATCCATTGATTTAACTAGATTATGATCTACTATCCATAATACCAATGTTGTGGATACTAAGTGTTCCAAATCTAAAGCATCCATTGTATCAGTGTTCATTAAATTGAGACTAGAACCACCATCCATCTAAACACTTGAGATGATAATACCGTCAATCAAAACTTCAATGGTTAGTGCACTTGGATCAGGGTTCAAACTGACTTCACAAACTTTTTTATTGCGTTGCTTATACCATGTAAATAATGAATTCAATGCAGAACGACATTCTAGTGTGACCGCTGGAAGTTGCTTCATAGAAATAGAAGATCGAATAGCATCCAGATCCTCAAAATATCATAGGATTTCATATTTAAGGTAATTTCCAATGCCCTCTTTCTTTTCATTAGGTTAGATTTAACTTTGAGAAGTAAGATATTCTTCTACCTTGGACTTGAAATTGGAATAGTAGCCTGAGCTTCCTTGGAATTTGTGCCCCCAAAAGGATCTTTCAATGAATATGACGTTTCTCAAAACTACATTGTCGTAATACGTGAAGTCTTGCTTGAGAATGCTCTAGGCACCTGGTTATGGAAGGTAGAATGGAAATTATAAAAAAAAAATCCTAACTATAATAGAATACTAACTAAACTCTAATTAGACCATAATAATGCTAAGAAAGCTTTAATCAAATTCAAAAAAATCTAAAAGAAATTTCAAAGAAATAATAAAAAATCTTAAAGAAATATTAGAATGATCACAAATATCACTCAAATACATCTCAATTCAATCTTAATTTAATTCTAATAAAATCCTATTGAACTTCATTCAAAATTTAAGCCAAAATTAATTAAATCTTAAATCCTAATAAAATCTTAAATCCTAAATCAAATCCTGAACTCTAAATTAAACCCTAAACAAACTCCAAACCAAATTTCAATCAAATCCTAAATCAAATCCTAAATCCTAAATCAAATCCTAAATCCTAAACCAAATCCTGACCAAATTCTAATCCAAATCCTAAATCCTAAATCAAACCCTAACCAAATCCTAATCCAAATCTTAAAACCTAAATCAAACTCTAAACCAAATCCTAAACTCTAAATCAAATCCTAAATAAATCCTAAACCTAAACCAAACCTTGAACCCTAAACCAAATTCTAATCAAATCCTAAACCAAATCCTAACTTAACCCTAATCCAAACCCTAAATCCTAAATCTTAAACCAAATCTTAATCAAATCTTAATCAAATCCTAGTAATTCCTACAATAGATTTAAATCTCAATAACTAATGAATAAACCATTGATCTTAATTCAAATTTTTTACACTTCTTAAAAAATAAATTAAAAACAAGCAAAAAAATTTGAAAAGGATCGAAATTACCAAATTGATGATAACCTCAAAAATGTGCTTGGATATTGGCCAGCCTCCTTCTCCAACCTTGATGCCAATCTTCCAGAGCCAATATCTCTACTTTTTACTATTTGATTAATTTCAAATTTCTCATATACATAGAAAAAAAAGTCTAATATCCTCTCACATAAATTTCATTCCAATCCAACTAGTAAATTGCAAGAAATCTTAAAAATCCTCACTAGACCTAAAATTCTACTTTCTGAGACCTTGACCCACTTAAACCTCAATAATCCTCAATTAAACTGTTAGATCAAATTCAAATTTATAACACATATTAAACACAACTATAACCATATACCTACAAAATTTCACCTGTAGATCTATTACAAAACTCTTGAAATCTTTCAAAATATAAATCCTATTTTATTTCATAAAACCCAAGTCATCCAAAACAAACCTTGACTTTGCAAAACTCTTACAAAGTCATAACAACTCCAAATTGTCCAAAACCAATGCCTATAAAAATCTTATTTAGTCTGCTATCAAACTTCACTCTTTGAACTACAAAAGAATCCCAGAGTCATCGTCAAAACTCGGTTTTGTGCCTCAGGGTTTGATTTCGACCCTGGTTCATAACCAGCCTTCTTCGGGTATCAATATCTAGTTTTTTTAAATAAATTTTACTAGAATTTATTCTTAACTTCCTTCTAAAGATGCCCATATCATTTACTTTTCCAATCTACTTTGTTTTGCCTTACTTATGGTCCTACAAAGTAAGTAGAAGTCACCTTTCTAAAAGGCAGCATTGGTACCTTTTTGTTTTACTACTCCTTTGACTATTAACTATATTTTTAAGATAACTTGTTCTTATACTTTGAATTAAGATCTCTTACATTACAATAATTTCCACATTCTTTTATCTATTAGTCATGTTACATCATGACAAAGTAAAGAACAGAACCTCTTCGAATAGAATCAAAGCCTCTATAATCGAGACGTCATTTGGTTGCCCAACCGAGTCAAGTCTCATACTGGGTAAGAGATCCATAACAAGACCTAAATTGGATGTCTCCATGATTGGGTCGAATTAACCCTTGGCATCAAGCTCACCTAAATGTTGAATTGGTCCTTTTCCCTTTTGCTGACTCCTGGTAAGAATGGCTTGCATACATTCCATCCGATTTATTGGAGAATCTTGAAGACCTTGATTTATCTCTTCAATTTTTCCTTAGCTTTGGATTTGCTGATCCCGATTATTGAAATTGAACAGAGCATTATATTGCTGATAAGTATGCCCCGACTACTAGCAATTCCCACACACTGACACATAATTTTCACTGGCTTTGGGATTGAGACATTCACTGGCATAATGATCAATCTGTCTGCAACAAAAACAACAAAGCGGTCTTCTTGTACCCCCATCAGGTATATTGGGTGTTTCCATTGATATATACATACTAGGCTTATTCCACGTAGGATTAGAAAATGATCCTAATTGTCCTGTTGGTATGGAGGGTACTTGATTCGATGACATCGATGGAGCATATTGTTGATACCTTTACTACTCTTTACCATAATTCTAGGGGATTAATGCAGACCCTTGATTAAAATTGGAACTTTGAAAGTTATTGAATGCTTGATTTTATCGATTAGATCGATTTCTATTCCATCCAAATATATTTTCTATTTGAACTTGATTGACTTCCCACTGAGTCGGTGGGATCATGGTCTGATTACTGAATTGTTGTTGCCTTTGCCAATTCCAACAATTAGCTGTTAAGTACTTTCCTCCGTAAAATGTACATTGATCCATGATTTGTAAGGATGAAGGGCATTCTGATTTCAAATGACCGTGGCCCTTATAATTATTGTACCATACATTGATCCTAGTATTGGTAGGCTTTTGCCTCTTCTCCTTATCCTTGGCCATATTAATGGCCATTTCTTCCATTTTCTTCGTCAAGTTCAATAATGAGGTTTCATCAGAATCTTTTGGGACTGGTATTAATGATAACTCTACCATAGTTAATAATTGTTGTTGATACGAAAAATATGGAGCATATACTGTTGTCACGCTCAATGGTATAACTTGCAATGGAGTGACATTAACTAGCCCCTGAATATTCGTACTGGAATTGGCCACTATTTCTAACATCGATGAATAACTACTTATTAATCCGTTCAAAGTCAGATTTTGATAGCTGCCTTGAATTAGAATCATTATAGCACCCGTAGTTAAAAATTGATCATAATGGCATTCCTCCCAAACCTTGGCTCTATTAAGAGATGTAGTTACCATATTTGATTGAACCTCTTACAAACATTACAAACATTTTTAGTTCGGGTGGGTGCAATCCGTTGATTGATATGGACAATACAAAAGCCTTTGGTATTCGGTGATTTGGCCACTTGCAGAGTATATTTGCCACACGACCATAGTATGATTCCACTACCTCTCCAATTCTTCCATTATTCGCTACACATGTTGTCAAAAACTGAGACAAATGTTGATCGGGATCCGCTCCAAGAAAATCCCTAAAAGTAGGTAATGGAGCCACATTCATTGTGCGATCGTTCATGTCACCTATTTATACTGCTATTGGAACCATTGGACCACCCGTTGCCATTTAAGAGAACAATGTTCTACTTAATCTTTTGTTAAAATAATTGGCACTTTTTTCAATTAATTGTTTTGAATTTTTAAGTTTCTTTAATTTGCTATTATTGTCCTTTACTAAGTTATTTGGTTGAATTGGGGATGAAATGATGGATTTTGAAATACACTGAATTGGTTTTTATTAATCAATAATTTATGCCACTCTACGGAACCAATTTTGATGGAATTGGAAGCTTCTGTTATTGAAAACGTGTCTAGTAGAGTATCCAATTCTTTTGTCATTATCCCACTTGCACTTAACGACCTCAAAAAAAACACTGATCTATTAACCAAATTTTTTGCAAGTACTTTTGGCAATTTCTCTAACAATATATACTTCTAAAATATTTGATGTTGATCAGCTTCTGGGTATACTCAGATATGCCGACAGGCATGCAACCATGGTTTAATCTAACTTTGTTGATGATTCCTTTTTAACTTCCGTTCTTGCTTGTTACACAACAAATTTTTTGCTTGTGATCTCTCTATTCTTTCTTTGGACTGCCATATTCTCTTTACTGTTAAGTTCTCATTCTTAATAACCATACTCTTTCATTATATTCTACTGAATTTTCTTCCTATCTCTCATCTAAGTAAACCGGCAATTAATTCCTAATACTCAATGCTATTGTCTATTCTCAACAGCGGCACCAAAATGTGATTGTTGTTTTACTTATTCTACAATTTTTTTCAGAATAAACCTATATAGGAGAATTCAAACATAGGAAAAGACTAAGTGCATGAGTTTTACTTATTAGAATCACACA
Source organism: Physcomitrium patens (assembly GCF_059467195.1). Lineage (NCBI taxonomy): Eukaryota > Viridiplantae > Streptophyta > Bryopsida > Funariales > Funariaceae > Physcomitrium > Physcomitrium patens. Next base: position 8,071,463 of record NC_143423.1, on the reverse strand, counting down.
ATTAATCATATTCCAAACTACTAAAATACCAAGAAACATTATAATATTTTCTCCTAATAACAATACTCCTTCATCAACTGATAATAATAATGTGCAACCCTGCACTCTCAAAAGACTGTTCAAATCACATAATTTCCATCCAACACCAAAAATAACAGACTTCACTCCAACCAATCTAGATTCACATAATTTCTGTAATCACATACTTCCTTTGTTCAAACACACACAGCTCTCAATAAACAACAATCATAATCTTCCAATAACTCTTCATATAATTCAATTACTCAGTGCTCAAATTATATAATCAATAACTCATAAATCAATCTCTGATTTATTCTACGGACTCACTTTTCAATATTTAAAAACTATCCATTACTTTTCAACAATAAAGAAAAACAAAGAGGTAGCACCAAGCTTAATCCTGGCTCATGACTATCTCAGTCTGGCACTCAGACTAACTTCTACGACTCCTATATACTTACTCCTTATTCCCAGATTGTAACCGTAATCCTATAATTAACCGCTTTTAATAACTAAGTTAACCATCTGTCCTCCTGAATTGACTATTCTATAGACTATTAGTCTATTTTATCAATATCTTACAGAAATAAATTAATATCTATTCTACAAATATCTCCTTTTTTATTATATAAATATAAGAAAGCTTATGAAATGAAGAATGCAATGACACAAATACAAAAATAATTAAATAAATTAATACTTATTATATATCAAATCAATTTATTATTATAAAAAAAATAAAATTAATAAATAGCAAAGATATAGAGATGATTGAAGCTATCCAATATCTACACTAAATTATGCTATTCTTTTTATTGTAGAACATAATTTAAATATTAAAAAACTAAGAATTATCTTATTTCACAAGTTGGATGGTACAAGATCAAAATTTTGAGGATTTATCAATCAAGTACAATTGATAATTAAGCTTCAGTTTCAAAGCTATCTAATTCTAGAATTAAAAGTTAAGTTTTTTAGTACACTTCTTTCACATTCTATACTATGATAGTTTTTAACTTTTTTTGAATGATGAGATCCATTATTGAATAATTTAAAGGCTTTATTGATAGAATTTTGATCCATGTATAGAAAACATGATGCAATTTGTATTGCAAAAAATAAGATTTAAATTTTGTAACAAAAATATCAATTCATAACATTATATGTTGTACAATTTTGACAACTTATAACTTGTTGAAGATGAAGATGATCTTGCATAATTTCCACTACATAGAATTAAATTATAATAAATTGTGAATAGTGAAAAGATAGCAAAGGATTAAAATAAGTTACTAGGATTATAGCTAGAATTTTGAGTAGTGGCTAGATTATGAAGAATCTAGGATTTAGTTGGATGTAATAAAGAAGAATAAAAATAATTATAGATGAAGTTCATCTATAATAGATATAAACTTTAGCTATAAGTAAAGAATGTTCGAAATGAGAGTTATTTACTCCATATTTCTTTTTATATGCAATATTACTGTATTAAGTATTGTGGCTTATAACTTCTCTTTTTTCATCAAGTTATGGATCTACTCACATTTTCTTGTGATTTTTGAAGTTGTATGAAGTCTTTTTTGTTGTATAGAATAGATCATATTGTTTTCGCGAGTGTTAGGCTTTAGAATCTCCTAACTTTCACATTCATATCTAGATCTAGACCTTGGTTTATTTTTACTTTTTGTTAAGTGCATTATGGATTTGGGATATATTTTATACCTTAAGGTGATGTTATTGAACACTTATATTATACTTTCTTGCTGAGTTAGATCTTTGATGGACTAACTATGTAGTTTCATGTGTTAAAGAAGTTTAAAGGACTTAAAGACCTCTTATGATACTTAGAGGTGATTTGTGAGCATAAAAGTGATATAAGAGTGGAAAATCTGATTTGAGACGTTTATATAGTTCATTAGACTTATAAAAAGTCCTAGAACTAAAGTTTAAAAATATTTTGAGAATAAAAATAATAGTTTATTTACAAAGAGGGTATTTTAAGATTATATGGAAATATCTTTTTATTGATTTTGAGAGCTTTAGGACTATTTTTTTAATTTTTTTTGTTACATCTCTTCTTTAGATATGGCTTCAAGTAAAGATGAAGGCTTGAGAGCAATTAAAAAATTTAATAGTAAAAAATTCTATAATTAGAAGATAAAAATAGAACTTTTATTAGCTTTTTAGGATCTTTGAAATATTATAGATGAAAGTGAAGAGCTTCCAAGCATGCTTGCTATTATGAAAGAAATAAAGGACTATAAATGTTATGAAAAAAAGACTTTTGAATTCATTATATGTAATATTGATGAAGCCAACTTCTCCCACATTATCTCTTACAAAGGTCCAACAAAAGCATAGAAGATTCTTTGTAATATTTGTGAAAGAAAGAATTTATCTAACATCATCTATACAAGGAAGAATTTTTTTACTTGCAAGATGGAAGAAGGTGAAGACTTCATGGCACACATCAACAAAGTGAAGGCACTTGCAAATCAGCTTACAATTATAGACAAGTCTTTAGAAGATACAGATATTCTCATGGTTCTATTTATGAGCTTGCCTAAATCTTATAACTACCTCATTGTGGCTTTGGAATCCATCAAGATCAAAGAACTCATAATAAACTATGTAACAGCAAGATTTAGCCATAAAGTGATGAAGAAGAAAAAAAAAAAGCCTCAAAGTAAAGATTTAGGACTTTATTCATGACAAGACAAGGAATACTATTCAAATCAATAAGGTAATGTCAAAACTTGCTTTATTTGTGGCAAAATAAGACATTTTGCTTGAAATTGCTATAAAAGCAAAAAGATAGAAAGGAAGAATGCAAATAGTCTGTAAGATAAGTTTGAAGGATAAGATTATGCATTCACAACAATAAATGGCTTTTTCATGGATGCTATATGAAGATGGATTGTGAACTCAAGTTGTTTCAAGTATATGATATCTTATAAGTATTTATTTGATACTTATGATGCTATTATAGCATCAAATGTGATTTTGGCAGATAGTGGCACATGTGAAGCCATTGGAATTGATTTTATTATAGTAGAGGTAGTTGTGACTAGAAAAATTAATAGGATTAGATTAAAAACATCTTCCATGTATCCAAGATGAAGCAAAACTTATTTTCATAAATGAAAATAAATAATAAAACTCATCCAATAACATTTCATTCAAGAAAATTTTCAAAAATTAAAATCAATTATAAAATCCACAAAAAAAAATTCTTACAATTATAGATTCATTTCAAGAATGGTGCCATTATTAAGAAGGCAATTTTGGTTTAATTATTATATATACGGATTATAAGAACCTTAAATATTTTATATGATCATATATTTTGAATTATTATTAAGTATATTGGAGCATGTCTTTCTCAAGATTTGAATTTAAGTTCATTTATCAACCAAAAAAATAACAATGTTTATCAGATATTCTTTTTTATAATTTTATCTTACACCAAAAAAAAAGAAATGTGACTTTTAATCAATAATAGATAATTTTCTTAAAATTAGAGAATTTTATTTTTAAGCAATGAAATCAATACTAACTATTAATTCAACTTTTTTTAAATAAGTTTAGTCAAGTATGTCCTTTGATCTTGTTTATGATTTTTAAAAAATTCTTTTAAATTTTATGATACTTTCAAGTTTGAATTCAAAAAAAATTTGTTTCATTTTAAGAATTGCTTTTATGTTCCAAAAGACGAAGCATAATTATGTATTTTCAAAGCTTATTTTGAATTCTTAATAATAAGATATTTTGGATATAATAAGTTTTTAAAATTAATATCAAAATATTTTTAGTAGATAAAAATATAAAAAGCAATTAAAGATTTGTACAATCATGTAATATTTTTTTAAGATTAAAAACTTTTTATTATTGACCTTACGGACTTTTTGACTTAATATCTATTCTAATACAACTATGGTATTTTATTTCTAAGGATTTTATCATAGATCTTCCAATCTCAAGCTTTTATAATTCTATATTTGTATAAGTAGATCATTTTATTAAAATAAAATATTTTGTATTATATAAAAAATCTATCAAAAGTGAAAAAACAACTAAGCTTTTCATTAATAATATCTGTTACTATTATCAATTATTTAAAGATATAATTTCAAACAGTAGGTCTCAATTTGTATCAAGATTTTAAGAAATTCTTTTTAAAATTTTAAATATAAACATAAAACTATCTCCAATTTTCTATCTTCAAATTAATGAACAAATGGAGCACATAAATCAAGTTTTGGAGCAATATTTGAAGTGTATTATGAACTACCAATAAGGTAATTGGATAATTCTTTTACCAATGACAAAATTTTCTTATAATAATATAATATATTTTTTAATATAATAGATAATTTTTTTTGCTAATTATAATTATCATCCACAACTTCATGATTTTATCTTTTCAAAAGTTGATAATCTTATGGTGGAAGATTTGACAAATTATTTATCTGAGCTACATACATTAATGAAGGCATATCTAAAAAAACTTAAGAACAATAAAAGATCAAAGTAGATGATTATTGCAAAGAACAACCTAAATTCTATATTGAAAATAAGGTATGATTACTTTGTTGTAATATTAAGACTATTTGTCCTTCTGAAAAATTAAATTATCATAAACTTTGACCATTTTCTATATATAAATAAGTTAATTTTGTTGCTTATTGATTACATCTATCAAAGTCTATGAAAATTCTTTCTATATTTTCCATGTATCTTGTTAAGCCATATGAGATAGTGAATATCTCAAGAAGAAGACAAATACCACTACTTCCTCTAGAAATGGATAATAATCAAGAGTTAGAAGTTGGAGAAGTATTAGATTTAAAGCAAGGCTAAAATAGGTTGGGATATTTTATTTATTAGTAAAAATATAATATTAATAAATATACATAAAATTTAGAAAAAAATCTTATAAATATAAAAAAATATTATTTTTTTTTTATTAATAACATCCATCAAAATCAAGATAAAAAGTCAAGCAATTTTTTGCTATAAAGTAAAGGATGTTCAATGGAGATTACATTCTATCTTCTATTTTTTATTGTGAATTATTTTTATTTTTTGATGTTAATAAGATGGAGAATCTATAATCTACTGATTTAATTTAAGAACTGTCATTTAATAAGATACTAGATAAGACATTGCAATTGTTATAGCTTTTAAGATAATGTAATCAAGATAAAGATTCTTAAGAATAATATGTTCTTCCTTGAATAAATGGCACAATACAATACATTTGGCATCACAACCTTAGAAAAGACCCTCAATATTTGGTGATTTTATTAGAAGTAAGAATAACTCTTGATGGTATAATAAATGTTTTATTTGAAAGAAGTTATAAAGACTTCAACAATGATCAAATAATAGGATAGTCTTTTGCATTGAAATGGAACATTATCAATAGCTAAGAGATGTATTAATCATCTTCAAAGAAAATAATAATCAATGTACATGATAAATACAACTTGTCACATCTTAAACTTCACAACATGTGATTACCACTCTTCATGGAGTACATTCTTAGAAATAAGGTATAATATCATAGATATACATATTTATCCTAATTATTACTTAAATAACATAAATAGATAGAAGTAAGTAAAAATATGTCAATTTTATAATATTTTTTAGAAAAGCTTTTTAAAAGCTTTATAGATGAGGTTTCACATTTATACATGTCTATAGGTGATTGATAGATTAGAAACTTAGCCAAAAAATTAGCCACATATTGTACTTATTAATAGCTTGTGGTATAAGCTAACAATATGGCTCATATATAAAAAAAACTTATTTTATAAGTTAAGACATATATCTTACAAATTTTCACATAGCTCTTAGGTAGATAGTATATATAGAGGTAAGAATGAAGCCTTCTTCACTCTTATTAATTATTTTCTTGCTTCTAGTCTAATTTCAAGGATCTCTAGTTTTCTTGTCTTTTAGCAATAGCCATTTTAGTTTCTTTTTAAAATACATATTTTTTATTTTTTATTTTTTTATCTTTCTTTGAAAAAAGCCTCACTTCTTTATTTGCTTTTTTTAAGTTTTTATCTTTAATAATTCTATAAAAAATATCTTAAAAATATCAATACAATATAAAATTGGTGTTTTAATAAAAGTTATCTTTAAAAATTTAAATGTTACTTAAGCTTCTTTTATCTTCTCAAGTTTTTTTAAAAGTCAAATATGTGAATAGATATGTAATTTTAATCTTTTTTTTGATAAAAATCTAATATTAATTAATAATTATTAAAAAAAATTAGATATTTTATTACAAGATTATTATTTAAAATAATATATTTTAATAAGAATTCATTAAAAGATATAATATATTTATATAGAAATTTACTTGATTTAATTGATTAAAAAGTCTTGATATTAAATGTAGAAGTTATCTATTCTTAATAATAATCTTATGAAGTGTTTTATAATTTATACACATTTGCAATGATTTTTCTTTTTTCTTCACAAATAAGATAAGAATTTTTGCTTGAAATTTTTAATGGCATATGAAGTTCTTAGCTAAATTTTTATTAATATATTCTTTAAGTGAAGCTCATTTATTTTGTGATAAAATATAACTTCGTCCTAATGACAAATGAGCTCTTTTTTTAAGATCAATTGATCAATCCTAAAGAAAAAGATTTGGAAAAATATACGTATTTTTTTTTAAAATATCTTGATAATCCTTATTTTAGATTGAAATACCATATAAAATCTTTCTACTATTAATAATAGATGTGGTATAAATAATAAAAGATAATCCTTTTTGAGATTATAAAAAATATATATTTATTTAAATATTATATTATTTTATCTACAATAAATTTTATCAAATAAAGAACTAATAATAACAAAAATTATTAAGCTATTATAACCATATTTTATTATATTTATAAAAATAGTTTCATATATAATATCTCTAGAAGACAAAAAACAATCATCTATGACTTTTAAATGTACCAGCTTAGTTTTTTTAACTAATATTATATTATATCTTTCAATAAAGTCTTTATCTTTATAACAAACTAAGATTATCAAATCTAAGAAGATATAAACTTCGTGATTTTTGGATTTTAAATAAACATCTATAATAGAATAAGGTGATAGTTTTGAAAAAAGAATATAACTAAAATTAAGTATTATACAAGATTTTAGTTATATGATTTCTATTGTGAATGGACAAACTTATTTTCTAACACATTATCTTCTTTAATAGCCATGCTCGTTATATTGTTGTTGCATTGCTTCTTTGCACAATATTGAATAAAGTACTTAGATTTTTTATAATATAAGCACAATATTTTTTCATGACATAAAAGTCTTTTTTTACTTATTGAAAGATTTAAAACATATTGCATCATTAATAAAGCTAAACATATAAACAATATTGACTTTTATATTTAGCTTTATTATAATATGTAATATATTTTAAATCTTTCAAGTTAAGTTTATTAAAAAATTAATTTTATATTCATCTTTAAATATATTTACAATACACATTGGTTTGTTCATAATATGGTAGTAGATAGAAGTGTAAATCGAGTAATGTTGAAGAAGAATAATGGTTGTGAATATTAGAAGTAAGAAAGAATGTATTAAGATTGTATATGAATGGTTTACCACTTCATTAAATGATATGGTATAAATTTACATGATTATGTATAATTCATTATATTAATTTAAAATAAATATTATATGGCATTAAATCATTTATATCTATAATATATATAGAAAAATATATCTAAATATAATATTTCATAATCAAAAAATAAACATATCATTATATAAGCTACTTATTTAATTATATAATTATTTAATAAGTATAAATTTAAAATTTTTAAACCTTCAATATCAAAAAATCTATTCAATTTTAGAACAATTGAAATATATATATTTAGAATTGAAAAATCTCAAATATAGCTATAAATCTATTCAAAGCTTTTTAAAATATTTTTATTATAAAAATAAAAAATCTAAGGTCTAATTTAATATTAATATTTATTAAAAATTTAAAAATTATAAAAAAATATTTATATTACTAAAATTATAGATTTAAAAATAAATAAAAATCAAATAAAATAAAAAATAAATAAATAAAGAAGTCAAAAAATTGAATTCATTCATATTATATTAAATTCTAAATTTAAAACTAAAATAAAAAATTAAAGGTAATAAAATATATTTAATTTTAAATAATTATTTTATCCTTCTAATGATATAAAGTACATATTATTTTAATTTTAGATGAGTAAGTTATAAAGGTTTAAAGGTAAGAAGAAAAATATAAAAAATTTAAATAAGTAGATTTTATTTTGAGAATAATTTTCTTAAAAAATCTAAGATTTAAGCCTCACTAAATCTCACAAAGTAATGTATAAGATATCTTAAAAAATACATGAGGCTTTAGTCTTATCTTCCTATATGTATCAAAGATGCTATAATCTATATTAGACATATGCAATTTCTTTTTCTACAACTACTATAGTGGTTATTAATTATTATGATTTTTATTAATAAAATATTTTTATTTTTTACAATTTTGATTTCATTATGGTCTTCAAACATAAAAAATTAGCTTATAAATCCTTTAAAGTGTATTATCTATTTTTAAAAGAATCTTTCTAAAAATACATTGACTATTTTATTTGATAATAATATTTAGTAGAAAACATACTTAATGACATGTTTATTAGAAAACATACTTAGAATGTTTTATTGATACAAAAAATATACTTAGTATGTTTATTACACATTTAGAAGCAAAATCACTAGTATTACAACTTAAAAATTGAAGTAATGAAAAAAAAGTACTTCTTATTTTACTAATATTGTTATTCATATTATTACAAAATAATCCCTCTAACTATAAACCAACACAAATAAATACATAAAAAGATTAAAATTTTTATATTCGTAATACATTTAATGTATATAAAAATCCAATTACAATAGAAGATTAATTTTTTAATATAATAACTTTATATCAACATACAACTAAAAAATATAATAAAAATTGCATAAATAAGATTACCTTGTTTGATATTTCATAAAATAATTAATAATTAATAATTAATAAGATTATAATTAAATAAGATTACCTTGTTTGATATTTTATAAAATAGATTTGAATTTAGTTTCGATATTTGTATATATTTATATTCTATTTTCTTTTCCACAATATTTTTACCTATGCCTCATAGTTGATCATGTACTCTTATGATTTTACTATTATTTATTTTTATCAATGATTCATAAATCAATGTATTTAATATAGATTCCATATCATGTTTTAATATATTTTTTTGATTATTGGCCCATATTTGCAATACTCTTTCTTTTAACATGCCTTCTTGGTACACATTACTACCAAAGAAACAACATATGTCCAAAAATATTTTCTTCTCTTCAACTTTCAAATTGTCAAAGCTTACTCTTAATATCTTTCAAATCTTGTAATTACTATTTTTTTCATTTCTATCTAAATTTTTTTTCTTTATTAACTTTTATAAATTTTTCTTCTAACATCTCAATCTCTTCTTTTTTCTTAAAAATTCTTCCATACTTTTAGATTCAATGGTAGGCCATTACAAGCTCTTATAATTTTTTTGCCAACCTCAACAAGTTCATTAGGTAGATTTTCTTTGCCATAAGAATGAATAATCAACAACTTCATTTTTGTTTCTTCATCAAGTTCTTCAATATTTAATTTATAATTTTTTTTTATCACAATACTTTATTGCTTTTAAATCTCAAGTTACTACAATAAATGTGCTATTATTGCTTGCAAATATATCATCTATAGGCATAATATCTTTAATTTGACTTTGATTCTTTATATTATCAAAGACCAAGATGGTTTTATTTTCCATCAAGAATGATTTTAATATTTTATGAGCTTCTTTTGCATCCTTTGGTTTTACCTTGACTTCAAATTGTTCTAAACTATTGCAAGAAATCACCACTACTTTCAATACACTCAACAAAGCATAAAACATTGATATGTCTTTTATACTAATAGCAAGTTAGTATGTATTTGTTGATATTATATATTTTAATGACAATTGTTTTTTAATGCACCAAAATATGGTGCATTTTCCACTTCAATTTCAATTAAAAACTTTCTCTTTAATAAGTTCAATCTTTCACAAATATTTGCAAACTTTGATCAATGCAAAGGATTCAATTTCCAACATTCTTAGATAAGTTCAATCAAGTCATAACAATTTAAGGGTAAATTTGGTCTTTCATCTTTTTCAATTCTTTCTAATATCTCCTTCATCTTAAAAACACTATAAAAAAAATCTTTTTTGAAATAATCTTCGAGCATATTATTGCAAATGAATAAATATTTGCTTCGAAAGGATACATTGTTATTATTTGAAATTTAGTTTTTAATACCTTAGGAATCATATATGCAATAGTAGTATAAAAAATATTATTCTTTGTAATCTTTGGATTGCTTCTAACTTTAATTTTAGATATTTCAAAATCTATCACTTTTACAATAGCATATCAAATAATCTTATTCATGATTTTTTTCTCTACTATATCAATCAAAATATTATCAAGTTTTAGATCACGATGTACCATGTGCATATCATGCAAGTAATACATTCCTTTTTTAATTTGATTTATAATATCAATAAGAAAAATGTAAGATAATTGCTCTTTTTTTTTACAATATGTAATTTAAATTTATTTGCAATAATTCTATTTCCATACATAAAATCTTTTTTAATTATTATTTCAAAAGATTCACCACTTTTATTATTATTACTTTTTATTAAAAAATAATATGTTATTAAGTTGAGATGGCATAAATTTGCTAAAATGGTCACCTCTCTTTTAAAAAACTTGTTATGTCCAACATCTATTTTTTTAATTGTACACAAAACTCCCAACAACTTTGATTTGTAAATTGTACCATAACTTCTATCACTAATACATTTTATGATTTCAAGACTTTTCATGTCTCATGATAGTTTTGAATCATCCCATTCTTCATCTTTTATACAAAGTGGATCTTGTAATCTATATAATAAATGCTTTGCTAATCCATAATATTCAAAATTTACTTTTCTATTTGAATGAATCAACCTCTCATATAGAAAATTAATATCACTTTCTATTTCACCACATATTACAATATTAAAAGTAGAAAATGTGATGTCTTCAAAATTCTTGGAATAATTCTTTAAAATCACATCACTTATTTTATTACAATAATATTTTAAATCCAAACAATAAATGGTATACATATCTATTCACTTACTGAAGCGAATGTATTTAAGATCAATTAGTTCTTATAAAGTAATACTACTAATCTTACACAAAATAAAGTAAGATAAATATAATAGATAATAACATATTATTTAAGCACTTTTGAAAAATAATTTGTTAGTAGCTACATACAAATTAAACAAAAAATTCTAATAGATCAAGCCATTGCAATAATATCATCATATATAAGGAAAAAATATAATAAAAATTCTATAATAGTATAAAGGACTAGTAATTATTGGAGATGATTAATTTAAAGTAATTCTTTTAATTGATATATTCCTAAAAACGTAATTCCTATACATATCTTAAGTGTCTTTAGACATATAATTAAGGTGCTTAAGAAGAAATCATACTCAAAGAAGAAAACTTATAATTCACTCTAGTAATGTCCATTATGTTATTACATCATCTAAGTATGTAATGCATTAATGTACCTATTCTAAATCAAATAATACATTTTATATTAGTAACTTTTTGTCATTTTATCCAAATTTTAAATAATACTTAAAGAAAATGTACTAGAGATTAAGGTGATTAAAAAGCCATTCAAAAACTATTTTTTAATCCAATGAATTATGAATATATCAAGGCTTGAAATTTCATGATAGAAATGGTTAAACAATTAAGTAAGTTAATTTTTTCATATTATCATAAATAAATTATATAATTATTTAAGTCAATATGAAAAAGGTACACAAGTTGAATTAGATATTATGCACAATAAATAGTTTTTATTGAATTGAGTTGCTACCTTATAAAATATTAAGATTTAACATCACTTGCTTAGAACCTCAATGATTCAAAAAATCTAAAATTACATCAAATCAAAAAATAAATTTTCCACAAAAAGAATCCATGTTTGTATTTCCAAATAGCATGATGTAAGGATAACTTGAAAGGAAATTATGAAATATGATTCACCGCACTAGTAGAGCACTTTGCAAAACCAAAGATCAAAAGAACAAGAAAAGAAAAGTGAGAAGACCATACTTAAGAGGCAAAGAAACAAATGGCAAGGAAAGGAATAGGTTCCAATACAAATGGCATGGTGGAAATGGCAGTGATGCATTAGATTGCAAGCATAAGGAAGGAAGGAGTGGCAAGAGTCACAAGAAGAATAAGGAAGAGAAAAATATGTGGTGTCAAGTTGTGACATGATTACATGATGAAAATATGATTAAAAATAAATTTTTAATTAAAAATCTATTATATTAATTCAATAAAAATTTAAAAGATTTTAATAAGGCTTTTATAAAAGTCTCTTAGCCTATTTTCTTGTTTTAATAGCAAGTAGATAAAAGTTAGTTAGTATTTTTACCTTGTAGAATATAAAAACTTTTTTATTGCCTTAGAAAGGCCATAAATTGTTAAAATCAGGGTAGAAGAAGTAAATGGTTGGTATAGTTGATACTAGAATCAAGTTAAAGGTAGAATTGGGCTAAAAAATCCTTAGGATAGATTAGATTGATATCCGAGGGTTGTTTGTTTGTGAGGGAGGATCAAAATCAAATCTTTGGTCACTAAAACAATCGCTTAGGACAAATTAGGATTTCATTCGAAGATCAAAGATTAGAGTTTGAGAGCTAGCTTAAAGCTCTTTTTAGAGGCATAAGGATTATTTTTTTAGGATTTTTGACAATTTAGAAATTATTGTTCAAATGTCAAGGTTTGTATTAGTGATTGGATTTTATATAATATAATTAGAGCTAGCAATTTTGGCTAGTTCAAGCAATTGGTATAGCATGTATGGTTCAAAATTTGATACTGTTTGGATTATTGAGTGTGCTAAGTTTATATGAAACTTTGTAATAATCTAATAGTGTGGTTTAAAGATATCTAGTTTTTAGTACAAGAGGGTTTTAGAAATTGGGAATTTGGGATTGAGTAGGATTTCTATGATATCTAGAGATCTACTAATTGGATCAAGGTTAAATGTGGCATGGTATTGAAAGACTTAAAGAACAAGATGCACACCAATTTTGAGTTAAAGTTAACTGTTGGAGAAGGAGAAATCACTACTGAGATATTTGCTTCACTTTTCAAGTTGGCGGCCAAGTGATATCAATGCAATTTTTGGAGGTTTTCTCACAATCTATAAGTTGGATTGAGCTAAAAATTCTTGAGCATATAGAAGACTTAAATTGACAATTGCATGAAAAATTTTAAATCAAGTAGATAGTAAGATTAGAAGTTACAGCTTGTTAAAGCTCATTGATTAGGATTAAGACTTATAAGAAAAATCTAAATTGCTTAAATATGAAAGTACATAGTAATTAGGATTTATGTATGATTAAGGCTACTAAGAAGAGTATTTTTTAGCACTTTTGAATTGAAATTCGGATTATATTCTTTTCAAATGGGTGAAACCTATTAGGATTTCTTGGATACTTGTGAAACACAACCTCACCTTTCACAACTAGGTATCTGATGCATTCCTAAACAAGACAACATTTAATATAACAATGGAGGAAAGAGGAGTAGGAGGACAAAGAAGAGAGCATGGATGAGAAGGTAGGATAGTGTAGAAGAATGCAATGCAGAGCAAGGTAGAGTTATGAGAAGAGGGAGGACTAGGATTGGGGTTAAGGAGGAGGGAAGGGAGGATTAGGATTAAAGAAAAGAGGAGGGAGGATTAGAGTTAGGAAAGATGGGCATCTTAGAAGCTATCAATGCCACAAGACCGAATGAGGCGCAAGAAGATTGATGATTATATTGTTGCATTTCCATCCAATGTAATAAAGTTTTCATCTTGACTTTCCTCACTTGTTGCGCAATAAATCCTTGCCTTCCAGTGCTTCTACCTACATTCATTGCTTTAATCATGTGCTAATGATTCTATTGCTATTAGAATTGCCAAATCTCTTTGGATCATGATTTGTATATGTTCTTCGTTGCATACATCTACTAAACTGAATTACATTTCAACCCATCATGTATGTCATTCTTTAATCACAATGATATTCTTCTTCCTAATGTTTTTATTGCATTGTACGCCCAACTTAAAACATTCTAAGCTTTCTATAGATTTTGAGGATTTAGAAATTTCTACATTGTTTATGAAGTTGTTATATAAAACAACATACATGCATCCTACATAACGCTCCACTACATAGTATTCTTTCATTGTCCAAAAGAACCAAATGCCAAATGCCACATTATTTATTTGACTTGGTTTAAAAATTTTGAATCAAAATCTTAAAAATTTATGGATTTTGGAAAGACTGATTGTTTTCATCAAAAAATGCTATGAGTTCAATCCTTTCTAGCTACTTTCAAGTTAGTATTATGAAAACAGTGATAATTCAAAAATATGAATCTACACAATTATCAGTGTTAAATGTGTATCTTGGTCAAAAACATCAAATGTAATTAGAAAGTACATTTTCATGTTATTTCGTTATTTGTACGTATGTATTTTAAGTATGTCCGAATGTATGTCCATTATTCGTTTCTAGAAAATTAATAAAATTAAAAAAAAAAAAAAAAAAAAAACACCCACAATTTATTGTCTTTTATAATTAAAAAAAGAAAATTCTCAATTCATTTCTCAGCAAAATTGAAGGAAAGGTCCACCAGGACGTGATTAAAATGGTCGCATCGAGATGCATCCAAACTCACAGTTAGCGGGTACAATGCTGATAATATACTGGTAACAAACGTCTGTGTCACATCTAGTTCTATTAAAGCAAATAGCAATGAAATTCTGGAAGCTCCGAACTCATCTTCTTCGGCCAATCACGCCCTCAGACAGACAGACAGCCTGGTGGTGGAACTGTGAAGGCCATTCGTGAAAAGGGGGTGGCAACGCCGAGGACAACATGCGGCACTGCTTCACTGGCAAATACTCGTGAATGCTTTAGAACCCAGCTGACATACTTCGCCATTTCAGTTAAGAAAAATAACACACACTCAATGAACACAGGCAGCTGCAACAACAGGACCCAAGTCTGCAACGGGACCCAAGTCCTCTAGCCTTTGCCTTTACGAGCCCGAGATTTTGGCATCGACAACTTTGAGTCAACACTGATGCTGTCACCGGACTGGTAGACGTCAAGACGGTTGAGCTCTATGCAAAGAGAGCCTTGCCTG
Source organism: Physcomitrium patens (assembly GCF_059467195.1). Classification (NCBI taxonomy): domain Eukaryota; kingdom Viridiplantae; phylum Streptophyta; class Bryopsida; order Funariales; family Funariaceae; genus Physcomitrium; species Physcomitrium patens. Next base: position 8,056,043 of record NC_143423.1, on the reverse strand, counting down.
CACTAGGAGCACAAAAAGTTGTCAGTGTCCAGACCCCATGCAACAGCTTTTGCACAACTGCAGCATAACTTGCTCTTAACATCTCTGCACACTGTTTTCAGTGCATGTAGTGGAGTTGCTCTGTGTACCTGACCGTGATTTTCCTTGTTCGCTTTGCCGGTGGCGGTTCGTCGCTTCCTGAACCTGATGCAGAAACAGGTGGTTGTCCAGTTTCGACGGAAAGCTCAGAAGCGGTGGAATCCCGGGAGGCCAGGCGGTTCAGTTGGCGGTCGGCTTGATCTGGACGTTCTGCCACTGACCAAGGCTCCGATTGACTGCTCGATGATCCTGTTGGGATTTCAGTTGCACGGGACGTTGCGCAAGGGATGAGTTCGGTTCCTCGTGATGTCTGTTGTCATGGGAATGAAACGTGCGTCAGGAGGTAATGAATAGAATCGCAGAAATCATCATGACATTTCAGTGCATCAGGCATAAACTTCCAATCTCTTCTAATGTTTTCCAAATTGCTAGCTTTTGCAATCTAGATATCAATATACAAGTTCCCAATGCTAGAAAGCGAAGTCAAGCTGGTAATAAGCGCCTTTGCAGAGGTAGTCGAAAAAACAGAGCGACTCAGCGATCCTGTGCTGGCAAGACCACGAAGAGCAGCTAGCCGCAGATTTGTTTGCATCTGTTGCTGCTCCACTTCACATTGAAGCAGCTGCTCAAGCTTAAGCTTGCCGCCATCCGTATGATTTGCTGACATCTCCAGCTCCCTCTGCAGGAGTAACACAACTTTATCATTCAAGCCGCGAAGTGTGTGCGCTATAAGAGATGTCTGTTTAGTAGATGAGCGAGAATAATTACCTCAAGTAAACCAAGAGCAACAGCAGGCTCAGCAATCTTCCAAACTGGATGGTTAGGAAGTGTCGAAGGTCCCTTTCCTACCGCTGGGATTGGCCCGACATTCAGCATTTTGCTCATACCTTTGAACTGCAGCATGCCATTGATTAAAAACAATGTTAAACTAATCCAGCTCTGAAGTGATGTAAACAAAGCTTGATCGGATATTCCACAACTTTTCGCAAAAAAAGGTATTTCCCTTGGAAAACCGCAGTATCGAGGCTTGTAGGGGATCGATAAACTTCTATGAAACAGACACTCGAGAATGAAAATGAAATGATATTACGAACCTCCTCATAGAACACGCCCTCATGAAACATAGAACCCAAAAGTAAGACCACTCACGTAAGTGTGGTTGAGCGCCTCATCCGCCGAGCAGCGCCGATGTGGGGCAAATGCTAACATTCGTTGTAGAAGGTCCAACGCATTGTCATCAACCATTCCTGATAATCGTTTCACAATGTTTCCTGCCTAATAGCAAAGGCACTCTTCCAAATTAATTTTATTTTTACGGCGTTCTATACTGTTGATCGTGATTCCATAAACTAGATCACCCAATGACAAGACAATAAGTTCGGGTTACGAAAGTGTTGATGCAAATCATCAGCGACGTCATCTCCTAGATTAAATCAGTCAATCGCTCTCTCGGTTTCAACAAACGACTGGACAAAGGACATAACTATCTTATATGTGAGCAGAGAAACTCGAGGGAAAGACAAGTGTTTTCAGGATGCGTCAAGAGTTAAGGAAAATCCAACCTGAACAAATATAAAAGAGAGCTGGGAATCTGAGGTCTCACCCTTCCTGGTACCTTCTTCAGGTATGCTCGCCAATGTTCGCCAGGGACACTTTCAATGTCTTTCCAGCAAGGTGTGCCGATTACGTTGAAAATCACATCCAACTGTAACAGAAGGTGTTAGAGACAATTTTGTCTTGCGCTCCTCTACGACCTAGTAGGATCTAAGAACACGTTAAGAGGTACCCACTTAGTGCAGAGCAAGTCAAATTAAAAATAACTTGTTGGCAGATGACTTCGATGAAAATACCTGATCGTGTAGCTCGGAGGAAATGTCGTTGTTGTACGATTCACCCCTTAAAGGCGTGCTTGGCTCTCCGCTGAAGGCGCATTTCACAATGGCGGGGTTAGGTTAAATGACACAATAGGCAGGGCGTTGCAAACCTGGACACTGCGATTGGTGCTTGGGCAAAGTCACGATCATAAAAGCTCTGAATTCTCATCTAGATAAAGAATTTGTGGATTTGTTGCATCGGAAACTGGACCGGAAGCATACCGCACACCGAAAAGAGGCTTGCTTAAACGACCAGAGTGTTGAGGATGACCCTGCCGCATGAGAAGCTCCTGAACCCCATGAGTGTCAAATAGCATGAGATCAAACCAAAATATTACAGATGGACATGCTTTAGAAACCAGTTGTTCAGACAAAGCTAGATCTTAACGCTGAGTTTGATATATTTATCTCCTAGTGCTACCAGGGAGCGTTACACAATAAAATGAAGATTCATGAACATCTATTCAACTACTCTTAATCAGAGAGCTCAGTTGATGTCAATATCTTACCCAAAAGATGCAACCAACTGACCAGCTGAAACAGTTCAATTTTGGAGCGTTAGATACATTTTGGAAAATAGAATAAGAGTTCATGAATGTAAAAAGAAATAATAAATAACAAAAAAAACATGAGTTCGCGTACCTACAGAAGGATTCATAAAGAAAACTAACGTTCATCCGACAAAATCCTTCAAGTTTAGAATAATATTCAGATTCAACAAAATTGGTGTGAATAGAGAGATAAGATTCTAAAATATAAGATGACTTGAGATGATAGAGACACATATCGTAATACCAGGATCGAACTTACACATCAATAGCAGATGTGTACTGGCCTTGCGACATTACCACCTCAGGTGCACGGTGGCTTGGGGTCACTACCTGCACATAGAGAGGAAGGACTTTATAAGTTAATGTCAGCGCGAAATGAGAAATGTGACATGGGCTTCTGTTACCACACCAATGTAGGCATCTCAATAGGATCTAAATGTGCAACTTGGTGGCATAGCCAAGAGTCACCACAGGGCTGGCCTGCAGTAACTCGATTCCCAGGGATACATGCCCGGGGTATTGTTTATTAGGTTACCGTATTGTACAAACTGGAGAAAGCCAGTAACGTTGGTTTCGAAACCATATTTTTGAAACAATGAAGGCCTTTCACAGTTGAGATATAGATCTAGTTCGTCCCAGATGTTGAAAAGAGAGTAGGACGATTTTGTGATGAAAATTCTGAGCAATGACCAACTTTTCGTATCATTGTCACTAATGTGAACATGAAAATTTCAGCTTTGCATCAGCATGGCAAGGTTACCATACAACAAATAAAGCAAGCGACACTGCAGTTCCTTCGTCAAAGACGTTCACTCACAGTCTTGGTGTATTGTCTGGTCAGAACCGGCTTTTTCCTTCGCCCAGTTGGTTTCGCATCCGTGAAGCTTGACGTCTTAAGTGACATAAAAATTAAAATAAAATAAAAAATTATACCGTCAATCACTGTAATAGTCAACTACGACCAATAGTACAGGATATGGATAAACCAAACCTGGACATTCCTTCATGAAGCAGCAACTTTCATGGGGGGTAATTCGGAGAGAGTATTAACCCTAGAATGAGAAAAGCTTGCACGGTCCACGCACCTCAAGGGCGGATCGCGAAAGTCCGAAATCACACAACTTAGATTGAAAGTTTTCTGTCAGCAGCACATTTTCAGACTTGATGTCCCTGTCACAATGACGCCGACACAAGTCTCATGGATGGTACTGTACCCGACTGAACACCAAGATATTCCAAATAGTGATTGCAGTTGACATATAAAATCCAAAATTCAACAAAAAAATAAAAAAATAAAAAATAAAAATAAAAACTATATTCCACAAGTTGAGTTTGAGCTCTGAGAAAGATAGTTTAATCACTTGCCTGTGCCACACATGACAGGAATGCATGTAGTTAACTGATACGAGCAGCTGCCACATGAGTGTTCTAACAGTTTCCGCCGTAATAGGTTCACTTTGACGATACAAATCCCCACTGAATGTTCATAACCCACGCCATTGCATACATTGAGTAATGACATTATATCGAAATTCTATCGTACCTATCTAAAAGTCACCAAAAGTCGCCGTAAGCACCCAGTTCCGCTCTGCACTATATATGTTGCAGAAGCACGTTCAAGATATGGCAACTAAGGTGGAGAATACATGTGGATATCAAGATCATACCGTTCGGCAAATTCAGTGGCGATATACAAGTCCGTTGAGTCTGGTTTCTCCAGATTCTTCGATGTGAAGACGTCCGTCACTGCAACATAAATTTCAATTAGAGTCGATGCGTGAACAAAGACACAGTAATACAGAAACTTGAAAATTGTGTTACTCGAATACAACAGATAAAATGCCCCTCAAAACAAGTCATCTCAATTAAATTTTAAGAATTGAGATGTCCGACACTTTTAGCAGTCTATGCACTCATCCAAGCACGAGGGCGTACATGATATGATATAGGGATGAATGAGCCGCCGCATGATGCACACTTCTCGTAGCACACGTTTAGCCAGTATTTGGCAAAAGAATACATCGGGTACCCTCTGTTGTACATAACAGTAAGGTGAGCACAAACATGAACATAGTATTACTTGGAGAATGCCTCGCCAAAACCGAATGCGAGGTGATTTCAGCTTGACTCAACTTTACAAGTTCGGTGACCTCCCAGGTAGGAAGTTCATCATCCTCCTTGTGCTCATTGCACTCACACTCTCAGCTCACCGAAACAACACACGAAAGACGCTACACACATATCCCTTAATCTATGACAAACAACCACAGCAGCCTCTGATTCCAAAAGCATAAAAGGGAATGGCATCAATTCGCAAGTACATGGAACAGAAACAGATAAAGAAATGGGTGAACAAGGAGTTTAATCCTCACCTTGAGGGCAACAGTTCGACCGAATTGTAGATCTGTCGCGCGACAAACATCGCCATATGATCCTGAGCCAACATGGACTTCCACCTTGTATCGGGGACCCACTGGACACGCAATTTCATGGAATTGGTTCAGGATGAACATTCTTTACAATGCTCATCACAAGCGACTTTTCGAAAACTCAGTCAGAATTTGCAGAATTCTAATATGGATTTCCTGCTCTACAAATGTACTTGCGGTTCAAAGCAACCTATGGCCAATACTTGAGTGTAAAACTAAAACTGGACGCGTATCAATAGACGTACACTCCACAGCTTTGATGTGGAAAGTTATATTTCATGTGAATGGGTCCACACACAACATCATCGGGCACCTACAAAGCCTTCAGACGGTTCATCATTAATAAAAACCATTACTAACTCTTTTTTAAGAAAAACCCAAATTCATATCAGCATGAACAAGACGCAGAGACCCATCTCGCCATCCTGTTAACTGCCTTTAATATTTTTGTTGTATGATCCTAAAATCTGAAGAACGCATCCAGGCATGACCTCGCGAGCTGAAGACAGAATCGCGATGCTCGTCGAGTGCCAGCCGAAGCTAAGAAACGCCACTCCCCATCCATAGTAGTAAACACATAAAGTTCCAAAGGTTTAAGAATATAAAATTAAAAAGACGAGATAGAAATTGAATGGGAGAATTAGCATCATTATTATACTTGCAAATATTATTCTACAACAGAATCCGATCAGGCTGAGATAGAGGAAGACGGCGAAGCTTACCAGACCAGAGCTGTCCGCACACTGCGTAGATGCCCTTGGCGGGGTTGACATCCTCCACATCGCTCCAATCCATCGCACTTTGGAGCTCCGACACAAGAAGCAACCACAACAAGCCACTCACTCCCCCCCGTCCCGTGCACTAGTAGGTCGGCTGCTTAGAACCATGGGTCGAGGTGATGCCAACGCTCTCCGCGTTCTAAATTGCGTCGCATTTGGCGTCCAGTTGTCTCTGCAAAGGCACTCGTCGCAACAGTGGCCGGAACAACATACCCCGACCGCTAGTCGAACAACATCCTTGTCTCTCAAAGCCACTACCATCCCACAGGCATCCTTTGGTCCTTTCGAAACCCGCAAACGACCATCGAATGTTGCATCCTCTGACAAAGCTTTTTGTTTCCCCACTCAGTCAAACGCTTCCCATTGACTCCCTCTCCCCCCCACCACCGGCCTACCTCGCTGCCTAAAACGCCTCCCATGTGAAAATTCTGCACTCAGCCACCGCAGATTCCCGATGCTTACGGTCTTGCAGTCGGTAACCGAGAATAACTGTACGGCGATGACCTTTGTGAACAGGGATAGCTCTGACTGACTGGCGGATGGCGTGCGCTGTGATCTCACTCATTCTCGCACTATACCGAAGCTACTGCAGACTAATCATCTGTCTGTATTCTCGCACCTTTCCCATTTCTGTGAAGATTGATTAGTCTCGTCTTCATGCTCAGGTTAGCGGTAGTTGGTGAGTATCTCGATCGCGCGTTACAGAGCTACCGCGTGTTCACAATTCAGTCCTGGATCTGTCTTGTTCATCCAGTAGGTTAGGTCCTAGACTTATTTGTCTGCACCAACAGTTGCCTGCCACGTAAGGGAGGTTGTCAGCGAGACGTCGGAAAAGTCGACAGCATCAAATCATGGATTTTTGATGGAATCACTCGTTTTGTTTAGATAGTCAACGAATATGTAAACCGCTCTGGCCCATGAGTCTGTTTCATTTCCGAGAGGAAGATTGTCTTGCATCGAACTTTGACACGGTAACCGAGTCCGTAGTAACATTTGCGTCTTCCTGCAGAGACAGTGGCTGTGTTTTGCGAGGTTTTGGCGTGTGCCAGAATTTTTTTGTATGACGCTATCTGGGTGAGGATGTTGAAGGCTGCAGCATCGGTATTGTTGAGGGAATGAGGTTTGCAATAGAGATATTTGTACGATGGGTAAAGATGTATCGTAATCTAGTGGGATTGTAGCGGTGGTGTTGTGGTTTCTAGATATGTGGTTTTGTGCGCTTAGGGATTCGGATTGGGAGTTTTCATTTTCCTGGAGCAATGCGGCGTTGAGTTTCCCGTAGTGGACTTGAATGCTTCGGAGGAGTCTTTTGAACTTTTGATTGCTGATAGACATTTTTGGTAAGAAGATGTTATTGGCGCCTCGGCATTACGAGAACGAAGATTGACAGGGAGATCTGATGACATATACATAAGAGGATATGATTCATACTCCGCGATGGAGAGAGAGCATGGGGGCTGGCAGAGCTTTCGGGTTGTGCGATTGGCTAGAATAAAGGTTTACAAACCCCTCATGCTTACTCTGCGAAGGTATTGTTCCCTATCTTTGAATTCTAGTCTCTAGTTCTCTCTTTTTCGCAGTTTTTGCATTCCATTGATGAGTTTTTGCCTTGGGCACTCAACTCATCCGCAGAGAACGATTTCTGGCATTAACAGAGGGGCTGAACGGACGCAACAGGCCTTCTCGGTAGCTCTCGGCTTGACTCTTGGTGTTTTCCCAATTTGCGGCGTCACAGTAGTATTCTGCTGCGTAGCAGTGGCGCTGCTGGGCACGAAGTGTTAAGGGCCAGCGATAATGCTGGCGAATGTCCTCGCCATTCCCTTACAAATGAGCTTAATTGTACCTTTTCTCCGAGTGGGTGGAAGTGTACTGGGAGCCAGTCTTTTTGCACTGACAAAAGACACTCTCTGGCAGGCCCTCACAGGAAAATCTTCAGGCGAGTTAGTCTTTGCCATTGGGCATGCAATACTGGGCTGGCTAATGTCCAGCCCTTTTCTCTTCATGATGTTGTATGCTTTGCTCCTGCCACTCACTTTGGGGGCGCAGAAACGATTTGGAGGTCGAGATCAGCTGCCAAGTCAAGCTCGTGTTGCTCTAGATTAACTCCACAGACAAGAGAGGAAACCTTTGGAACATTTCCTTTATATGTTGCCGTCGTCTGCAATGCTTTGAATGATAGCCGGTGTAATCGATGCTTCGAAATCCATTCTGTCTGCAGCTAAAACTACACGGCATTTTCTCAGCCAGGGGCCGTATACTCTTTTAAGTCTACATCTCCTTCACAGCCTAGCAGACAGGACCGGCCATCAAGTGGAGAGAAATCAAACTTGCAAGTTTCAATTCAGCAACCCTCCTTACAACAGTAAAAAGATAGCCGTGACTTTCACATTTCCTCATTGTTGAGGCAGAAGGGCGACTTGCTGTAGAAGCCAGGATGTTTTAAGCACTTCCCCATTTCTCAAGAGTTTGGCAATATCTGGGATCTCACCCACCAATGACGAGTTGCTAGAAGTGCACTCTTCAAACAATATCTTCCTCTGGAACTGTCCTTCTCGAGTAATCCAAGCTTCTATTCACCAACTGTGAATAATCATTCACAGTTCCTCTGACAAATCCTCACTCTCATTCCAACTCTACAAAACACTTCATCTGCTGCAATGGTTCACGGTTTCTACACATGATTGTATGTCTTGTGCTTTTGGTTTATCTGGACCCACCTGCCTCATGTCCATCTCTTATCTGTAAGCTTAAGTTGAGTTGCAATCGTGACCTTGTAATCCCCATTTTTTACTTCTCCGATTCATCATTTGGAAACTGTAAATGATGAGTGTGTTTGCTAGCATGTGTAACCAGTGAATGTGAGCCGTCTTTTCTTCACCTTCTCAAACAGTTTCTGATTTGGATCATCTTCTATCCCACTCTTTCATCAACCAACAATTCAATGAGTTAACACTCAAGTGGATTATCTCTTTTTTTTGATAAGACATAAGTTTATCAAAAGTTGCGGATTATCTTCTTGTAAATTAATATTGTTCTTAGTATCTTCTTTGTTCTCAAGTCCCCTCTTTTACTTGTTTTGAGTAATATTAGACATTTATTTTCTAAGTATTATCATGGCATAGCTTCTTGAAATGAAGAGTAGAATGGTACAAATGCAAGAGTAATTGAAGGAGTTACTGCTCTTAATGCATCAACTCAGTTTACCATCACAAGGAGCAATAAGAATGGCAAGAAGTGAAGATATAGATATAATTCGAATTATTTCAACATCTACACCCAATCATGTCTTTTTTCTTACATTGGAACATTCTTTCGATACTAGAGAACTAAGAGTTGCCTTGCTTGAGAAGTTTGATGGTACAAGATCTAAGTTTTGAAGATTTATCAATCAAGTACAACTTGTGATTGAACTTCAATCCCAGAGCTATCCAATTCCAGGATCACAAGTTAGATTCATTGGTACATTTCTTTCAAGTTCAGAATTATTGTGATTTTCATCTTTTCTTAAACAATGAGATCGAAAATTGGATAATTTGGAGGTTTTTTTAGTGGAATTTCAATCCATGTATAGAAAACATGATGTAATTCGTGTTGCAACTAATAAGATTCATATTTTATGACAAGACAATTAATTCATAATATTATATACTTTATAATTTTAACAAGTTGTAACTGATATCAAGTGGGATGATGATGCATTTATTAGTTGATTTCTTTATGGATTATAATATGAGGTAAAGAAATAGATGCTCAACTTAACCGATCCTCAAACATTGATTCAAGCAATTGACTTTCCTATGAAGTGTGACAATTGACTTTTTGAATTTTAATCTAAGAATTGGACAAGTTGGCCTTAATGTTACTATAATTAATTGGCAACACCAACGCCTCTTCAACACATACATTCAAAAGTAGATGATATGTAAATTGATGAGGTATATTTTAAATTTCTTATTGAGCAAGAAAAGATTCATCGCCATCAAGAAGGATTGTGCTTATATTGTGGAGAACCTAAGCTTACTACTCAACATTATCCAAACAAGTAATGCAATTATAAAATGAGGAGTAGAAATGTCAAAATAGACAATATATTGAAAAATTAGTTTGTCAAGCTATAATAGAGACTGTTTGGCTTAAACCTTGTACAATATCTAATGAAAGTCTTATTCTCTCTTTAAAATCCTCTCTTTGTTTTACATTAAATATTATTTTAGGACCTATACATTACAAAGTCTATGCCTTATTAGATTCAAGAACCTCAACGTGTTTCTTAGATAAAGAATTTACTAAAAGACTTAACATATCTTTAGTAAGGAAAATTAAACTTGTTCACATAAAAATCATAAATGGTTTTTTGTTGTCTTCCAGAGATGTACTCACAAAATCCTTTCCATAGAAGTAATAATTAATTATCATAATAGCTTTATAATATTTAATATTATTAGATCTCTCTCTAATCCAATCATTTTAGGTTTATCATGGTTAAAAAAATACAACTCTCGAATAAAGTAGATTTCTCGTAATCTTGAATTTTTTAAAAGTATAACTAAGAGTGTAGTTAATCAAATAAAAAATCACAAGTCTAATACAATTAAATCTATATTTGTAGATGCAAAAGCTTTCTTATATGCTATAAAAAAAAGATCACCTTATGTCATTTATGCCACATATGTTATAAATGGTGCAAAGACTTCAAGTGGTATTCTAAGTCAATATTAGGATTTTCAAGATATATTTGAAAAAAAGAATGTGGATACTCTTCCAAAACATCGTCTCTATAACTGTTTAATTGACCTTTAAGTAGGAGCATAATCGCTATTTGGACTAATCTACAATTTATCACAAAATGAGTTCGCCGAATTCAAGGAATATATTGAAGAAAATCTAGCCAAGAATTTCATACGCCATTCCAAATCTCCAGCAAGAGCCTCAATTCTATTTGTGAAGAAAAAAGATGGATCATTGCGGACGTGAATTAATTATCAAAGATTCAATAAGATCACCATCAAGAACAGGTATCTACTACTTTTAATATTTAGACTTCTTGATTAGTTGAATCAAGCTAAGATCTATACAAAAATAGATCTACAAGGAGCATATAATCTAATAGACATCAAAGTATGAGATTAATAGAAGACTACATTTTAAACCAGGTATGAACATTTTGAATATAATGTCATGCCTTTTAGACTTATAAATGCATCAATAGCTTTTCAACATCTTATGGATGATGTTTTTTGAGAGTTTTTGGACAATTTTATTGTTTGTTATCTAGACGACATCTTGATCTATTCTAAGAATACAAAAGAACATGAACTTCATGTTCATCGTGTATTACAAAAATTAAGAAATGAGAGACTCTATGCCAAGATAAAAAAGTATGTATTCCACACTACTTAAGTTGATTTCTTAGATTATATCATTTTAAATGATGGATTTATGATGGATCCTAAAAAAGTTCAAACTATTATGAATTTGAAGATCCCAAAAACGGTCCGAGATGTCCAATGTTTTTTAGAATTTGTCAATTACTATTGGATCTTCATCAAGGATTTCTCTCAAATCATAGCTCCACTTACACATTTGATTTGTAAAGACAAACTTCCATAGAATCAAGAAGCGGAAGCAACATTTGAAGCTTTAAAGACAATCTTTGTTTCTATACCAATCTTGCATTCTTTAAAGAAACATATACATCAAACTTTGCTTTGAGTGATGTATTATTACAAATGGAAATAGATGATAAACTTCATCGAATAGCTTTTTATTCCAAAAAACTTTCAACTACCAAGATTAACTATGAGATCCAAGATAAAGAACTTCTTACAATTATGGATTCTTTCCAAGCATGGTGTCATTATTTAGAAGGCATTTCTAATCTAGTTACTATGTATATAGATCACAAGAACCTCAAGTATTTCATGTCAGCTCATGTTTTGAATTGTCACAAGGCTCGTTGGAGCATGTCTTTATCAAGATTTGAATTCAATATTATTTATCGGCCAAAAAAATAATAAGGTTTGCTTGATGCTCTTTTTAGACATTCTTATCTTACTTCTAAAGAAAGAGATGCAACTTTTGATCAACAAAAGATAATTTTATTAAAGCCAAAATAATTTCATCTTTGAATAGTGAAATCAATATTGATTATTGATTCAGCTTTTTTCAAACAAATTCAATCAAGTATGTCCTTTGATCTTCTTCTTTATGATACCAAGAATACTTCTTCTAAGTCTTGTGATATTTTTAAGTTTGAATTCAAGAAAAACCTATTTTATTTCAAAAGATGCCTATAAATGCCAAAATAAGAAGCACATTTATGTGTTCTTTAAGCACGTCACGACTTTCTAGTAACAAGATATTTTGGATACAATAAGACTCTGGAGCTAATATCTAGGGATTTTTGGTGGTCGCAAATGTGGAAGACTATAAAAGACTTTGTTCAATTGTATGATATTTGTTCAAGATCAAAAACTCCTCGGTATCGACTTTATGGACTTCTTCAATCATTATCTATTCTAGAACAACCATGGTCTTCTATTTCTATGGATTTTATTATGAATCTTCTAATCTCAAGATCGTATGGTTTTATATTTGTTATAATAGCTTATTTTATCAAAATGGCATATTTTGTACCATACACAAAATATATCACATATGAAAAAATTGCTAAGCTTTTTTTTGACAATATCTATCGATATCATGGATTGCCAAAAGATATTATATCGGATAAGGGGATTCAATTTATATTAAGATTTTGGAGAACTCTTTTTAAGATTTTAAAGGTGGACATAAAAATTTCTTTAATCTTTCATCTTCAAACTGATGAATAGACAAAGTGCGTAAATCAAGTTTTGGAGCAATACTTAAGATATACCATCAATTATTAATAAGAAAATTATAAAACCCTCTTGCCATTGGCAGAGTTTGCTTATAATAATACAATGAATTTTTCTATATAATAAATATTTTTTTTTATTAATTATGGTTACCATCCATAACTTGATACTTTTAACTTTTCAAAAGTTGATAATCATACGGTAGAAGGTTTGGCAAATCATTTGTCAAAGCTACATTCAACAATAAAGGTGCAATTAAATGAAGTTCAAAAATTACAAAAGATTAATGTTGATGCCTATCAAAAAGAACAACCACAATTCAATGTAGATGACAAGATATCGTTGCTTTATAGTAATATCAAGATTACTTGTTCTTGTGATAAGTTGGACTACCACAGGCTTTGAACTTTTCTTATTTATAGATAAATCAATTCAATTGCTTATCGATAACATCTACAAGAGGCAATAAAGATCCATCGTGTCTTCTACATGTTTTTTCTTGAATCATACAAGACTATGAATATACCAAGAAGAAAAAAAGCTTCACCTCCTGCTATAGAAGTAGACAATAATGAAGAGTTTGAAGTGGAAGAAGTTCTAGACTTAAGGCGGTGCTGAAATAAATTAGAATATCTTATCTATTGGCATAGATATGATATTAGTGAATACACATAGGAGCTAGTAAAGAATCTTGCAAACATAGCAAAGGTAGTGGAGGCTTTTCATCAATGACATCCATCTAAACTAAGATGAAGAACAGTATATCTTTGCTATAAAAGAAACAATTGTTTAGAAAAAATTGTATTCTATCTTCTATCTTTCATTGTGGCTTTTGTGTATTTGTAATGTTAAAAAGATGAAGAACCAACAACGAGCAGATTCAACTCAAAAGCTTTCATTTACAGACTTACTAGATGAGACATTATAATTGTTACAACTTTTAAGACGACAAAATTGAGATGAAGATCCTCAACAACTATCCTTCCTCAAATAGATGGTGAGATAGATTGTGTTTGATTTCATGACTTTGGAAGAGACTTTTGATGTTTGGTGATTTTATTATAGGTAAAAACAACTCCTCATGGTGCTCCAAATGTTTTGTTTGAAAGAAGTTATGAAGGCCTCAACAATGATCAAATTATAGGGTGGTCTTTTCGCCTTACTATGAGACACTATTAATGGTTGAAAGGGCCTATCAACTATCTTCAAAGAGAACAAAGATCAGAGTATGTGGCAAATATAATTTGTCACATTTTGGATTTCCTCAACATATGAAGACTGCTCCACATGGAACTCGTCCTTAGAAGGGGGGATAATGTCATGGACATACACATAATAAAAATAAATAAAAGTAAGTTAATTCCATAATATCTTCTACAAAAGCTTCCTAGAAGCTTTATAAATGCTACTTTGACTTTATAGGTGTCTATAATTGACTTTTTAGGTTAGAAACATGGTCAACAAATTGGCCATGTGCCACATATGTTAATAGCTTAAAGAACAAGCTAACTATGTGGCCTACATGTAAAAAACTTATCTTGTAATCTAAGGCATGTATCTTGTAAAGTCAACACATATTAGAGGTTGTATAGAACATTGTCCCATAGCTCCTAGTTACATAGTACATATAGAGGCAAGAGTAAAGCCCTCTTCACTTTTGTCAACTCTTTTCTTGTTTCTACTCTAGATTTAAGAGTCTCTAATTTCTTTGTCTTTTGGTAATAACCATTCTAATTTCTTTTTAATATACATACTACTTCATTGCTATTTTTTCACTTTTCTTTTAATACTAATTTTCCAAATTTATGCATCTTCTTCTAGTTCATATCCTTGACACATGATACATACAAGTATTTAAAATCAAATGAAACATGATATAAATAAATGGATCACATGAATTTTTGAAAGATTATATTACATGATCTAATGAGACTTATTACATCATTTCTAAATATTTGTTTTGTAAAATGAATTTGTAAATTCTATATATAAACGTCACTAAGAATCTTTGATATTGTAATTGCTACAGATAGACCAATTCAAATGTTTCTTTTTACCATGAAAAAACCCAAATTTATGTCAAAGTATACAAATTCAAAAGTGTGTGCAAAGTACTTAAATACTAACAAAACTAAAAACATGTGCAATGTTGAACATATTAAAACAATACAGATTACATGGAGGATACTGACTAGACACCACACAATTTAGAGTTCGACAGAGTGAGGTTAGCAATGTATAAAAAATATATATAATCCTGTCTTGTCCCTAGTACAACTACTACTACTATTACTGCTACAAGAAATGTGCATAATCCTTCTCAGAAAGGAATATGTTTTGCAGGCTGGGTTTGTTTATGAGAGCCATGTGATCCCGACACATCCCAACGGTGTGAAGAAGAAGGGTGCTGGAACCATCGCCATAGCCCCTCCCTCGCCCTTCTTGGCATCACCTTGCTGCACTTCGTCTTGGCGCCACGGCGCTGGCATCGCTGTTTCTTCGCATTCCACTGGTTACAGTGGTGGAGAGTATTCAAGGATCTCAAAAAGACTTTGTCTTGCCGCGTTATTATCGAGTTCATGAATATGCGTTTTTGGGTCAGCAGTTGAGAGTTCCATGAGGCTGAGTTTGTGAGTATGTGGCCTTTGTGAGCGGGACTGGAAGCTTTGGGTCGGTTTCTGTTTAGCGTTACGCGCTCTGGGTGGATTTCGCAATAGGGTGGAAGGGCGTTGTTGGTCCTAGAGGAAGGTGGTCGGTAAGAACAGTGCGCATTTCGCAGGAGGGATCGGTAGGTGTCAATGGTGTCTGTGAGAACTGCAGCAGCTCCGAGAGTGTGGAGGGTTTTACTGATGGGAGCTTGTGGGGCATTGTTGACTGGCGTTGTGGTCACTGATATTCTATGGAATATGTCATTGGCGTCAATGTTTTATAGCACCCACGTTTCTGACGCCCAATCGCTCTCTTTGCCCCCCATGGCAGTGACGACCTCTCTTGTAAGGAAACACCCCACCTTATGAATTTTGGAACAGCTTGGTTCTTGCAGCATCGTTTTAGCTTTAGAAGTGGCTATGGTGTCCATTGTTAATTTACAGATTATGGATCTGTAGAACAGTCCAATTTGAGGTTGCGTGTAACTTGTGCATGTATGTGAACGTCGTGCGACCGTACCGATAAGGTGGTTTTCAGAATGAGCTTGGAAATGAAGATGACGAGAAAGTTCGTCTTCCGTTAGCTTGGGAGGAAGCGGCTGAAGCACCCGTGGCACGCTTGGACGGCGCAGCAGTGCAGATTGCACATCATCTCTACGTGTTTGCAGGCTATGCCACCATTGATGAGGTTGTCCTTCGGCTCTAACCTTAGTAAGTTCATCAGCACGCACACCGTAATTATCTCCATAGTTAACATTCTAACAGTAATGTCCCGTAATATACATACTCTCACAAATTGCTTAGAAGAATATAAAGTGAGCTTCACAGAGACATATTCTGTTGCGATTTCTGAAGATGATTTATACGAGGAATGATTGAAATAGTCAACTTCCTCGAGACGTGATGCACAGCGGTAGCTGAAAGCACTTACTACGAAAATGTGGGCAGGTTCATACGCACGTAGATGTGTATAATTTGAAGAGCAATACTTGGGAGACGAGTTTTGCTATTCCAGGAGCGATGGCTCACTCTCACGTGGGCATGGCAACTGATCAGCGCTTCATCTACATTGTGAGCGGGCAGTTTGGATCACAATGTAGCAATCCAACTGCACGGAACTTTGTGCTGGACACTCAAACAAGGGCTTGGACCCAGTTTCTTCCCCTTCCAGACCCCAGGTACCCTCTAAGGAAGGGCTGATTGTGAATGAAATTGAAAGTGTCATTCACCAGCTCTTGAATACTCGACTTGAATCTCTTTGTCCCATCTACCAATTTGCTCATTCAGATCAACTTCCCCAAGTGCTTTCACATTTTGGGTTGTGGGTTCGTTGTGGAATGTCGATTAGATATGCCCCAGCAACACAGCTGTGGAATGGAAGATTGCATGTTCTGGGAGGAAGCAAAGAGGACCGTCAACAACCTGCCAGTGAACATTGGAGCATTGCTGTACGTGATGGCAAGGCCTTGGAAGCTGAATGGAGAGAAGAGGTTCCTATTCCACGGGGTGGCCCACACAGGTGACTGTCTTCTGTCAATTTTCTTCGTAAGTCATTCACTCTTTCGAGAACAATATCAGTTTGCGGGTTTACCTTCCGTTTATTTGCAGATCACATTGCCTATTTGATCTGCAAATTCTGGTGTCCATTTACAAAATGCTATAGTTGCTAAAACCATGCATTACTTCTCCTCCCTGCTCAATAATACATTGATGCTGTCCTGCATGTTTTCACTCTCAATCTCATTTTACTTAATTAACAATTCGTAATTGTGCAAATCTCAGGTTGACAGAACTGGGATGTTTCAAACATCTTCATGAACCTAGGTGATAAGATTTCCTTGCAAGCTTAGACCAGTAGGGGGGGAATTCTACTGTCATTTCTCAATCAACCTGGTTCATCATCCTTCGGATGAGCATAACTTTGCAGGGCATGTGTGGTGGTAGAAAATGACCTTTACGTCATAGGTGGCCAGGAGGGCGACTTCAAAGCAAAACCTGCCTCTCCAAATTTCAAGTGTTCACGACAGAAGGAGGTATAGTGGAGAATCTGGCACAGCTCAACCCCGTACTGCAACACATCTCCAGGCTTCAAACAGTAAATGATATGTTGTTGCCGTGTTAAATGCGAGCCATCAGTCGGTGTCCATTTTGTCAGAATTATTGACAAGCTGTACAACAGGTGGTTTATGGAGATGTGTACATGTTGGAAAAGGATGCAACCAGATGGACAAAACTGATGCCAGTGCCCAAGCCAATTTCGCACATTGAGTTTGCATGGGTCACGTTCAATCAATCCATTGTTATCATCGGTGGGTCCACCATGAACAATCCTGCAACCAAGAAGATGGTGTTACTTGGAGACATTTTCCAATTCAACACACAAAAGAAAGTACGTGCAAATATGCTTCGACGTCTCTTCTTTTTTTTCTTTTTTTCTTTTCTTTTGAGTTTTCTCGTGTAGCTTTGATGGATTCTTCTGTTCTTAAATGAACTGAATTCTGGTGCTGTTTTGGTTACAGGTATGGATAAGTTTGGGGCAGATGCCTTACAAAGGTAAAACAGTTTTGGCTGCTTATTGGGAAGGATGGCTTTATTTTACTTCAGGACAACGAGACAAGGGGCAATCGGATCCAGAGCCCAAGAGAATCATGGCAAAAACATGGAAAACTAAGTTGGAAATTTAAGGATTACAAATCATTATTATGATTATTATTAATAATAATATTCTTGGTTTCTGAACATCGCAACACAATTTCGAAAGTGAAATTACAAAGCTTACGATAGCATTTAATGTTGTATTAAAACTGTTTTTTAAGCTTGAACTTTAGATCAATAATTTTGCAAGTATGCCAAAAGTGTCAAAAAGTGAAAATTATTCCAAATAAAGAGTTTAAAATTTACTTGAATCATAGTGTTATGATATATATATATATATAAGTTTTTTCAATAATTTGCATCAATGATGGTTTATTTCTTAAAATGCTTTGATGGTTTGGATTTTTCTGTCTAAAAAGAATATTCATAGGATCCAAAAATATATTATCTTGAAAGCATGAGATTATGCATTGTTTCAAGTTTCAACTATTGGAAATTTTAAAAATAACAACATATAAGTGAAGATGACATAAGAAGAAATAATGTTAAAAAAAAAATATATATATATATATATATATATAAATCATAACAATATAGTGTTGGAATTAGAAAATTTTGAATAATTCAAGCAGTAAATGAAAAAATAACTTATCTGAAGTATGATCACAAATTTCAAGATTATATGGTTTGTCAAAATATTTTTTTTAAAAAAATATGTATGATATTATCTATATATATATTCTTATTGTATAAAATAATAAATTCAATCAAAATGAATTATATCAATTTATCATATATATATATATATATATATATATATATCAAACTAATAAATTTCCTATTGCCAATCAATTTAAAATATGATGTTGAAGTAAAAGTGAAAGTAGAATAAATTACCTTGTGGAAGATATTATCTAAGGTAAGTTACTAATGGTCAAAGGGTTGACTCTTAATATATAGAAAGAGCATCCTATGGATATAAGATGAGGTCAAGGACCAAGAGTCAAAGTCTAAAGGATAAAGTATGAACTAGGGAATATTCATAAATAATGTAAGAGTAATTAGTGTTTGGCATAGGAGACCTTTGTGGTTAGTAAGATGCCAAAGGATCCAAAGACCATAGGATACCCTCAAGGTACGTTAGATATTAAAGGATTCTGGGACCAAGGATCATGTGTGTAAAAGTCAATGAGAGGAAGTTATCTTGTAGGGCAACAACTACAACCTATAAGTATTGAGTGTTAGAAGTGAGAGATATCTTACTCTATACTCTCTTTGTATATAACCTTGTTGGTGCTATGTGTTGTGACTTCAAAGTTCTATTTCTTCTATAGGTTATGGGCCCACTCACCTTTAGTTGTGAGTTTTGAAGTTCTTTGAAGTTGTTTTATTGTTATGAAGAGTAGATCTTATGGTTGTTGCTGATGTTAGAGTTTGGTATCTTCTAAATCTCTTTTTGCATCTAGTTCTTGATGTAGTTATGCACTTACTTGTTATTAAGTATACTTATGGTCTTGGAGATTATTATACACTTTAGAATGTTGTTTTAGAACAATAGTGGTGTATTTTTTTGCTGACCTACCTCATTATTACACTAACATTGAATTTTCATGTGCTTAAGTTCCTAATAGATCTTCTTATAATCATAAGAGGTGTTATGAGACATTAGAGGTGATAAAAGAGTAGCAAAGCTTGTATGAGAGTTTTTTGATAGTGTGTAAGACTTATGAGAAGTCTTATAAGTGAAGTTGAGAGTGATCAAAGAGTGAAATCACTAGTTTACTCACAAAGAGGGCATTTTGGAATTCTAAGGCAGCAATACCTTCTTGTTGATTTTGAAAGTTCTACCTTCTCTTTTCTTGATTTTCTTTAATACATCCCTTCTTTAGACATGGCTTCAAGTGAAGGTGAGGGTTTGAGAGTGATTGAGAAGTTTAGAGGTGACAACTTCTACCATTGGAAGAAGAAAATTGAGCTTTTGCTGACTTCATTGGACCTTTGGGACATTATTCATGAAAGTGAAGAGCCTCCTAGTGATGATGCTGATGTCAAGGTGAAGAAAGAGTACAAACGACGTGAAAGAAAGTCTTTTGGCATGATTGCAATAAATCTTGATGATGCCAACTTTTCACATGTAATTGCTTGCAATGGACTAGCAGAAGCATGGAAGACTCTTTGCAACATCTATGAAAGTAGAAACCTTCCTAATATTCTATGGACAAGGAGAAAGTTCTTAATGGTAAAGATGGAAGAAGGAGATGATCTAATGGCTCATGTCAATAAGATAAAAGTACTTGCAAACCAACTAGTAGTTGTTGATACGCCAATCGATAATAGAGAAATTGTGTTGACATTGCTCATGAGACTTCCCAAGTCCTATAGCTACCTCATTATGGCATTGGAGTCCATCAACATGAAGGAGCTTACCATGAATTATGTCACATCAAGACTTGCACATGAAGTAACGAAGAGGAAAGAAAAGAAGCTTTAAAGTGATGATTCAGCTCTATTCTCAAGACAAGGCAAAGGTAGCTTTCCACACCAACATGATAATTCAAAAAGTAACATAAAGAATTACTATATTTGTAGAAAATCAGGTCATTTTGCTAGAAATTGCTACAAGGCCAAGAGATGAGATAAGGAAAATACAAATAATGCTAGCGATAGTTTTGATGGAGATGATTATGCTTTCATGGCAAGTGAAGGAGCCTCCATGGTTGCCATGTCTAAGTGGATTATAGATTCGGATGCCACTAAGTACATGACACCATACAAGTGTTCATTTGACACTTATGAAGCAATTCCAGCAACAAAAGTATGGTTGGAAGATAATAGTATGGTGTAAGTCATTGGAATTGGCTCCATTGTGGTGGAGATTGTGGTGAAGGACCAAATCAAGAGGATCAGATTGAAAGAAGTCTTACATGTGCCAAAAATGAAGAAGAACCTTCTTTTAGTGAGCAAACTTTTATCACATGGTTGTAAAGTTTAATTTGACATGGATGGATGTATTGTAAAGACATTGAGTGGACAACATGTTGCCAAAGGCCTTAGAGATGGCAACCTCTACTTCATCAATTGTAAGAAGGTGAATGGAGTTGAAGTGGCAGCATATGCTGATTTTCTACAAAATCATGACAAGTTTGATATTTGGCATCAACGACTTGGTCATTTGAATGCCAAAAGTATGAAGGAGCTCCAATCTATAGTAAGTGGCTTGGACCTTGGTCAATTCAGCCACAATGCTATGATACTTGCTTGTGAAGGTTGTATCCAAGGCAAACAACAAAAGGCTTCATTTCTAAGTAGAATTGCAACACATGCAAGCAAATTATTGGAGATGGTTCATTCTGATGTTTGTAGACCAATGAAGACACCATCAATTAGAGGAGCAAGGTACTTTATGACATTTATTGATGATTTCTCAAAAAAGGTGTGAATATACATCATTAAAGCCAAGAGTGAGTGTTTCTCAAGGTTTAAAGAATGGATGTCCAACAAGTGCACTGACATCAATGACTCTCCAAGAAGCTTGGAGTGGCAAGAAATCTTATGTTTCATACATGAGGATCTTTGGATGCATTGCTTATGCAAAGGTATCAGATTCCATGAGGTCTAAACTTGATGCAAAGAGTAAAAAATGTGTATTTGTTAGATATTGTAAAGGTACCAAAGCATATAGGCTTATGTATTTAGAAACCAAGAAAATCATTAAAAGTCATGATGTAGAGTTTTTGGAGTGCAAGAATACTTATGAGCACTTGGAGATGTGTCCAAGTGGGAGTAATGGTGTGTTTGTAGACACATCTTTAAATCTACCAATGAAAGAAGAAGAAGAAGATGATGATGATACTGAAGATGGTGGAATTTCAAATCAAGATGAAGAATCAATGAAGGTAGATCATGAGGTGCCTACTATTGCTAAAACTAGCAATGAAGACAATCAAGATGTTGAAGATGATGATGGTGATGATGAGTACCAATCTTTGAGTGTGAAGAAACAAGTTTTAAGAGAAAAGAAGATTGCAAGAGCTATTGGAGTGGATGAAGGTGAATCTTCATCAAGTGAAAGGAGATA
The DNA here is from genome assembly GCF_059467195.1 of Physcomitrium patens. Classification (NCBI taxonomy): domain Eukaryota; kingdom Viridiplantae; phylum Streptophyta; class Bryopsida; order Funariales; family Funariaceae; genus Physcomitrium; species Physcomitrium patens. Next base: position 8,034,172 of record NC_143423.1, on the reverse strand, counting down.
TCCTTTAAGACATCGAAAACAATTTGGTGCATGGTGGAAGAATCACACCTTTCTTCAAGTAAGTGAAAAACATGTCAATGTTGCACTTCTTGCTGATCCATTGAGTTTGTATGATACAATGAAGTCCACGGATGCTATGAAGTGGGAGAATGCTATGAAAGAAGAGTACAAATCACTCATGGACAATGGAACATGGGAATTGACTCAACTTCCACCAAATCGATCTTCAATTGGTTGTAAGTAGGTGTTTAGAACCAAAAGGGATACAATGGGCAATGTTGTGAAATACAAAGCTAGGTTGGTTGCCAAAGGATATCCAGAAGTTGTTGGAGTTGATTTCAATAAGACATTTGCTCAAGTGGCCAAATTCACCACCATTAGAACTATTGTCGCAATTGGGACAACAATGGACTTGGAGATGCATCAAATAGATGTGAAGACGGCTTTCTTGAATGAAACGTTGGAAAAAGACATCTACATGGATCAACTTCAAGGATTTGTTGAAGATGGCAAATAAGACCTTGTTTGTAAGTTGAAGAAATCCTTGTATGGGCTGAAGCAATCTCTAAGGACTGTTGAGGTAAAAGATAAAGATGTTGAGATAAATAGGTAATAGTAAAAGTAGAATAAGTTATCTTGTAGAAAATATTCTCTTAGGTAAGTTGCTAATGGTCAAAGGCAACTAAGGACTAAGTGGCGGCTAGGGTCTCGACATGCGGCTAGGGTCTCGACATGCGGCTAGGTTTAATGTCTCGACAGATGGTTAGGTTTAGAGTCTCGAGAGGCGGTTAAGTTTAGGATCTCGAGTGGCGGCTAGTTATAGATGAATGTGGATGAAGTCTATATATATTGGATGTGAACTCTGATTATAAATAACGGGTGTTGGAAGTAAGAGTCATGTCATTCCACACTTCTCTTATGTGCAACCTTGCTGATTTCTACTTACTTGTGTTATGCTTATAGTATTTCTTTAATAGGTTATGGGCCCACTCACTCTCTGTTGTGCTATTCAAGTAAGTTGAAGTCATTTTCTCTTTGTTGCTTTTGTGTGGATTAGATCTTATGGTATTTGTTGATGTTAGATTTGTTGGTATAAGGAGGCTATTGGTATTAAACTTATACATCTCTAACATTGCTTTGTAGGTTCTTATCTCCTTGCTTTGTGAGGTTAAGACTTTGTAGAAAGACTTTGATAGTGTCTTTTGAGTTGGTGAAGTTTCTTCATTATCCTTGAGTGTTTTAATGAGAAAGTGATTAAGATGAGTGATTGTGAGTTCCATGAGGGTGCAATTACTTGTAGAAAGCTTCACAAGTTGAGTTGAAAGTGTTTTCAGTGAGATACCAGTCTTTTGTTCATAACAGGGCATTCTAAGATTCTGCTAGTACAAACTTCGTTTGGTGACTTTAAGCTTTTAGAGACTCCTTCTCTCATATTTTTTGATACACTCCTCCTTAGACATGGCTTCTAGTGAGGGTGAAGGTTTGAGAGTGATTGAGAAGTTTAGAGGCAACAATTTCTACCATTGGAAGGTCAAAATGGAGCTTTTGTTGGCGTCTTTGGACCTTTGGGACATTATAGATGAGAGTGAAGACCATCCAAGCATAGATGCAAGCCCTAAGGACCACAAGGACTTCAAAAGACGTGAAAAGAAGGCTTTTGGCATGATTGCCACCAATTTGGATGAAGCCAACTTTTTTCACATTATCCATTGCAAAGGACCAGCGGAAGCATGGAAGACACTTTGCAACATATATGAGAGCAAGAACTTATCCAACATCCTCTTCACAAGAAGGAAATTCTTCACTTGTAAGATGGAAGAAGGTGAAGACCTCATGGCACATGTTAATAAGGTAAAGGCTCTTGCAAATCAACTCGCAATTGTGGACAAGCCTTTAGAGGATGGTGATATTGTCATGACTCTCCTCATGAGTCTTCCCGAGTCCTACAACTACCTCATTGTGGCATTGGAGTCTTTGAGGTTGAAAGAGCTTACAATGGACTATGTGATATCAAGACTTGCACATGAAGTAACTAAAAGGAAAGAGAAGGAGCATCAAAGTGAAGATTCAGCTCACTTCTCAAGACAAGGCAAAGGTACCTATTCCAACCAACGTGAAAATGTGAGAAGCAATGCAAGAACTTGCTTCATTTGTGGAAAACCGGATCATTTTGCACGAAATTACTATAAGGCCAAGAAAGAAAATAGAGAAAATGCTAACAATGCATGTAATGAAGTTGGTGGAGATGATTATGCATTCATGGCAAATGAAGGCACATCTATGGCTACCATGTCCAAATGGATCATTGATTCGGGTGCTACCAAGCACATGACTCCATACAAGTGTTCATTTGACACTTATGAGACTATTCCAACAACAAAAGTATGGTTAGGAGATAATGGCATGGTGCAAGCCATTGGAATTGGCTCCATTGTGGTAGAGATTGTTCTGAAGAATCAAATGAAGAAGATCAGATTGAAAGAAGTGTTATATGTGCCAAAGATGAAGAAAAACCTTCTTTCGATGAATAAACTTGTTTCTCATGGTTGTAAGGTGCAATTTGATATGAATGGATGCTTTGTGAAGACAATGGATGGAGATAATTTTTTGAAAGGCTTTAGAGATGGCAATCTTTACTTCATCAATTGTAAGAAGGTGAATGGAGTTGAAGTGGCGGCATTTGCTGAATTTCCACAAGATCAAGTCAAGTTTGGCATTTGGCATCAACGCCTTAGTCATTTGAACGCCAAAAGTATAAAGGAGCTCCAATCCATGGTTAGTGGCTTAGATCTTGGTCAATCATGCACAAATCTTACTTGTGAAGGTTGTATTCAAGGCAAACAACAAAGAGCCTCATTTCTAAGTGGAATTGCAACACGTGCAACCAAATCGTTGGAGATTGTGTATTCTGATGTTTGTGGACCTATGAAGATACCATCAATGGCAGGATCAAGGTACTTTGTTACATTTATTGATGACTTTTCAAGGAAGGTGTGGATTTTCTTCCTTAAATCCAAGAGTGAATGCTTTTCAAAGTTTAAGGAATTTAAGGCACTTGTGAAGAAGCAATGTGAGTGCAAGATCAAGGTGTTGCGTACAGACAATGGAGGTACCAAGACATATAGGCTAATGTGTTTGGATACCAAGAAGATTATCAAAAGTCGTGATGTTGAATTTATGGAGCATAAAAGTGCTTGTGAGCACTTGGAGATGTATCCAAGTGGGAGTAATGGTGTATTTGTGGACACATCTTTAATTTCAGCAACGAAAGAAGAAGAAGAAGATGAAGACAATGAAGATAGTGGAGATTTGAATCAACATGAAGAACCAAAGAGGATGAAGAAGAAGAAGAAGAAAGTGTATACAATTGGTATGACAAACAATGAAGAAGTTGAAGATGATGATGATGATGAGGAATACCAACCTTTGAGTGAGAAAAGACAAGGTTCAAAAGAAAAGAAGGTTGGAAAGCATCAAGGTGAATCTTCTTCAAATGATAGAAGATATCCTACAAGAAAAAGAAGACAACGTGGTGAATGGTGGAAGGACCACATCTTTCCTCAAGTAAGTGAAGAACATGCAAATGTTGTACTCCTTGCTGATCCATTGAATATATATGATGCTATGAAGTCTACGAATGCGTTGAAGTGGGAGGAGGCTATGGAAGAAGAGTATAAATCTCTCATGAACAATGGAACATGGGAATTGACTCAACTTCTACCAAATCGATCTTCAATTGGTTGTAAGTGGGTGTTTAGAACCAAGAGAGATGCAATAGGTGATATTGTGAGATATAAGGCAAGGCTAGTTGCCAAAGGATACTCACAAGTTGCTGGTATTGATTTCAATGAGACATTTGCTCCCATGGCTAAGTTCACCACCATTAGAACCATTGTGGCAATTGGGGCAGCAATGGACTTGGAGATGCATCAAATGGATGTGAAGGCGGCTTTCTCGAATGGAGAGTTGGAAGAAGACATCTACATGGATCAACCTCAAGGATTTGTAGAAGAAGGCAAGCAACATCTTGTTTGTAAGTTGAAGAAATCCTTGTATGGACTCAAGCAATCTCCAAGGGTATGGTATCAAAGAATTGACACATTCTTTGTTAATGAGGGATTCCAAAGAAGTGAGGCTGACCATTCTATGTATGTGATACAATCAAAAGAGTTCTTGATGATTGTTATTCTTTATGTAGATGATTTAATCATCTTAATCAATACTCTAAAGATGATGGATTGGTTGAAGGCAGAGTTAGAAAAGGAATATGAGATGAGTGATTTGGGAGAGCTTCACTATTGCTTAGAAGTGGAATTTGTAAGAAATCGTGCTAACAAGACCATCACAATGAGCCAAAGGAAGTACATTGAAGGAATGTTGAAACGATTCAACATGGAGGATTGCAAGCCTATTGGAACAGCTTTGGAGTCCAATTTGAAGTTGATGAAGCTCACGGATGAAGAGTTTGCACAAGTTGAAAGCCAAATGCAAGGTGTTCCATACAAGGCAGCAGTTGGGTCACTCATGTATGCAATAGTTGGTACAAGGATGGATCTTGCTTATGCAGTGAGTGTCGTAAGTCAACACATGTCAAAAGCAGGACCACTTCATTGGATAACCATCAAGAGGATCATGAGGCGGTCAACAACGGGCTATGTATTCTTTGTTGGAGTGGGAGCAATTTCATGGAATTGCAAGAGGCAACCCACAATTGCAAGGTCCACAATGGAAGCGGAGTACATGGCAGCAAGCCATGGTGCAATGGAAGCAACATGGATAAGGTAAGTTTTGGAGGACATTCGACTTGTGCAATTGGAAGCAACTCTATTGAATTGTGACAATCAAGGATGCCTTGCTTTTGCAAAGAATCCAAAGCACCATTCAAGAACGAAGCACATTGATATTCAACATCACTTTATAAGAGAGAAGTCTTATGTGCAACCTTGCTGATTTCTACTTACTTGTGTTATGCTTATAGTATTTCTTTAATAAGGACATGGTACCAACATATTGATACATCCTTTGTGAATGAAAGGTTTATAAGGAGTAAAGTTGATCATTCATTATATGTGATGCAATCAAAAGAGTTTATATTGTTTGTCATCCTCTATGTTGATGATTTAATCATCTCAATCAATGCTATGAAGATGATGGATTGGTTGAAAGCAAAATTAGAAAAAAAAAAATATGAGATGAGTGATTTGGGAGAGGTTCACTATTGTTTAGGAGTGGAGTTTGTGAGAGATCGTGCTAAGAAGACCATTACAATGAATCAAAGTAAGTACATTGAAGAGGTGTTGAAACGATTCAACATGGAGGAGTGTAAGCCTATTGGAATATCTTTGGAGGTCAATTTGAGGTTGATGAAGCTCACGGAAGAAGAGTTTGCTGAAGTTGAAGGACAAATATAAGGTGTTCCATACAAAGCAACAATGGACTCACTAATATATATAATGATTGGCACAAGAGTGGATCTTGCATATGCGGTGAGTGTTGTAAGTCAACACATGTCAAAGGCTGGACTAATCTATTGGGCAACCATCAAAAGGATCATGAGGTACTTAAAATATACTTTGAACTTCAAATTATGTCTTAGAGGTCATAACATTACTATGCATGATTATTGTGATGCAGATTGGATTGGAGATACAAATTATAGAAGGTCAACAATGGGATATGTATTCTTTGTTGGAGTGGGAGCAATTTCATGGAATTGTAAAAGACAACCAACAATTGCAAAGTCAATAATGGAAGCGGAGTATATGGCAGCAAGCCATGGTGCAATGGAGGCAATATGGCTAAGACAACTTTTAGAGGACATTAGAGATGTGCAAATGGAAGCAACTCGAATGAAGTGTGACAATCAAGGATGTCTTGCATTTGCAAAGAATCCAAAGCATCATTCAAGGACCAAGCACATTGACATTCAACATCACTTCATAAGAGAAAAGATTGAAATGGGAGTGATTGATATGAAGTATTGTGTAACAGAAGACATGCTTGCTGATTTGTTGATAAAAGCATTAGTAAAGGATAGACATCACATGTTGACAAAGGCATTAGGATTAAAAGTCTTTTGACCAATAGTAAAGTGGGAGTGTTGAAATAAAAGTGAAAGTAGAATAAATTACCTTATGGAGGATATTACCTAAGATAAGTTGCTAATGGTCAAAGGATTGACTCTTGGTATATAGAAAGAGCATCCTATGGATATAGGATGAGGTCAAGGACCAAGAGTCAAAGTCTAGAGGATAAAGTATGAACTAGGGAATATCCATAAATAATATAAGAGTAATTAGTGTTTGGCATAGGAGACCTTTGTGGTTAGTAAGATGCCAAAGGATCCAAAGACTATATGATACCCTCGAGGTACGTTAGATACCAAAGGATTCTAGGACCAAGGATCATGTGTGTAAAATTCAATGAGTGGAAGTTGTCTTGTAGGGCAGCAACTACAACCTATAAGTATTGGGTGTTAGAAGTGAGAGATATCTTATTCCATACTCTCTTTATGTATAACCTTGCTGGTGCTATGTGTTGTGACTTCAAAATTCTATTTCTTCAATATATGAAATACTAGTTAGAATTAACTGACCCTTTTGAGCAGAAACAAAATATTTACAAACTTGAATGTTTATACTCAATGTAATTTTTTTTCCTATCTCATCAAGTAATATGTTTCGCACGAGTTATAAATTGTTTGCAACTTATGCAAAACCATATATGTTGCTATTAATTAATTGATTGATTTCTTTATGTTTTTCATAACAATTCATCCATACATGCATAAAATGGTGTCAGTAACTAACATAACTATCAACGTTAGAATGGAAAACAAAAGCTGTATATCATTGTTTGAGAGTTGCCTCAAGTTTATCTAAATAAATGGTTTGTAATAATAATAATAAAAAAATATTTAAATGCAACCATTAGAAGAGTAAGTATTGCTGGCAGTACACATGGTCACAGACAATGGTATAAAGATGGAGTAGACGATTACCATTTTAAAAAAAGAAAAGAATAGACAATGTTTGGCGATATACTCTCCAACTATTTTGATCAATGCCATTTAAACAAGATATACCACACAAAAATGTTTATAAAGCCATTTAAAGTAGCAGAATACATGAAAGTGACAAGCTTAGTGCTACCATTTGTGGGTGGCATAATAGTTGTATGCACGGAGTAGATTTATAATGAAGTTACATGTAAAGGAATTATAACAAAGAGAAGATGAGAGAGGATTTGGAGAAGAGAAGTGGAGAGGAAGGGGATTGGTGAGGAGGCTCGGGGATCCGAGGTTCGGAAGAGGCTCGGAGGGAGGGCGTATCGGGGAAAGGGGAATGGAATAGACCAAAGCGAAGGGAAAGGCGGCCTAAGGAGGGGGAATGGGAAAGGGGGGGGGGATTGGACTTGCATTGCGTGTCCGGGCTGTGCTGATCTTCCTCGTCCTCTTCCTCTCCCATGCAGCAGCAACAGCAGGCAGCATCATCCCCCCCTCCCCCCCCCCCTGTTGCCCAAAAGCTTCCCACTTATAATTAATAACACCCATTCGGCGGTATAAATCGCGTGGGACGAGGGAACGCACTCTCATGTCCCCCCCCCCCCCCCCCTTCGCCTCCCTGCCCTCACCTCGCCGACGGGCACTCCCAATCACGCCGAACGAGACAACGGGAACGGGAATGGGGAACCAACGAACAGAACGAACCACCGGAAGGAAGGATCAGTGGGGAACCAACTGCGTCGTCTTCATCTGCAAGAGGAGGAAGAAGAGGAGGTGGAGTAGCCAGCCAGGCTGCCCCGCTGCCCACTGCCCGCTTCTAGCTGGCTTGCTGTCTCTGTGTCGTTGTTGTTGTGTGCTGCTGCTGATGCTTGTTGCCATCGTCTCACTTGCTCGGGTTCCGGTGCCCGCGCCTCCTCCTCCCCGTTCTCGCTGCGGGTGCTACGCGAGTCCTTCGTCGTTGCTGAATTCTGCATCTGCAGATCTTCGTTTCGTGTGCCGTGATTCAATATATTTTGCATCTGGCGTTTCTGCAGTGTGGCTTGCTCTTTTTCTGTCTGATTCGGGTTGACTCTCTGAGGCCTTGGGAGTGAGGAGAGAGAGAGAGAGGGAGAGACTGTTGCTCATTGAGACTGATCGTCGACTCGATCTCGAGCTGAGGTTTCGTGGAGGCTTTGGCGGAATAGTTGTGCTTAGGTGGTTTGGAGGTAATGATTCGCGATATACATATATATATATATATATATATTTTTGTCGTGGGAGGTCTGTGTTGTAACTTTAGGTGCAAGTTTGTTGTGCGTAGGTGATTCAGATTTTCGGTGTGCCTCGTGAGTTGTGTATGTCGTTGCACTTCCTCGCATGTTGATTTTTTATTTGTTCTACTTCTTTGTTTTTCTTTTTTCATTTATCACTTTTTCATTTTTGTTCATTTTGTTTTTGTTGGAAGCATAGTCGTCCTGTTTTAAGAGGTTTTACGAGGTTGAGCTTGGAGATAGAGTGGCGCATGGTTTTTGAACTTTGTGTGGGCTATCCCATGTGGATAGCCGCTGTGGAAGAAAAGCCTCTCCAGATTTTTAGTTGAAAGGACAGCTTCAAGTTCACGTCGAATTTTTGCACCTTGTAATAAAAGATAGAGATGTTACAGGGAACGGTGCAAGCTTCGTTGCTTCAATGAATTTTTTTCTGTCCTCACTTGATTGAATCTACGTCCTGCGTAATTTCCAGAACGGTTTTTATGTTTTTTTTTAATTTTTTTTAATATTTTGTCGTCTTATGTGCAATGGAACAATTTAAAATTGCAGGGGATTTAGCGTCAGCATTTGCCGAAGACTGTGCAAGAGTTCTTGGGTTCTCATCTACTATGTTCATGTTCCGCTTACAAGGAGTGTGAAAGTTTTGGTTGAAGCGTTCAAAACGTTGGGAAAGTGGCTTGTGATTAGGGTTGAGTTTGTTGCGGGGCATTTCGCTGTTGCGGGCACGCAGAAAGGAGTTGGAAAATGTAGCGTTGGTCCAAGCTTAATAACTTCGTATTCATCGTATCGGAGCTGGCACTTGCTGCGTAGATCTTGGAGAGTAACTGTGGTTGTATTTCGAATCGCTTTTTTTCTTTTTTAGGCTTTAGGGGAGGCTACACACATCTGTGTATGAAGATGACGTGGTCTTATTTATATATAGATAGAAGGAAAATTGGTGGACCAGAATAAGTCACCTATCCCGGTATTGGATCACTATGAAGAATTATAGAGAAGTTTTTGCAGTTCTCGATTTCTCAAGGCATTAGGGTTGTGGATTATGCCTTCGCACAAGCGTTATCAAGGAATGCGGGCCTTCTGGCATGGCTGATGGAAGAAGCAGCCCATGCATTGGCAGATATTGTAGAACGGGTGACCTCGTGGATCCCTCGCCTTGGCAGCAGGGAGGATGAGGCTACAGTCATGTCTCGAGATTTTTGGATGCCCGATCGAAGCTGTCGCATGTGCTATGAATGCGATTCTCAGTTCACAATCTTTAATCGGCGACATCACTGTCGAATTTGCGGCCGCGTCTTTTGTGGAAGATGTACCCTCAATACCATCCCGGCCTCTTTCAGCCCTCGCAGTGGCCACGACGAAAACGAGCGAGTCCGTGTATGCAACTTTTGTTTCAAGCTCCGGAGTGAGCAAGAATATACCGATCGCGTCATTCTTGCTGTGGACTCGCCAACAAGTCAAACTTTGAGTCCGTCGGAGCCAGGGTACAATTTCAACACGGCATCAGGCTCAACTAGCAAGACACCTTCTGGGAATCATGATACCTACTCTCCCAGACCTCTCCCTTCACCCGATGGCAATATTGCGGAATTAGAGGCTCCTGTGGATGGGAACCCTGCTTGTGCATTATGCATGAACACTCAACCTGTTAGTACTGTGTGTCTTCATGGGCAATCAAGGGATCAAGCTTCAAGTCTCTATGAGTTTTGCAGGTCAGCGATTTTATTATCGTTTTTAATGACAATAGCACTGCTGAAAGTGCTTTGAACGTTGAGGAGGGTCTTGGAGATGAAGGTCTTTTGTTGGTGAGAACGTTCTTCAGAGAGGCATCGAATCTTGAGATTTTGGTGGTAATTACCATTTTTTCTTGCCAAGTGTTTTCTTGCTGCCACATAAATCTGGGTTTATGCAGGAGTGATGACGAGGAGGATCAAGGTCAGAAGACTGAAAGAGATCTTTATGATGAGGATGATAGCGTTCTGGACCTGGACTACGCGGATGGGCGTGGGAAATTGCAAACCTCTAACGATGGTTCTCATAATGTGGGAGGAATTCCTGTGATGGTCGATAAAGTCCGCGGTAGCAGGTGTGAAGCTCGATATGGTGCGACCATCGTTTACGGGTTTGTGTAGAGTGTGGATTCTGGTAGTATAATGATTTAAAGCTAGCTTCCAGGCATTCGATTGTCTTAGGAGGCATGGCTTGGAAATATGACGTTCCTGTCCTCTTGTTAGATGCTCATTTTGATATGTTCTCGTTTCTTATCATCATCATTTTAATAATGTTAATAATCACAGCAGTTTGAGTTGTGATAATCTCACAGCTTTAGTACGATAAGCTGAACCTACATGGAATAAAGGCTTGATAATAAGGTGGTTGAGAAGCGCGTGTAGTTTCAGATAGCACTTGACTTTCAGTTTTATTTATTTATTTATTTATTTGGTATTACTATCATTATTTAACATATTCTATATTAAGCTACCTTACCCGACGTCGTGGACAGGGATGTCGATGGGGAGACTTCTGTAATGTGGAGAAGTGCTCAATCGTGTGATGATATTGAGAGCCTTGATGGGATTCTCAATGAACCCCCTATGTACGAGGAAGAGCCTCTTGTGTCACCTGTTCCAAATGAGATTGACCATCCAAGTTTTGATTACGAGAGTAACGGGGTTATCTGGGTTCCGCCGCCTCCCGAAGATGTTGATGAAACTGAAATGAGCTTGGTAAGCTATGCAAAGAATTACACGTTTTGTGTCTCGGAAGTTGGTTAGAGAGGGATGTGAAGCATGTTGTAGCTTTACTGACTTCAGACATGCCTGTGATCGCATTAACGATTTCTTGGGGTATGGAACATTTTGATGATGGATGTAGCGGGAAGATGGTAATTTACGCTACTGTTTCGAAGTTCAAACTTCAAAGTGCGTAACTAGAAATTAGTTCACAGTTCTCTTGCTTCTTGAAGCGGATATTGTTTCTGATCTTTCAGTTCGCACACATTTTTACACGCATTTCTAAGGTTATGGATATCGACATCTTCTCTGCCTTGAACTTTTTTAAATATATTGCAACTCGCATCTTTTAGCAAAGATCCTTAGGCTGCTCAATTCTGTATTCTGAATTTCACTGGAAGTCTATTATAAATGATAAGTTGGTTTAGTGTGTCATATTCACGTGAATTCATCTCTGGAAATGCCGAAAGCCCGCTGCCTTTTCTTGACAAAAGTGAAGGCAAGGATGAGGAGCGGTTTTCGTGATTTTTCTTTCTAAAAGAACTCTTCATTCATTTTCCTCTTTCTTGTTTGCAAGTTCAGGTCGATGAGGATGACGATGATGTTGAGTGGGTGCCGCGAATGCCTGGGAGTGTCAGCAGCAGTGAGAATAGGAGCAAGGCAGCAATGCGGGCCATAGTTGATGGTCATTTCAGAGCCCTTGTTGCCCAGCTTCTTATTGCAGAAGATGTGCGGGTATGTGCTCTATATATGCAGCACTTCGTCTTTTTCTTACACTATTATTCATATTATATATTAAGGTAGTTCTGCAATATCACTTTCTGAACAAGCGAAGATTTTATCCTAAACAGGTGGTTCGAATTGGATATGATTGAAGTAATTCTGCACCGGATACATAGCTTGTTGTAACAGAAGTAGCATAGAGTTTTATGACTTGCATAAATTCATAAATTTTATGATTTAGTTTTCATTGTTGAAGCTACAAATGTTAACACTTCACTGCTCTAGCAGTTTAGAGGAGGCCCAAGCAGCTGGTTGGAAATTGTAAGTACGTTGTCGTTACAAGCTGCCAGTCTTGTTAAACCGGATACAAGTAAAGGAGGTGGAATGGATCCAGGTGGCTATGTGAAGGTCAAATGTATAGCCTCTGGACGGCGCGAAGATAGGTAAAAAGATCGTTTTTACATGTTTTTGATATAAACAACCCTCACTTGGGACTAGCACACGGTCACTTTATATTTGAGTATTCCTGAATTTCAAGGATCAGTATTTACCATTACCGACTACGTACATGTGGCAGTTAATATTTCAGCTTCTTTCAGAACTAAACTGTAGTTTTATGTCTTTTAAAAATCTAAGAACAGAAAACTCACTAAAATTGATGAAGTCTTTATCTAAGAGTGATGGAGCTCAAACTAACATCGCCGTCATTGTATGTTGTTGAGCAGCACGGTCGTAAAGGGTATTGTATGTCATAAAAATGTGCAAAATCGACGCATGCAATCTCGTTTCAAGAACCCTCGTCTTCTTTTACTGGGTGGGGCTTTGGAGTATCACCGTGTTTCTAATCAACTTTCATCTCTTGATACTTTGCTACAACAGGTTTGTACATCTGAAGAGATCTGGAGTGAGTTTGAGGACATATTATGGAACTTTTCATGTGTTCTGGTTGAGTTATGAGGTTACTCATTTTGTCCAGCTGTAGCTAGCACTATACGCTTTTTCTAACGACAAAATCACGTGGTTTTATTTAAAGACCTTCAGCTAACGGTTTACAAGTGCAACCGTTAGCCGTATTTAACATCACATTTTTGCAGGAGAGGGATCATCTCAGCATGACTGTTGCCCGTATTGAAGCCCACCACCCTCATGTTCTCTTGGTGGAGAAAACGGTGTCAAGATATGCGCAGGACAAGTTGTTGGAGAAAGAAATTTCAGTTGTTTTGAATGTCAAGAGGCCACTTTTGGACCGCATTTCTCGGTGTACTGGAGCTCAGGTCAGTCTTGAACCTACTTGTTTTTTCCCGTAATCTAGCACTCCCTGAGTTTGTAATGTATTAGAATACAACGAAAGAATCCGATTACATTTACTTATAACATGGAGCCTGGGTCTGAGGCATTTACTGGTTATTCAAATATTGCAGATAGTTGCTTCTCCAGAATATCTTATGGCGCCTACTCATGGTCAATGTGAACTGTTTCACATTGAAAAATTTGTAGAGGAGCATGACTATAAAGGTCAGGGAGGTAGACCAGGTCCAAAGTATCTTATGTTTTTTGAAGGATGCCCAAGACCTTTGGGTTGCACAGTTCTTCTACGAGGCGCAACTACAGAAGAACTGAAGAGTGTGAAGAAGGTAGTGCAGTTTGCTGTATTTGCTGCTTATCATCTGGCATTAGAGACGTCGTTCTTGGCGGACGAGGGTGCTACATTACCTGAACTTTCACTTTCATCTCCAGTGAGCTCGGTTCAAGGCACACAACGGGGATCGGATAGACCAGTTTCCTCCATGTCGAGCATCACCGGCCGCCCATTGTCTGGACATCCTCTTGTAAGCATTGTTCCTTGTGCATGATTGTCTCGATGCCTGGATCGCTTACCTTCACGATTACTATTTGTTAACTAAGGGTCATGCTTGTCTTTTACAATGAAGACTTCAGCATTTAACTTTGTTGTTTTTACGATGTTGTTCCAATGAGACTTGCAGCTGCACGCTCTAGGTTACCGATGCTGGATAAGTGGATGACAAGCAGTGCTTTGCAGTTGATGATGCTCTATTCATGTGGCGTTGTTTGTGTTTGGAATAGGTGTACTTTCGTTTGCAGAAGTATTTTAAAGGTGAATACATTATTTCCAATACCAGCACTGGGAACTCATAACGGAGGATGTATTAATTTACCTTGTCCTTTTTGTTCGTTTGCTTCTTGTTTATTAGGCACCTAACACTCAATCTCATCAGCAAGGCAAGAAGTCCCAATCGTCATTACCAACTAAAGCTTCGATAGGAGATGTTCCAGATGCCCTCTCCAATCCTGCTTTGGGTGGTGTAGAGAATAAACCCGAAATGTACAATTTTCCTGTTTCTCAGGCAGTTTCAGGTACCAGACCATCATTTTATATTAATATGGAGCCTCATCCGGGATCCAAGAATGTGAAACAGAACACGTCTGATACATCATGGGTAGGTTCCCGCATTTCTTGTGTTATTATTTGTCTTAGTTGAGCTTGTTGTTCAACCTCATGACGTGTACCCAAGCATCATTTCATTTTAGGTGCAGAGTTATATTATTTATATCTTATTTTACGTTGTAGTGCTGCTCAAATGAATAAGTAATATTTTGTTCTTATTATTGTTTTTAGGATATAGCTGGTCGTAGCTGCATTTTTTTTATGGATCTAATTGAAAGCATGAGAGATCTTTGTCTTACAATTAAAGTTTTAGTTGCAAACTGCATTCCAGTAGAAGATACTTGTTTCTGTAGGTCCTAGAATATGTTCTCTGACTCGTCTTTGACGTGAACAGGACAAAAGAGCAGTCATGCAGCTCTCTTCCGCTGGAGACCTGCGCCAACAAGACCTACCGTCTGAGCTGGAGAATACGAAGGATGTTAATGAAAGTTCTACCGCTCAGGGGACTGTGACGAAGGATGACTTCCCTCCACCATTGGCAGATCATCAGAGTATCTTGGTCTCTCTATCAAGTCGATGCTTGCGCAAAGGAAGCGTTTGTGAGCGTCCCCACTTAAAGCGTATCAAGTACTACGGAAGCTCTGATAAACCTCTTGGAAAGTTCTTAAAGGATTCTCTTTTCAATGTGGTGAGTTTTCGAATTTTTCTCGACTTCTACTTATCGTTTTAGTGCTCTATTTCGGAATTCTTCCAGCTTATGGAACTGGGGTCAAGTGACCAATAAACCATGGTAATTTATTATCTTTTTATATTGTAGTAGAATTTCAACGATGTTCTATATCAAGTATTTGTAATTCTTAAACCACTAAGAATTGTGTGCGTCTCTACAGAGCAGCAGTTGTGGTTCTTGCGAGGAGCCGCTGGATTCGCATGTTCATTGCTATACACATCGCCAAGGGAGTTTGACTATTTCTGTGCAACGACTAAGGGATACTGAGCTGCCAGGGGAGAAAGATGGGAGGATATGGATGTGGCATCGATGTCTTCGTTGTCCACGAACAGATGGTGTTCCTCCAGCAACTAGAAGGCTTGTAATGTCAGATGCAGCTTGGGGCCTTTCTTTTGGCAAGTTTTTGGAACTTAGTTTCTCAAACCATGCTGCGGCCAGCCGTGCTGCAGCTTGTGGCCACTCTTTGCATAGAGATTGTCTCAGATTTTATGGGTACAGTACACTAGCTCCTTTTTCTGAGCATTATCCGAAATTTCTGCATTATTTTAGGCTTCAGTACTGGTTCAGTATTTTCTGCATTCTGAATTTTGAGTAGTGTAGCATTGCTCAAATGGGAACTGTATCCTAATGTGTAATCATTAATTGAAGTCGCAAGATAGTAGCCCAATTTTGCATTTGCAACATTACTGGCTCTTTTTTGGTGGATTCAGGTGTGGCAGCTTTGTGGCTTGCTTTAAATATGCGACTATCAACCTCCACTCTGTGGCTGTTCCTCCTCCGCAGCTAGAATTTCACAATCCTAAGCAGCAGGGCTGGCTACTTAATGAAGCAAATGAGGTATTCGAATTTTGAAATTTCAAAATGCATGAAGCGTCATGCATCCAATTCGTCTCCGTAATTCAGTTACTTGTCACATAAAGAGTGTTACCTAGTGCTTGGAGTCACTTGTTTTGCTTCTTCTCTCATCTCGAGTTGTGTGCGACGCTGTTATTGGTATGGTGGTGTTGCACCATGACATCTAGAAGTGCTAGTGTGCGTGATAGGAGTGATAGTTTCTCACTTCACTAATGTGGGCTCTGAAACAGGTCGCAAATAAATCAGATCTAGTATTTGCAGAGATTTTTAATGCCATAGGTGTTCTTGGGGAAAAGATAGCAAGCTCGAAGTTCTTGTACTCCAGTGCCAAGCTCTCTGAAGCTAGGCGGCAGCTTGTGGAGTTGGAAAGCTTGTTGCAGAAAGAGAAAGCGGAGGTTGAGGTAAGTCATCCAATCTATTATGAACGCGATACAGCTTGGAGAAAGCGCCCATCCACTTACTGGTGATTCGCCGGGTACACGTTATTTCAGTTTTTTCGCTTAGGAATCTAGTGTTCTGTTGTGGGTAGTTATACTAACGACAATTTCTTTGTTATGTTTTCGTTGGAATACCGTTTTGCAGACACTATTACACATGGCTGCACCGTTGTCTGCCCCGCTGGTGGCAGACATTCTAGCTCTTAATAAGATCAGACATCACCTAGCAGAAACTTCTGCTGCCTGGGAAGAATGTCTTTCTAAACTCTCCAGCTCTCTGAATGTGCGACCGCAGATGAGGAACTCTGATCCAGGTTTTCTTGATTCAACATTGTTGCTTTCTAAAATTGGCAATACTTCATTCGGAAGGTTCAGGGATCTAGAGGTTAACTCTACAGCGAAGGAAGAGCCAATATCGAGTTCAAACTCAGATATGGGATATCGAAAAGAGCAAGAGCAATCTGACAATTCCACCGGAGGAAAAGTAGAACAGATAGCTCACAAGCAGCAGAATGTGGAAGATACTTCGGAGGCCAGCGTTGAGTCTGCTAGTACTGGTGAAGAAATGTTCAGGCTTTTTACCCCTTCGGTGGCCGCTGACGCTCTTGATGCTCAATCTACAATAACCTCCGTCTCTGGTGTTCACCCGTTATTGCTTGATGAGCTTGATGAAAGTTCGGGAACAGATTATGTGAGCTCAATAGGTCTCTCCAAACAATTTTCAACTCCATTTTCTTTTCCTGGTGTCCTCGAAGACTTGGCAAGTGCAGAAAGCGGGGAACCACTCCAAGAGGGTTTCAGGATAGGCAGCACTCCAAGAGGTATACTACTATTATTAATTCACCTCGCTCCGTGATTTCACTTAAAATCATCGCATTAGTTTATCTTGCTTGTATGAGGACCAGAATGTTCATTCAACGTGGTTATGTATCTTTTCATGTTGGCGCATGAATTATTGTTTTTTAATCGTTGGCGGAGCCTTGAAGTGTGACGTATCAATTTTAAACAATGTTGTGTGTGTGCAGTTTTGGCAAGCCTCAACTGTCCAGATGAAGTAGATTCAAGTTTGGTTTGTTCATTACCTGAGGGCTTTAGCCCTGCCACTACAGATTCTGAAAACCTCGAAGGGGTCTGGCCAGAAAGTTCCAGCAGCGTGGATGTCTCTAATATGCAGGGAAGCGTAGGTCTTCACAAAGTCATATCTGCTCCTGGAAAGATGGAGAGTGTTGGCAATGAATTCTCGAAAGAGATGTCTTTGATAGGCAGCGGAGATATTCTTTTGCAAGACAAAGAATTGGTCGAGAAAAGTGACGCGACCTTGCAACCAAACGTTCCAACATCCCCATTAAGGTCTAGCTTCAAGAACAAAGAGTTACCTGAGGAATTTGCAGGTGTTGGTGCTGGATCATTGTCTAATCTGTACAGCAAAAACGTGTATAGCCATCCCGGATCAACTCAGAGTAGTATTGCAGGATCTCCACCAAGGGCAATCCCATCAACACCTATGATTGTTTCTCTTACGGGACATCTCTATGTATCTGGTGCAGCACGGCTCTCTCTTCCACACGGTGTCAATAACACTGCAATTAGTGTCCATGATGATGAACCAACAAGCATCATTGCATATGCGCTTCTCACCCCAAAATACCATGTAAGTGAATGTAGTGCAATGTACTACCATTCCGTACTAGCTGCTGATTGCTTCAGTGCTTATCGTACCACATTGTTTATCCTTGCAGCTATGTCCTGTAATTTCAAATGTAGTCCTTTCATAAATGTTTATCAAATTTCCTACATTGAATAAGTTGGAATCACTTTTCCTTATTGCAGGCAGAGCTTGGAGAAGCGGTTGCAGAGAATGACAAAGAAAAACCCAAAGAAAAGTTTCGAGAAAATGAGGAGAACGAGACTGGAGACTTCGCAGGTATGATAGACTCAATCCATCAAATGGAGGAGTCCACCGCGAGCATCGACGTAGAAAATGATATGATTCTCAAAGAGAAGCTTCTGAGAAGCGCTTCTGTGGAAGTACTGGCACCAAGCAAGAAGAGAGATGTCAAGGTGGCGTTCACAGACTCTAAAGAAAGCGGGAAAGTTGAGTTCCGTGTCACTTGCTATTATGCAAAACAATTTGATGAGCTTAGGAAAAAGTGCTGTGGAGGAGATATGGATTATATACGCTCAATGAGCAGATGCAAGAAGTGGGGAGCTCACGGAGGGAAAAGCAATGTGTTTTTTGCTAAGACCATGGATGATCGATTTGTTGTGAAACAAGTGACGAGCACTGAGAAAATATCTTTCTTGGGCTTCGCTCCACAATACTTCAATTATCTCACCGAGTCTCTCAACTCTGGGAGTCCTACATGTCTTGCGAAGATTGTCGGACTGTACAGGGTGGGCCACATCTTCAATTTTAACATTTCTGATTATTTGCCAGTATTCCGAGCTTTTTAGATTTCTTTTTGTCTGTGCTGGTTCTTACTTTATCGGAACGTCGTTGGCAGGTGTCAGTGAGGCAACCCAAAGGAAATAAAGAGCTCGACTTACTTGTAATGGAGAATCTTCTCTATGCACGCAATGTGAGCCGCCTCTATGATCTGAAAGGATCTGTGCGATCAAGATATAATTCCGACCTCACAGGAAACAACAAGGTGCTGCTGGATGAAAACTTGTTGGAGATGATGCCAACTTCTCCAATTTTTGTCAGCAACAAAGCTAAGCGTTTGCTTGAAAGGGCTGTTTGGAATGACACAGCTTTCCTTGCGGTGAGTAATGGCAGACGACATTGTACATTGTATATCGAATTGATAACATGTTTTTAATCGGTCTGAATCTCACGTCATGTCTGCACTTTCTAAACCATTTAATACATCTCAGTTGTGACCTTTGTTTTCGTTCTTGGAGTTATAATTCTACGATGCCTAGGTGATCACCTTCTGTGCACCTGTGGTTTGAAGCGGTAGTGTCTTGGGTGAATTGGGTTGACCCCCTCTTTTGACGTGACCATCTTCTAACATCGTATTGTTAATTGGATGGTGCCACAGGGAGTACACGTAATGGATTATTCTCTGCTTGTTGGTGTGGATGAAGAGCGACAAGAGTTAGTACTAGGTATAATTGATTTTATTCGCCAATATACGTGGGATAAACATCTGGAGACCTGGGTGAAAGCATCTGGTATACTTGGTGGTCCTAAAAATGCAGCACCAACTGTAATCTCACCATTACAGTACAAGAAGAGATTCCGTAAGGCAATGTCGACTTACTTCGTCATGGTGCCTGATCAGTGGAGCCCTAGTCCTTCACTGATGGGACATGCCCGGACTAGCGAGTTGGCTTTGTCAAATGATGGGACAAAGTAATAGAGCAGACGTTGCTTGGGAAATAGTGACGAGGACGGTGGCTGTTTCACCTTGCCTTCTTTAGCATCTGTAATTTACCTTTTCTAAAGAGTCATCTAAGATAGCACTGGCTCTCACCTTGCAACATGATTCTTTACTTCCGGCTCACATTTGAAACTTACGGGTCGTCGTTCTCCTGTTTTTTTTCTTTTTCTTTTTTTTAACATAAACTTTCGAACTCATATGTTGGTAGAACGCATGAACCATGATATATTTTTGAAGGATTATTGAGTGATGGGATTTCTACTCTACGCAGTGGTTTTCTTGAAAAATTTGGTTTTTGTTTAAGACAGGCCACTCATCCCTGTATTTATTTCGTACAGTAGGTGATAAAATGCCCATAAAGGATCTGAATGCAATTCCTCAACACAAGGAGTAGAATTTTATATTTTCAAAGATTCTGACCACCAATACGTGTCTTTGATTGATATGATTTTATAATTTCAAATACAATGAAAGAAAATTTTACAAGTAAAAAAGAAAAGATATAATATTTATTAATATATAATGATGTATTTTGTATGACCTGTAAATCTTTAACACAGATGGGAATTTGAAAAAAAATAGTCAAAATGTGTATTATAAATGTTAAAATAATACTATTTCAAATGTTATTTGTCACATCACATATGTTTGTTTGTTTGTTTTTTTGTTTTACTCAATATCCAAATTGCATGTTCATGTACTATGTGATTAAATGACATTTAATTTTTAACACAATATATTTATAAAACATGAAATTTCAAATTGGCTTTTTGGAATTTACTGGATATTAAGTAGTATATTCTAAAGCTCAAATTTATTCCTATTTTCCATTTAAAAAAATAAAAAACACGACTTAAAATTAAGTGTGAAAACAAAACGAAGATTTTCATTTTGAGTTCTACATTTTTAATAATGAAATAAAGTACGTTTTAAATTTTCATATTGCTTTCATTAATTTTAAGCAAAATTTAAAGATTTTTAGAAGTACAAATATTTTCTAAACTGTTTGAATTAAGAATTTTCGTATGTTGAATTCTAGATACAGATTATATTTTCTTTGTCCTTTTCTTTCCTTTTTGGTAAAAGTGTGTTAGGTTTTAACAGAAAGTTATTTTAAATATAAATAAGCAAGAAGTTTAAATATTCTAATACAAATAAACAAGATTCTCTAATTATAAAGGTTTTAAGTTTTATGATATTTATAATAAAAGAAACATTAATTTGTATATATAATTAGTATATAATATTTTTTTAAAAATATTATGATCTAGTATATTTTGTTTACTTCTATTTACTCTTTTCATTTAAGTAGTATATGCATTTATAATACAATGTACATAAATAAAATAAATAAAATAAAATAAAATAAATTGAATTTTAAATATCCCTAGATGTGCAATGTTGTTTTAGAATCTCTCTTCAAAAATTCTTGTATCTAAGGTGCTTGTGTGGAAGCACATGACAACTTGCAATCTTCACCATCTTCAAAAAACTTCAAAATAGCATTCTTTATTGCTATTATGTAGACAAATATTTGAGACCATTCTTATTCTAGTCATTCTTAATGTTTTTGTACTTCACTCTTGGTTTAAAGCTCTTTAATTTCGTTGTTCCTAACAATAACCATTTTAACTTTATTTACTTAAAAATAAAAATAAAAATAAAAATTTTCTTGTTGTACATTAATATGTTTCTTACCAATTTATGTGTGAATTTATATCCTAGACACACTAATTCTTCTTAAAAAAGTTTTTTACATGTTTACAATACAAACACATATTTTTGTGTCCATTTGTTTATGACTTAAAAATCATGTCTTTGAAGTTTAACCCTAGCTTACTTCTTACAAGATCTAGTTTTTCACCATTCTACAGTAGGATCTCCATTCCATATACAAAATATGATATTTGGTTGATTACAATGAATTTCACATTTTCATGACTAATCTTTGTATTGTGGTCGAACATTCATGTCTCTTAGATGGCAAAGGTGTAACATTCTTCTGGTTCCCATTCGTTACAGAAGACAAATGGAAGCAAAGGGTTCTCAGGCACTTGTAAACTTCAATGAACAAAAAGTTTGGCCAAGATCTATGATTCATGAATAGGCAGCTACAGATAGTTTATTCTGCTCAATAAGCTTCTTACTGGAATTCAATACACATTTGGGTTATTGTTAACAGTGTTTCAAGCTCATCAGGAAGCACGTAGATGTCGTCTCCACCTACTCAATGGTGTTCGTATCTTATGGGTTCTGAAACAACCCTAGACTTGATCGAAGAAATCCAGCATTTATTCAACAACACGTAAGCTTGATCATTGACACCAGCTGAGCAACATGATGAATGAATCTGAGCTTCAAGACGAACGGTACTTGAATCTATGGTGAGATCACATAAAAAGTCCGCTATGATTCCGAGGATCGCACTGAGTGTTGCAGCGCTGCTGGCAAGAACAAGCAATGTTACCTTGTTTGCCACGAAGCTCTCACTGAATCGGTAGGGCTTTGACCCCTTGACGAAGTAGAACGCAATAAAAAATTAGCATTTAGCCCAACTTCATGATTTGATGTTTTTAGCCTCAAAAAAGGCTTGCCATCTGTGTGATCGCAGGACATGGGTCTGAGTTGGATGATACATATTGCGGTGCCAGTGTAGCTCTACCTGTGCTTAGATAATTGCTCGGAAAGTTTTTTCAGTGAATTCGTGGCGGTGATCCCTGCCTGTCTCTCACGAGATTCTGGTAAACATTGCGCTACCGACTGATCCAGCACACCATGATTATGAACTAGAGAGTCCTTTGATTAGTTTACGATGATAACTGGTTCCGTATTTTTCCTGCCAACATTTGTCTGTGTTGGGTTGCCGAATACACTGGCAGAAAAGGGGAAAAGACTCAATGTTGCTGGACTCGGTAAGGATACAAAGCAGCTGTGGCTGCAGCTCATGTCATTGATTGGCATCTTTTGGTTTTAGCTTTTGGCTTGAACTCAGTTGCCAATCGATGGCATGACCTGCTGTACATAACCGGCCATATGGAGCAGAACCTGAAATGATAACTCTGACCCTAGATGCAGTGTTCAGATGGACCGTGCTACAAATCGAGGGTTACAATACCGTAAATATTGCCATGATAACGTGAGTACAGTCACAATCTTCCCCAGCTGTCTGATATAGACACGAAAATGAAGCACTAATACTTTTTCCAGGTTTCCAACCTCTACGAAAGGAAAGATTTGTTCAGACACGATAAAAACATTGGGAGCATAAAAACGAACATATAAGACTAGGAGTCTTTTCTTTCTTTTTTTTATTTTTGTTTTGAAAAAAGAACAGGTTCACGTACTCAGAATTCTTTCTAAGGGCATGTCTAAAAACTAGTTGAGGAGAACATGAAAATCCACCGTTGCTTGAGGTCAAGCTGTTTTATAAAGATTTCTCTAATGGAATTTCAAAAAACGACTATCGCAACTTTACAGTTTTGGATGTACTAGTTATTTCAAGAGCAGACACTAACGGTGACGGATCATGACTACCTCAGTTCTTCAAAAATTTGATACCTACTGAAAATGATGCTTGATGGAGCAAGCATAGTCTGAGAGCTTCTTCTGTACAATTATGTGAGGGATGGCCATGGCCAATAAGAAGCCAAGGGACAAGTTTCCTAATCTATACTTCTATTGTTGCATGTAAATAAAAGTTCTATCACCTATATAACTAACTCATTACATATACTTTAACTCATTATCGAGCCTAACTCTGAAAAATCCCATAGAAAGACATCAGAATTAAGAACCTTCTCAAGTCCAGCAACATCGCCTTTGACAAGACTTGAGTTGCTGCAACTGCTACCACTTGGGCTAGGGCTCCATGGTTCCATTTCGCAGCTTGTTGGAACATGGGTGTTAGCGCACTGATTCTCTGTACAGTTGCTTCTCGAGCTTGTTTCTTGTTGATCACACATAAGATCTGTAGGAATGTATGGTGTTTGAGCCATACATGGAAAATGCACATTCTGAATGCTGCAATTTGCACCACCTGATGTTGCACCTGCAGATTCACAACTTCAACATGTGAGAACAGCGGTCTAAACTAGAGTTTGCGAACTCTCAACATGCTGCAATTCATTGAATTACCCACTTTTTAGTTGTTTTTTTCCAATCCACGCCACTCCATACCTCTCGCCAAATCCCTGTCTCCTCTCAGCTCCTCGTAGATACAAAAACTCATTAATCACGACGGAACTACTTCAAGAGCTGACAATAAGCAAGTTTGATCGCGGTTTATCGGTAGAGTACCTGGAATCCCGCACTCTCCTCTGTAGAATCGGCCATTTATCACTGCCATGTTTCTGGACATGGAGTCTTCTCTTGGCATAACTGCATCTCCGACACGTTGCATCTACAGGATGTCCATAATGAAAACCTTAGGACCAATATTTATGCTATCATCCCTTATTTTAATTGATGGAATACGTAACACCACAGAAGCTTCTCTCACATATTTCATATCTATCAATTCAATCCTTGTGTATTTGATAAGTAATATAAGATGAACTCTTGATTCGAGAATATTCAGGATTGAGACCAGTAACTTATCGTACTACTTCAACATAGCACAGCGTAACAAAATTTGATCAGCATGCAGAAAAGAAGTTTCTAAGGAACATCTGCACAGTGGATACACTGGTTGCCACTACTTTAGATGTCAGAGAAGAAAAGCTTGTGTGATATATTTAGTTATTAATATTGCAATGGATTGATTACCTCTTTTGTTTGTACAGCTCTTGAGAGACTGTATTTTATTTTTTGCACTGCAGCATCAACTCGAAGATTTTGATTTGTCACCGTTGGGTTGCTACGGTCATAGACAGATGGATTGTAAGCACTTGAAATGACTGACCTTGGTTGTGAGACACAAGAGCGTGGACTGCCAATCATGTCCCAAGATTGGCGGCCTACCGAAAACCCATGTGTAGTGTTCGACAAGGCTACATTAGAGCCATCCAATTGCCAGTCCGGTCGTTTTCTCATCAGGACATTCAACATGTCGTCCTTAAAGCAACCAAGGGCAGCCTCGGCAATTTCACCTCCTTTAGGAAGTGCCATGCTGCTGGCAAGATCAGCTAAAAGCTGAGAAATCGGTTTGTGTGTGATAGGATCGATTCCCATTTCACACAGTTTCTTCTTGAGACGTGTATTCCAATAGTTTTTCACATCGTTATCTGTTCGTCCTGGAAGTTGTGCAGCAATAAGGGACCATCTACACAAGCCAAGGTCCTATTCAGATTCTCCACATGAGTTATGCTAGTAATATGACGTATCACCTCTGTTAGTGCCTCGCATCACATCAAACACACGCAGTTCGTAAGGTATGATGTGGCCAAGTATGAGGTCGAGGTTTCTTATTGAAATTGTCTAGATACACGGTGTCCTGGCAGCGGTTTGAATAAAATTCAGAGATATACATAAAAGAAGAAAAATAAAGTTCATGGATGCATGATTCTTGCAAAAAGCAGGAAATGATTAAAAGAAAAGCCTAATTTCTACATCAACCCGTAAATACTAGAGACCATGCACTACCTGAAATTATTCCAGTCTGGATCTGAATGTGTATCACAACTCAATGGACGTTATCTGCTCTCCAGACTCAATTCCCACCAAGGCCTGGAAAAATATTCAGCCTCGTATACTTCTCTAAATATGCATATGCGTGGAAAATAACTTGCATCCAATAGTGTCTTCACACGAATTGAAAGTCGTGTCCTAGAGCCAATATGACCGCTAGCCGAGGCTGGTTGCACGAGAAAACTTGCCCTCTTGGGTTAAACCATGGCTCCTCTTATACCACATCACACATAGTTGAGAGAGCTAGAAGAATTCTTTCAATGAGACATTTCGATCACTTCCGCAAATCTTACAAATGAGCTTCAACATTGCACGGGAATGGAACACAATCTCTTGAACATCATGATATGCTGTGGGTATTTAAGTTCTTAAATCGGTTTTTAAATTAGTTGGACAAGCAAGGCCCCTCTAGCATGCGTCCTAAAAAGATACGTACAAAGTACAGACCACTCGTGCATCCCTGCACAGAATTCGTCAGCCTACGGGAGGACAAATGAGTTCTGATGTGTAACTACGCACTTCGTAGATCAAAATGATCAGACACTTTTTAGTTCTGGCATTGAATGGAGTTATAAGAGATATTCTCGAGCCCCAATGGTACGTCTGCAATTGAATATGAGCGTTACTAGTACAACCGTTATCTATCAAAAATTTACTTCCCGTTTCTGAAGGACGCTAATAAAGAACGAAGCATCTCAGGACTTCGACACCGTAGAGATTCCTTTCACATGTTTCTGGCGTGATGGGTAACAAAGGTATGCTTTGTTAGTTCTCAATAGCTCATGATTTGTCATCATCCCCGGAAATTGAATGCAGAAAAACAAAAAACAAAAAAAGTTCTGCTCCTCCATCGTAGGGTTGTTGCTGAAACGTAAGAGAAAAGGATCGTGCCATAAGGCTGGAGAGATAACCTTACTGTGAGTTTAAGCTAAGTAAAAGTGAAAATTAGACATTTGCATTCACCAAAGTCGTGTGCCAATTTAATAAAATAAAGAAGAATCTCATTTTTCATTAGCGACTTTCTCACCGAAGAAATCAAAGTGAAGGAGTAGTACAAATTACCGGCTCCCCAGGGCTGCATGCAGATTGACAATAAGCTGTTCTTCATGGTCGGTGAAGCGCCCATGCTTGAGGTCTGGTCGCAGATAGTTAGTCCAGCGCAGCCTACAGCTTTTCCCGCACCGCTGCAAACCTGTCAAGACCGATTCCACACATGGATTCATGCTCAATTATCTAGACTTCGTATCATGAAGATTTTAGTTTAGATTTGAGCTAATTAAAAATATTCGACATCTCTTGAACGAAACAAGACGCTTCATCTTGGTTGCAACCAGCACGACTTGTGTTCATAAAACACTGTGACGCACATGAAAGTGTTCGAGAATTCTATACTCGTTTAGTTAAACTGTCTAGTCAAGGAGTTGAACCCCACGAACGACTCATTAATTCGGTTATTGAGTCAACGCTTCTAAAATGATTTGAGAGAGTGAATCTATCAATACATCAACAGCAATGCTAGAAAACTACATAGTTTATAGCTAGAAAATGGTGGAACGGGTAACAAAGTTAAATTCTGAAGATAAAAGCACATAATCTTCAAGCACAGACGTGCACATAGTAAATATCATTTTAACCATAAGGTATAGTGGAATTGTTGGAAGCCATGAAAAGACGAACAAAAAAAATTGTCATCTTATGAGCAGAATGAATCTCATGGGATGTGAGGCTATCTTAGAAGTGAGGAGATGTGAGCGATTAATTTGATCAGCACACTCGACTACAGCAGCAAGAACCGCCGCTCTAAAATCATCCGCTCTCTACCGTTGTTCATGCAGAAAATATTCCTTTTCCATTGATCGTGCAGTATACTTTCATACACTTTATCTTCTGAAAATGCAGTCAAATTGAATGAGACCATGACTGTAGCTCTGAGCGCATGCAGGACCACGCATTCAAAACTCGGCGAAACTCAAGATCCAGTATTAGCTGCCGGTACCAGCTTTCTTTGGCAGCGTGCGCCAGCTTCCAGTCCCGTGCTGCGCAATGCAGGCCAACAGCTTAGCATCCTCCTCTGGCGTCCAGGGCCCTCGCTTGACGCTATCTTTCTCGCAGCACGGAGCGCGTCCCATGGTGCTCAAACGCTCCAACAAAATCACAGAGAGCAGAGCGCGTCAATAGCGAAACCAAGCATCCAACATCCAATTCTTACGCCTCCGTCGAATCCGAATTATGCTAAAGCGAACGTCGCGACACCAAGTCAGTGAGCATGGAGACCAGGGGCCAAGAGCGGCACACAGCGAGAGAAGACAAAAGCAAAAGCAAAGGGGCAGGGCAGGGGCAGGGCCAGAGAGGGGAAGGGGAGAAGAGGGAAGACGGAGAGGGCGGGACGGGAGGAATGGGCGTCCCCGGGGTACGGATAAAACGGCGCACGTGGCGGGAGGGTGCGACGGGGTTCTCATGTGTTACGGGCCCGCCCGCCTCTCCCGGGTCCCCGCCCCTCGTGAGCCCCCTCCACGGTTGTGGCCCCCACCATCTCGTCCCTCGCCACGAACACCCATCCATCCATAAATACATTCATCCATTCTCCTTAATATCTATCGTAGCCCCCCCTCCCTCTCCGCGCTCTCCTCTCGTCCCGTCCCGTCTTGTCTCTTCCTTCCGCTTCTTCTTCTTCTTCTTCTTCTTCTGCTTGTTGTTGTTGTGTGTTGTGTGCGTGGGCTGCTGCCTGATATCCGGGCCGGGGATGCGGAGCCGTGGAGGCCACGCCCTCCTCCTCCTCCGCTGCTCCCCTGTGTCGTGCCGGGTGGTTACGCCGGCCCTGCAAGTGTTGATATCGTCGTCCTCCCTGCGCATCACGCGTGACGTCGCCAGCTTAGCACAATGCCAATGTCAATGCCAATGCAACAAGGGGTGGTAACGTCGCCAGGGGCGGAGTTAGTTAGTTCGTTAGATAGTTAGTGATGGTTGCAGTGAATGAGATGGATGGATGGATGTATGGATGGGTGAATTGGTGGGAGCTTCGTTCGCTCACCAGGACAGGGAGGGAGGGAGGGAGGGAGGGAGGGACATGGTTTAATTAGTTCTTTTTGTTAAAATAACTTGTTTATCATTTAAAGCATAAAAGTATCGATTGAAGTATTAAAGAATACACATAATGTTTGTATACTTTAATGTAAAAGATAATAGATTGTAAAAGTAATTAATATCATAAGTTACATCAATAAAACCATGGCACTTGTAAACTAATTTATTGCAACAGAAACTCTTGTAAATACTGTACGTGTATCTATCTATCTATATCTATATATATATATATATATGTGTGTGTGTGTGTGTGGATACTTCTTTAACATCTATGATTTTCATTTTAAAAATATAAAATGGGCAATGAAATGGTGGTCCTTGGTCTTGTATGGGACACACACCATGTCCTCCCATGAGATGGAATCCCACAAGCAGCATGGAATCCTCCAAATTCTAGTGACAAAGACAGACCCCATGTTGATTGAAAGTCTGGGAGAAGAACATGTGGCTGGGCTATATGACCTACATTCATGACTTTCAAAATATATATGTACCATTCTTCTTGTTATTGTTATTTTGTCCCTCAAGTGATGATTTGTGGGTTCGACATAATTAATCCAATTGTCTCAGTCACCAATTGTAAAGTTTTCATGGTTGCAGATTTTCAACAACTGGACAAAGGTCCAAATTCATGCAATGCTTAAAGTAGTCTTTCAAAATCAGTATGAGAATTAAGCCATGGAAAAATCATAATAATGAAAATAAAACAAAACCTCATATGACACTATTCTGTTCAAGAACTATGCACTAATCCCAGACTTCCTTGCCTAATGGTTACTTCAAAACCAAAACATCCATCCCAAACATGCCAATAGTCTGAGAAATAACACAAAGCTATTAACTCAACCAAAAAAGTTCTACATTAATGCTGTAATCCTTAATGAAGAGAACACTGGGTTTGATAGGTCCAAAAGGGGTATTTTATATCACATCAGGCCTCTGTGCATAGGGGGTTGTTTACACAAACCAATGAAGCATTCATATACAAATACCCATGTACATACATACATACATACATACATTACATAAATGTAGAAATGTGTGAGTATGTGTGTGTCAGATCCAGAAGGTGCAGATCAAATCTGATTTATTTATAACACAGGGAAGGTATGTATGGAGAAATTGGGGCCCCCTCGTCAGAAGTATGAGAGAGAGAAAGGAAAATGAGAAGTCAACCTGTGGGAGAGAGGTCATTTGGTGTGGTCTCTCAACTGTGCTACTACGTGGGGGGGGGGGGGGGATAATGGCTCTCCTTAAGGGCCTCTCAAGTGGGACTTGATCCCCCCTCTTACCTACCTTGGCAGTTCAGACTCCATGAATGAATGCATGCTTGAGTAATAATAATAATAATAATAAGGGAAGTAAAAGAAGATGTAAAACAAAATACTAGTACTATACACTATTACATTTATATTTAGATATATAGATAGAGAAAGATACTACACCTTTGCAAATTGAATGGATGGATTGTTGTGTGTTTGTGTGTGTGCACAAAGCCATGATCATTCTGGGCCATATGAAGTTTGCATGGTGATGGATGTATGTATGTATGTATGTATGGATATGTGGATGGATGGATGGATGGATATAAGGATGGATATATGGATGGATGGATATATGGATGGATATATGGATGGATATATGGATGGATGGATATATGGATGGATGGATGGATGGATGTGACATCCTGTGTTGGACGGACAGTCTCAGCATAGAGTGGATGATGATTGATGAAATGATTCATAAGACCCCCCCCCCCCTTTGCCCTGCATTGCTCATGTAAATCCTGCTGCATGGGTTTATGACCCCCCCCACTTTGTTTTTGAATGGGTTTGTGGGAGTCTCTTTCATCCTTGTTTGTTAGCCTTGTTGAAGGACTAGGATAGTTTCACATGAGAACATTTCTATTTTATTTTTATTTTTATTTTATTTTAGGGTTATGACCCATGATGCCATTTGGAAATAGTTCTAATGGGATGGTTCCATTTTAGCTTCATGGACAGTGTGTATGTTTGTTTGAGTTATTAGGCATCCACTTTTGCATTTACAAAGGGGGGTTGTGATGGAAGATGATGTGTCTGTAATGAAAGGAAAGGCAAGTGTGTGGGACAGTATTTGGGCGTGGGTACATTTGTTGTGATAAAAGAATTTTGCATATGTGTTTGTAGATTTGGTGAGGTCAAAGAGAGTTGTGTCCAATAACATTTCAATGTATCATATGGTTATATCTAACAACTTTTAAAGTCTTTGACAAACTTTTACTGTTTTTTTTCTGTGAAAATGTAAACATTATATTTTTGTTTGTTTTATTTTGTGCTTGAAGTTATTCAGCAGGTTTAGTACTTCCAATGAGTTTTACACAGTTAAACCAAGCCAGCCAAACAGATTGACATTGATATCCATAATCATTTCAAATAATAGATTAGATCTTCAAAATTTAATTGATTTAAATATTAAAAAATATATATTAATATTAAAAATCTGTATAAAAATCTGTATTAACATTGATATTCTATATTAAAATTCTATTCAATATATTTGTAAATATATTGAATAAATTATAATAAAAATTTGAATTCAATAACATTGAGAAAAAAATATATGAAGGTTAGACACTCAAATACAAAAAATAATATTATTATTTTTTAAATTGGATTAATATATTTTATAATAAACTATTAAATAAATCCACTTAAAAAATATTTGTATATGTGTACTTAGATACATGTATATATATATATATATATATATATATATATATATTTGAAGTAATTGATTTCTTAAATAGTTATTAAAAACACCTTTATTTTTGTAATTATTTAATTTATTTTTGAAAAAATTCAGAAAGAATTGGTTAGCAACTTTGCATGCCAAACTTACATTTATTGAGTGGTAATTCTTTTATTTCACTTATTTATAAGTGTTAAAGAATTAAATTGGTTCTAACTTATTTTAATACTAAAATAATAACTAAATTTTCTTAAGGCTATCTAAAAAAAATTGTTTAATAGTTTATTTTTCTATTTTGTATATCTATGATATTTGTAACAAAGTTGTGGTATTACTTCTAAGTGACATCTTTTAAAAGTAATTCATAAAATATTTAGACATATATTAAAGAGTCTTTAAGTAGTAGTGATATAAACCTCCTTGTCTTGCATTACAATATTAATTCAATCACCTAATTATACAAAGAATTACCAAATTTAAACCATAAAAGAATACTAATTAAAAACTTATTATTTACAAAGGATTGAAATTATACAAAGGATTCTTCATCCTATCTATTGCTTGTCTATTGATCTCATATTTATAAGTAATATATAAGAGAAAAATTATTCTATAAATAAATATTATTATATTTTTAATATTTAAAAAATATTAATGATTCTTTTATATAGTAGAGATGGTTCTTAATAATTATAAGAACTTGGCATAAAACTTAAGTAAACTTACTAAATTTAATCTATTTTATGCATTAATATATCAAATTCTAATAAATTATTTTAAGATATTATTTCTTCTTTTTTACTAGCTTTTCTTGAGCTATTATCATTATGTATATACTATCAATTTAAACAAACATGTTAAATATTTTAGACTTGTTCTAACTCTTAATTATAGATGATAATTAACTTTAAATACTAATTATTTCTAACACTCAATTTAAGAATTGAATCTTTGTGGCTTTAAGCAACAATTCTCTATTAGAATTATCAAAGTACAAAAATTATACTTTTATACATATTATATTTTATTTTTGATTTAAATTAAATTTATCTATTTTGATATATCATAGTTATTTTAATATAATAAAAAATATATAATAGTATATTTAATAATTAAATAATAATTATTATTAATAAAACATAAAATTAAACTATACATAATTTTAAAATTTTAAATCCAAAAAAACCATTATTTAAAATATACATGAAAAAATTCTAAATCTCAACCTATCTAATAGACTTACTAAATATTATTCTAATTATTAAAAAAAAAATTATCATAGGAAAAATAATAATTGATTTTAAAAATCTATATATATATTTTTATTAATTCTATTTTTTTCAAATATATATATATATATATATATATATATATATATATATATATATTTAAAAAAATATAATTTTTTATCAAAGATTTGAAAAAATTATTAGTTAGAATACTTGTAGTTTTTAATATTTTATAATATATTAAAAGCTAATTATATAATTTTAATATCTTATCAATATAATTTATATATATATACATATATATATATATATATATATCTAATTTCTAATATAAATAATATGTATAATATGTTTGTATTTCTTTTTGAAATTATATTTTTTTTTCTTTTCTAAATATCATAATTTTAGTAGAAGAAAATTAATTTAAGTTTTTAACTTTGAGTTTAATAATTTTTGGAATTTTTTTTAATATATATATATATATATATATATATATATATATATATATCACAAAACAATAGTCACTATTTTATTCTTTACTTAATATTTTAAAGACATCTAATAAATATAATAAAATAATTAATATATTGATTTTTAAGAAAGTAAAATAATAGAAACAAACTAATTCATTATAAATATTACATAAATATTCTAGATCAATTTAATCTTAAATATTACTTAGGCAAAAAAGATATTTCATAAAAATATCATCTAAGTTATTTCATATTATCAGATTTTTATTTTTTAATATTATCAAATTATTTTTTCTTATATTGAATACTAATCTTCAACACTATCTTACTATTGGTGAATTTTTAAAATAATTAAACTAAAAAAAAATTATATTATTATTAAGGACATGAATTTTTATCATAGACATATATATTTACTATGATATTTATCTATGTGATTAAATAGGAGTAGGTAAAAGTAGATTTATTTCATAATATTTTATAGAAAAGCTTCCTAAAAGCTTCATAGATGCTATTTTGACTTTATATGTATTTGTAGTTGATTGGTAGGATAGAAACTTGGTAAATAAGTTAACTTTATGTTAGTAGTTTGGAAAACAAGCTAACTATATGGTATACATATTGAAAACTTGGCTTCCAAGTTAAGATAAGTGTCTTGTAAAGTCAACATGTTTTGGAGGTCCTCTAAGATATCACCACATAGCTCTTAGTTAAGAGTATATACAGAGGTAAGAGTGAAGCCTTCTTCACTCTTGTTAATGCCTTTCTAATCTTTAATCTTGTTTTAAGACTTTCTAAACTTCTTATCTTTAGCAATAGCCATTTTAGTTTAATATCATATTATATTTGAGTGACTTTCTATTTCTTTTGAGTGACATAAGAGTATATTAAAGATTTCTTTTTTTCAAGATTAATATCCTTAATAGTTTGAAAAGATTATTAACTTTTTATTTTTGTCATATTTTAGAAGTGAGTGAATTATTCCACTATCCCTCTTTGTAGAAATTTTCATTTGATATTAGAGATTACGGATTATCTTGTTCTAATTTAACTTTTGAATTTATTTGAGTTGTCTATAGAAAGAAAGATTATAAATGCTACTCTCAACAAAAGTAAGAATAGATTTACAACTATTGTAGATCTTCATGAGCTTATCAATACTCTAAGAGTAGAAATCTCATATATTTTAAATGTGAATCATAGAAGTATTATTTCTATGCATGTAGAAGAAGTTCAGAGTTTGCAGCAAGAAGTTATGTAGTTGAAGGAAGCAAGTAGATTGCCCTCACAACCAAATCTAGGAAGTTTTTCTTGTACATGTATGATAAGAATAAGGATTGATATACTTGAGAAGTTTGATAGAACAAGATTAAAATTTTGAGGATTCTTACATCAACTCAAGCTTTATCTAAGTTTACATCCTTTCTAATACTTTGATGGACCTACTGTCAAGGACAAGAACTCGATAAAAAAATAATTCGGACAAGTGAGCCTTCACTCAAAGAAAGGTAACAAAATATAAATAAACAATATGTATATTGAAAGAGAAACTGGAATGACTATTGCCAAAAGACAAGAAAACTAGAGACCCTTGAAACTAGACTGGAAGCAAGAAAAGAGTTGACAAGAGTGAAGAAGCCTTCACTCTTGTCTTTATATATACTATCTAACTAGGGGCTACATGGCGACGTTCTATAGGACCTCCAATATGTGTTGACTTTGTAGAACACATGCCTTAACTTATAAGGCAAGTTTTTCTACGTGTGGGCCACATAGTTAGCTTGATCTTCAAGCTAACAACATGTGTGGCACATGGCCAACTTTTTGACTACGTTTCTAATCCAAAAAGTCAATTAAAGACACCTATGAAGTCAAAGCAGCAGCTATGAAGCTTTTAAGAAGCTTCCATATTAAATACTATAGAATTAACTTACTTTTACCTATTTTTACTTACTTCTACCTATTTGCATATGTAATTACTAGCTTATATGATTATGTCCGTGACATTATCCCCCCTTCTAGGGACGAGTTCCACGAGGACCGGTCATCATATGTTGAAGAAATCTATGATGCGATGAATTATATTTGCCATATACTCTGAGCTTTGTTCTCTTCGAAGATGATTGATAGGGCCTCTCAACCATCGGTAGTGTCCCACACCAGGGAAGGAAGACCACCCAGTTATTTGATTATTGTTGAGGCCTTCGTAACTTCCTTCGAATAAAATATTTGGAACACCATCAAGAGTTGTTCCTACCTCTAGGACAATCACCAAACATCGGGAGTCCCTTCCCAAATCTTGATACCAAACGCGTTGTATCTCACCATCTATTCGAGGAAGAACATGTCATTCTTGAAGATCTTTATCTTGATTGCATCGTCTTGAAGGTTGTCACAATCGTAATGTCTCATCCGAGAAGTCAGCAAATAAAGGCTCTTGAGTTGAATCCACTGGTTGTTGGTTCTCCATCTCCTGAGCGTCACTACTACAAAGAAGCTACGAACAACAATTAAAAGTAGAATGTTATCTTGCCTAGATGTTGTTTCTTTTATAAAGAAGGTTTTCATCTTGATTTTGATGGATGTCGTCAATGAAAAGTCTCCACCGCCTTTGCTGCATTTACAAGATTTTTTATTGGCTCCCATGTGCGTTCACTAATATCATATCCGTGCCAATGGATAAGATATTCTAATTTATTTCGGCACCGCCTTGAATCTAAGACTTCTTCTACTTCAAACTCTTCATTATTATCCACTTCTATAGGAGGAGGTGGAGCTTGTCGTCTTCTTGGTATGTCCACTATCTTGTATGGTTCAAGAAGAAACACGTGGAATATTGGATGGATTTTCATTGACTCTGGTAGATGTAAACAATATGCAACTAGATTGATTTGTACAGAAATAAAAAATGGTCGCAGCCTTCGATAGTCCAACTTGTCACAAGGACGAGTGGTCTTGATATTGCGATGAAGTAGCCATACCTTATCACCCAAGATGAATGATGGTTGTTCCTTTCGATAGACATCCGCATTGACCTTTTTTTGTTCTTGAGCCTTTTTTTAACTACGCCTTCATCGTTGCATGTAGCTCTGATAAATGAATTGCTAAATCTTTCACAGCAGGATTATCAACTTTTGAAAAGTCAAAAGTATCAAGTCATGGATGATAACCATAATTAGCAAAGAAAGGTGTTTTTTTTGTAGAAGAATGTATGGTGTTATTGTAAGCAAACTCTGCCAATGGCAAAAGAGTTGTCCAATCATCTTATTGATAATTAATGGTACATCTTAAATATTGCTCCAAAACTTGATTAACACACTCCGTTTGTCCATCAGTTTGAGGATGGAATGCCGAAGATAGTTTTATATCCACTTTAAGAATCTTGAAAAGAGTCCGCCAAAATCTTGATACAAATTGAATTCCCCTATCTAATATAATATCCTTGGATAATCCATGATAGCAATAGATATTGTCAAGAAAGAGTTTAGCTGTTTCTTCACCTGTGATAGATTTTATACATGGTACAAAATATGCCATCTTGGTAAAACGATCTACTATCACGAATATAGAGTCATAAAAACCTGAGATTGGAAGATCCGTGATGAAGTCTATAGAAATAGAAGACCATGGTTGTTCTAGAATAGGTAATGGCTGAAGAAGTCCAAAAGATCGATGACGAGGAATTTTCGATCTTAAGCAAATATCACATGATTGTACAAAATCTTTGACTGTCTTCCACATTTGAGGCCACCAAAAATCCCTAGATATCAGCTCCAAAGTCTTATTATATCCAAAATGTCGTGCTGCTGGAAAGTCGTGACGAGCTTAAAGAACACGTAAACGTGCTTCTCCTTCTGGAACAAATAGGCATCCTTCAAAATAGAGTAGGCTGTTCTTGAATTCAAATTTAGAGGGATTATGAGATTTAGAAGAATTATTCTTGATATCATGAACAAGAGGATTTTAAGACATACTTAACTGGACTTGCTTAAGAAAAGTTAAATCAACAGTCAATGTTGTTTTTATTGCTCGAAGATGAAATTGCTCCGGCTTCAAGAGAACCGTTCTTTGTTGCTCAAAAGCTGCATCTCCTTCTTTTGGTACAAGATAAGAACGTCTAGACAAGGCATTGGACAAACCTTGTTTTTCTGGCCGATAAGTGATGATGAACTCGAATCTTAATAAAGACATGCTCTAACGAGCTTGGCGACGATTTAATATACGTGTTGGCATAAAATATTTGAGGTTCTTGTGATTCGTATACACGATAATTGGATTGGAAGCGTCTTCTAGATAATGACACCATTCTTGAAAAGAATCCACAATTGCAAGAAGTTTTTTATCGTGAATCTCATAATTAATTTCTGTTGTTGAGAATTTTTTTGTATGAAAGGCTACTAGATGAAGTTTGTCATCTGTTCCTATTTGTGATAAAACCGCACCCAGAGTGAAGTTCGATGCATCTGTTTCCATAAAGAATGCTTTGAAAAAATCAACACGATACAAGATTGGTGCAGAAACAAACTCTGTCTTCAAAGATTCAAAAACAACTTCCGCTTCTTGATTCCATTGGAGTTTATCTTTACAAGTCAAACGTATAAGTGGAGCTGCAACTCGAGAGAAGTCTTTGATGAAGATCCAATAGTAGTTGGCAAATCCCAAAAAACATTGGACATCTCTTACCATTTTTGGGATCTTCCAGTCTATAATAGTTTGAACTTTCTTAGGATCCATCATAAGTCCATCATTTGAAATGATGTAACCTAAGAAATCGACTTGAGTAGTGTGGAATACACACTTTTCTATCTTGGCATAGAGTCCTACATCTCTTAATTTTTGTAACACACGACGAACATGAAGTTCATGTTCTTCTGGATTCTTAGAATAGATCAAGATGTCGTCTAGATAACAGATCATAAAATCGTCCAAAAACTCTCGAAAAACATCATTCATTAGATGTTGAAAAGCTGTTGGTGCATTTGTAAGTCCAAAAGGCATGACGTTGTATTCAAAATGTCCATACCTAGTTCGAAACGCAGTCTTCCATTCATCTCCTTCTTTGATGCGTACTAGATTGTATGCTCCCCGAAGATCTATTTTTGTATAGAACTTAGTTTGATTCAGCTGATCAAGAAGTCCAGGTATTAAAGGTAGTGGATACCTATTTTTGATGGTAATCTTGTTGAATCCTCGATAATCAACACACATCCGCAATGATCCATCTTTTTTCTTCACAAATAGAATTAGAGCTCCTGCCGGAGATTTAGAATGGCGTATGAAATTCTTGGCTAGATTTTCTTCAATATACACCTTGAGTTCAGCCAACTCATTTTGTGATAAACTGTAGATTGGTCCAAATGGCGGTTATGCTCCTTCTTGAAGGTCAATTGAGCAATCATAGGGACGATGTTCCGGGAGTGTATCTGCATTCTTTTTTACAAATACATCTTGAAATTCTTGATATTGGCTTGGAATGCCACTTGAAGTCTTTTCACTAGTAGAAACGGGTGTGGCATAAATAATATATGGTGATTCTTTCATAGTAGCATGCAAAAAAGCTTTTGCACCTATAAATATGGATTTAATTGAACTGGACTTATGACTCTCTACTTGATTAACTACACTGTTAGTTATACTTTTAGAGAAAGTAAGAATTCAGAAAATCTAATCTATTTGAGGGTTATATTTTTCTAACCACGATAAACCTAAAATGATTGGATTAGAGGGAGATCTAATGATATTAAATACTACAAAACTATTACGACCATTGATTATTACTTCTATAGGAAAGGTTTCGTGAGTAATATCTGCAGAAGACAATGGACGACCATCTATGACTTCTACATGAACATGTTTAGTTTTCTTTACTAAAGATATGCTATGTCTTTTAGTAAATTCTTCATCTAAAAAATATGCTGAGGCTCCTGAATCTAATAAGGTAGAGACTTTGTAATATTTAGGTCCTAAAATAGTATTTAATATAAAACAAGGAGAGGGCTCTGAGGAGAGAATAGGACCTTTACTAGATATTGTGCAAGGTTCTAGCCGCACGATCCCTATTGTAGCTGGACAAACTCGTTTTCTGACATATTGTCTTCTTTCATAGCCATACTCCTCATTTTGTGATTGCATCATTTCTTTGGACAATGTTGAGTAGTGTGCTTTGGTTCTCCACAATATAAACATAATCCTTCTTGACAACGACGAATCTTTTCTTGCTCAGTAAGAGGTTTGAAACGTACTGCATCAATTTACATATCCTCTACTTCCGAATGTATGTGTTGAAGAGGTGTTGGGGTTGCCATTGAATTATAGTAACGTTGAGGTCCACTTGTACGGTTCTCAGATCGGAATTCAAAAAGGTGATTGTCGCACTTCATAGCAAAGTCAATTGCTTGACTCAATGTTTGAGGATCAAGTAAGTTGAGCATTAATTTTTTTACCTCATATTGTAATCCATAGAGAAATTGACTAATAAAAGCAGCATCATCCCACTTGATATCAGTTACAAGTTGTTAAAATTGTGAAGTGTATAACGTTACTGATCGATTGCCTTGTCGTAAAATATGGATCTTATTGGTTGCAACACGAATTGCATCATGTTCTCCATACATGGATCGAAACTGCACTAAAAAAGCCTCTAGATTATCCAATATTGGATCTCGTCATTCAAGAAAAGATGAAAACCATGATAGTGCTGAACCTGAAAGAAGCATACCAATGAATCTAACTTGCAATCCTGGAGTTGGATAGCTTTGGGATTGAATTTCAATCACAAGTTGCACTTGATTGATAAATCCTCGAAACTTGGATCTGGTGCCATCAAACTTCTCGAGTAGGGCAATTCTTGGTTCTCTAACATTTGAAGGGCGTTCTACCATAGGAGAAAGGACATGGTTTGGTACAGATGTTGAAGCAGCTCCAACCATTTCTATATCTTTACTTCGTGCCAATCTTGTTGCTCCTTGTGGTGGTAAATTGAGTTGATGCATCGCAAGCATTAACTCCCTCAATTGCTCTTACATTTGTGCCATTGCACTCTTCATTTCAACAAGTTCTGCCATGATAACACTTAGAAGAGAGAAGATGTCTTATATCGCTCAAGACAAAGAGAAGAAAGGACTTGAAAACTAAGGACAATATCAGTTTAAAAGAGGGTAATCCGCAACTTCTAATATGCTTATATCTTATCAAGGAAAAGGGGTAATCCACTATTAATCAAGATTAGAAAAAGCTCTGATATTGTAGGTGTACTCTTGTCAATCTGTCAAAGAGAAGAACACAATAAAAAAATAATTCAGACAAGTGAGCCTTCACTCAAAGAAAAGTAACAAAATATAAATAAACAAGTATGTATATTGAAAGAAAAACTGGAATGGCTATTGCTAAAAGACAAGAAAACTAGAGACCCTTGAAACTAGACTGGAAGCAAGAAAGGAGTTGACAAGAGTGAAGAAGCCTTCACTCTTGTCTTTATATATACTATCTAATTAGGGGCTACATGGCGACGTTCTATAGGACCTCCAATATGTGTTGACTTTGTAGAACACATGCCTTGACTTACAAGGCAAGTTTTTCTACGTGTGGGCCACATAGTTAGCTTGATCTTCAAGCTCACAACATGTGTGGCACATGGCCAACTTTTTGACTACGTTTCTAATCCAAAAAGTCAATTAAAGACACCTATGAAGTCAAAGCAGTGTCTATAAAGCTTTTAAGAAGCTTCCATATTAAATACTATAGAATTAACTTACTTTTACGTACTTTTACTTACTTCTACCTATTTGTATATGTAATTACTAGCTTACATGATTATATCCATCACACCTACTCAAGTTAGAGTCATAAGTGCACTTCTATCAAGAAGCACTCTCTCTTGGTTTGTACTTTTAATGGAAAAAGATTTGCGACTCCTTTATAATTTGAATTCATTCTTAGAAGTTTTCATAGCCATATTTGAAAGAAATAATTAAGAAATAATAGCAAAGACTAAGTTCTTATCTTTACAACAAGGATCATAATCAGCCACTATATATGCTACTGAATTCCAAAACCTTATTTGCGATATAGACTAAAATGACAAAGTCCTTATCAATCAATTTTGATATAAGTTAAAGGATAATGTCAAAGATTTAT
Organism: Physcomitrium patens; assembly: GCF_059467195.1. Lineage (NCBI taxonomy): Eukaryota > Viridiplantae > Streptophyta > Bryopsida > Funariales > Funariaceae > Physcomitrium > Physcomitrium patens. The sequence goes on along the minus strand of NC_143423.1, from coordinate 7,993,375 downwards.
TATTGACAATGCCAAAGACAAAATCTTTGGAACAATGTATTATTCAAGTCATTGCATCTAATAATCAATTATTTAAAAGATATCAAGAACAAAGACTTAGTTAGAGAAGAATATGTCAAATAATGATAACAGCTCTCAAGTATTGAAAAACTTATTCATCAAGGCCAAAACCAATATAAATTGATATGATTTGTTTTAAATTCCTCATGAAAGAAAAAAAAGACTCAACAGTGTTAAGAAAGCTTATACTTATATTGTAGAAAAGCTAAATATTATCCATAAGAAATAATTCAAAATAAAAATAAAAAATATGATTACCAAAGAAGAAAAATTTTCAAAAAATAAGTTTCTCTAGCTATATTAAGAACTGTATAGCTAGAATCTTATATAAATCCTAGTAAAGGTCTTATTTTTTCTTTAGACCATTCACTTTATTTACAATATAAGTTTATTTAAGACCAAAAAGTCACAAATTCTTAGCTTTGTTAGATTCAAGAGTCTTAACTTATTTTTTAGATGAAGATTTCTTCAAAATGCAAGAGACATCATTAGTCAAAAAAACTAAATTCATACATGTAAAAGTCATAGATGGTCATTTGCTATCTTTTAGGGATGTTACATGTGAGAATGTTTCTTTATATGTAATAATTAAAGATCATAATAGCATAATAATATTTAATATAATAAGATTTCCATCCAATCTAATTATTTTAGGATTATCTTGGTTAAAAAAATATAATCCTCAAATACATTGGATTTTTTATAACCTTAATTTTTCTAATAATTTAATCTAAAATACTATTAGTCAAGTAAAAATATATAAGACTAGTATATCTAAATCCTTATTGATAGGTATAAGAGCTTTTATGTATACTACAAAAGAAGGATCATCTTTTGCTATATGAATCACATCTATTTCTAATGATAGAAAGATGTTAAGTAATATTACTAGTCAATATTAAGATTTCTAAAATATTTTTAAAAAGAAGAATGTAGATATTCTTTCAAAGCATCGTACTTATGATTGTTCCATCAATCTTCAAGAATAAATTCAACCACCATTTGGATCAATTTATAGTCTATCACAAAACAAATTGGTTGCATTCAACGAATACATTAATGAGAATTTGGTTAAGAATTTCATATGCCATTCTAAATCTCCAATTGAGGCTCCTATCTTATTTGTAAAAAAAATAAAAGACGGATCTCTATGAATATGTGTGGACTATCAAAGACTCAACAAAATTGCCATTAAGAATAGGTATCCTCTACTTTTAATTTCAAGACTTCTTGATCAATTCAATCAAGCAAAGATCTATACAAAAATAGATCTATAAAGAGCATGTAATCTAATATGCATTAAAGAAGGAGATAAATAGAAAACTATATTTTAAACTAAGTATGGATATTTTGAATATAATATCATGCCTTTTGGACTTACAAATGTATCAACTGCTTTTCAACATCTAATGAATGATGTCTTTTGTGAGTTTCTTAATAATTTTGTCATCTATTAATTAGATGATATCTTAATCTATCATAAAAATACAAAAGAGCATGAAGTTCATATTTGTTGTGTATTACAAAAACTTAGAGATACAAGATTATATGCCAAGTTAGAAAAGTGTGCATTCCACACTATTCAAGTTGACTTCTTAGGATAGATAATTTTCAACAAAAGACTAATGATAGATACAAAGAAGATCAAGACTATCATAGATTAGAAGATTCTAAGAACAATAAGAAATATAGAATGATTTTTAGACTTTGTCAATTAATATTAGATCTTCATGAAGTATTTTTCTCAAATTTTAGCTTTATTTATATGTTTGACTTATAAAAATAAACTTGAATGGAGTAAAAAAAATCAAAGTATTATTTGATACTGTAAAAAATAAAGTTTACTTTTATATCAATCTTATATTATATTGATTTCATGAAGGTATTTTTTATAAAAATAAATGCATTAGGCTTTGCCTTGGATGGAGTATTATCACAGATAAGAACAAATAATAAATTCTATCTAATAGCTTTTCATTCCAAAAAAATTTCAATAGTCAAGATTAATTATGAGAGCCACGATAGAGCTTCTTGCAATTGCAGATTCATTTTAAGAATGTTGTCATTATGAAGAAGGCACCTCAAATCTAGCCACCATATGTACAAATCATAAGAACCTTGAGTACTTCATTTTGGCATGTTTTTTGAATCATTGCCAAGCTCGTTGGAATATATCTTTATTGAGATTTGATTTCAAGTTCACTTATCAACTCAAAAAATAATAAGGTTTATTGGACATCCTTTTTAGACATTTTTATCTTATATCAAAAGAAGGAGATGCATCTTTTGATCAATAAAGAACAATTATCTTGAAGCCAGAGCATTTTTACCATTGAGCAATAAAATCAACATTGATTATTGATTCAACTTTTATTAAGAAAATTCAATTAAGTATGTCTTTGGATCTTCTTATCTATGATATTAAGAATAATTATTTTAAATCTCATGATACTTTTAAGTTTAAGTTTAAAAAGAATCTATTCTATTTCAAAAGATGATTATACATTCTAGGAGATGAGGCACAATTACATGTTCTTCAAACTCATTATAACTTTTTGGGAGCCAGTTATTTTAAATACAACGAGACTTTGAAGCTAATATTAAGAGATTTTTAGTGGCTTCTAATATAAAAGGCAATTAAAGATTTTATACAATCATATGATATTTTTTCAAGATCCAAAACTCCTAATCATTGACTTCATGGACTTCTTTAACTATTATCTATTCCAAAATAACCATGGTCTTCTATTTTCATGGATTTTATCATAGATCTTTCAATCTCAGGTTTGTATGATTGTATATTCGTGATAGTAGATTGATTTATCAAAATGATATATTTTGTATTATATAGAAAATTTATCATAGATGAAGAAATGGCTAAGTTTTTTCTTAATAATATCTATTGCAATCATGGATTGCCCAAAGATATTATATTAGATAAGAAGATTCAATTTATATCAAGATTTTGGAAAACCCTTTTTAAGATTCTAAAGGTAGATTTAAAGCTATCTTTGGCTTTTCATCCTCAAATTGATAGGCAAATAAAATGGGTGAATTAAGTTCTAAAGTAGTATTTGAGGTGTACCATCAAATACCATCAAGATGATTAGACAATTCTTTTGTCATTAGCAAATTTTGAGTACAATAATTCAATACACTTTTCTACTCAACAAATACCTTTTTTTACTAGTTATGGTTATCATCCATAACTTAATATTTTTAACTTTTCAAAAGTTAATAATCTTTCGACAGAAGATTTGATAAATTATTTATCAATGTTATATGGAATAATAAAGGCTTAGTTAAAGAGAGCTTAAGAATGACAAAAGATCAACATAGATACCTATTACAATAAACAACCACAATTCAACATGGATGACAAGGTATAATTAGTCTATTATAATATCAAGACTACTAATCTTTGTGGCAAATTGGACTATTATAGGCTTCGATTTTTTTTAATTTGTGAATAAATCAATCTTATTACATATCAATTACATCTATTTGAATCTATTAAGATCTATCTTACATTTCACGTATCTCTTTTTAAGCCATATAAGACAATGAATATCTCAAAAAGAAGACAAATGCCACCTCTTCCTATAGAAGTAGATAATAATCAAGAATTCGAGATAGAAGAAGTCTTAGATTTAAAGTGGCATTGAAATAGGTTGAAATATCTTATTCATTGGTATACATATGATATTAGTGAACATACATGGGAGTCAATAAAAAATCTTGCAAATACAATAAAGAGAGTTGAAGCTTTTCATCAATGACATCTATTAAAATCAAGATAAAAATTAAAAATCTTTACTATAAAAGAAATAAAATCTAAAGAAGATATCATTCTATCCTCTACCTTTGTTTGTGTCATTAAGGAGATAAAGAACCAATAATCAGCAAATTCAAATCAAGAGCTTTCATTTGTTGACTTATTAGATAAGACATTGCAATTATTACAATCTTCAAGATGATATAATCAAGATGAATTTCCTAAAGAATAACATATCTTGCATCAAATAGATAGCAGAATATAATGTGTTTGATATCATGACCTTAGAAGAGACTTCCGATGTTTGGTAATTTTATTAGACGTAGAAACAACTCTTGACAATATTCAAAATATTTTATTTGAAGGAAGTTATAAAAGCCTCAACAATGATCAAATAATATGATAGTCTTTTTGCCTTAATATAGAATATTACCAATGATTGAGAGGACTATCAATTATCTTCAAAGAAAATAAAGATCAAAGTATGTAGCAAATACAATTTATAATATCTTCAATTTCCTCAATATATGATGACCGCTTCATTGTCAAGGACAAGAACTTGATAAACACAAATAAACAAGTGAGACCTCTCTCAAAGAAAGATGAAAAAATAGAAATAACTCAATATGTATATTAAAAAAGAAACTGGAATGGCTATTGCCAAAAGATAAGAAAACTAAAGACCCTTAAAACTAGACTAAAAGCAAGAAAGGAATTGATAAGAGTGAAGAAGGCTTCACTCTTGTCTCTATATATAATATCTAAGTAGAAGCTATGTAGCAATATTCTATAGGACCTCCAATATATGTTGACTTTGTAGGATACATGCCTTGATTTACAAGGCAAGTTTTTCTACATGTAGGTCACTAAGTTAGCTTGGTATTTAAGCTAACAACATGTGTGGCACATGGCAAACTTGTTGACCACGTTTTTAATCCAAAAATTAAATTAAAGACACCTATAAAATCAAAGTAGCATCTATGAAGCTTCTAAGAAGCTTGTATAGCAAATATTATAGAATTAACTTACTTTTACTTACTTTTATTTATTTCTACCTATTTATACATGTAATTACTACCTTTCATGCGTATGTCTGTGACATTACCCTCCCTTCTAGGGACGAGTTCCACAAGGAGCAGTCATCATATGTTGTGAAAATCTATGATGCGACAAATTATATTCGTCACATACTCTGATCTTTCTTCTCTTCAAAGATGATTGATAGGGCCTCTCAACCATTGATAGTATCTCACACTAAGGCGAGAAGATCACTCAGTTATTTTATCATTGTTGAGGCCTTCATAACTTCGTTCGAATAAAACATTTGGAACATCATCGTAAGTTGTTCCTACTTCTAATAAAATCACCAAATATCAGGAATCTCTTCCAAGGTCATGATATCAAATGCATTGTATCTTACCATCTATTTGAGGAAGAACATGTCATTCTTGAAGATCTTCATCTGGATTGTATCGTCTTGAAGATTGTGACAATCGTAATGTCTCGTCTGGCATGTCAACAAACGAAGGCTCTTGAGTGGAATCCACTGGTTGTTGGTTTTCTATCTCATCAGTGTCACAACTACAAAGAAGCTACAAACAATGATTAAAAGTAGAATGTTATCTTGCCTAAATCTTATTTCTTTTATAAGGAAGGTTTTGATCTTGATTTTGATGGATGTCCTTGATGAAAAGCCTCCACAGCCTTTGTTACATTTGCAAGATTCTTTACTAGCTCCCATGTGTATTCACTAATATCATATCCGTGCCAATAGATAAGATATTTTAATTTATTTCAACGCCGCCTTGAATCTAAGACTTCTTCCACTTCAAACTCTTCATTATTATCTACTTCTATAGGAGGAGGTAGAGCTTATCTTCTTCTTGGTATGTCCACTGTCTTGTATGGTTCAAGAAGAGATACGTGGAATATTGGATGGATTTTCATTGACTCCGGTGGGTGTAAATGATATGCAAGTGGATTGATTTATACAGAAATAGAAAATGGTCCAAGTCTATGATAGTCCAATTTGTCACAAAGACGAGTAGTCTTAATATTGTGACAAAATAACCATACTTTATTACCTATGTAGAATGGTGGTTGTTCCTTTTGATAGACATCTGTATTGACCTTTTGTTGTTCTTGAGCTTCTTTTAATTACGCCTTCATCGTTGCATATAGCTCTGACAAATGAATTGCCAAATCTTTTGCTGTAGGATTACCTACTTTTGAAAAGTCAAAAGTATCAAGTTATGGATGATAACCATAATTGGCAAAGAAATATGTTTGTTTTGTAGAAGAATTTATGGTGTTATTGTAAGCAAACTCTGCCAATTGTAAAAGAGTTGTCCAATCATCTTGTTGGTAGTTGATGGTATATCTTAAATACTGCTTCAAAACTTGATTAACATGCTCCAATTGTCTATCAATTTGAGGATGGAATGTCGAAGATAGTTTTATATCCACTTTTAGAATCTTGAAAAAAAATCTATCAAAATCTTGATACAAACTGAGTTTCCTTATCTGATATAATATCTTTGGACAATCCATAATAGTAATAGATATTGTCAAGAAAGAGTTTAGCTGTTTTTTCACTGGTAATGGATTTTGTACATAGTACAAAATGTGCCATCTTGGTAAAATGATCTACTATCATGAATATAGAATTATAAGAACCTGAGATTGGAAGATCCGTGATAAAATCCATAGAAACAGAAGACCATGGATGTTTTGGAATGAGTAATGGCTGAAAAAGTTCATAAGGTTGATGACGAGGAGTTAATGATCTTGAGAAAAAATCACAAGATTGTACAAAATCTTTTATTGCTTTTTACATTTGTGGCCACTAAAAGTCCATGGATATTAGTTCAAAGTTTTATTGTACTCAAAATATCCTATTGTTGAAAAGTCATGACGAGCTTGAAGAAAACGTAATCGAGCTTCACCTTCTCAAACATGTAAGCATCCCTCAAAATATAGTAGATTGTTCTTGAATTCAAACTTGGAAGTATCATGAGACTTTAAAGGTTTTCCTTAATATCATGAATAAGAGGATCAAAAGACATACTTGACTAAACTTGCTTAATGTAAGTTGAATCAATAGTTAATATTGATTTCATTACTCGAAGATGAAGATGCTCTGGCTTCAAGAGAATTATTCGTTGTTGATCGAAAGTAGCATCTCCTTCTTTTGGTGTAAGGTAAGATCGTCTAAAGAGTGTATCTAACAAACCTTATTATTTTCTAGTTGATAAGTGATATTGAATTCGAATCTTGACTAAGACATACTCCAATAGGCTTGGCAACGATTCAAAAAATATACTGACATAAAATATTCAAGTTTCTTGTAATTGGTATACACGATGAATGGATTAGAAGCACCTTCTAGATAATGGCGATATTCTTGAAACAAATCCACGATTACAAGAAGTTCTTTGTTGTGGATCTTGTAGTTGATCTCGACATCTAAAAATTTTTTGGAATAAAAAGCTATTGGATGAAGTTTATCATCTGTTTTCATTTGTGACAATACGACACCCAAAGCAAAGTCTGATGCATGTGTTTCCATATAAAATAGCTTAAAAAAATCAAAGCGATACAAGATTGGTGAAGAAACAAAGGTTATATTCAAAGCTTCAAATGTTACTTCCGCTTCTTGATTCCATTGAAGTTTATCTTTACAAGTCAAACATGTAAGTGGAGCTACAACTTAAGAGAAGTCTTTGATGATGATCTCATAGTAGTTAGCAAATTCTAAAAAGAATTGGATATCTCTTACCATTTTTGGAATCTTCCAATCCATAATAGTTTGAACTTTCTTAGGATCCATCATAAGTCCATCATTTGAAATGATGTATCCTAAGAAAACTACTTGAATAGTGTGAAATACACACTTTTTTATCTTGGCATAGAGTCTTGCATCTCTTAGTTTTTGTAACACACGACGAATATGAAGTTCATATTCTTCTGTATTCTTAGAATAGATTAAGATGTCATCTAGGTAACAAACAATAAAATCATCTAAAAACTCCCGAGGACATCAATCATTAGATATTGGAATGCTGTTGGTACATTTGTAAGTCCAAAAGGCATGATGTTGTAATCAAAATGTCTATACCTTGTTTGAAACTCGGTCTTCCATTCATCTCTTTCTTTGATGCATACCAAATTGTATGATCTTCATAGATCTATTTTTGTATAGATCTTAGCTTGATTCAACTGATTAAGGAGTCTAGATATCAAAGGTAGCAGGTACCTATTCTTGATGGTGATTTTATTGAGTCCTCGATAATCGATACACATCCGCAATGATCCATCTTTTTTCTTCACAAATAAAATTGGAGCTCCTACTCGAGATTTAGAATGACATATGAAATTCTTGACCAGATTTTCTTCAACATACTCCTTGAGTTTAGCCAACTCATTTTGTAATAAATTATACATTGATCCAAATGTCAGTTGTGCTCATTCTTGAAGGTCAATTGAGTAGTCATAGGAACAGTATCTGTATTTCAAATACAACTTAAAAATCTTGATATTGACTTGGAATGCCACTTAAAGTCTTTCTACCAAAAGAAACAAGAGTGGCATAAATGATACAATGTGATCCTTCTTTTGTAGCATATAAGAAAGCTCTTACACGTACAAATACAAGTTTAATTGTACTACACTTATGACTTTCTACTTGATTAATCATGCTCTTAGTTATACTTTCAGAAAAGTCAAGACTACAAGAAATTCAATCTATTTTAGGATTACATATTTTTAGCCATGATAAATCTAAAATGACTAGATTAGAAGGAGATCTAATGATATTAAATATTACAAAGCTACTATGACCATTAGTTTCTACTTGTATAAGAAGGGTTTCATGAGTAAGATCTCATAAAGACAACGGACGACCATCTATGACTTCTACATGAACAGGTTTAATTTTCTTCACTAAAAGTATGCTATGTCTTTTAACAAATTCTTCATCTAAGAAATATGTTGAGGCTCGTAAATCTAGCAATGGAGAGGCTTTGTGATGTTTAGGTCTTAAAATAATATTTATTGTAAAACATGAAGAGGGTTCTAAGGAACAAATATGACATTCACAAGGAGTTGTAGAAGATCTCAGCTGCACGGATCCTATTGTAGCTGAAAAAAATACATTTTTCAACATACTATCTTCTTTGATTGCCGTACTCCTCATTTTATGCTTGCATTGTTGTGATGTAATGCGATTATATAATGAAATTATAATCAAAATTGAATTTTTAATTAATATCTAATTATCTTAGTTTAATTATAATTTGAGGTATCTAAACATGGCTTTTATAAAAGCCTCTTAGGTTATTTTCTTATCTTAATAATTAGTAGGTTGAAAGTTAGTTAGTAATTTTACCTTCTAGATTGTAGAGACTCTTCTACTACCTTAGAAAGACCATTAATTCATGAAATTATGTTAGAAGAGATAAATAGTTAGTATAGTTGATACTAGGATTAAGTTGAGAGTAGGGTTGGGCTAAAAATTCCTTAGGATAGGATAGATTGATATTCGGGGGTCGACCGTTTGTGAGACAGGATTGAAATCAGACCTTTGGCCACTAAAACGATGGCTTAGGAAAAAATAGGATTTCATTCAAAGATTGAAGGTTAGGATTTGAGAGCTAGCTTGAATTTCATTTCAAAGACATAAGAATTTTTTTGAGAGGATTTTGGAGGACTTAGCAATTGTTGTTCAAAGTTAGGGTTTGTATCAGTGATTTGGATTTTATATAATATAATTAGGGCTAGCAATTTTGGCTAGTTCGTACAATTGGCATGACATCTACAATTAAAAATTTGGTATTTTTTGGATTATTAGAAGTGCTAAGTGTATACAAAATTTTGTAATAATCTAATAGCGTGGTTTAGAGATATGTAGTTTTTAGCTTAAGAGGGTTTTAGAAGGTGGCAATTTGAGGTTGGATAGGGTTTCTACGATATCTAAAGATCTATTGGTCGGATTAAAGTGAAAATTGGCATGGTGTTGGAGGACTTAAAGATCAAGCTACACACCAATTTTGAGACAAAGTTAATAGTTGGAGAAGGAGAAATCATTGGTGGAATTTCTACTTCACTTTTAAAGTTGGCGGCCAAGTAACATTGGTGCAATTTCACAATATGTAAGTTGGATTGGGCTAAAAATTCTTGAGCATTTAGAAGACTTGTATTGAAAATTGTATGCAAAATTTCACATCAAGTGGATGATCGGATTGGATGTTACAACTTGTTAAAGCTCACTGATTAGGATTAGGATTTACAAGAAAAATCTAAATTGCTTAAATATGAAAGTAACAAGGTAATTGGAATTGAATATTGAATGTATATTGGTGTTGCCATTGAATTATAGAAATGTTGAGGTCCACTTGTATGGTTTTCAAATTGGATTTCAAAAAGATAATTGTCTCACTTCATAATAAAATCAATTGCTTGATTCAATGTTTGAAGATCAAGTAAGTTGAGCATTAATTTTTTTACCTCATATTATAATCTATAGAGAAATTGGCTGACAAGTGCAGTATCATCCCACTTGATATCAATTGCAAGTTGTCAAAATTGTGAGGCATTACTGATCGATTGTCTTATTACAAAATACAGATCTTATTGATTACAACATGAATTGCATTATATTCTTCATACATAGATCAAAACTTTGCCAAAAAAAGCCTTTAGATTATCTAATATTGGATCTTGTTGTTCAAGAAAAGATGAAAACCATGATAATGCTAAACCTGAAAGAAACATATCAATGAATCTAACTTGCGATCCTGAAGTTGGATAACTTTGGGATTGAAGTTCAATCACAAGTTGTACTTGATTGATAAATCCTCTAAACTTTGACCTAGTACCATCAAACTTCTCAAATAGGGAAATTCTAGGTTCTCTAACAGTGGAAGGGCGTTCCACCATAAGAGAAGAGACATGATTTGGTGTAGATATTGAAGCAGCTCCAATCATTTCTATATCTTCACTTCTTGCCAATCTTGTTGTTTCTTTTGGTGGTAAATTGAGTTGATGCATCACAAGGATTAATTTCCTCAATTATTCTTGTATTTGTACCATTGTACTTTTTATTTCAGCAAGTTCTACTATGATAACATTTAGAAAAAAAAGATGTCTAATATTCCTCACGACAAATAAAAGTGAGGACTTGAGAACAAAGAAAATACTAAAGACAATATCAGATTAGAAGAGGATAATCCGTAACTTTTAATGCTTATGTCTTATCAAGAGAAAGAGGTAATCCACTCTTAATCAAGATTAGACAAAGCTCTGATATTGTAAGTGTATTCTTGTCAATCTGTTAAGGACAAGAACTTGATAAAAATAAATAAACAAATGAGATTTCTCTCAAAGAAAGATGACAAAATAGAAATAACTCAATATGTATATTAAAAAAGAAATTGGAATGGCTATTGCCAAAAGATAAGAAAACTAGAGATCCTTGAAACTAGACTAGAAGCAAGAAAAGAGTTGAGAAGAGTGAAGAGGACTTCACTCTTGTCTCTATATATACTATCTAACTAGGAGCTACGTGGCGATGTTTTATAAGACCTCCAATATGTATTGACTTTGTAGGATATATGCCTTGACTTACAAGGCAAGTTTTTCTACATGTGGGCCACATAGTTAGCTTGGTCTTCAAGCTAACAACATGTGTGGTACATGGCCAACTTGTTGACCACATTTCTAATCCAAAAATTTAATTAAAGACACCTATAAAATCAAAGCAGCATCTATGAAGCTTCTAGAAAGCTTCTATAGCAAATATTATAGAATTAACTTACTTCTACCTGTTTATACATGTAATTACTGGCTTTCATGTTTATGTCCGTGACATTCATGTAGAACTTGTTCCTAGAAGGGAGAATAATGTCACGGACATACATATTTATTATAATATTTATTTATATGATTAAATAGAAGTAAATAAAAGTAAATCTATTTCATAATATTTTCTATAAAAGTTTTCTAAAAACTTCATAGATGTTATTTTGACTTTATATATATTTGTAGTTGATTGATAGAATAAATGCTTGATTAATAAGTTAACTACATATTGATAGCTTGTAAAATAAGTTGACTATGTAGTATATATATATATATAGAAAACTTACCATGTAAGTTAAGATACATGTCTTGCAAAGTCAACACATTTTAGAGGTCCTATAAGATATTGCCTTGAAGCTCCTAATTAAGAATATATATAGAAGCAAGAATGAAATATTTTTTACTCTTGTTAATGCGTTTCTAGTCTTTAGTCTTGTTTCAAGGCTTTTTAGTCTTCTTATCTTTGGTAATAGCCATTCTAATTAAATACCATATCATCTTCAATTGACAATCTAGTTCTTTTGAATGACTTAAGAGTGTATTAAGGATTTTTTTCTTCAAGATTCATGTCCTTGACAATTTTAGATAACTAAAAAATCAATACACTCTTATGTCTCTCAAAAAGATTATAGAACCACTTAAAGATGGTATAATATTAAACTAGAATGGCTATTGCTAAAAAAAAAAATAGAATAGACTCTTAAAACTATACTAAGAACAAGAAAGATGTTGACAAGAGTGAAGAAAGCTTCACTCTTGCTTCTATGTATACTATCTAATTAGGAGCTATATAGTGATGTTCTATAAGACCTTTAACACTTGTTGATTTTGTAAGATACATATTTTAACTTGTAAGGTAAGTTTTCTATATGTGCACTACATAGTCAGCTTGTTCCACAAGCTACCAACATGTGTAACATGTATTTATTTTGTTGACCAAGTTTCTAACTTACTAATCAACTACAAACATGCCTAAAGTCAAAATTGCATCTATGAAGCTTCTAGAAAGCTTTCTCTAAAAGATATTATGAAATCAATCTACTTTTACTTACTTCTACCTAATAATATAGGTAATTATTAAAGTAAATATGTATGTCCATGACAATCATTAAGAATTCTACACCAACTATTATTAAAAATAGACTACATACAAGTTAGCTTTGATAAAAAGATAGAAGACAAAGATATAGTAAAAACATCATATAGAGATCATAAATCATAGAATTTTTATAGATGTAGCTTTAATATAATAGAATGATAATAAAAAAATGAAAAAAAAAAAAAAAAAAAAAAAAAAAAAAAAAAAAATCCTTCAACATAGTCTTGTTATATGGTTATTTTATTCCTATTTAATTATAGTTGATAGCTCTCTTTACTTAAGTAGCTACTTATTGTCTTATCCTAATATAATATAATTACACTATCTTATTCATAATTAGGTTTGATAATCCTAATCTTCCTTATATTCTTATTTTCTCATATTTAAAATTGGTGGATGTTTATATTAGATTTTTTATTACTATTTAGAATATTTTAATTTAGACTTATTACTAAATTAATCTATATATTTAAATGTTATTATTAAAAATTTTAATATAAAAAAATAAAAAAATATATAACTTATTTGCTAATATAGATTAAAAAATATTAAAAATAATAATTTTTTTTTTGTTATTCTAGTTTTTATATTATTTATATAAATAAATATATATTATTTTATAAAAATATGGATTTTATTTTAAATACCTAAATTATTACTTAATTTATTTTATCTGCTAAAAAAAACTTCTAAACTATAAATCTAGGACATAAAACTTCTAATTTGATACAAAACTTTTATTTATGAGTAGAAGTATTTTATTACTTTTAATTAATTAATATATTAGTAATAATTCAGAATTTATTATTTAGATTTATGTAGTATTTATAAGACAATGTTTTTATTAGTAAATAATCCACCTATGAAATGTTAGAAAATTTTATAAGAAAACAAAATAAATTTAATTAGAAAATAATTTTTTTATCTAAAATTAATATAAAAGTTTCTAAATTATCAAAATATATAAATATATATGTAAATAAATATTTATTATTAAATTAGTAAAAATTAATAGATATAGATTAAATAAGAGATCTTTTTATTAAAAAATATTAAAGAAATAACTTAGATATGGATTGGATTTATGTATGTAGCATATGCTTACAATAAATTTTCTAAATATGTTTTTACTATTAAAATATCCACTATAAAAATATTTTACACTTTATACACTTGACTTATAAGCCTTTTGGTTCTTAAAAAGTTTCTAAATTACATTCTTATTAGCCAAAGGTTATGAAAGTAAAATTAAAGTTATTTATATTCTAGACAATGTTATTTCTTCATTCTAGTCTTGGTTTAAGATTCTTAAGTTATATGTGCTTAGCAATAGCCATTCTAATATATATATATATATATATATATATATATATAAAAAGAAGAAGAAAAAGTAGAATAAGTATGTGTCTATATATATATATATATATATATATATATATAGACACATACTTATTCTGCTTCTTCTTCTTCTTTTTTAAGTTGCATATGAATGTGTTTTATTTCAAATTTATTAAGAACTATTTTTATAATTTGATACAACTTAATTTATCCAACTTGATATTATAATACTTGTAATTTTTAAAACCAAATTTCTAATATTTTTAGATTTTTTTAATTTTAGTAATCTATAAAAATTATAAAATATTTATTATATTTGACCAAAAATTATATTAAAATCAATTTTATAATTTCAATAGTTTATTAAATTATATATCAATTTAATTTAAATTTTACCAAGACCATTTGAGTAAATTTAGAATATTTTGAAATTAAAAATAAGTTGAAGAAATTGACAAATTATTTGATTGTATTCAATTTTAGTTGTTTCTAAATTTTAACATATATATACATATATAAAATAAAATAATTAATTAAAATTTTCTAATAATAACCAATTCTAATTTCATATATTAGATAGTTATAAAATATCTTCTATTATCATATACAAAAGTATTTATCTTAATTGCAATGAAAGTTGGCTTTAAAAGTAATATTATCATGTGAAACTAAGCTATTAATTATTCTTTAAAATAATAAATTAAAGATATATTTTTTATTTTTTATTTATTTAATATGTAATATAAAATTATATTAACAACATGTTGAAGATTCAAATTTAGTAGTAGATAGAATTTTTTCATATAAAATAAAATTAATAGAAGTAAAGATTGACATCTAATTTTGAATAGCACAATTATTTTAAAGAATACTAAAATATGAAATTATATAAGTAAAATTTATAAAAATATTTCAATTACTAATTTGAAGTATTTATATCTAATACCATTTTTAATTTAAGCCTTTCAATATTTTTAGTACATTTATATTAATTAATGAATTAATAAAAATAAAACCTAAAAATTTGAAAAATAATATTCGTAAAGAATAATTAATTTAATTTCATGTTTTACTAATTACACCTTTTTAACATGTTTTGAATTTTTTATGAATAATTAATTTTTAAATTTGAATCTACTAGCTCTATTTTATATTAATATATCAAAATTAGAATTCAATCTAATCTAAATAAGAATATATATATATATAGTTATAGTTATAGTTATAGTTAGTATGAAACTTTATTCTTAATATTATCTCTGATATTTATTTCTATAAATTTTATAAAAGAAATTCAATCTTTACAAAAAAAAATAATAATAACTAAATAAATAAACCTACATTCCAAAGATAAGATATATAAAGTATAAATTTATATAAATTATTAACTTGATACTATCTTTTTTATTTGTTTCATTTTTATTTTTTATTTTACAACCTATAAAAGAAATTAGTAGTTTATTTTGCTATATTTTGATACAAATCTTACTTAAATAGTTCTGCAATACTTATTTTACTTACAACTATAATTATATATTATCATCATATTTTTACAAATTTTATCAAATATTAATATTTTTTCTTTGTAAGTGTTAACCAAAATTTAAATACATTAAAAGTTGTGCTTATATATATATATATATATATATATACAAACATTTACTAATATTCTAAAAGAAAAATATTTTTATTTAATCACTTTTAGTAGTTTTTTTACCGTAGAGATATCTTAACAGTAGAAATATTATTGTCAAATGATTCTTTAAAAATATTGCTTTAAAGGACCTGTAAGTGGTTTTATTACCTTAATGACTTGCTTATGGAAGCGTGCATGAGTCTTTTCTAATAGTTATCATCTAGTCTAAATAAGAACTATCTAATTTAAAATTTACATATTATGATTGACTATTGTAATTTCTAAGGCAATAAGGCAAGATAAAAACCTTTCTGGTGTGACAATCAATCTTCTTGAGTTTTAGGACCATACAACCTATAAGCATTGCATTTCTATTGTAAGTCAATGATACAATATTGTATAAGAATCAGCACACAATTATAAATATTTTTTTCTATGTGTATATATATACATATATATATATATATATATAGTATTTACAACACAATCTTAATGTTTTTTAAAATACATAAATCTTTGTAAATTTTGAGAAACTTTTCCATCCTACAAAACTAAACAACACAAGATTATTTCTGCTGAGTTTAACTGAGTTTTCATTAGGTTTTGATGATGTTTGGTGTGAAAGTATCATCGGCCTGAAGCACATCACTAATCAAGTGTGAAATCATTCATGCACTTTTCAACTGGGTTATCGCATTTTCACTCATATTCATTCTTTCAATCACATTCCTTAAGTTCAAAGGTGGGGTCATGTTTTTTTTCTCTTGGTAATGCAGTTTTAGGTTTGCTTAGATATCATGCTTCAGTAGTAGTTGGAACTATGGTATTGATGAGTGCGGTAATGTCGTTTCTGTGTGCACTCAGTTGACAACCTGCTGTCTTTTGTCCACTGCTCGTGAAAGCCAAATTCAGATTTGTGATGAGATTCAAATTTGTGAGAGATGAACCGAATTTGTGAGAAATCTCATCTCTCACAAAATTCAGATTTGGCCACTTCCTGTTCGGTTCCGCTTGCATTGAAAGTATAGTCTGTCGTCAGATCGGGTGTCGAAGTCCATGAGCGTCATGCTGTTTCGAGGTTATTTGAATTTTGAAGCCATTGAGAGCTGCTGAGTCGTTGTTTTGTATACATTTTTTTTCCACATCAAAGGAACCCGCGACGGCGTCTGGAGGAGCTGGCGCTGCTCCAGAAAACAAGGTACACGCACGTTCCTGCAAACTTTTTTATATATTTGAGTTGATAGGAAGGCACTAGCATTCTTTCTTATGCTGTTGGCGATGATGGGTTTGTAGATTTGGCTTGAAGGCTGCGAGTTTACCGACTTCAAGTTGGGTCCAATTTTGGGGACTGGAAGCTTTGGCCGAGTATATTTGGCATATTACACTAAGACAGGGCAAGTTTTTGCCACTAAATCCTTGTCCAAAGCCTCAATTGTTGGAACGAAACAGGTACCACACCCTAGGTATTATAATGCTTGTAAATGTGATTCAATTGCTTTAACTTTGTGACAGAATTTACCTCTTTTTTTAATGCTTATTCTTGATCGATATGTGTAATACATCTTTGTTGAGACGCGTAACCAAATCCTTCACAAACTATAACTTAAGGTTGAGAGCTGGAACTACTAGGACAATCAAATAACTTCGTAACTTTGTTATATTCGAGATCACTTTCCCTACCGAAATTGGAAGCTACATTCAATAGGTCATATATGAAAGCTATATTTCATTACATCATTATCTCACGATTCATCCACCAGCTGCTTTCCACCTGGTGAAATGGTGTGGCAGGTGTTGCACGTTAAGCAGGAGAAGTCTATCTTACAGAGGATATCACATCCTTTTGTAGTCAATCTTCTTGGATGTTGCCAAGATGATCAGTGTGTGCCTCTCATCACAGAATATGTTTGTGGGTAAGAGTAGCTAAAAATTCATCTCTGGAGCAACTCTTGTCTTGACCAAATTGAAACCGATAGACCAATTCACATCTTTTTTGTCCATGTGTGTCATCCAACTCAATTCCAGCTTTGTCACAAGCATTTCAAAAATATGATGTGCAGTGGCGAGTTTTTTACTTACTTTCGCAGCTGTGGACGTTTTGATGATGCCACCGCTGTGAGCCATTCTTGACACCCCTTCAATATTTGAAGGAGTTCCACGTTTTTACTCAGACTCTTCTAAGTGATGCAAGTTCAATTTTTTCATGGTTTACATTCAACTGTTTGCATCCAAACGATAAACCAGTTAATAGTCTGTAACGGTGTACATCAAACAATTGGTTGTGACTACGTTTTCAAGAGACTACTGTTGTTGCGTCTTTTTGATTCACGGGAGGGGGCAGTCTAACATATTATCGATTATGGCAGAGATTTTATGCTTCACAAGTTCTGTGTGCGTTTGAGTATCTGCATGGCATGGATATCATGTATCGAGATCTCAAGGTAGGCTCTTAGTGGCTTCAATTCTATTGCATTTAAATGCCTTGATGCGGGTGTTCTACGTAACCATTTTTGGGAAAAGATTTATCATTCATATTTTGTTTTGAAGTGGCCTTAGTGTCAGAAGGGGTGGTGATTTGTCTGCTGGTAGCCCGAAAATTTGCTGCTTGATGAGAAAGGCAATATCAAGGTCACCGACTTTGGGTTTGCGAAACAAGTTGATCGCAGAGCGTATACGTTGTGCGGTAAACCATGTTAACCGGCACATAATATTCTGCTCTTAAGTATTCTATACGTCTCAGTTCGATCTAGTGCTTACTGTGGTAGCGTCACATGGTAGGTGGTTGTTTGTGGGTTGTGACTGGGATTCGTAGAGACTCTGCGCAGGTACACCTGATTATCTCGCTCCTGAGATCATTTTGAATAAGGGTCATGGCAAGCCTGTCGACTGGTAAATTGTTGATTGGTTGGGTAGGATTGAAAAACTGAATAACATGGCAGACATGATAAATAAAATATAAATAAAATATAAAGTGAGTGCCAATTTGCAGGTGTAATTTCATTAGACATAGTATCCGACCTTGTGACTCACGTGATTATAGGTATGACGTTTGAATTTATTCGTGATGGTCAATATTTTTGTCTTTTAATACATCTGGTTGTGGAACTAATGTAAAATAGGTGGACTTTTGGGATTCTAATATACGAGATGTTGGCTGGTTATCCTCCTTTTCTTGGCAACGGTGAGATAATCTCAATTTACCACCGAAAAAAGTGATATAGATTTTGTAAAATTTTATGTATAATATTGTACCGTTTTACATACGTCTTGAAATGTTTCATGCACAGATCCTGTAGGTACTTACCAGAAGATACTGAGTGGTAAATTGAAGTTCCCGAGGCTTTTTTCTAAAAGGTACTCTTGTGTCCGTGTTCAGTTTTTGACCAACTTGGATTGAAGCACATACGAGACCTTACACACTAGTGTCAGTACAACAGAAGCACTAACGTTGCTACACATATATATCAACAAGTGCCAGCAAGAAAAACTTAAGGTCAAACAGCACCTTGGCCCTTAAATGTGTGCTCGCTCGATAATGCAACAATGGTACGCCGTAATAATCACCAAATCCAAATCTTCGTGAGACTCAGGAAAAGATAGGAAACGATCTAAGACGCACGCTCAAACCGCCTTGCTTGGAAAGTCACCAAAACGTGCACCATGTGATTCACCAATTAAACCAAACCTGTCACAAGAAGACTTGTGCAGATTTATTCAAGAAGTGACCAGCAATTTTTGCAACGTCTCAAGGGGTCGTAGACACTACGGCTACAATGCTTGGAGTTGTGGTTTCATGCTCAACTTGTATTTGTGGCAACTTAATAAACTACTTCTCACAAATTGTAATCTGGCTCTGCAGTTCAAAAGATCTCGTGAAAAGACTTCTCGAAGCAGACTTGACAAAACGGTGTGGCCATTCTACTGTTTCCACACAGCAGCTCCACTGACCCAATGAATTAAAATCACCGCTGACTTGTGTGCAGTTAATCACGGAGACTAGAGTGCGTGCTTGTAGATATCAGCACCCATCCGCATGCAGCGCCTATTTACTGGGACACTCCCCCAATTCAACCCAAAGTCTCAGTATCCACGCGACTGCATTTTTTGCTTTGCCTTCTTCACATGAGGAAAAAAAAAAAAAACAAAACAAAACAAAACAAAACAAAAAAAAATCCAAGTTGCTTGATTTCTGATCCAACTTCTTAACTTAAAGATGCTTTATTTATGAGAATGCTTATGCACTCTGAAGAGGACGATTGTCTAATGGGGTGATGATGGGTCCAGTCAAAGGACGACACAAGCTGCTTTGATGATTACTCAAAGCTCGGTCCCATGAAACATGAGTTTGTCCTTTCTGCTGATGACCAATTACTCTTCAAAGATCTTTGAGGGTGCTTTAATATTAGACTTCACTGACCCCTTTGCTCATTTATTAATAAAGACGTATTCACTCTCTAAAGGGAGAAATGCAATTTGTGGCAGCAGCAAGTCACCCCAAATCAGTACAATTTTAAGCTGCAGGATTGTGTTCTTTCAATGCCAGGCACTTAAAGGTTTTTTGCTTTCTTTCTTTTCCTTTTCTTTTATACCAGAAGTGCAGAATTCACCCCAGCTGTGGCATTCATCAGATGATTGATTGAGCCTTTAGTGTAGACT